>NC_085846.1:64918316-65552378 GCF_035594765.1 Anolis carolinensis
AAATGCAAACAGTGCCAACAAAGAAAAAAAATAAGACAAGTGCGAAGAAGCCAGAATGGATGTCCAAAGAACTTCTAACCGGGCTAAGACTCAAAAGACACATGCACAAGAAGTGGAAAAGGGGAGAAATCACCAAAGAAGAATTCAAACGTATAGCCAACTCCTGTAGGGAAAAGGTTTGCAAGGCTAAAGCGCAAAATGAGCTCAGGCTTGCCAGGGACATTAAAAACAACAAAAAAGGTTTTTTTGCTTACGTCGGTAGAAAAAGGAAGAACAAGGAGGCGAGGAGAAGATGGGGTGATGGTGACAGGGGACAGAGAAAAGGCAGAACTATTGAATGCCTTCTTTCCTTTGGTCTTCTCACAAAAAGAAAGCCGTCATCAACTTCAGCAACATGGAGTAGGGGAAATCCAACCCAAATAGAGAAACAAGTTGTCCAGGAACACCAGGCCGCTCTAAACAAATTCAAGTCACCAGGGCTAGATCAGCTACACCCAAGAGTATTGAAGAAACTAGCGGAAGTTATTTCGGAACCACTGGCAATCATCTTTGAGAGTTCTTGGAGAACGGGAGAAGTCCCAGCAGATTGGAGGAGGGCAAATGTGGTCCCTATCTTCAAGAAGGGAAAAAAGAACAACCCAAACAATTATCGTCCAGTCAGCCTCACGTCGATACCAGGCAAGATTCTGGAAAAGATCATTAAGGAAGTGGTCTGCAAATACTTAGAAACAAATGCGGTCATTGCTAATAATCAACATGGATTCACCAAAAACAAGTCATGCCAGACTAATCTGATCTCTTTTTTTCAACAGAGTTACAAGTTGGGTTGATACAGGGAACACCGTAGATGTAGCGTACCTGGATTTCAGTAAGGCCTTCGACAAAGTCCCTCACAACCTTCTGGCAAACAAACTAGTAAAATGTGGGCTAGACAAAACTACGGTTAGGTGGATCCGTAATTGGCTAAGCGAACGAACCCAAAGGGTGCTCACCAATGCGTCGTCTTCATCTTGGAAAGAAGTCACGAGTAGAGTGCCGCAGGTCTCCGTCCTGGGCCCGGTTCTGTTCAACAAAGGGTTAGAAGGCACGATCATCAAGTTTGCAGACGACACCAAACTGGGAGGGATAGCCAACACTCCAGAAGACAGGAGCAGAGCTCAAAACGATCTTGACAGACTAGAGAGATGGGTCGAAACTAACAAAATGAAGTTCAACAGGGACAAATGCAAGATACTCCACTTCGGCAGAAAAAATGGAATGCAAAGATACAGAATGGGAGATGCTGGCTCGACAGCAGTGTGTGTGAAAAAGACCTTGGAGTCCTCGTGGACAACAAGTTAAACATGAGCCAATGATGTGATGTGGCTGCTAAAAAAGCCAATGGGATTTTGGCCTGAATCAATAGGAGTATAGTGTCTAGATCCAGGGAAGTCATGCTTCCCCTCTATTCTGCCTTGGTCAGGCCACACCTGGAATACTGTGTCCAATTCTGGGCACCACAATTGAAGGGAGATGTTGACAAGCTGGAATGTGTCCAGAGGAGGGCGACTAAAATGATCAAGGGTCTGGAGAACAAGCCCTATGAGGAGCGGCTTAAAGAGCTAGGCATGTTTAGCCTGCAGAAGAGAAGGCTGAAACATGATAGCTATGTATAAATATGTGAGGGGAAATCATAGGGAGGATGGAGCAAGATTGTTTTCTGCTGCCCTGGAGACTAGGACGCAGAACAATGGCTTCAAACTACAGGAAAGGAGATTCCACCTGAACTTCAGGAAGAACTTCCTCACTGTGAGGGCTGTTCGGCAGTGGAACTCTCTCCCCCGGAGTGTGGTGGAGGCTCCTTCTTTAGAGGCTTTTAAGCAGGGGCTGGATGGCCATCTGTCGGGGGTGCTTTGAATGCGATTTCCTGCTTCTTGGCAGGGGGTTGGACTGGATGGCCCATGAGGTCTCTTCCAACTCAACTATTCTATGATTCTATGAGAAAAGGAATTTTTCTGGGCCTCTCATCAGTCACCGCCAACAATTGTGGATGGTGGGAGTTGTTGTGCAAAAAGTATTAAGAATCCCAACATGCCTTGTGAGATCATGGTGATGATGATTTCTATGCATGTATGTTACAAAAGCTGTAAAGCAGTGGTTTCCAACCTTTCTTTGACCAGGGACCAGTTGACCAGGGACCACTTTGACCAGGGACCACTCTCCAACATTAGTACCAAAAGGGTTACGAATCAGTTTTTGGCCAACTTCAGATTTGGTTTGATTATTTGGGGTGCTGATTCAAAAAACTGCATTGGATAGGCCACATCAGATCTAGTTTCTGATACAGAACATACGCCATCCAGTAGTCGCCATCTGCTCACCCACAGAAAACAATATTTAATTATCTAGAGCTGATGTGGTCCATCTAATGCAATGTTCTGAACGAGCACCCCAAATAACCCCAGGAACAGGCCTAAAAATGGAGAAACCATTGGACTGTGTTATTATCCATAGTAGTAACGGTGAGGCCGTGGATCATATCTTAGTTCTTGTGGACCACTGGTGGTCTACGAATCACAGGTTGGGAACCACTGTTGTAAAGTAAACAATTACCAGAAAATGTTTCTGCAATGACTTCTCTTTTCTCAAGATGATGAAGTTCTTGTTCCTTCTACCAGGGCTAGGTTTACCTTTAGTTGCAGTGTGTCAAGAATACATAACTAGAAATAGGAAGTTATTTCTTTTGGACTACAATTCCAGCCCTTCCCCCAAGCTGGCATGGCTACTAGAATGGAGGTTCTGGTAGTTGTAATCCAAACCTCTCTCTTCTGGGCTCTGGTCAGGCTTTTATTTCTCTCTCCATTTGCCCTTCTTCATGTTTAGACATGGTTGCTTTTAAGTAAGGAGGGTCTTGCATAAAATGACAGGCAGAGGTCATGTTATATCATTTAACTGCTGTTAATGAAACCTTTCCATCTCCTGGCTCTGCAGGACAATAGAAATTAGGAAACTCTACCAGCCACAAGAGGATGAAGCTTATGCTCAGCGGGTGAGTATCAAGGAGCGGGACAAGGATCCATGTCTCAAACAGCAGGACTGCACTTCACATGACAAATACCATTACTGTGGGAATGCTCCTTATCTAAGTGGAATCAGCGCCATAGGTTGCAGTGGCAGTGCCATAGGTTGGACATGGTATTGATTCCATTCACAAAAGGGGATTAGGTAAATCGATGGAGGTTACAAGTTATCAGTGGTGTTTGGTCATGATGACCCTCTCCACTATAAGATATAACGGAGTTCCTAATACCAGTTCTGGGAAATAGTGCTATCTTCTCAGTCTTTGAAAAGCAGGAGGAGATGCACCCTTTTCCAAATCCTTTTATGAGTAAATCCCTTTTTCCTGAGGGAATTATTGGACTATTGGATTATGACCTGTTAGGATTATAACGTATTGGGAAGCAGAGTTTCAGGAGTGTTTCTTTAGTTTATTCGGTAATGGAAGATCACTGAGCACGTAAATATCTTGTTTCTATTCAATGCTCTCAGCAGACAAAGATTCAAGTTGACTTTCAAATAACCCGTTTGTTTCACCCACAACTTCATGTATTTAAATATATAGATACATTTCTTGTCAGGTTAAGCTGTAAAAAGTTTCAGTTTGTATCTTTAACTTATAGACTTTAACAGTATCTTCAAAACTATATTGCTCTGTAGCTCTCTTTTATAACAGTCTACTTCCAAGGAACTCAGGCCTCAACTGTTTTCTAACTTCTAACACTGGCTTCTGTACTCAGACTCATGCATCAACTGTCATCCTTTTAAACTGCATTTTAAACAGTCACTCCAGCCCCTCCCACTGCCTCAAGTCATAGAGCTAAGAAAACTGCAAACCAAAGAAGACATACACTTCAGGAAATAAACTGACACTTTATAAACAGACAAAACATTAAATAGAGGAGCCTTGAGAAGGTTGCTATCTCCAACAGGAATAATTGCCAGCCTCTGTAGTAATATTAGTAGTAATAGTAATAGGAGCAACCACAGGGGCCATCCAAACTCCTGCCATGCATTAAAAGCACAGTCAAAGCACCCCCTAAGCAACGGGAGTGAAATAGGGTTCTGGAAACCAGGAAAGTGCAGGGAAACGCGTCTGCATGGTGAAGGGTGCAGAGGAAAGGGTCTGCATGGCGAGGAGGCATGCGGGAAGAGTTCTGGGCAGTGAGGAGGCACAAGAGAGGTCTGTGCTCTGGGAAGACAACACTGCTGCCAGGAGTGGTAAGGAGGCCAGATGTTACGGATTCCTCATCTTTAGAAGAGGAAGGGGAGCAGGAAAGTGTTCAGGAATTAAAGGGGGAATTGGAATCAGAGGAGGAGGTCTTGCAAGTGCCCACATTTCTGGAAAAGCGAAAAGAAACAGAGACACCTGGGAACCGCCCTAGCAGCTCTTGCATGGGAGAACTCAGGGCTATAAATCAGAAGCAGGAGTAGTCAGCTTTCGCTGGTAACAAACAACTCTGATGCTTAAGCCTTCACTCCCATTTTTTCCTGCTTCGAGTCTGCGTTTGGGAAACTGCCCCAAAGGATTTATTGATTAATACACGTTCTTTGTCTGAAGTAAGACTGCTGCTTTATTTGGGACTTTATCAGACTTGAGTACTGTGTCTGCAGTAAGACTTTGCTTTCTTTTGCATTATACAACTGCGTGTGCTGTTTTTTTTAATGTTTTGCTGAAGTAAAGCATTTTTCATTTACTTACAACATTGTATTAAGGCTGTTCTTGAGGGACAAATCAGGACACCCGGCCATGGAGACTGAGCCCAAAAGAGGCCTTTCTTTCCTCCTCTGCAGAGTCTCCCTCCATTCATGTGAGGCCTTCCTTTCCAAGTCCGCATTCATTCCCTCGCTCCCTGGAAATGGGAAATCCACTGTCATGAGCACTTGGAGGGGAAGGAGAAGCAAAGAGGATGGAAAGCCACCACTGTGCATGCGTGTTTCGAGGAGGAGGAGGAGGGAGGAACAGAGCACACTTTAAGAGCTGTTGATCTAAATGATGATTTAGGACGACAGAGCTTAGAAATTTACTTTTTTTAGTTTATAATTTTCATTCAGAGAGTTCTCGTGCCTTACCAAACTATAACTCCCATGATTCTATAGGATGTAGCCATAGCATTAGAGGGGAATCTTGAGTAACTTGAGTTCTGTGGAACTCATTGCCTCCATATGTTAGAGCAATGTCGGAGTTGCAACCTTTTGTAAAAGCGCTCAAGACTTGGCTGTTTGGTTGTGCATTTAAGTAAATCAGATCTAATTTTCCAAATAGTCACTGCTGAATGTTTTTATGTTGAATGTTTTTATATTGTGGAATGATATTTTAAATTGTAAGTCGCTCGGAGCACTCTGGTGGAGAGTGACTAATTAAGAAATAAAGTGAAGTGAAGTGAAGTAAGTGAAAGGGTCCCAGGGGTTGTATGTAAGGGGAGCCTAAGAATGTACACAGTACTGTGCTTGTGATTGTGGCTTGGGTTTACTCCAACCTTCTTTCTCATGCAGGTGGATGGGCTGCTTTCCCTGATGGCCCGTGGCGAACTTGGTATGGACCTAGCTCTGCGTCCTGTCCAGCCCCTGGTTGTCCATTCTCCAGCACCTTTTGAGAAATAATGTGATGATCTGAAAGAAACATGTTATTATAGTGCACTTTTTCTATGTATTCAATTGACACTGTAGCCTTGTAATTTTTTATTTTTAATCAAGAATCCTTGGAAATAAACCTTTCGTCATAGTCTTGAAGTGATATCTGAAAGAAGCATTTTATTATTATAGTGTACTTTTTCTATGTATTTAATTGATGTTGTAGTCTTTTAATTTTTGATTGTTAATAAAGAGTCCTTGGAAATAAATCTTTCATCATAGTCTTAATTTATTTTGCATTAAAAATATTTTATTATTAGACTGATAACAAATGCCTAATAAAAGCCTTTGGGTTTCCAAGTCACCTTGTTCTACCTACAGTGTTTTGTGGTCCATGTGATTAAAGCTGTCCTATCTCATAGCATGAAGCCCCTGGTGGCGCAATGAGTTAAACCCTTGTGCCAGCGGGACTGCTGACCAAAAAGTTGACGGTTTGAATCTGGGGAGCGGGATGAGCTCCCGTCTGTCAGCTCTAGCTCCCCATGTGGGGACAAAAGAAAAGCATCAAATATCTGGGTGGGAAAACTGGCCGACGTATAAAGAAATTATAAGAAAAATAAATAGAACTCCAGAAAATCTATCGATTAAAGAACTAGAAGAGATCAAAAAAAATTATAAAAAACGTATCTTGGTTCCAATACCACCAAATAAAAGAAAGCTACAAAAAAGACAAAGAAACGGGATTTAATATGATTAATAATTTTTGGGACGGTCTTCTAAAAAGAAACAAAGTTATAACGATTTTATATAATAAGATACTTGAATGTAAGACAGAATCCGAAATAATAAAGGACTCAATGTTAAAATGGTCCAGAAATGTGGGCAGAAGTATAACCATTGACGAATGGGAAAATATCTGGAACAGAAAGATGAAATATTGTTACTCTACAGAATTAAAAGAAAATTGGTTAAAAACAATTCATAGGTGGTATCTAACACCAAAAAAACTTGGATTAATGTATAAAAATAGAGATAACAAATGTTGGTGATGTAAAGAAAAGATAGGGTCATATTTTCATGTTTGGTGGAATTGTAAAAAAATTAAAAATTATTGGAAAGAGATTCATATGGAATGTAAAAAAATTCTAAAAATTGACCTCGACTGTAAACCGGGATATTACCTATTAGGACTATATGATACGGAAAATAAGTTAGAATAGACTCTCCAAGGGAAAAAGGAAATTAATCCAAAATCTACATATATGCTGTGACAGCAGCAAGAATAGTGATAGCAAAAAATTGGAAGAACCCTAATTGCCCCACAAAAGCAATGTGGTTAGAGAAATTAATGGATATAAAAAACATGGATAAACTAACCTATTTATTAAAAAGAAGCACTGGTAAGGCTATGAAAGAAACAGACTGGTCCAAATTTGAAGATTACATAACGGAAGAACTGAAAGGATAAGGAAAGATACAGTATGGAAGAAAGAAGATTGGAAGTCTACCCCTTCCCCCCTCCCCCATTAGGCTACCTTTCCAGATGTCTGAATTCAGACTCCTCCCTGAACTTTCCCTCTGACTTCCCTAAAACCTACCCTCTTACAAATCTATTTCTTTATTCTTTTAGTCCAACCTCACCAACCCAACAATATGTACCCAATTCCTTAGGATTCTCAGAATCACTCATTCACCCCCTATCATCCTACCCCAACTAACCTAAACCGTCCCCTCCCCATACCTTCCTTTAGCAAACCTAGAAGATGTAAATCTTTTTAAAATATTCTTTAATAAGAATGATTAAAAAAAAATCTGGGTGTCCCCTGGGCAACTAAAAACGATGAGACCCCCTTTGCCCCACAGGGTTCCATGTGGTAATTACTATGACTGCAGGAGAGGCACAAACAAGCTTCCTGGATCTACCTTAGGCCCCTTCCGCACAGCTGAATAAAATCCCACATTTTCTGCTTTGAACTGGAATATATGGCAGTGTGGACTCAGATAACCCAGTTCAAAGCAGATATTGTGGGCTTTTCTGCCTTCATATTCTGAGTTATGTGGCTGTGTGGAAGGGACCTTGGAAAACCTTTTACAAAAACTAGAACTCTATGATCTGCCAATAATAGTTTGGTGCAAAAAATGCATTTAAAATTTGGAATTCTGAGCCAAAGGATTTGTTCTGAGTACCAGAACTGAATGGAACCTGCTGTTTTCCCCCCACAAATATTTCCTAATTATCTGAAGAGGATGCTGCTGCTACTAAATCAATTGGGTTTTACTAATACATCCTGGTATGACTTCTACCTTCATCTGCTGCAATTAGTATCAAGATGGACAACTCTCGGGTTTATTTTCCTCCTGTTACATAAGAATCCATAAAGCTGATCCCAAAGAGATTCTTCCCTCTGATCTGCTATTGAGACTACAAGGATATCTTTCAGAACATGCCATAAATATTTCCAGAGGCTGCTGAATATCTATTGTCATGGGATGTGAATGTAGCATCCTGTTTGTGACCAGCAGCTGCAAAATGAATCATATCTAATAATGAGGAAAAAGGAGGACGAGAGGAAGAAAGGAGAGTACTCTCTCTTATTCTTATTAGGTATAATTCTATAGCTGCTGTTCACAACAACAATGCTAAAATCTCATCGTACAACAATTTCCAGCTCCCTCTGGAAATATTTACTAACCAGTGCCTACATGTTTGAAAAACTTGCAGTCTCAATGGCTGAAACTGAAAAAGTGAACAATAAAAAACAGATCACCCAGGAGTGTGGATTCCCAGATTCTCAGCATGTTCTACACCGGCAGAGAAAAAAAGAACTGCCAGTCTGCTACCAAGCACAATTCAAAGTGGTTCTCAACCTTCCTAAAGCCGTGACCCCTTAATACAATTCCTCATATTGTAATGACCCCAACCATATTATTTTCATTGCTACTTCATAACTGTAATTTTGCTACTGTGTATGAATTGTAAGATAAATATCTGATATGCAGGATGTATTTTCATTCACTGGACCAAATTTGATACAAAAACCTGATACGTCCAAATTTGAATATTTTTGGTGAGAGAATTCACCGTCTGTTTCCAAAAAAGGAAGAGAAGGACAGATGGAGAGATTTTCAGCCTTCTTTGCCAAAGGGGTTCCTAAGACCATCAGAAATATGTGTTTTCTGATGGTCTTTGGCAACCCCCCTGACACCCTCTCGCAACCCCCTAGAAGTCCCAACCCTCAGGTTGAGAAACAATGCCCTAAACGGTTCTGGCCCAGCTTACCTGTCCGAACATATCTCCCTCTATGAACCATCACAGAGGTTAAGATCTTCTGGGGAGGCCCTGCTCTCAGTCCCACCTCCTTTGCAAGTTCGGTTGGTGGGGATGAGAGATAGGACCTTCTCAGTGGTTGCTCCTCAGTATAGGAACACTCTCCCCATGAGGTTAGACCACCGCCTTCTCTCCTGGATTTCAGAAAGAAAACAAAGACATGGTTGTGGGACCAAGCTTTTAGCCAGTAAAGTAATGCAGTGCAAGAAATAAATAGGGAATATGTGCAATTGACAATTGGAATGGCTTCAGTTTATGGTTTTGGATAATGTGATTTCAATGTTTATATTAGGATGTTTGAATTCTATGTCTTAATGTCTAAATGTTGCTTATGTCTTATGTTTTCATGGTCTTAATGATTTTAACTCATAGTTATATGTTATTGTTTAGATATTATTATTTGGTTTTTATGTGTATGTTTGGCATTGAATTTTGCCACTTTATGTTGTAAACCACTTTGACCCCCCCCCCCCCAACCAGGGGTGAGAAAAGTGGTATATAAATACAGTAAATAAATAAATAAACATATCATGATGTAATGGTTTGAGTGTTGGACTAGGATACAGGAAGACAAGGGTTTGAATTCTTGTTTGGCAATGGAGACTCACTGGATCGCTTTGGGAGAAAGGAAGCAAAAACCCCTCTGAACAAATCTTGCTACGAAAACCCCATGATACATTCTCCTTAGCAGCATAAGTCAGAAATGACTTGAAGGCACATAACAAGAAACATTACTTTTGAACCTAGTGTGCTTATTACAAAATAAGTGTCTACAGAATTGCTTCTTAATATACAGTAGAGTCTCACTTATCCAACACTCGCTTATCCAACGTTCTGGATTATCCAACGCCTTTTTGTAGTCAATGTTTTCAATACATCGTGATATTTTGATGCTAAATTCGTAAATACAGTAATTACTACTTAGCTTTACTACATATTGAACTACCTTTTCTGTCAAATTTGTTGTATAACATGATGTTTGGGTGCTTAATTTGTAAAATCATAACCTAATTTGATGTTTAATGGGCTTTTCATTAATCTCTCCTTGTTATCCAACATATTCACTTATCCAATGTTCTGTTGGCCCGTTTATGTTGGATAAGTGAGACTCTATTGTATAAGTAATTAATTATGAGCTTTCTTTTAAAAATTTCTAGTAATTGCCTGAGGTAAGGACCGTGTGCTTTCTTGCATTTCTCACGAGCAAAGGTTTCATCAAAAAGTTAGTTTTCAAGGAGAAGGAGATCAGATGTCATTTGGAGATAAAAATCAATTTTCTTTATATAAGAACAGCTGTGGTGTTTAATTTTTCATTCTGAAAGATGTATCCTCCTCTGCACTTACAACAAGTGAGACTGATCAAAGCTGGGGAGGAATCCAATTTCTTTTCTTTTTAGATCCAAGTTTTAATAGGTAGATGTGAATCTTAACCAGTATAATATAAATTCCTTTCAGGATATATCTAGTTCAAGGTAGTTAAAGGTAGCAATCTTCACATGCCTAATTTCTGTAGCTATTCGTTTAAACTCTTTCTACGAGTTTAGCTATAGCATGTATTTATGTAATTTCCCATTTGTTGATTACTCAATTAGCATTTTGTTTGAAAAGATTAATTCATCCATTTTGTAATTTGAAGAGTACATGTTACAAAGTATCTCACCATGGGATATTTGAAACCTTTAGCAAGAAAAATATGTTTTTACCAAAGAAGACTGTCTGATTTTTTTCTCTGTTAATGTGAAATACTTTGTATGTGATGCTTGCTTATAAAGCTATAGTCCTTCCAATTCTATTGTGACAAAAATATGCATATATTATGTGTGGGTATGAATGAATTGAATGGGAGATATATGAATGAGAGTTAATTTTGGAGACACCATTCACATATTAAGGCCTACAATGATTAACTACCTGCTTGCTGAATTGTAATTAAAACCTGCTAATGAGACCTGAAATAGTTGACCTGCCTGGTAAATTGTGATAAGAACTGTGACTGATAAGATAAATGTTTACATCAAGTTAAGGAAATGTTTACAACTATTACGAAGGAAGTCAACACAAGGCCAACACCAATCAAGAAGAATCAACATCTGGTCCAGGAAACTGAGATGGAGCCAGGATGGAAGATGTTTATCATTCATTTACAACTTTGGGACAACATCTGCAAAATATTGCTATATAAGTGATCTTGTGACAGTCCAGAAATTGTAACAGACAGAGACACTGTACACCTGCTATGCTCTGCTCTATTGGGAAGGAGAGATACAATGCATGTGTCAGATCTGCTATGATAAAGCAGGATTCTGATCACTTTTGGAGCCTCCTTTTCTCAAGGGAGGGCCCCTGGTGGTGGCGCAGTGTGTTAAAGCGCTGAGCTGCTGAACTTGCAGACCGAAAGATCCCAGGTTCAAATCCCGGGAGCGGAATGAGCGCCCGCTGTTAGCCCCAGCTCCTGCCAACCTAGCAGTTCGAAAACATGCAAATGTGAGTAGATCAATAGGTACCGCTCTGGCGGGAAGGTAACGGTGCGCCATGCAGTCATGCCGGCCACATGACCTTGGAGGTGTCTATGGACAATGCCGGCTCTTCAGCTTAGAAATTGAGATGAGCACCAACCCCCAGAGTCAGTCACGACTGGACTTAACATCAGGGGAAAACCTTTACCTTTTACCTTTCTCAAGGGAAGAGAAAGGAGTGCATTTTGGGGATGTTCTTTTTGGAGTTTTGGAGTTTTGGCGTTCAGGCATTTGGAACTATGTGTTGGCAGGCTGCAGTGGAAGCTGGGTCTGGCCTAAGCAGGTGCTTCTCCAAGAAGGGAGAAAGAATGTGGTAATATTTGGTATGCATGAGATGGATGCATGTTGTGTGTGAATGTTGAGTGAAAATGTAACCCTCCCCTTTGTCTGTTAACCAATGTAGTAGGTTGTTTGTAAATCCAATGTAGTTGTATAGAATCTATATGTCTGTATGTCTAATGTCATTCTTTGTTGTTCTGTAAAAGTTCTGATATACCTCTCAGACTAAAATTGCAATAAAAAGAACCAATACTTTTAAAGTGATTGAAAAGTTATTCATAACACTATTGTATGCCTGCAAAACGCAAACTGTCTACAAACATCACTCTTGACTTTTGGAAAGATTCCATCAGCGTTGCCTTCAAAAAATGTCAGTGTTCTGGAAGAAGTAAAGACCACCAACATTGAAGATCTCCACTTCAAAACTATGACAGCCTGAGAAGCAACTGGGACTGTTTGTGTTGTGTGTCTTCCAGTCATTTCCATGTTACGGAGAACCTATCACAGGTTTTCTTAGCAAGATTAATTCAGAGGAAGTTTGCCTTTGCCTACCTCTAATACTGAGAGGATATGACTTGCCCAAGGATTTCAATGGGTTTTCATAGGTGAACAAACATTTGAACTGGCATCCAGAGTCATAGTCCAGACTTGACTACAACACACAAGATGGGACAGTTTTTTCCATAGATTCAGTGATAACCATACAACCTCCTGGAGGAGCCCAAAATAAGGCAGTATCTTTGGGATTTCAAAGTTTACCCTCTTGCTTTAAGGAGACATTTAAAAAGTATTAAAATCATGGGATTGCCATAAGTCAACTTGAATCTGCATACATATACACAATGTTAATTTGCCAGTTTCCAAAATGCTAGAATTGATGGATTCCTGGAGTTGGATCTACATTTATCCATACTTAGTAGACATCTTTTCAAGCACAATTGAAGCTCCAGTGATCTCAAAGGGTTTGCTTTAAATATAAGTTAGTTTGGTGTCAGTACTGTTTCGTCTTTCATTGTGCTAGTGGAGCAGGCTGCCTCAAGAATATTTTGATGTTCCTTCCTGTTAAGCTGTTTGCTTCCAATGATCATTCCCAAAGGCAGCCAGTCTGACTTGTAAATGGGGAACAAAATCAAGTTGTTTCCCATTTTTGAAAGGTGCCATTAAATTATCTGTGTTGTTTTGAATGCTCAGGCATTTGGGAGCCAAGCTTTGAATCAGTAACGCTGATTTTAGCACAGATAAGACATACCCAGTTCTGTGTGGAAAATGCTTAATAGATAGTTGACAGAGGAAAAGAAAGTGAAAAAAATCTATCCAAATACGACAAGCTCTTCCCCTTAAGCTTTGATCTTTGGCTTTCTAATCTGTAATAACAAGTGTGCAGTTCAAAATGCCAGCTGGTCACTTGAGGAATCTGGGTTTGATTCTTTGTGCTCGCAAACAGAAATATGCAATCTGAGAATGGCTCAGGGAGAATCCCGCTGGATTTTCTAAATCTGCCTTCATCATCCTAATTCTAGTGCCAACTGTCTGGTTCCTGTCTAGGTTGTATGATTGCCTTGTCCTATTGCAAGTTGTTTTTTTTTCTTTCTCAAAATACCTTTCCAGTATTAGATGACTGTGCTTCTTTTAATAATCTTGTCTTACAATTTATGAACAAGATGAAATAACCAAGCCTAGACGAAATAACTGAGCCTTTTAGTTGAGAGGATCATCACAATATACTTCTGATCTTAGAAAATCTATTTGTCCAGGCAGCAGACATGAAGTATCATGTAGAGACAGTACATTTAAGGCATTGTTGGTGTTGTATCTTTACAGGCATAGGGAGGGGCAGGCACATGCAGGATTTCCTGCCTTTGGCTCCCTCTGGCAGCAAAGGGACTTGAACCAGCTCTGAGTCAGCTGCAGTTGATGTTTTGGAAGATGTATAGACCGTAATTTACCTAGAGAGCTGTTGTGCTGAACTGCCCATCTTAGAACAAGTCACGTTTGAGAGCTACAACCTTCAAATCCTCCCAGTGAGCATGGTTACTAACCATGCTAGCTAGGAGATTCTAGGAGCTATGGTTTTAAAAAGGTATGTTTTCAAGCTCAACTCCACTTCTTTTAAAAACTAATAATTTCTACTCTCCTCTCAACCCAAACTCTTCATGATCTTTTGGACTACAACTCCTATCATCTACAGTCAGCACACTATGTTGCGGTCTAACACATCTTGGAGGCCCCATGAATACATCCTGCATCTGTTAAATTTCAGCACTGCTGGATATTGAGATGGCTAGGGCTCATGGGAGTTGCAATCCAACAGTCTCTACCCTATGCTTTATGGAAGTGGTGTCCAATCTTTGTTCCTCCAGGTGTTTTGGCTCCCGAATGTCCCCTCTCGCTGCGTAGAGTCACGTCAACTCCTTGGTTCACTGAGGAGCTGGCTGTTATGAAGCGTAGGAGGAGGGGACTAGAGTGCATCTGGAGGAAATCTCAGGATGTGTCTGACCAAGCACGGGCTAAAGCCGCTATTAAGGCTTACTCCGTGGCTTTGTGAGCAGCCAGGAAAGCTTTCACGACTGCCCACATAGCGTCTGCGGCCAATAGGCCATCGGAGTTGTTCCAAGTTGTTGGGGAGCTCCTGCGGCCTCCTGAGACCCAGGGGCTTCCTGATGACTTGGCAACTCGGTGCAGCAATTTCGCGCACCACTTTGCAGGCAAAGTTGCTCAGATACGCCATGAGTTGGACTCCAGCTTAATTGTAGTTCCAGCGGAGGTGACCAAGGTACCTGTCTGTCTGATTTTGTGGGATTCTTTCCGACTTGTTCTTCCTGATGACGTGGAGGGGATTCTTGGGTCTGTGAGGGCGACCAAGGACGATCTGGATCCTTGTCCCTCTTGGCTGGTTAAGCTGGCCAAAGAGGGGTTGTTGGATTGGTTTGTGGCTATAATAAATGCCTCCTTGGGTCAGGAGTCAGTTCCATCCTGCTTTAAGCAGGCGGTAGTAAAACCGCTACTAAAAAAGACCACGTTAGACCCATCTGTATGTAACAACTACAGACCAATTTCCAACCTCCCGTTTTTGGGCAAGGTTATGGAGTGGGTGGTTGCCAAGCAGCTCCAGGAATTCCTTGATGACACTGATTTTCTGGACCGCTCACAGTCTGGCTTCAGGCCTGGGCACAGCACTACTCGTTTCCATCTAACTCCAAGGAAGCCCCTCGGATGCTGAACCAGTGCCTGGCCGCTGTGGCGGACTGGATGAGGAGGAACAAGCTGAGGATCAATCCTGACAAGACAGAGGCCCTCCTGGTCAGTCGTTCGTCGGATCGGGGTATTGGGTGGCAGCCTGTGCTGGACGGGGTTGCACTCCCCCTGAAATCACAGGTCCGCAGTTTGGGGGTCCTCCTGGATTCAGCGTTGACGCTTGAGGCTCAGGTGTCGGCGGTGGCCGGGAGGGCTTTCGCACAACTCAAACTTGTGCGCCAACTGCGACCATACCTCGTGACCACGGTGGTCCATGCCTTAGTCACCTCTAGACTGGACTACTGTAATGCGCTCTACGTGGGGCTTCCCTTGAAGATGGCCCGGAAGTTACAATTGGTCCAACACTCGACTGCCAGATTAATAAGCGGGGCGAGTTACAGAGAGAGATCTACTCCCTTGTTTAAGGAGCTCCACTGGCTGCCGTTCATCTTCCGGTCCCAATTCAAGGTGCAGACCATCATTTATAAAGCCCTAAACGGTTTGGGACCCACCTACCTTCGTGACCGTATCTCCTACCATAAACCTGCCCGATCTCTCCGATCATCAGGGGAGGCCCTCCTGTCGCCACTGCCTATATCTCAGGCCCGCCTTGTGGGAACATGAGAGAGGGCCTTTTCTGCTGTGGCCCCCCGTTTGTGGAACTCACTGCCCATTGAAATTAGGCAAGCCCCCACCCTTTTAGCCTTTAGGAAAGATTTAAAAACATGGCTCTTCCGGTGTGCTTTCGGAGAGTAACTGCTCTTTTGTTACTCCCCTCGACATTTATCCTCTAGACTGCTTCACTATCTGATGTCCCTGTCCCCCGAGGTTTTTATTCTGATCCCTTTCTCACTCCGAGTTTTTAACTTAGTGTTCATGCGGCTCGCCCTTGTTATATTGCTTTCTTGATTTTGTGTTGTACTGCATGTTTTTATCAATTGTATTGGTTAATTGTATTATGATATGTTGTTTTTTATATTTTGTTATATTGTATTGTCCTGGGCAAGGCCCCATGTAAGCCGCCCCGAGTCCCCGTTGGGGAGATGGTGGCGGGGTATAAATAAAGTATTATTATTATTATTATTATTATTATTATTATTATTATTATTATTATTCAGCTCCTAGAACCCCTGACCATTGAGCAAGCTGGCCAAGGCTTATGAGAGCTGGAGTCCCAAACACCCGGAGGACCAAAGATTGGACACTAGTGCTTTAAGGCATGGATCTTGAATGGTACCCACTACTAATCATTGGACTTCTTTAGATTTCTACTATACCACAACTGTTCCTTTTATGTAACATATCAGTGTGCTATAAGAGTGGGGGAAGGAGCCTTCAAGCAGCCAGATCCCTTGGACTTCAACTCCCATAAGCCTCAACCACTACAGTAATAGTATAGGATTTTGGGAGTTGTAGTCCAAAAATCATAAAGGTTGAGTTTTCCCTCATCCCCGTTGTATGCTTCTGCAGTAGAAATCACATACATAAATAGCTAATTGTGTATTGTGTTAAAGAAATACATGATGGAGGTTGTGCTATGTGAAGCTGTCTCTGTGTATGTTACATGGCATTTTAATTCTGATCTCAAATTGTTGAGCCATGGCATCCCCATCCCCCAAAGGTTATTATGGATAATAAAGAGACTTCAAGCAAGAAATAAGGAGCCTCCGGTGGCCTAGGGGATAAAAGCCTTGTGACTTGAAGGTTGGGTTGCTGACCTGAAGGCTGCCAGGTTCGAATCCCATCCAGGGAGAGCACGGATGAGCTCCCTCTATCAGCTCCAGCTCCATGTGGGGACATGAGAGAAGCCTCCCACAAGGATGGTAAAAACATCAAAACATCCGGGCGTCCCCTGGGTAACGTCCTTGCAGACAGCCAATTCTCTCACTCCAGAAGCAATGTTGCTCCTGACACGAAAAAAGAGCAAGAAATAATATTTTTTTCTTTATTTTTTAAACATTTCCCACTTTTTCAAAGTTCTACAATGTTGAAGCTGCTGGAGTTCCCACAGGACCAAGCAGCAACTGTACCCTGAACTCTATCAAAGCCATATCTTTTAATAAATTGATAAAATTGATATTTTCTGTGTACCTTGTATTCTGTGCTGTATCAATTTCTAAATATATAAACTTGTATCAAATGTATCCTGAAGGCATCTGCTGCCTTCATGCTCCCTGATTGCATAAGCTCCTCGGAAAGGAGATCAATCCACAGTTAAAGAAAAGGTCCCTCCAGCAATTTCCCAAGCCAGATAATATCAAACCATTTGTGCGGGCTTAGATCCCTTTCAATCAGGCTTTCATTCAGGTCATGGGACAGAGACTATCTTGGTAGCTATTACTGACGAAATTCATCATCAGTTAGACTGAGGCGGATCAGTGCTATTGGTACTCTTGGACCTTACAGTTGCATTCGACACTGTGGACCATGACTTGCTGATCCATCGATTGCTATGTCTGGTGTACGAGGTTTAGCTCTTAAATGGTTCAGTTCGTTTCTCCGGGACCGGAGACAGAGGGTGGAGTGGTCAGGCCAAAGCTCTGAGAGCTCCTGCCTTTGCTGTGGAGTTCCCCAGGGTGCTATCCTTTCTCCCCTGTTATTTAACATCTACGTCCGACCACTTGCTGGACTAGTGCGGAGCTTTGGCATAGAGTGCTACCAGTATGCAGATGATACCCAGCTACTCTTGCGTATTGAACCTGGGACAACCACGATTCCTGAGAACTTTAAGCTGTGTTTGGAAGCAGTGATGAGTTGGCTGCGAGCAAGTAGACTAAAAGTGAATCCCGCAAAAACTGAGATACTCTGGCCTGGCCAGCCACCAGAGTTAACCCAGTCACTGCCTGATTTCGATGGGGAAGTTCTGGTTCCGTCTGCTACTGTTAAAAGCCTTGGGGTTGTGTTGGACTCATCGCTGACAATGGAGGCCCAGATCACTGCCGTAGGCCTTTTTTCATCTTCGCCAGGCAAGGAAATTGGCATCCTACCTCTCGACAGAAGCATTGGCAATGGTAATACATGCAACAGTCACCATTAGGATGGATTATTGTAACGCCTTATACACCCGCCTTCCGAAGACAAAAACCCAGAAGATCCGAATGGTCCAAAATGCGGTAGCCAGGCTGCTAGTGGGATCATCTATAAGATCCCATATTACACTGATTCTGAAACAACTGCATTGGCTACCAATAGAACATTGGATCTCTTACAAGATATTGATCCTGACATTTAGAGCTCAAAATGGCCAAGGACCATTATATCTTAGGGACCGCCTCATTCCTTTCTTCCATCAGTGGTCACCTCAGTCCTCCCAGGAAAATCTCCTATATGTACCGGGCCCTAGGGAGGTATGCCTGGAAGCTACAAGGCATAGAGCCTTTTCGGCCTATGCTCCAATTCTGTGGAACTTATTGCCTCCATATGTTAGAGCAATGTCGGAGTTGCGACCTTTCGTAAAAGCGCTCAAGACTTGGCTGTTTGGTTGTGAATTTAAGTAAATCAGATTTATTTTGCCAAATAGTCACTGTTGAATGTTTTTATGTTGAATGTTTTATATTGTGGAATGATATTTTAAATTGTAAGTCGCTCGCAGCACTCTGGTGGAGAGCGACAAATTAAGAAATAAAGTGAAGTATATGTCTGTAAGACAGATGATCCTTTCTGTCACCCTAATGAACCTAAGATGTTTTCCTGTTCAACTAAGGCTGAAGGCTGCCATTCTCACAGAAGAGAAGGCTAAACAAATATGAATAAAATATGAATAGGCAGCCAAGCCCCTGTTTCTTGGGATTGTTACCTTTTGTCTTTTGGCTCTTGTTTCTATGGAACTGGACATTTAAGTCAATCATGGAATCATCTGCAAACCCACGTCCTCATTTCCCCCATGTTCATGCCCTCCCAGGAGACATCTCTGCAAAGGGCTGGACCTTTAAATAGACCAACCATTGGCTGTTCTTCTTCCTGATATCAGGGAAACCCTTGGCCAATTCCTGCATGGATCCTAGCTGACATGGTCTCTCAAACAATCAGGGGAGAGTGCAGGTAGTCTGAATAGCTGTTAGAATTGCATAAAATGT
This sequence comes from Anolis carolinensis, assembly GCF_035594765.1. Taxonomy (NCBI): domain Eukaryota; kingdom Metazoa; phylum Chordata; class Lepidosauria; order Squamata; family Anolidae; genus Anolis; species Anolis carolinensis. The sequence goes on from NC_085846.1 coordinate 64,937,360, forward strand.
CTTGTATTTTTTGTGTGAATGTATGGTTGTACATTCTAAGCATATACTGGTACTAGCATTCATTTTGGTCAAACTGAATAAGCCTATGTAGCTTTGATTCCAGCCCAGAGTGCTTGATCTCTGTCCTGGCTAATCTGGTTTAGTGGAAGCTCACCAACTCTTTATACGCTGTCTTAGCTGAAATCTCAAAAAATGAGCTAAAGCCTACATTTAAGGAAGTCTTTTTTAAAGTTCTAAAAAACTGATTTAAGTAATACACAGACAAAGCTATTCATGCTTCTTGAGTAACATTACAGACAGAAAAATGCTCGCACAGCTAACTAGACATGCCACTTCTATCTACAATGAATGTAGTTACTTTTAAAACAACTCTAAAATGTACAGGAAGAATTAGTACATTGACCCACAACAGTAAAAAAAAGATGAAGTAATATTTGGAGATTTGGGTTGCTCTAAATTTTCTGGGCTGTATGGCCATGTTCTTGAAGCATTCTCTGAAATTTATTTATTTATTTATTTATTTATTTATTTATTTACAGCATTTATATTCCGCCCTTCTCACCCCGAAGGGGACTCAGGGCGGATCACATTACACATATAGGCAAACATTCAATGCCTTTTAACATAGAACAAAGACAAAAAACATAGGCTCTGAGGGGCCTCGAACTCATGACCTCCTGGTCAGAGTGATTCATTGCAGCTAATTGCAGCTGGCTTGTTCTCCCGCCTGCGCCACAGCCCGGGCCCAGCTTCAGGAACATGGCCACACAGCCCAGAAAACTCACAGCAACCCAGTGATTCCGGCCATTAAAGCCTCCGACAATACATTTGGAGATTTAATAATAATAATAATAATAATAATAATAATAATAATAATACTTTATTTATACCCCGCCACCATCTCCCCACGGGGACTTGGGGCGGCTCACACAGGGCAAGGCCCAACTAGCACAATTTACAGAAACAACAGCATAAATACATTGAACAATATACAAAAAATAATAAAACACAGTAAGACAATAAAACAAGAGTTAATACAGCAGTAAATCAATCAATCAAAATTTACTTGTCTCAGATGGCTGATCTGCCATGCTGATTTGGAGCCATAATTTTAGCATTCTTTTGTTTTGACTAAACTAGAAAAAAGCAACTCAAGATAAGAAGTGTCTGCATGTCTGATTTTGGTGCTTCCGCCTGGTGTTGCAGTTGGGTAATTAAAATTATAATTACCAAGGGATTGCAGTCTTATTAAATGTTCCTGTCATGATGTTTTCTCTATGCAATTATTAAAGTTTGGCTCAGGAAATGTATCAGGTAGCAAAGAAAACGACAAAGCCACAAGAAACCGTTTGTATCTCTGTAGAATATTAGTATGCCCAATTCCACTTTAGAAAGCAATGCAGATCATTATCTCTGCTGACTCTATTGCATGTGCTAAAAGAGAAAAAGATTTGCCTGAAAAAAAAGTCTTCCCTGACCCAACATCCTCTGGATGCCAGGGTCTCCAAATCCCACCTTGCTAGCAGGAGTTTATGGGAGTGGTAGTTGGAAACATTGAGCTGAAGAAGGCTGTCTCTGAAGGTCCTTTTTCCCCTTTTACTCAAGGACAGGTAGTTTTTCATGGTTGGTTCTAATCAATGCAGAATTCTCTGTCGTGATTCTGTACACATGCAACATGCTGTGTGTAGGTGTAGAATTCAGCTTCTTAAAGACTTTTATTTTCTGCTTCTCAAAACCAGTTCCCAACATTATGTCTGAAAAAGCTGTGCTAGGAATGTGTGGGTGCTGCCTCGTGCCATCTTGGAGAATGGGCTTAGGAAAGTTACCTTTTTTACTCACAGTGTCTCAGCCAGCACTGCCCGTTGTTGCTTAAGAACATTAGTGGCCAATAGCTGAAGTCCAAAAACATGTAAGTTCTCCAATATTTCCTCGGCAATTCAAGGGAGACAAGTTGTTCCTTTCCAGTAGACACAGTATAGGCATGTGCAATCCAAAAAAAAAAAGTGGTTCTAAGCTGTATTCAAACGTAGGGGGCTCTGGCACTTCATTTCTAAAGTCCTTTCTGAATTTTGGGGGTAAAATTTTCAGAACTATAATGAGACTTACGAATCTTTGTAAATACTTTGTGAATGACAGTCACACATGCTCAATAAGAAAGACATCACAGCCAGTGGGAAACTTCAGGGGCTCATATCTCCCTCATTTTTAAATGACACTTGCTACAATGGTAGAACACATTTACCACTGTTAACTCACCAAATTTCAGAACGTTTGACTTATCCACAGAATTTTGGCAATTTTTTTATTTTAAAAAAATTCTTTTTTTAGTAATAAAGAAAATCTGTGCCTAGTTTGAAAGTATTATTTCCTGTTTCATTGTGTGGTCTTTACTTTGAAAGTCATTTTTCTACACCAGAAACTTTATTTATGTGGCAGAAACTGTGTTAAATTGGTGGAGACTCAACAAAGCAAAATGTGCTATATCTATATATATATATATATATATAGATATATAAAAGGGTAATGAAATTTCGGCCTAGGACAAAACAACAAAACTACACATCCCAGAAACACTAAACTTGGCAGCACAACCACTCATCCATGCCTCTACGTTCATACAACAAAAAGAAAAGAAAAATTAAGTTCTAATTAGAGGGAGAGGAATAATTGTTTTTATCCAATTGCTGCCATTTAGAAGGCTAAGCTCCGCCCACTTAGTCTCCTAGCAACCCACTCAGCCCAGGGGCCAGGCAGAGTTAGGCCTCTTTCACACTGCCTATAAAATACAGATTATCAGATTTTAACTGGATTATATGGCAGTCTAGACTCAAGGCCCTTCCACACAGCTATAGAACCCATCTATAATCTGCTTTGAACTGGATTATCTTGACTCCACACTGCCATATAATCCACTTCAGTGTGCAGTCGGACACAAGTGGACTTAATGTCAGGAGAAAACCTTTACCCTTTACCTTAACTACCACCAATTCCTTAATACTTTATCTCCCATACCACCATACTTCGCCACAGCAACGCGTGGCTGGGTACAGCTAGTAATATATATAGGATGATGCCCCTTGCACAAAGATAAAGTTTTTGCAGTGTAATAAACTTTTGCCATGTTTTTATGACAGATCCAATTAAGAACTGCCATTTATAACCCAGGAACAGAAATCATAGGACAGAAACCATCAAGGGACATCTAGACTCACAAGATAGAAAGCGTCCAGAGGAGGGCGACTAAAATTATTAAGGGTCTGGAGAACAAGCCCTATGAGGAGCGGCTTAAAGAGCTGGGCATGTTTAGCCTGCAGAAGAGAAGGCTGAGAGGAGACATGATGAGGGCCATGTATAAATATGTGAAGCGAAGTCATAGGGAGGAGGGAGCAAGCTTGTTTTCTGCTGCCCTGGACTAGGATGCGGAACAAAGGCATTAAACTACAGGAAAGGAGATTTCACCTGAACATTAGGAAGAACTTCCTCACTGTGGGAGCAGTTTGGCAGTGGAACTCTCTGCCCCAGAGTGTGGCGGAGGCTTCTTCTTTGGATGCTTTTAAGCAGAGGCTGGATGGTCATCTGTCTGGGGTGCTTTGAATGTGATTTTCCTGCTTTTTGGCAGGGGGTTGGACTGGATGGCTCATGAGGTGTCTTCCAATTCTATGATTCTATGATTCTTCTGGGCAGAAGGGCACTGTCCAAACTCTCCTGACATCCAATTAATATACTTCCCCTATTGACACACAACCTTGGCACAGATTTATTCTATTACTTACTTCCTTAAGTCCTCTTTGCAGATTCCATGATTGTATATCTATATATATATAAATGTAATGTTCATTTTTCTTTGGAGTAAACAACAAAACCACTGAATCAAATCACACCAAATTCAAAAAGTCTTAACAAATCAGGGGAATGTGCAACAAAATGGTAAAGGCTGTTCAATGTAAGCAAGAAAAGTCAGGACTGGAAATCCTCTTCTAATACAATCAATAATGTAATTTCCTATTTGAAAAATACAGCTGGCACACATTGGGTTGAGCTATCTAATACAATCCCAGGAGCCCATTCTTGAACAATTACTGCCAACCCAAATTGAAGCAATGTGTATATGAGGTCAGGATTTCTTCAAACCTAAATAGTTTAGGCCCCTTCTACACTGCCATATAAAATCCAGATCATCTGTTTTGAACTGGATTATATGACAGTGCTGACAATTATAATCCAGTTCAAAGGAGATAATGTGGACTATTTGCTTTGATAATCTTGATTATATGGCAGTGTAGAAGGGGCCTATCTCTGCTTGCACAGAATCTGATCTTCCATTTTACTGTCCGTTCTCTCATTTTAATGGGGTCCTTTTGGAGTTCACCATTTAGCTGTACTCTTATCACCCAAATGTATTATCAGCAGCAAATGTAATCAGCTATGTATTAAAACTTCAAATAGTTTATGAATTAGTGTTTAAAACTTAGGTTTTGATACAAACATTCAAACTTTCAAATGAGAAAATGAATGTTTGTATATGTTTGTGGCACTTATTCCACAGGCTACCCACTGAGACTCTATAAGTAATCCATCTTCTGGCACTAAAATCCAGTTTTTAGTGCCAGGGTAAGCACTGTGCCACCCACATGAAACATACATCATTTTAAGTGTCTCACAGTTTCCTTGCTTTCCAGAATTCCCTTGAAAACCAAGTTTTAAAGAAAAATTAGTCTCCAGAATGCCTTGAAGGGTCTAAAATTTACTCCAAAGAGAACAGTTTCACTCCTAAAATTTGTTTTGAGGGATCTCATTACAAAAGAGCAAGGAAACCACCCAACATGTGCTGTTTGGGCACCTGGAAATAATTTCCTCTCATCTGGCACTCTGGACTCTACATTTACATAATCCCCTCATCTCCATGCCCAGATACGCAAAGTTTGATTACAAAACAAAGATCAGCAACAGCTATTATATTTGTATCTATTACTTTCTATATAACTTTTATCTTTTTTGTATACTATATTTCCTAAATCTGAAATATATGGAGTGTTTTATAAGATACATCAAGGTAGCCAACTCTACGTGACCCTGCAAAATAATCCTCTGGGAACAGGAAGGTCAAACAAACCCCCTGGGATCTTTCTCAATGCCAGAACAATTAACCAGTCCCCTTGTTCATATATAGAGATAGGTGATTTCTTGCCAGAGAGTTGAGAGACTGCTTCCTGCAAAAACAGAAGCTCAGAGCACACACCTTCATATACCTCCTTTATTCTAGACTCAAATATTGACTACAGAGACCATCACCATTTATTCCTTGAGCCTTACACCTTTGTTTTCTGAAGTTTCTATCTTTGTTCTATTCATCTTTATTAATGACTTAGATGAAGGGTTAGAAGGCATGATCATCAAGTTTGCAGATGACACCAAATTGAGAGGGATAGTTAATACTCCAGAAAACAGGAGCAGAATTCAAAATGATCTTAACAGATTAGAGAGAGAGGCCAAAACTAACAAAATGAAGTTCAACAGGAACAAAGGCAGAAAAAATGAAATGCAAAGATACAAAATGGGGGACAACTGGCTTGGCAGCAGTACGTGTGAAAAAGATCTTGGAGACCTTGTGGACAACAAGTTAAATATGAGCCAACAATGTGATGTGGCAGCAAAAAAAAAAAGCCAATGGGAATTTGGCCTGCATAAATAGGAGTATAGTGTCAGAGACAAGAGAGGGGAAAAATCAAACTTAAGATAATGTTAATGCTTTGCTGTATAAAAATGGTTACACATCATAATGTGGTTAAGCTTGTACTTTTGGGTGTGAGCCTGCTTGCATCTGTTCTTGGCCAGGACATAATTAAAATCTCTGTCTCAGTCTTCGCTTCCTGGAATCTTGTAAATGTAAAAATGCTTGCCAGGTTGAACTCTTATTTAATTGCAGTCTATATTTCGACTTTGACTTCCAAGTGCTATCTGACTGCCGAGAGTTTAAAACATTGAAAAATGTCTCAAGAACGTATTTCTACATGCTACATCTTCAGTTCACTTCACTATGCCTCCTTCTGCTTTTACAAAGTTGAGATTGCGACTTGGATGATTCAGGTTCTGTTCCCCACTAATGAAAATCACTGGCTAACCAAGGACCAATCTTTCTTTTCCTCAATCTCACACACAGCCTATCCTACATTCCTGTTCCAAGGATAATAGTCAAAGCCAGGGGACACTTGTATTCTGCCTTGAGCTCACTGGAGGGAAATTAAGATATAAATGCAACAAATGCATAATAATATTTTATAGTAACATATCTCATGTCTTAGAATGTAAATGCTGTTGCATAAGTTACCTAAATGGTGCCACCCATGCACAGATGGAACAAATAGCCACACATCCGTTAAGAAAGTCTCTGACAAAACAACTCCTTTTTACAAAGATTTTTTATACTCATCTACCCCTCCCTTTTCTCCCCGTCTTCTGTCTAGTTGGAAGGATTTTAACCATATCAGCATTGACAGAATTGTGAAGAAACATACACTTCTCATGCCAAGTTGCAGCCACAAGCCTGTAATAAGTCATGCAATAAAATTTGAGTTGGGGAATGAGAAGATTTTGCTCTAGTTCAGCATTTCTCAACCTGGGGAGGGGAGTTGCAAGAGGGTGTCAGAGGGGTTGCCAAAGACCATAAGAAACTACAATTACCATCATGTTAGGTCAGACCCCCCCCCCCCCCCCAAAAAAAACTCCACCAGTATTCAAATTTGGTCATATTGGGTATTTGTGCCAGGTTTGGCCCTTATTTATTTATTTACCATATTTATATCCTGCCTTTCTCTGCCCCGAGAGGACTCAAGGCAGCTTACAAACAGCACCTGTGCAGTGTCTTGGGCATAAAACACAGACATGAAATAAAATTATTAAAATTAAAACAGACATAAAAACACAATTAAAATACATTTCAATATAAGACATGCCATCCAAAAATAAGGTCTAAAGCCGTTCCATAATCCATTGCACGATTTCCAGATAAAATTATTGCACTGCACTATTTCCAGATCCATCAGTTGGATGCACATTGCTCTGTCGATGTGGGTGGACTATAACTCCCAATCTCTGAGGTCTGTCCCCCTGAAACCCCACCAGTATTTTAAGTTTGGCATATTGAGTATGTGTGGCAAGTTTACTAGTTCCATCACCAGTTTGGTAAAGAGTACTCTCTGAGTGTTGGTGAACTGCAACTCCCAGAATGTCAAGGTCTACTTTCCCCAAACTTTCCCCAAACTTCCACCAGTGTGTATATTTGGGCATATTGAGTAATTGTGCCAAGTTTGGTCCAGATCCATTGTGTGATCCGGACTCATTGTTTGAACTACTCTCCTTTAAAACATCTTGGTTTAAATCATGCCTTCAAGAGACTAAAATAAAGTAGTGTTCGTTAAAATAACATAGCTGGTTTACTAACAAACTTCATGTATTCAGCATACAGGAACATTGCTTATCAATCCAGTTACAAATAGATTTGAAGTGGTTTCTCTGAGTAGGTAATATAGGGCATCTTTCTTAGAATCAGCTGTTCAAAGTCTAAAGCATTTCTCAGAGTCTGATATAGTCTGTACAGTCCGAGAGTCTAAGAGCGTCTCATGTTGTTTGTCTTCTAAAATGGAATCTCAGGTCTGAATAGTCCCAGATCTGGGTCACATGGTCTGTAGTCTCTCCCACAACAAAGAGTTAAGGTAAAATTGCATATCAATATACACAAATACAATACAGTAAGCAATCTGAATTATATACATAATAAATAACTAGCATAGGAGACTTGTAGAAGGTTGCTATTTCCAACAGTAGTAGCTATTTCTAGGATTCCTTATTGAGTGTGTATATAGTGTTCCCTCACTACTTCGTGGTTCACTTTTCGTGGATTCGCTGTTTTGCGGTTTTTCAATAAAGTCTAAAAGACTATTATTAATCATAAAAAATTACAAATTACAGCCTAAGGAAGGGAGGAAGGAGAAGCCAAAGGGAGAGAAAAGGAGCCCAAGCGGCAACAGATGGAGAAGGAGGTGATTTATCAATACACGATTGGTTGATAAAGACTTAAAACAGTATATAACTACTAAATTAATGTATAAATATTAAAATAAATATAGTGCCCCTACTTCGTGGATTTTCACTTATTGCGGGTGGTCCTGGAACCTAACCCCAGTGATAAGTGAGGGAACACAGGTTTGACATCTGTATAATAGTAGGTATGTGAGTCCATAAAAACACTCATCTGTTCGTATGCTGTGTTGTGTCAAAATTTCGTAGCAATTGGTGAAGTAGTTTGGGAGATATGATATCACTCACAAACAGACATTTACATTTTTATTTATATAGATGTGCCTTGTCTTGATGTAAACTGTTTGTATGGTTTTCTTTTGGCATTGAATGGTTTCCATATTGTTGGAAACTGCCCTGAGTGCCTTTGGGGAGACAGGGTAGTCTATAAAGATGATGATGATGATGATGATGATGATGATGATGATGATTACTACTACTACTAGGCCCTACCGCAAAACTCTATTGTCAACCTCCAGCAGATGGTGACCATAGGATTGCACTAGAGGACTTAGAGATTTCCAGAGAGCTGTATTCTTATGTACGTAAAAGAAAATAGCATGAAAGTCCTGCACTTCTAACCCCACTGAATATGGAAGACTGACTGTAATTCTAGCAACAAAAACAAAAAAAAAGGAAACCTATTGGGCCTGCCTTGTGCAGTCCTGGAACTGGTTTTGTGTGGGAGGACTGGGTTGTGTAGGGGAAGAATTAAGAGATATTGGAAGAGGGAGCTGAGCAGGAGATCTCAGCAATGCAACATTTTGTCGGAGGTTCTGCTTGAACATAATGCTTCTGCTCACCTTTTTTAAAAACAAAGCAACATATGTGCACTGGCAGCAACAGATGACATTTTTTTCCCCCAAAAATACTGTAGCTTCAGGTTTGGATGCTATATTGGGCTCTTCTGTCTCGTTCATCATCACCGATTGTAATTCAGGACAGATGACAGCCAAGTCTACTTAGGAAAGAGTTATTTAGCTCAATAAAACATAGGAAAAAACATTTAAACATAGCTTGCATTGATAGAAGATGAAAAATCCTCTTACAGCCTTATTTTATGGTAGTTCTGAGCTTTTTGGTTAAAAACAAGAACAGCTTCTGGCCAAATTATCTAGAGAAATGAGAGGCTTTCCTTCCATAGCAACAGTGGAAATCAATTTCCAGTAACAGAAGGGCTTTGCCTTTCTGTCTGGTAGGATTGTGTGGGGCATAGAACATTTTGACAAATTCCAAATACTAACCCACATTTGTTGGAAACCGAACAATTCGTGCTTCTTTACTAACCAAGAAATGTGAGTGCTGTAAGAATACAAGAATGGAACTAGATCCTTGTCACATTCTCAACACCTTCTCTTCTGCCTTTTGAAAACAGGTTTCTACTGCTTTAACATGTGGCAGTGCCTTTGTATTAATAGTTTTACCTTTTGTGATTTTAATTTATTGTACACCGCTCTAAAATCTTTGATATAATGTGGTTTTGTAAATTCTGTTAGTCACTATCTAAAGCTTGAAGGCAAGGGGTCCTCAAACTTTTTGGGCAGAGGACCTGTCCACAATTCCTCAGACTGTTGAGGGGCCGAATTATCATTTGGAAAAAAAAACACGAACAAATTCCTATGCACATTGTACATGTCTTATTTGTAGTGCAAAAAAAAAAACCCACAACAAAAATGAAAGAACAATACAATATTTAAAAATAAAAACAATTTTAACCAACATAAAACTATCAGGATTTCAATGGGAAGTGTGGGCCTGCTTTTGGCTAATGAGATATTCAAGTTAACTAGGATTGTTGTTGTTGTGTGCCTTCAAGTCATTTCAGAGCCTAAAACTGAGGATGGGGGCCAGGTAAATGACCTTGAAGGGCCGTATCCGGTTCATGGACCTTAGTTTGGGGACCCCTGCTTGAAAGCATGTGAAGAACCCCAAGGGGAAGGCTGAAAATCTTACTTGTAGTGAAAGAGTTTTTTCTGTGTTGGTCAAAGCCGTAGACTTTAATGTGACTGCAAATGAAGAACAGTGGTGGTGCACCGATATATGTTTTCAAGTTGTTTGTTGACTTATTTATTAATCTATTACTTTATATACCTCTCTTCTCCCCCAGGGCAACCCCATGAACTTTTTATAGGGTTTTCCAAGGCAAGTAAATTTCAGATATAGTTTTGTCAGTTCCTTTCAGTGAAATGTAACCTCTAGCACCCTGTATTCATTGTCAATCACCCATCCAAGTACTAATTGGAGTTAGCCCTGCTTAGTTTTCAAGATCAAACAGAATCTGATGCATTTAGTGTGTTTAGTAGACATGTGCGATACATCAAAAATGGTGCTAAACTGTGTACAAAAGTAGGGGTTGCTGGCATTTTGTTTCTAAAGTTCCTTCAGAATTTTGGGGGTAAAAAGTTCAAAACTCTTACAAAACTTCCGAATCTTCGTAAGTACTTGTTAATAGTGATTGCACATGCGCATTAAGGAAAACATCACTGTCAATGAGGGAACTTCAGGGGCTTCTCTCTCCCTCATTTTTGAGCTATCCTGATGAAACTTGATACAGTGATAAAACATATTTATCACTGTTAGGACTCCAAATTTCAGAACGTTTGACTTATCCACGGAGTTTTGGCGAATTTTCAAAATTTTTATAAAAACATTTTTTTAATAATAAAGAAAATCTGTTCCTGGTTTGAAAGTTTTATTTTCTGCTTCATTGTGTGGCCTTTACTTTGAAAGTAGTTGTTCTACTCCAGAAACTTTGCTTGTGTGGTACAAACTGTGTTAAATTGGTGGAATATAGAAATCATAGTACGAACCCTGTCAAAAGACATCTAGACTGACCCCCTTCTTCCGGGCAGAAAGGCACCATCCAAATTCTCCTGACACCCATTTGCTTCACCTATTGAGCTGGAGGGGACCCATATAGGTCAGGCATGGGCAAACTTCGGTCCTCCAGGTGTTTTGGATTTCAACTCCCACAATTCCTAACAGCCTGCTGGCTGAATTCCAATTTAATCAGAATTTTTGCACACCCCTAGTGTTTAGGCTAGTAAGGCATTATACTAAACTATCCTTAAGTCTTCAGACTTATTGACTATGACTCTTATCCCCAAGGAATCCTTGATAATCCTTGTTCCAGAGATCCAACCAATCACTCTCTTTTAGTGGAAAATATAAACTGCCTGCTAGTTAGTTGTTGCCACAAAAGGCAGACACGATAACTGTGTTGTCTTTAACCAGGTTGCTCTGTATTAAATGTAACATTTTTTTAAATGATCAACTTTAAGAAAATCTATCCCTAACTGTACTTGTAATGTCTCGCATCAAATAAGCAAGGTAAAGGTACTGAATTTGTGTTTGGTTTGGTTATTTCTTGATGAAACTGAAAGCAACAAACAAAACAAGAAGGGCTAAGCTGTAATTGGTGATTTCACCTGCTACCTACACCGCACAAGGCGTGCAGCAAAGTATATGAAAGCAGGCTAACCTTTTCCATTGTGGAAGTGACCTTCTAAATAAAGTTCAGCCTCTTCTCTTTGATAAAATTGAGGCAGTCGAACAGGGGAGAGAAATGCTCAAGTACTGAGAAAGTAAATAGCAGGGAAATCAAATTAGGCTGGGCTTTTCAGTTTGGTTTCTTGCCGAAATAGATCAGTTCTGTAAATTTTGCAATGCAAACTGTTAAGGATTTACGTTAGGACAAATGTATGACCATCAAAGCAGCACAAGTGTAACGGGAGATGATACATAAGAAGATAAAATAGATGAAATAAAGAACAAGTGGATGACTTAGATGGAATGGGTTAAAAAGAGTGAAATCAACACAACCATCATACAGAAATTAAGAAAACAGTGCATATGATTAAAGATAATAGTATAGAGAAAATATGCGGTTGGAGGGATTTATTATTCTTTATTTATTTACAGAAGTTATACCCCGCCCTTCTCACCCCTAAGGGGACTAAGAGCGGCTTACAGAACACACATATGGCAAACATTCAATGCCGATTATTGACAAGGACAGACAGCACAGAGGCAAAGGCAGCTTTTCCTATCTTATTTCTGACATCTTGTGTAGGTTGTGCTCGACTCTGACCATGAGGTGGGTGCTGTCACTCCACCTTCTATGCCGAGGAGCTTTTCTCTGATTGATGTCCTTTTATTACCTCCCTGCTGGAACCCATGTTGCGCAATGGGTTAAACCCTTGTGCCAGCAGGACTGCTGACTTGAAGGTTGGGCAACTGACCTGAAGGTTGCTGGTTTGAATCCAGGGAGAGCACAGATGAGCTCCCTTTGTCAGCTCCAGCTCCCCATGTGGGGACATGAGGGAAGTCTCCTACAAGACGGTAAAACATCAAACATCCAGACATCCCCTTGGCAACATCCTTGCAGACGGCCAATTCTCTCACACCAGAAGTGCCTTGCAGTTTCTCAAGTCATTCCTGAAACAAAAACCCTCCCCACTAAAATGGTACCTATTTATCTACTCACATTTCTGCTTTCAATCTACTAGGTGGGCAGGTGAACTGGGGTTAACGGCGGGTGCTCATCCCGACCTGAGATCGAACTGCCATCCTTTCGATCAGTAGGATTTTTCTGCAGCACAGCGGTTTAGCCTGCTGTGCAAAGCCCAGTCCCCATGGGTGATGGGTGGGCAACATAGGTGTTTTTTATTATGTAAAAATAGTTAAATGTGGATTATAAAAAGGATGTATATAAGAAGACTTGGAGCCACTGGTGGCTCAGCGGGTTAAACCACTGAGCTGCTGAATTTGTTGACCGAAAGGAGCAGGGTGAGCTCCCGCTGTTAGCCCCAGCTTCTGCCAACCTAGCAGTTTGAAAACATGCAAATGTGAATAGATCAATAGGTACCACTCTCGCAGGAAGGTAACAGCACACCATGCAGTTATGCTGGCCACATGACCTAGGAGGTGTGTATGGACAACATCGGCTCTTTGGCTTAGAAATAGAGATGAGCACCGACTCCCAGAGTTGGACACAACTAGACTTAATGTCAGGGGGAAACCTTTACTTTACTATAGAAGAAGACTTACGTAAATAGTCCGTCGAATGAAAGTGGAATGTATCGCACATCACATGTACAACCACTAAGGGTAGAATCCATTGTTATTATGCAGAATTGTACAAAATAAACTTAATAAAGAAGCTAACAAATAAACAAAAGCAGCACTTTCTGTGGCCATGCTGCCTGGAGGATTTGGGGACTAATAAACTGCTTATGGTCCCCCTTTCCTCCCTCCTGCTCCTCCTCCTCATCTTGCCTTTTTCACTTATTGGGAATAGAGAGAGAGTTGGGAAGCACTCATTTAACTGAAAGGGAAATGCTGGAGGAAAAGGGGGCATCGGATAAGATGGAATGTCGGATAAGCGAAGGTCAGATAAGCGAGACTCTGCTGTAATACATTTTTCAGACTCACCAGGTTGCCCACTTCCAATTTCAGCAGGTTTTTGGTTTCTGATGATTTTCAAAGTGTGTGTGTGGGCTTGAATGTGTAAAATTGCGACAATTTGCAGCAATTTTGAGCTATTAGGAGGGCAAGTGAAAAACTATCTAGATTTTTAAAAATTAAGGTGACTTGCGGTGAGCCAAGGCAACATGCCAGTGGACATAAGGGTGAAAGTTGTCTCCAGCCCCTCTATTGTTGTCCACTCCTGCTGTACCTAAACATAGTACTTTTTCAAACTCTTACTGTGACCTTGTGGAAAGTTAATTTGTGCAAGAGAGAACTAATAACTATCTGCTACATCAGAATAGATTCCTCTTTAATCATGCACACCAGCAGAAGAAAAAGAAGAAGTGGTAGGTTAGTAACTTTCTCCTGCATTAATTTGTTTCACCTAAAGGTTATTGCCTTGTTTTGCTGCCTCACCCAGGCAATTAAAAAAAAAATCTCTCCAGCGATTCTTTTGTGGCAGCTGAAGGTGAAAACTATTATTGACTTTGAGCTGACAACTGGTAATGGAAAATGCAAATATATAGCAGGAGGCTTTAGGAATGCTAGAGCTCACATATCGTGCCATAAGGTTATAAAATTTCTGGTGTTTGATTGCAAGTAGCTACTGGCAGAGGAGAGCTTATTGTATGGGAAAGGTCATTGTGCTAACTTTAGAATTGGAAGCACCTGTCTGGTTGTAAAGGAAATCTGGATCCAATGGGATCTTCAGGACAAAAATAAACTAGGCCAATTCAACACTTTTCAAAATGGACTGTTATTGGAATTGTCACCACCCTATAAATTGTAGAATCTCCGCTCTTTTCAATTCCCTGGGTCTATTAGGGAAGGCTTCCCAACAATTTCCCACACATTACAAACGAATTTCCTGGCATGTTCAACCAAATGTTCTTGGGGAAATCAGCTGTTTTGACACCTTTGCCTGGAAAATAGATGTCACTGAACAGACATCTGCACAGCATGTATCTCTTACAGGAATGAACATTCCTAAACATTTGTCTCTAACAGCACTGTTTTCAGAGGACTGGTTCATAAAAGCTGTAGCTGATGGCTTTCCTGTAAGTGGATCCTATAAGTGGAAACAGTGGATCCTGTAAGTGGAAACTATGAAAAATGCCAAACTCCATCCTAAAATAGGTTCTGCAACTTACACAGTCTTTTTAAAGTTTGAATTGGAGCCTGGAGTGGATTCCCTAGCCATAGGTAGTTAAGGGAAAGGTTTCCCCCCACATTAAGTCTAGTTGTGTCTGACTCTGAGGTTGGTGCTCATCTCCATTTCTATGCCAAAGAGCCGGCATTGTCCATAAACACCTCCAAGGTCACGTGGCCGGCATGACTGCATGGAGCGCTGTTACTTTCCTGCCAGAGTGGTACCTATTGATCTACCCACATTTGCATGTTTTCGAATTGGTAGGTTGGCAGAGGCGGGGGCTAACAGCGGGAGCTCACCCCACTCCCTGGATTCAAACTGCTGACCTTTTGGTCAGTTAGTTCAGCAGCTCAGTGGTTTAACCTGCTGCGCTACCGGAAGCTCACTAGCCATTTGTAGTTCATATATTACCTCTTCTCTTGGGACAGTATCAGTTATTCATATCACTTGGTTGCATTAAAGTTTGACCATATCTGCTGTTTCAGATTTTATGCTAATAGGATCACTTACTCCATAAATGAAATAAGACCATATGTCCAGTATTGCTATAGAACAGCATTGGTTCAGTTAGTTGGAAGGTAGCTTAGAGGTTAGTCCAACGTCCTGATTAATGTAGAGTCTGGATTGTGTATATGCAGCATCATTTATGGATATTCAGCCATGACTGAAATACTCCAGTGATGAAGAACCATTTTGAGGCAATCTATTCCAATGATGAACTGTTGTCATGGGAAGGAGGTTCCTCTTAATGTTTACTCAGAGTTTGTAAGAGTTACATTGTAAGCTACAGTGCTCAGTATCCTCTAACCAACATGGCTTCTATGTTTCACCATGATCTGCTTCCATGGAATTAACATTGGTTAGGTCTACCCATGCATTCTGAAGCAACATGACAATGATTTCTGCAGAACAACCTTTACAACCAAAGTTGGTAAACTGCTCAACTGCTCAGATGAGGTGAAGTAGAAGCTGCCTTGAGTCCCCTCCAGGGTGAAGAAAGGCGGAGTAGAAATGTCCTAAATAATAGAATAAGTGGAGGCCAGGGTTTTTTTGTTGCTGTTGTTGGAACATGTTTTTTTAAATGTTAGCCCTAGTTTGTGGTAGGAGGAAAAATTACCGTATATACTCGAGTGTAAGCTGACCCGAATATAAGCCGAGGCACCTAATTTTACCACAAAAAACTGGGAAAACTTATTGACTCAAGTATAAGCCGAGGGTAGGAAATGCAGCAGCTACTGGTAAATTTCAAAAATAAAATTAGATACCAATAAAATTACATTAATTGAGGCATCAGTGGGTTAAATGTTTTGAATATTTACTGTATTTCAAAGAAAAACAGTAAACTAACTCTATAAGTGGAAAAGCAACAGTAACTTTATAATAATAATAATCATCAACAACAACAACCCTGCCCTATCTATCTCCCCCTGGGGACTCAGGCCAGCTTCCAACATAGTAGCAGGCAAACATATAATGCCTACATAAACAATGCAGAGCTAGATATAGATCTATCATTATATATACTAACTAGCTTTGCCCGGCCACGCGTTGCTGTGGCTTATGGGAATCCTTTGTTGGCCAGGTAGAATAGCAGTGAATAGCCTTGCAGTCTCAAAGCCTGGCTGTTTTCTGGAGTAGCTGGAGCTTTTTGTTGTATGAACGCAGAGGCATGGATGAGGGGTTGCGCTGCCAAGTTTAGTTTTTCTGGGATGTGTAGTTTTGTTGTTTTGCCCTAGGCCGAAATTTCATTACCCTTTTATATATATAGATTTCACATGTGTATTTCCCCCTGAAACCTTTGCAAATCCTCTCTCTATGTGCATTTTCCTCCTGCAATATTTCCAAGCCCGATTTATCAATGTTTATATCTATCTAGACATCTGTGTGTGTGTGTGTGCGCGCCCGTGCATGCGCATTTTCCCTCTGCACTTGCAAACATGTGAGGGTAAAATTCATATAAATTCATATATAAAATTAATGTATACATATAGGAACAGATATACAGGTACATGGAAATCTCTAGTTATCTATATTTACATAGGATTTGCAAAGACCTGTAAACATATGAGGGGAAAATTCATATATTAATGTATTTATAGGGGGGACATCTATATAAATATTTAGAAGTTTTGGGGCATGCATTTACCCAAGGAAGAAATGCAAGCAAAGCCCCCCTAAAAACAACTTTGTCCTCTTTTCTCCTGCCCTTTCCCACCTCTTTTCTTTCTCCCTTTTTCAAACTCTAAAAGTAGCCAGAAAAGGTTTTTTTAAAACTTCTCTCCCCCTCCCAAAAACCCACCTCATTTTTGTTTCCTTAGGAATAAAAAGAAATACACACCTTCTGTTGCTCTCTTTTCCCTCCTTTCCTCCCTTTGGACTCAAATGTTCTTGCAATAATAGTAGTAGCAGTAGTAGTAGTAGTAGTAGTAGTAATAATAATAATAATAATAGTAATAGCAATGAATCGTGCAAATTTGCAAGAATATCTTTTTTTCTTCCCCTTCTGCCCATGCAATCTGGCTTGCAAGGGTTTCTCTCACACTCTCCTTTCGCTTTTGAACACATTTGCTTCTTCTCTGTCTCTCTCTCAAAAAAATATAAGATAACCAGCCTGGGAGGAGAAGCAGAGGAGGGAGGTTTTGGAAAAGAAAACATACTGTGGCCTCCAGGCTCCGCTGCTGGCTTGACCTTGACCCGAATATAAGCCGGGGGAGGCTTTTTCAGCTCATAAATAAGGGCTGAAAAACTCAGCTTATCTTCGTGTATATAGGCTAAACTATTTTTTGCTACTGGAGGCAAAGCAGCAAATCCCATCCCCACAACATCTCTTTACCAGTGATGGAGATAGGCTTCTATGTTAATGGCATGCTGAATGCACTCTGAGGTTTAGTCTGAACCAAATCTATACAAGGTGCTGCATTCTAGCTCCAAAATAGATTTAAGACAGAGGTTCTCTCCCTGGGGTTGCCAGAAGTTTTTGTCCTCCATCTCCCAGAAATCCTAACAGCTGGTAAACTATCTGGGATGTCTGGGAGTTGTAGGCCAAAAACATCTGGGGACCCCAGGTTGAGAACCACTGACTTAAGACCTTTTAAATTTCAGCAAAGACCTCCTGGTGGCACAGAGAGTTAAATAGCTGAGCTGCTGAGCTTGTTGACTGAATCTGGAGAGTGGGGTGAGCTCCCACTGTTAAGTCCAGCTTCTCCCAACCTAGCAGTTCGAAAACATGCAAATGTGAGTAGATCAATAGGTACCACTTCTGCAGGAAGATAACGGCATTCCATGCAGTCATGCTGGCCACATGACCTAGGAGATGTCTATGGACATTGCTGGCTCTTTGGCTTAGAAATGGAAATGAGCACCGCTCCGCAGAGTTGGACACAACTAGACTTAATATCAAGGGAAACCTTTACCTTTAAAGTTCAACAGAGCAGATTCACTGTCATGGGACCTACTAGCTACCTCTATCTCAGTCTAGGCAAGGTTAGTCAGCTATTTTAAGACATGGGATTGAAATCACACCCTATACCAAGCAGTAAAAAAGATAACAGTAACCAATAATGATGTATTTGCTGACCTTTGGAGGCACCCTAAATCTTTCCTTACTGCACTTAATGGTGGGGTTGGCCCAATTCATCAATTTTGTAACCTTGGGATTACATTCTTAGAGCTTCCCTAGTATTGGCAGTGGTGGTGTTGAAAAACTCAGCTGTGACAATTATGAGCAATTTCATCTCAAACAATGGTACCAATTACTCATACCTTTCAAGGATGGGCTGGTAGTAGATGATGACGCTGTGCCGAATTATGGTTGGTGAGAAGCTGTGTGTATATAGTATACCATTGTGAGAGACAGATTCGGATCTCTCTGCCAATAAGAAACGGTTCATCTGAAAGGAAGAAAAAAAAACATTCTCATATAAGCAGCTGTTCTTGCCTTACTTCTGCCCAGTAGAATTCATGCATGATTGAGGATTCTGTTGAAGGCTGGGACGCAATTAGAGACAGAACTTCTTCATGGCAGCAGCCGAATATGAAAGCTCAGAGGAGCGTCATTTGTCACACTTTTGAGAAACATTCTCTGGGGAACAAGCTGTTTCTCCACTGGGATGGAGGTGCAAGTTTAGCAAGGAAGAGAGGCCAGATTTTTATCCCATTGTTTGATTTATATTATAAGATTCTTAGTACGAGGTGACCTCTAGTTAGAATTTTTAAAAGTCATACAACTCCCAGAATCTTCCAGCCAACATGAAGACTGGCCATGCTGTTCAGGGGATTCTGGAAGTTATACATAAAAAAGATAGCAGTTGGGGTGAGCTCGGCCATATTAAATCACAGAAGCATAGAATCATAGAGGTGGAAGAAATTTCATTCGCCATCCAATCCAACCCCCTGCCAAGAAGCAGGAAAATCACATTCAAAGCCCCGACAGATGGCCCTCCAGCCTCTGCTTAAAAGCCTCCAAAGAAAGATCCTCCACCACAGTCCAGGGCAGAGAAATCCACTGCTGAACAGCTCTCACAGTGAGGAGGTTCTTCCTAATATTCAGTTGGAATCTCATTTCTTGTTACTGTTCTGCATCCTAATCTTCAGGGCAGCAGAAAAGAAGCTTGCTCCCTCCTCCCTATGACTTCCCCTCACATATTTGTACATGGCTATCATGTCTCCTCTCAGCTTTCTCTTCTGCAGGCGAAACATGTCCAGCTCTTTAAGCCTCTCCTCATAGGGCTTGTTCTCCAGACCCTTGATCATTTTAGTCGCCCTCCTCTGGATACATTCCAGCTTGTCAACATCTCCCTTCAGCTGCGGTGCCCAGAATTGGACACAGTATTCCAGGTGTGGTCTGACCAAGGCAGAATAGAGGGGTAGCATGACTTTCCTGGATCTCAACACTATACTCCTATTTATGCAGGCCAAAATCCCATTGGCTTTTTTTGCTGCCACATCACATTGTTGGCTCATGTTTAACTTGTTGTCCATGAGGTCTCCAAGATCCTTTTCACACATACTGCTGTCGAGCCAGGCATCCCCCATTTTGTATCTTTGCATTTCATTTTTTTCTGCCTAAGTGGAATATCTATTGTGCCAAATTGCTATGTGTGTGTGTGTGTAAAGAAATCCTTGCAAAGTTATTTTGTCCAAAAGATCTCTGCAAGAGAGCTCAGCTTTGCAGAGGCAAAGCCACGCCTCAAACAATGTATCAGTTTGCTGGCAGATGGCTGATTTTGTCAATTGGGAATTTGAGCTTCCAGAGAGAGCACAGAGAAAAGTTAGGCTCTCTAGCTATGGTCAAGTAGCAGTTTGAATATGCTATGCTGTATATATTGAATGCTGATTGATTACTTATTGATCTTATGCAACTACATGGACATTGTACGATTGCAGAACTGTTTTATATTTTCAACTCAACAAGCAAGAGTAAAGTTCCTTTGTTCTTTCAATTCCTCTGCCTGGTGTGAGTTTTCTTTGCACATGGTGTTAACTGGACGCTACTGGTTCCGCTATATTCACTCCCTAATAATATCTTGCTTTTGTCCCACTTGAACTTCTTTTTGTTAGTTTTGGCCCATCTCTCTAATCTGTTAAGATCGTTTTGAATTCTGCTCCTGTCTTCTGGAGCTATCCCTCCCAATTTGGTGTCATCTTCAAATTTGATGATCATGCCTTCTAACCCTTCATCTAAGTCATCAGTAAAGATGTTGAACAGAACCGGGCTCAGGCACTCCACATATCACTTCTTTCTACAGCGTTCACAAATGAATTTCTAGTAGCACAATCACTAGAATATAGCATCCTGATCCAACTGGGCTCTCTTGGAATCTGTTCTGAGTTTCAATTCAAAGTTTAAATGAATGTATCCCCCAAATAGGTTTTTTGTCCTCCAGAGTGTGTTTCTTAAAGAGGTTCAGCACATTGAATAGCTCCTTTAGAAGTCAGATTACGACAGACAGTGGATTTCCCACACCACTAAAGGGAAACTGGTAAACACACTGCCAAACCAGCCTTCTTTAACAGTTGTACAGGCTGAAGCTGATGTGTGTTCTAGTCCAACACACTAGGAAGACTCCTCCTTGGAGAAGTCTGACCACTGGTTTCCCCGAAGAGCTATGTTTTAATTACACAAGTTAACTTTAAACAACTCAACCAATGTCTAGGACAGTGATCAAACAATTAGGTAAAGGTAAAGGTTTCCCTTGACATTAAGTCTACTTGTGTCTGACTCTGGGGTTTGGTGCTCATCTTCATTTCTAAGCCAAAGAGCCAGTGTTGTCCAAAGACACCTCCAAGGTCTTTTGGCTGGCATGACAGCATGATGTTACATTTCTGCGGAACGGCACCTATTGATCTACTCACATTTGCATTTTTTCAAACTGCTAGGTTGGCAGAATCTGGGCCTAACAGTGGAAGCTCACCCTGCTCCCCGGATTCAAACCGCCAACCTTTCAGTCAGCAAATTCAGCAGCTCAGTGGTTTATTCTGCTGCGCCGGAGCCCCCGGTGAGTTGAAGGTTGGGTTGCTGACCTGAAGGCTTCCAGGTTCGAATCCAAACTGGGGAGAGCGCAGATGAGCTCCCTCATCAGCTCCAGCTCTACGCGGGGACATGAGAGAAGCCTCCCACAAGGATGGTAAAAACATCAAAAAAAATCTGGGCGTCCCCTGGGCAACGTAGAATCATAGAATCATAGAATCATAGAATAGTAGAGTTGGAAGAGACCTCATGGGCCATCCAGTCCAACCCCCTGCTAAGAAGCAGGAAATCACATTCAAAGCACCCCCGACAGATGGCCATCCAGCCTCTGCTTAAAAGCCTCCAAAGA
Source organism: Anolis carolinensis (assembly GCF_035594765.1). Classification (NCBI taxonomy): domain Eukaryota; kingdom Metazoa; phylum Chordata; class Lepidosauria; order Squamata; family Anolidae; genus Anolis; species Anolis carolinensis. The sequence goes on from NC_085846.1 coordinate 64,958,873, forward strand.
AGGAGCCTCCACCACCCGCCCGGGGGAGAGAGTTCCACAGTCGAACAGCTCTCACAGTGAGGAAGTTCTTCCTGATGTTCAGGTGGAATCTCCTTTCCTGTAGTTTGAAGCCATTGTTCCGTGTCCTGGTCTGCAGGGCTGCAGAAAACAAGCTTGCTCCCTCCTCTCTATGACTTCCCTTCACGTATTTGTACATGGCTATCATGTCTCCTCTCAGCCTTCTCTTCTGCAGGCTAAACATCCCCAGCTCTTTAAGCCTCTCCTCATAGGGCTTGTTCTCCAGACCCTTAATCATTTTAGTCGCCCTCCTCTGGACGCTTTCCAGCTTGTCAACATCTCCCTTCAAATGCGGTGCCCAAAATTGGACACAGTATTCCAGGTGTGGTCTGACCAAGGCAGAATAGAGGGGGAGCATGACTTCCCTGGATCTAGACGCTATACGTCCTTGCAGACAGCCAATTCTCTCACACCAGAAGTGACTTGCAGTTTCTCAAGTCATTCCTGACATGAAAAAATCCGCTGCACCACCAGGGGCCCAATCAATCAAGCAATTACTTTGACACATAATACAAAAGGATCTGATGTCAAACAGCATGTGTTTCTTAATTACTTGTTCCTTGCCATGACATCTTTTGTCATAAGGCAGGATATAAATAAGCAATAACTAGAAGATGTTACATGAAATATACCAAAAATGGGAGGTGGAGCTTTCAGACATTTCTCTGGGTCTGCAAAACCCAGAGAGCCGAGTGTTGTGCCAAATCAAAATATCTAGGAACTGAAGGTATTTCACAAAATAATTCATTTCTAAATTGTAAAATAGTAACTGTGTAGCCCTTTTATTTATGGTGATAAAGGAGAAAATGTTGAGACAAAATTCTACTCAACTGCTCAGAAAGAATCATGCTTGCTCCTATATCCTGGCCAATTAAGTATTTAACATGATAATTTTATTAAAATTAATGTAGTTATTGGACTCAAACTATCTGATCTTAAAAAACCTTCTTTTTAGAATATACACCTTTGGCTTTTCTTGTTGCAATACCCTCATCTAACTTGTTCTCTTAAGAAAGCCCACTCAATGTTAATGGATATTGCTCTCCCCTCTAACAAACAGAAGAAACAAGAACTTCTTTGTTTCTTATGTCTATTGGGAAGTTGCCCAGGAAAGCACATAAGGGCTCCTGTTTCTGTTAGACTTTTGCTAGCACTTTCCTTTTATCTTTCTTATTTGAAAATTCACCTAATTGTGCTGTGCAATGGATGATTAGCTGCTGCACTGGGTATTTTATTATCTTGAGTTTCAACTCCAGTCTCACAATTCCATCCTTCCTATTATTTCTCATGTCTAAACCCACTAATTGCCTCTAAATGATTATCTCTTGTTGCCTGTTTCATTTGATTACATTAACACTGTGCCAGGGTCAGGAGGAAAAGCTATAGGAAAGAGCAGATGAGATTTAATTATGTTCTCAAATATTTCATGTTGATTAGAGAGTGGGAAAGCGGTGTGCTTGCCAACCCAGTAGGCTTTTTGGTTGTACCTGACATTACAAAGGATGAAGATACATGGGAGCTTGCGTTACTTTGTGGACCACAACACCTGTTATAGAAAACAGTACCCCAAAAAAGATGAACCCCAGAATCTGCAGCTCCATAGGGATTGATAGGGGAATCCATATTGACCCATATTCCTATTTTCCATCCACTTTCATTAAATCCCTCTAAAATGTTGCAAAAGCACCATACACACCTCAGACCTCAGGGGATGGCCACATGTTAGTTTGCACAACTTCAGAATACCTTGAGATGACACATTGAACACATAATGATCTTAGAAGAGAGTCATTGGGTTTCTTTGATATGATCTGATTCTATTCCTAGGAACATTGCTAAATTAGACCTTCCCCCTTTTTGGGGTCTCAATAGAATTCGCTAACTTCCTGAACCCTGAACACCGTGTTGTCGAAGGCTTTCATGGCCAGAATCACTGGGTTGCTGTGAGCTTTCCAGACTGTATGGCCATATTTCAGTTGAACCATGGCCATACAGCCCGGAAAACTCATAGCAATCCTGAACACCCTTTTTTGCCTGTCAGTTACCCAGTGTATCGACTACAGCACAGAGATCAAAATCCGTTTCAGCTCATCTCTTCTTGTCCCACTACATTCCTTTCTGCTTGTACCCTTAGGCTGAGTCGATCAATAAAGGGACACAAGCCTTCAAAATAATCCAATAAGTTTATTAAATTTCCCGTCATGACAGAGCCAATCAGCAACAGAGAAAGACGGGGCTCCTGACCTATCAGGAGATGGCTCCAAACTGGTCCCACTTTGGACTAATCAGAAGCCAGTGTGACAACATGCCTTTGTTTTGAGTAGCTGTCAAAGTGTTATAAATACATATGTATGTTCACAATTGTGGTACAGTAGAGTCTCACTTATCCAACATAAACGGGCTGGCAGAATGTTGGACAAGCGAATATGTTGGATAATAAGGAGGGATTAAGGAAAAGCCTGTTAAATATCAAACTAGGTTATGATTTTACAAATTAAGCACCCAAACATCATATTATACAACAAATTTGACAGAAAAAGTAGTTCAATACGCAGTAATGCTATGTAGTAATTACTGTATTTACAAATTTAGCACCAAAATATCATGATGTATTTAAAACATTGACTACAAAAATGCGTTGGATAATCCAGAACGTTGGATATGTGAGTGTTGGATAAGTGAGACTCTACTGTATGTTAATCTTTGGAGCGCAGATGTTGCTGACATCCTCTTTGGCCAAGGAGAATAAGTACCTCTGATTTTGCCTTCACGTCATCTGTGTCTCATTCAGTCCTTTGGGAGCTTGGCATTCCGGGCCCTGAACCCAAGATTTTAGCAGACCTGAAATCACTCAACTCACCTTCAAGCCTCAACCCTTTGTGACCACTGACCATGTGCTCAAGAAGATTCTGGGAGCTGTTATCCAAATGGCAGTGACTCCAAGGTCTAGTGCACATGTGTAATGCAAAGAATGGCCAGTTTACATTAGCGTTATGTCTCTGAATATAATACACCTCAGTTAACAAATGTGTTTCTGAGAGGTGGAGGCGTGAGCTTCACCAGCCTTTAGCTGTTTTTAACCCCACTGATTTCAGCAGGAGGTTTTTATGCAAGTGCTTAATGCCACCGTAGAAATAAATCATCTCTCAAAAATACTTAATGTCCAGACCGTACTCCATGAAAAATAATTTTGATCTTTGGCATCTACCTAGGGGGAATGATGACAATTAGCTGCATAAGTAATGCCCCAAGAAAGATACACCATAAAGCAAACTGCTTGAATTGACATGGAAAGTGTGTTTTATTGTTTACTAGCTTGTGTACCTGGCGGTGCTTGGGTTATTTGAAAAGGGAATTGTTTGTTTTTGTTGTTATGTAATATCAGTCTGGCCATATGTTAGAAAAAAACTCAGTCTTTGCTGTTGTTTTTTATGAATGCTCCCATTAGAAAATGTGTAAGGATGTGGGTGAACCACAATTCCCAAAAATCTTGGATCAATTCTCCCCAGACTCCTCCAGTATTCACAGTTGGCCATGTTGGGTCTGTGTGCCAAGTTTGATCCAGATCTGTCATCTGCTGGGTTCAGTGTTCTCTGAATATGGGTGAACCTTAACTCCCAGATTTCAAGGTCAATCACTCCCAAAGCCCATCAGTATGTAAAGTTGGCCATGTTGGGTCTGCATGCCAAGTTAATTCCAGGTCCATCATTGGTGGGGTTCAGAGTGCTCTTAGACTGCAGGTGAACTATACATCCCAGTTCATTCAACTCCTATAAATCATGGTGAATTCTCTCCAAACCATTATCTCAAGTTTGCTGTGTGCCATAGAAAAGAATAGAAAAGAGCTAAGGGAGAGGCAGTAGGCGGGGTCATGCAAATTTCACACCAATGGAGAGAGAAATGAACCCTGGGATGTGGCTCACTGTAACCTTCAATGACAGTGGAAATAGATCTTTGATAGCTCCTCAGCACTGTGGGTTAAAGCTGTTTGTGGAGGCCAGAGACTGTCTGTGTAAACTGATACCCGTGCCACATACGCACATACACATTTTCACTTTTATTATGTGTATAGATACGTTGGGTTGTGGGATGAGGGTTTTTGTATTATGTATTATGTATCTGTTGTGATCTTATGTATGCCACTTTGAGTCCCATTCATGGGAGAAAAGTGGGAGAAAAGTAAATGAATGAATGATGATGATGATGATGATGATGATGATACAGGGATTTTATTTCCACATATGATCTTATGACAGTAGGTTCATATTGTACAACAGATAATAATAGAAATTTTTAAGGGAAGTTTCATTACCAGAGATGAAACTTCATGAAAACATTGCACTCTTACTTATAAACTACTGCACAATTCCTGCATTGTGTAATGGACATTTGGTGGTGGGAAAGATACTCCGCACATCATTAGATATGTCTTTTTCCTAGTCCTTTTGCAAAGGATATGCAGTATTTTCCATCAGGAAGGACAGCTGAGGTGAAATGAGCTGTTTACTGCATTTGGAAGTCAACTCTTTTGATTTCAGCTATGCCAATACTGTTATTCAATCAAGAATTATTGACATGTGTATATGTGTGTGTGTTTACATGTGTATGTACATTAATAACCTGAATGATATCAAGACGAACACATTTTGGAAAGTTACAGAATCTACAGCAATTAGATTTGCCAGCCTGCCAGCATAAAAGGACATACTGCTACGATTTCATACTGGAATAGCAGTATAGCAGTGCTGATTATTTGGATGAGGTGATGGCTTATACAAGTCATCAGATGAAGGTAAACAAGAAAAAAGTGGAGTTTTTTCCCCCATGAAGTGTTACAATTTAATTTGACATACCAGACTAGCTGTCACATATAAAACGGCGAGTGTCTAATTTAAAATCACAAGGAGCAAATCAGTGAGAAAACAAGACATGCCTCTCCTGTTTCCCACATCATCTCAGGCACTTTCCCCTTTAGTCCTCCTCATTTCTGGCATTTTTTTCTAGGGGAAAATGCTACAGGTGTTAGAGTGTGAGGAAGTCACATGGGCTGCAGAAGAAGTTTCCATGCATGCGATGTAAATAAACAAAGCAGAAAATGTAATGGTTGCTTTGATAGACATCTTACCTCAAGGTTGTAGGCACTGTCCTTCCACACTGCTATTTGGACAACAATAATAAATGTTATTTTGACAGGAATGACCTTGCAAAATGAGGCAACATCTCACGTCAAGTAGTAGCTGCTTGTGGAGAAGAGTTGGCAAGGTCTTGAAGAAGAGAGTACTCCCTCGAAGAATAGCAGAGGATCTGGTCCCATTGCCAGTGCTGAGTATAGATTCAACTGCCAATCCAATTCACTTTTGCACATGGAACAAGAAGGGGTGCCATCTTCAATTCATGCAGCTGGTCCATATCTTGGACCAACCCTTAGCTTGGATAGTTGTATAGATTATTCTAACTGAAGGATGGAAATAGTGTGGCAAGTGGAGTGGTCCCATATGATCTCTAGGCACCCAAATTACTCCCGATTTTAGTCTAAATTTTAAATAACCCTTTCAAGGTACTGGGTTGAGTACAATCCAAAGGATGGCAGTGGACCAGCATGGTATAATGATTATTTTTATTTTGTGTCAAAAGCATTGCAAAAATAAACAAGTACAAAACTGATAAAATAGAGGGAACACAAGAGGTTACCTTATTTTAGACTAAAAACAGGCAACAGCAACTGCATTTTCTGTAGCTTTAAACAGTTCTTCCTCTGTGCATGAGACTGGGCATTGTGGGCAAACATAGAGGTCGAGTTGTTTGTTCTGCTTCACAGTCGCACAGGGTGGAGGATTCTTCTAGCCAGTGCCATTTAGCCAGGTTGTCTTTTGATCTTCCAACACCACTTCTGAGTCTGCTCAGGGACTTCCAAGTTGGTTTGCGTATGGAGGCAGACCCTCGTGGGGATTTCCTGGTTTAGTTGCCCAGAGAGATATTTTTGCTGTTGCTGCGGAGCATTATCAAATTCCCTTGATTTGAGTCTACTGTGAGGAGGCTGATAGCCATGCAGTTAATGGCTTTCACAGTGTTCAACCTTATTTTCTCACAGTTGGCAGCAACTTCCCGTCGCACATCGGGAGGGAGGAGGCAATGCCAGCTAGCTTATAGAGAGGAGGTTCTCAATCTGTCTTCCAACCATGAAGAATGATGCACCACTCAGCTTTGCAGAACAAAGTAACACAGGAACTTTTACTAAATCCAAGAGATCAACAGAACAATGGTACAGTAGAGTCTCACCTATCCAAGCCTCGCTTATCCAAGCTTCTGGATTATCCAAGCCATTTTTGTAGTCAATGTTTTCAATATATCGTGATATTTTGGTGCTAAATTCGTAAATACAGTAATTACAACGTAACATTACTGTGTATTGAACTACTTTTTCTGTCAAATTTGTTGTATAACATGATGCTTTGGTGCTTAATTTGTAAAATCATAACATAATTTGATGTTTAATAGGCTTTTCCTTAATCCCTCCTTATTATCCAAGATATTTGCTTATCCAAGCTTCTGCTGGCCCGTTTAGCTTGGATAAGTGAGACTCTACTCTATTTATAATAGTCCTTCCGATTGCTTAGAGAAATCAGCAGTTATAGGCAATCCTTTCTTAGTCCATGAATTTGCTTCAGTGATGATCAGCAGCAAACAAGGCCTCAGAAATAGTCAGGCCTCTCTGAATACAGAGCCATCTTCTTTCCAGCCAGTACTCAGTAGACTCTCTCTCTCTCTCTCTCTTTCTCTCTCATACACACACACACACACACACACAGAGAGAGAGAGAGAAACCTGTTCAAACTGGTTCTTCAGCAGAACAGCAACAGTTACAAACCAATTCCCCAGGTCCTTGCAAACTCAGCCAATTGGCTTCATGCATTTGATTTTCCAGTTAACACACATGTAGTATCTTTGCAAACTCTGACAAATGCTACCACCCAGAACCAAACAAGGCCTCAGAAATATTCAGGCCTCTCTGATTACAGAGCCATCTTCTTTCCAGCAGGTACTCAGTAGACTCTCTCTCTCTCTCTCTCTCACACACACACACACACACACACACACACACAGACGCACACAGAGAAACCTGTTTAAACTGGTTCTCCAGCAGCAGGATAGCAACAGTTACAAATCAATTCCCCAGGTCCTTGCAAAATCAGCCAATCGGCTTCGTGCATTTGATTTTCCAGTTAACACACATGTAGTATCTTTGCAAACCCTGACAAAAGCTACCACCCATCACTAGTTAAATCCATATTCTGTACTGCCAATGGACCATTCTCCTTCCCCATAACAGATGACAGCAGATTGGTTTAGGAAGTGTATGGCTGTCTCCTTCAGCACCTTATAACCACCTATGCTGCTTGAGATGAAAAGGCCACATGTGATTGTCCAATGGCCATCACCTCAAGCATCTACTCCAGTGGGAAATCCTAAAGCATAGCTTTACCATGACAATGTATGAAGTCACCTGTAGGAGCTGATTCTCAAGGGTAGTGGATCTGAAAATATTATCAGCTCTCAATGAGGAGTTACACTACTAATGAGTTAGAATTACAACACAATATCAAAAAGGAACAAAGATCACAAATACAGATGAATTAGTGAAGTTTTGTGCCCCTCTTTGGTGCAGCCTTCGAATCTTTGGAGGCATTTTGGTTAATTAGCAGGCTTCAAGGATACATGTTAGAATCATGAAAAGAAGGTTCTGAGAAGCTCTTTGAGTTGCTTCTGCACATGCTAATACTCTGAAAATTTATCAGAAAACTTACTTTTGTTGTATAATGTACAAGTGGAAATAGGTGGCAAAGGGTATGAAATTCTATTTTTTCCTGTTTCAGAATGATCCATTTGCAATGGCTTGCAAAACTTCATATATCGTAGGATGCTAATAATGCCCCACAGCTGTTTGGTTGGGATTCTTAACAACTTCTCAGCTGGAATATTTCTGCTTGGATAGATTTTGACTGTTTGACATATTGTGGCTGGCTTTTACACTTTCTTACTATAACAGGAACTGGTTAAGAGCAAATAAATAAACGTACCTGCTTTCCCAATGAATCAGATTTTTATGGAGTTATAAAAACTATTAATTTCTCCTATAACTTTTTGATTTTTATCCATAAGCACTTGGATTTCAACAGCAGAGTATATAGGGGCCAGGAGAGGGTTCATAATAAATTAAAAAGAAACATGTGAAACTGTCTTAAACTATCCTATTTTTCTATTTAACACAGTATATCTATATTGCACTGTTATTTTGTTGTTTATTTGTTCAGTCGCTTCCGACTCTTCGTGACCTCATGGGCCAGCCCATGGGCCAGCCCACGCCAGAGCTTCCCAGCTCCTTCAAGGTCATATTGGATCTGTCCTATGGAATCCTGGGATTTTTAGATTAGTGAGATACTCCTCTAAAATATAGTACTAGAACCTTCTGGCGGAGAATTCTAAGGCTCTCACCAAATTACAAATCCCAAGATTCAATAGGATGAAGCCATGGTAATTGTGTAGTATGGATACTTTTTTGAACTATGCCAAACTGAGGATCTCCGCTGCATTGGATTGCAGTCCCAGAGAAATGCATTCAATTAACTTTAGCAAATTGTAGTTGGAATAACATGCAATATGAAGGGAAAAAATGCACTTTCCGAGCAGTGTGTTATAGGACCGTGATGCCAATCATTATAAACCCTCTAGATAGCCTTTCAGTTCAAGCACCACTAGAAATACAAACTGCATATAGTTCATCTTCCCAACAAACTGGTACCATTCACAAATATGTTGGAGTATAACTCTCATCATCCCCAGGCAGAATTCTGATTCTAACCTAGTATTCTTTACAATAGTCATTTGGGATAAAACTGGATAGAGTGATTAGTCCTGCAATCCAACAAGCCTAAAAGGTGGCTTAGAGATCAGCCATATTACTTGACTTACATAGCTTTATTGCATAAATCATGAACCAACACACATTTTGCTGCCTCAAATGTTAGCTTTGTTTCTGGGTATATTTGACCTGCTGATTCCAAAAATGGCACTAGTTTTCACCTATCAGCTCTTTTGTTGTTGTTTATTTGTTCAGTCACTTCCGATTCTTTGTGACCTCATGTACCTGTCCACATCAGATCTCCCTGTCAACCGTTGCCACACCCAGTTGCCACACCCTTCAAGGTCAAGCCAGTCACTTCAAGGATACCATCCATCCATTTTGCCCTTGGTCGACCCCTCTTCCTTTTTCCCCAGCATCATTATCTTTGCTAAGCTTTCCTGTTTTCTCATTATGTGGCCAAAGTACTTCATATTTGCCTCGAATATCCTTCCCTTTGGTGAGCAGTCGGGCACCAATGGACTGGTTGGATCTTTTTGCGGTCCAAGGCTCTCCCAGAATTTTCCTCCAACACCACAGTTCAAAAGCGTCTATCTTCCTTATGGTCTAGCTCTCGTATCCATAGGTTATTATAGGCCAATGATGGGCAACCTTTTGCATTTGGTGTGTCAAAATTCACCCAAAAACCTAGCATGACTTGGGTGATGTGTCACTTCGAGAAAAAACCATAATTTCACAATATATATAGATTAAATAACAAAAATATATAATTGTAATATATAACTGTATTTAATAAATCAAAAACTATTTACTACAATTATTTCCATGTACAACAATCTATGGTACCTCTTGTAGTTTCCATGCTGATTTCTCTCTATTGTAGTTTCAATGTAGTAATAAATAATGAATAATATAATAATAATATAATAGTAATAATATAATAATATACTACAATAATAATAGAATAATAATAGAATGATATTATATATATATGTGTGTGTGTGTGTGTGTGTGTGTTTGTAATGTGCATAATTCCCATGGAGTAAACAACAAAACCACGGGACCAAATCACACCAAATTTGGCCACAAAAGACATTAGTCATCCAATCAATCTGCATGTGGCAGCGTGGCAGCAAAAATGGCTAGGCGTATCAGTGCTGACACGCGTGTCATAGGTTGGCCATCACTGTTATAGGCAATGCCATTACTTTAACTATGTGGACCTTCGTTGCCAGTGTGATGTCTCTACTCTTCATTATTTTATTGAGCTCTAGTCCTTGAGATACAGAACATGTGCCATATACTTGCCATAGAAAGTAATGGCAATTATATCTAAGAAACTAGAACTGGTGTGATATATGCAATGCAATTTTTTGACTCAGTGTCCCAAATAACCCCAGGAACAGGCTTAAAAATCAAGGCTCCAAGATTTTTTGGGGGGTTGAGGTGGGGGGAGTGTAATAGTTAGCAGTAGCATTCACAAACGAAATCTCTTTGTTGCTAGAACTCTGAGTTCTGATTAGAGACACAGGCACAGATGGCAGGAATGATCATAATACAACCTCCACACGCATTGATCGCATGGGTATGATTTGTGTGTGCATGTGCATAGTCTTTTCTTTCCGTAACACTTTGTTCTAAGGCACAGAAGCAGCTGAAGTACTCTGGTTTCTCTTCTCTGGCATAGATTTTGTTGGTGGGTAGCCATCACAAATGTTGCACTGCTGATTTTTGGGAAACAAATGAAGTACTCCCTGCTCAGAGCCAACTGTTGGATAGGTTTAGCAACACCTGCCTGTTAAATAAAAAGAATAATTTGGCATTTATGGCTTCCTCTGCTTTGAGGGTTTCATATGACCAAGGACTCGGTCTGTAATTTTGTTTTTAATACACTTATCATATCAGAGTACATGCAAAGTAATGTTATTTATACTTAAATCAATGTTGGCTTATCAGTATTATAAAGACTAATATATCTATCAGACCATAAACACTTGAGGGAAGGATGGATAAAGGATTCTCCACTGTTGGCAACTTATAGTATAGATGTATAAACATACATATACTGATCTGTTGTTGTTAAATACTGTCAAGTTGACTCCAATTTATAGTGACTTCATGAATGAGAGATTTACAAGTCACTCTGTCATCGGTTTGTTGTATGTCTTTCGGGCTGTGTGGCCATGATCCAGAAGTATTCTCTCCTGATGTTTCGCCCACATCTATGGCAGGCATCCTCAGAGGTTGTGAGGTATGGATAAACTTAGGCAAGGAAAGGAAAGAATATATATCTGTGGAGAGTCCAGGGTGTGGCAAGAGTCCTTTGTCACTGGGAAGCCAGCATTAATGTTTCAGTTAATCACCCTAATTAGCATTGGAAAGGTTTTGTCTCTTGCCTTTCCAATGCTATTGCCTTTCCAATGCTAATTAGGGTGATTGGTGCACATGCTTTAAGGGCCTGCACGCCACACACACACTCTCCAAGGGAAGGAGGCAACAGGCAAGTTCTATTTCTTACTTTAAAGGAGGCACTTGGCTACAGACATTGGCGCACACACTTTCTGTGCCTGCATGCCATACACACACTCTCCAAGGCAAAAAGGCAACAGGCAAGTTCTATTTCTTACTCTAAAGGAGGTACTTGGCTACAGACATTGGCGCACATGCTTTAAGGGCCTGCACGCCACACACGCACTCTCCAAGGCAAGGAGGCAACAGGCAAGTTCTATTTCTTACTCTAAAGGAGGCACTTAGCTACAGGCATTGGTGCACACACTTTAAGAACCTGCACGCCACACACGCACTCTTCTAAGGCAAGGAGGCAACAGGCAAGTTCTGTTTCTTATTGATGGAGTTTTTGTCATTAGGTTTTAAATCTTTGTTAACTGATTATATGTTTTATGCATTTATGTTCATGTGGTATTATGTCCTAATTGCTGTATGTTTTTAACTTGTTGTATGTTTTCTATTGTATTGGAAACCAGCCTGAGTCCCTTGACTAGATAGGGTGGTATATAAATAAAGTTTTATTATTATTATATTACTCTAGAGGAGGCGCTCAGCTGCAGGCACTGGCATGTGGTTTATGAAAGCTTCTTACCTGTTTCTCTACTCTACAGGAGAGGTGCTCAGCTGCAGGAAGGATGCACGTCTCTCACACACACTCTCCAAGGCAAGGAGGCAAGTTCTGTTTCTTACTCTAGAGGGGACGCTTGGCTGCAGGTAGATGCATATGCTTTCTGGGCCTGCATGCCACACACACACTCTTTCAAAAAACAAGGAGGCTGCTCACAGAAAGCAGGCGAGGAGCCGAGATCGCCTCCTGCTTGCTTTTATGTCAAGCTGATTTTTGTGACAGGAGGGGACTTCCCGTTACGTGCTCCTGAAGGTAACGAAAGTAACAAACAAATGTAACGAAGAAAAACAGTTTCATGCACAACTCTATTATTCAGCTGAATGGACGTGAGAAAAATTGCTTTGGTTTGGTTTCTGTTGCTGCACCTTTTCAAATCTGTTTGTAGCAAATATTATTTGGGTTTCTATTAGCAATAAACTTACCTCCCTGTACCCTTGAACCTGGTTTGGTTATGATCCAAAGGGGCAGACCCTACTAAGCATTACATGTCCCCAGTTCAGGTACCAGTGATGCTGCTATTGGAATCTATGTGGCCCTGGAATTACCTCATGTCCACCAGCATTTCATAGGTGAAAACTGGGACACATATCGCCAAGTGAGATCAAAGTGTATTCAAGTTGATGAAAGGTATTAATGAGGAATAACATACAACCCAGGAAAGGTAGCTGTAGGTTGCTTTTGTCTGAGCTGACTGGGAAGGGGAAATTTCACCTCCTCTTTTTTCTCTCTGATTAAATTACTAGCTGTAAATTCTATTTGTATTTTGAATTCAGTTTGCAGCAATTAGAATAAGACAAGAACAAAGATGGAAAGTAGTAGTGGGATAGCAAAACTGGGGCATTTACAAAGCAGATGAAAAAAAATGAGATGACTGACGATTAATGTCTCTGCCAAATCAGGACAATTGGAGGGTTTGTTGTTTGGGTGAGAGCCTTTGTTAGTGGGTTTATTTTGCCAATCTGCAGCAAGTGGAGGCTGGGAATCCATCAGCTAAGAGTCATATTGCTTTCTTAGGTCATTTGTTGCTCTCACCAATAAAGCTCATTATGCAGCTATGACCTGTATCAGCCTTGATACTAAATGAAGCTCTTGGGAGGTTTAACATTGCACCCCACACTCCAGCTCAGAGCCACCCACTCAGATCTGGGGCTACCATTTATTTATTCTCCTTCCTTTCGAACTGAAAAGGTTTCAGTCACAAAAACATAGCACTGAGATGGGTAATTACAATTAAAAGGGCCTGTGAAGGACCAGGAGAGGCACTGTTTAGTTTAGATAGAAAGGGCAAAGGTGTCTAATATAATGAAAGACACACTGAAAGTAAATAGTTACTGCCATTTATTCTTTCACATAATAACACAAGAACCAGGAAGTGCAGAATGAAACTCCAAGGCAACAGATTAAAAACAATCTCTCTGCTACATCTTTAATTTGGAGGGGGGGGGAGATGGGGGGGAAATACAGCCCTGAGTAAATGAATTGATCTCCTTGCTAAACCACACGGTGGAGGAGCGAAATGGTCTAGAATCACGAATCTTGCTGTTTTTCCCTCCCCTTCTTTCCAAAGCAGATATATTCTAACAAGCACATGTAAGGCAGCCATACTAGCGTTGCAAAGATACTCTTGTTGATTAAAGAAGCTTTCCAGAGACCAACACTGGCCCAGGAGTTGTTGCAGCCTGAGACGGAAGAAAAAACAGTGGCCTTTCTGAATTCCTGAAAATGGGATTACACCTTCCACCACCCCGAGGCAATGCTTGCATCAAGAAGACTGACATAGGATATGTGGTGTATGAATCCAACTAAAGGGGAAAATCTTTTTTTTTGTTGAATAATTTTTATTTCTTTTGATAATCATAGGTACAGCGATAGTGAGAGAACAATAAAAAATAGTAAAGACATAGTTGAAAAAGAGAGAGAGAAAAAACAAACAAAAAAAGAAGCAAAAAAAAAAAAACCCTGTGAGTTGGTAGGGGATAGGCTAAAAAAAAAAAAAAGAGGAGGGGGAGTGGTGAAAGACTTCCCAACAGCGCTTTAGGATATCACCTTTCGTTCTTTTGAAGGTTCGTATTTTCCAGATCTCTCTCTACTTGAGCTTCCAAAAAGAAAATAATAGTCCGAAAAAGAATCTCATATATCAGTCAAATCTATCTTAAAGTCCATTCCTATTTTTAAATGAATTCTAAGAAACTGGTCCAGTCCGTTCTATTTTTCCCTTCTCTTATTTTTTGAGTTAAGTTATCCATTTGTATTAATTCCAATACTTTCAGTATCCAGTCTTCCCTGGCAGGGATTACCTTCCCTTCCCATACTTTTGCTAATGTTAATCTTGCAGCCGTGCTTATGTGAAAAAAAACCCTATCTTGTTTTTTTTAACAAAGGATTTGTGAATCCAGGTAGGTACATTTCTGGCTCTATTTTGAATTTTTTTTTACCAAATATTTCCTGTATGGATTGGTGTATTGTTGTCCAATATTTTTTTATTATCCCACAGGACCACCATAAATGATAGAAAGTACCAATTTTTCTACCACATTTACAACATAAATTTGAATTAAGTTATTAACATTAAGTTATGTCCTATGTCTTTAGCCCACTTGATCATACATTCTTTTATGTATTCCTCTTCTGTTGCCCAGATCAGAATTTGTTGGTATAAAACTCTTATTATTTTCTTTTCTTTTTGCATTATTGCTTCCCATATTCCTAGAGTTTGGTTGAATCCTCTTTTGGCATCTTCTTTATAGCATAGGGGAAAATCTGATGTACTCAGGAGGAATAGCCAAAGGGGCTGCCACTTCCCCTCATTCCCTGCCACTAGAAGCAATGGCTTCAAAAACTCATGGGTGAGCAGTGTGGTATAGACCTCATATGGCTCCAATGCCTCTGCTGTAGCCCATAGAACACTTTCCCCATTGTTTTATTTCATAATGAGGTCAGGATAAAAAACTGAAGGAGGCAACTGTAATATCACTAAGTAAAAATTTAACACATTATCAGTCCCCTTGGACAGTGCCATATAAAATCCAGATTATCTGCTTTGAACTGGCTTATTTGGCAGTGTAGACTCATATAATCCCATTCAAAGTAGATAATGTGGATTATCTGCTTTGATAATATGGATTATATGGCAGTGTAGAAAGAGGTCTCAGAATTTATCCTCACACACTTCTGCTCCATAGTCTATTTAAAATGTATTACCGTATATACTCGAGTATAAGCCGACCCGAATATAAGCCGAGGCACCTAATTTTACCACAAAAAAAAAAAAACTGGGAAAACATTGACTCCAGTATAAAAATAGATACCAATAAAATTGCATTAATTCAGGCATCAGTAGGTTAAATATTTTTGAATATTTACATAAAGCTCAAATTTAAGATAAGACTGTCCAACTCTGATCAAATCATCTCATCTTCTTCAATGTAAATGTGCTTATGTATCTTTTTAATAATAATAGAGTAAAATAATACATGTAATAATAATAATAAATACAGGAAAATAATATAGTAGAGTCTCACTTATCCAAGCTAAACGGGACGGCAGAAGCTTGGATAAGCGAATATGTTGGATAATAAGGAGGGATTAAGGAAAGGCCTTTTAAACATCAAATTAGGTTATGATTTTACAAATTAAGCACCAAAACATCATGTTATACAACAAATTTGACAGAAAAAGCAGTTCAATACGCAGTAATGCTATGTAGTAATTACTGTATTTACGAATTTAGCACCAAAATATCATGATGTATTGAAAACATTGACTACAAAAATGCGTTGGGTAATCCAGAACGTTGGATAAGCGAGTGTTGGATAGGTGAGGCTCTACTGTACCAATAAAATTACATTAATTGAGGCATCATTAGGTTAAATGTTTTTGAATATTTACATAAAGCTCAAATTTAAGATAAGACTGTCCAACTCTGATCAAATCATTATTCTCATCTTCTTCAATGTAAATGTGCTTATGTATCCTTTTAATAATAATAGAGTAAAATAATACATGTAATAATAATAATAATAATAATAATAATAATAATAATAAATACAGGAAAATAATAAATCTAATAAATAGAGTAAAATAATAAATGCAATAATAATAATAATATCAAAGTCAAATAATAAATGTATTAATAATAATAAACATAGAGTAAAATAAATGTAATAGTAGCAACAATAATAGAGAAAAATAATAAATGTAATAATACCAATAATAGAGAAAAATAATAAATGTACCATATATTCTCGCGTATAAGTTGACCCAAATATAAGCCAACCAGGACCCTCACCCGAGTATAAGTCGAGGGGGGCTTTTTCAGTCTTAAAAAAAGGGCTGAAAAACTAGGCTTATACTAGAGTATATACAGTACCTTGTCAACATTTTCTACAGTTCAAAATATGTGCATAGCTCCTGGTCAACAACTGTAATGTAATTGTTTTTCTAACATGGTAAGATTGTACTCCAGGGAAGAAAGCACCTCTGTACTTAACCACCACACTCCAGTACAAGTTAAATCAGCATAGCAGTTTATTGAAGATTATGTAAAAAGCAGTTCAGTAAAAATAGTAAAAAAAGTCAGTCTAAATGTATGTAACAGTCCACAAGATTCAAGGTACAAGAGTAGTTTCAAAAACTCAGAACAATAAGGCATCTATCATAGAAATACAAAAGGACCAGAATAATCAGGGCAGCATAAAAATCCAATACAAAAATCCAGGAACAACCCTTCAAACTTGGAAGCATGAAACATGAACAAATAAAGATATGGAGCTAGAATTCCCTTAGCAGGCTTGACTAGGACTTGGGAAGAGATGTAGCTTTAATAACCAACATTGATCAAACTGCTGGAAAATCTCTCTTGGCCCTATACACACATGAAATCCTAGAATCATAGAATCATAAAGTTGGAAGAGACGTCATGGGCCATCCAGTCCAACCCCCTGCCGAGAAGCAGGAAATCGCATTCAAAGCATCTTGCTGTCTTCCCTGAGTACCTGATAACGGTTACTTTTCTAACAAGCGCTTTGGCCTTCAAAGATTCTGCTGAGCAGCCTGGAGATTACAAAAGGTAAGTCTCCTATCTATCAGCCCATTATTCTCTCCACCTGTGAACTCATCATCTGAACTCCTTTCAGCCTCTGATCTTGCTTCTCTAGAGAAAGACCTTTCATCAGCATCTGGGCCCCTCTCTGAAATGTGGCTTTCACTAGCTGCTGGAGACAGAGACTGCTCAGTTACAGGATTTAAAATATCCAGCTGACTGGCAGGCCCAGAAAACCAATGATCCGCTTCCCCATTGACATTAAGAGCAGGCACCATCACTTGCTGAACTACAACACAAAGTGCTGTTAAATCAACAGATGTTTTACAACTTTCCATGGATGAATGTTGGGGTCACAAAAAATGGCAACATTGAAATGTTTCTGAACCACAATCATTTACACCAGTTTGTTAACAATAACATATGGTGTTTACAAAGAATTCCACAAAATTTGCTTCAATTGTACTGTACAAAAAAAAAGAGAGAGAAAATCAGCTTGGGTGTTGTGTGGTTTTTAGGATGTATGATTGTGTTAGCAGCAATGTTTTTGATATTTCACCTGCATCTGTCACTGGCATCTTCATAAAATGGCTTGTTTGGCAAGCTGGTTTCTTATCAGTAAACATTGTATTTTTTTTACTGGTGTACCTGGGATCATGTAAAAATTTATTGGCCAGAAACGGGTTGTGAATGAAAAAGGTTTAAGAAGTCCTACCATAAAGCATCTGAACAGAAACCATTGACCACCATGTATCACAGTCTGAAACCTCTGCTTGCTCGGATGGCTCAGGCAGTCTGCACTGCTATCAATAGGAACAATTTGGGTGGTCATTGTCAAGCACATCTCTCTGTGTGTCTTTTACACACACACCTTCTCTCTCTCTCTCTCTCTCTCTCTCTGTGTGTGTGTGTGTGTGTGTGTGTGTGTGTGTGTGTGATTAAAGAGAAGAGGCTAATGTAGAAATTAAGAATTTAACCTCTCCTCTCCATTCTTTTATGTTTCTGTGGGAGTTGTGGGAGAGATCTATAATGTTCTCTGACTTCCCCACTGGGTTACAGAATCCACTGTAAAAATAAAATGCCACACAAATTATGATGCACTGTATCTTTCCCGAATCTCAGTACAAGTAAATGGAAGTGTGGGCTGGAAATCGCCTCCTTTCTCTGTGGGGAGCCCTCCTTTTGCAGCAAATGCAATTTTTGCCTGTTCTGTCTTCTCTGTTGGATGATTCCTCTCCTTCATTGCTGACATGTTTCAAGCTCTCTTCTTTATATTATTATAAAGACAACTGTCAGCAGCCTCCACTTATTTATTATCAAAATAACACCACTCAACTAAGCAGACTCCTGTGGATATTATGAGGCACGCAAATGGCCCTGCTGAAATCTAGATCTGACACCTGCAATAGATACTCCAAGCTCCAGGCATTCAGACCCTCTTCACACAGGCTTTCCTCTAACTCATAGATTTTGTAAGGGAATTATTTATCATCTGTTTCTTTAATATGCTAAATCCATCCTTCCAAACATCCATTTGATTTCAGGAGGGAAAATGTTTGCAGAGCCACTAATCACAGTAGCTGGAGGTTTTTGGGAGTTATAGTTCCCCAAATAACTTTTGTAAGCATTAACCCTCTGGTAAACTTGAGAATCATATATAAGGAAACACCAGATTCTGTTTTTCCAGGTGCGGGATGCTATGTCTAACAGAATGGTAAAATATGCTACTAACACTAAAGGAAGAACTTTAGTCATAGAAACCACATTTCAGCAAACTGACACAGCGAACCTATAAACTGAAGCAGAGCCAACAATATATAAATTGAGCAGAGCCAACAATATACAAATTGAAAACTATTTGCTGCTTATCCATTGCCGCTTACCAGAAGAAGGTCAACCAAAACTGGAGTAAACCTGGGAACCAGTAGTAAACAGACTATTGCAATCTACAACCAGCTACTTAGAAACAGCATTGTGTTCTCCTAGCTGGGGAGCTATAAACGGCTCTTTTTGACAACTACTCAGAATCAACATCAATGCATAGTTTGTTCCCCCAGACTTGGGATCTTACTCTTGAGAAATGGAACATACTTCTAATAGACTGTAATTTCAAGAGATATTGTATACACTTGATGTCATCAACACAGGATCTCAAAGAATCAAAAGAACTTTTGGTCAAGGTTTTTTTCTAGAATAAGCTTTTCAATACCTGTGAAGTCTTAAAAGATATATTAACCAATATTATTTTGTAAAGGTTGAATATTATATTATATTATGTTGGTTGCCAAATCCAATTGGAGTCTTCAGAAACTGTTTAAATAGTGGAGACTACTTGATATGTTTTGACTTTAGTCCACATTTAAGCCTTGATTATTACAGTTTCCTTTAAACATTACAGTCTGGAAGATACTACTTTGAATTACAACAGTTGACTGTACTTATTATTTTCATTATTGTTGTTAACTCTTAGGTAATAATGTTTGTACATGATGCTCTAAATTACATAGTGCATTTTATGTTTTGAACCTTTATAGTATTTGCTTATCTTTTTCACATAGAAAGAAGATAGCTCTATACTCAGAGAGGCCTGACTATTTCTGTGACCTTTACATGTCACATCTCTTTTTATGTTTTGAACCTTTATAGTGTTTGCTTATCTCTTCGACATTGTATAGACATTTGTGTGTATTTATCATTTATCATTATCACTAAAGGAAGAACCACAAGTGAAAAAGTGGTAATATCTTAGTAGGGGTACTCTGGGGTGTGATGTGTATTTATGTACTTACTATTTTATTTCTTTATTTCATTTATTAGCTGCCTCTCTCTGGAGTCTGATCCAAAATATCTTAAAAATAAAGCGCCTTGCATAAGAAGGAGTTACTGTATATACTCGAGTATAAGCCAACCCAAATATAAGCCAAGGCACCTAATTTTACCACAAAAAAACTGGGAAAACATTGACTCCAGTATAAGCCGAGAGCAGTAAATCTCAGAAATAAAAAATAGATAGCAATAAAATTACATTAATTGAGGCATCGGTAGGTTAAATGTTTTTGAATATTTACATAAAGCTCAAATTTAAGATAAGGCTGTCCAACTCTGATCAAATCATTATTCTCATCTGCTTCAATGTAAATGTGCTTATGTATCCTTTTAATAATAAATAGAGTAAAATAATAAATGCAATAATAATAATAATAAGAGCAGAGTGAAATAATAAATGTATTAATAATAATAATAAAAATAGAATAAAATAAATGTAATAGTAGCAACAATAATAGAGAAAAATAATAAATGTAATAATACCAATAATAATAGAGAAAAATAATAAATGTACCATATATTCTCGAGTATAAGCTGACCCAAATATAAGCCAACCAGGAGCCTCACCAGAGTATAAGCCGAGGGGGCATTTTCAGTCTTAAAAAGAGGGCTGAAAAACTAGGCTTATACTCGAGTATATACAGTACATATTAAAAGCCTGCTTGAAAGGAGAACAGGAAGGAGACCAGCCTAACCTCTCACAGAAGGGCATTCCAAAGAGTGGGAGTAGCCACTAAGAAAGCTCTATCCCATGTCCTCACTTATTCTAGCCTCCCTCACTCTCTTGCTCTCTCCCACTCTTTCTCTTTATGAAGCCAAACATACCAGGAAAAAAACCCATACAAAATCAGCTAAAGTTCCCCAAAGCACAAACCACCGTGTCAGACTACACAGAGAAGCCACTGAAATCCACAAGCATATGGACAATTTCAACAGAAAGGAGGAAACCAAGAAAATGAACAAAATCTGGCTGCCAGTATTAAAAAAAAACCCTCTAAAATCAGGACAGTAAAATAAGAACACTCAGAAAACAGAGGAATTCCAGACAGGAATCAATCCGCGGCAGCAAAATGATGATGAGATCAAAGATTTGGGGGATCTCTATGGAAAGAGAGATCCACGCCAGACCCAAAAAGAGAGTTGTGCAACACCTGGCGAGCTTGCGAGAAGCAAAACAAAGATTTCCCTATTCTCAATAAAAGACTCACCTGTGATGTCTCTCCCCCGCTAGCCAATGGGGGAGATGGAGGTGTGTCAACAGGAGAAACAAAGGCAAACATATGTTGATGACAGGATTAATGAGTGACCCTATGTCAGGTCCTTTGTCAAGTGGTCTGGTGAGAGCCTCAGGGACCTGCAAGCCAGACCTGGCTATTGATACATTGACTGAAAAGACAAATCCCATGGATGGGAGTCTGACACCTGAATGCCAGTTCTAAAAAGAGCAGCAGCATCGGGAATCTTGATGGGATTAAGATGATTCAGAGTCCAAGGAAGGGAGATGGCTTTGTCTGGACAGCTATGGCTTACCCTTGTCTCCCCATGGAGGGGGTAAGCCATTTAGGTGAATGATTAGAATGTCCAAAGGTTTCTTCTTTCTCAAATGGCCTGGCATCGTGCTCTGAGGTTTGAGAAGAAACCCATTGTTTTATTTTCCAGAGGGTGATCATGGTAATCCATACTTGGAGTACATGGCCTGAGGCATCCTGGTGGTGCTCAGTTTAGGATGGTGTGCTGGTCAAAAGTTCACATCAGGGTCACAGTGCTTCTTTTATAAGGGGAAAGATATCATAAAGTATAATATTAAAATAATAAAATAAAATAAAATAAAATGGATAGGAGACACCTGTGGGATCCACAATGGGGGAGAAACATGAGATCCAGCATCCCCATGTGTTGGGAGACAGATGCAGGTAGACCCATGAGGAATGCAAAGGGCTTTGATCTCCTTTGTGTTTCTCATGGGGGGTGGGGGGTGGAAAGAGAGGAATCCCAGAGGTTCTCCAGCAGCCCAGCAGGCAAAAGGGCTTTTTGGGGTTCCCCTAGAACTGGGAGACGGAGCAAGGGATACATGGGGTTCATGCAGGGAAAGGGGAAAGGTGTCCCTGATATCTAAAAAGTTCATAAGAAGACATAAAAGACACTTTTGATCGCATTGCCCATGCTCATTCATTCATAGAAAGGAACCAATTCATCAGTCGGGAGGCAAATCGGGGTCGTTACGACAAAAAGCAAGAGATAGCAGTTTAGTCTAAAAAGTGTTCCGGAGTGAAATGAAATTGGTCTGAAGTGAATCCGTTGAGTCATGGATACAGGGACCTGGTGGGTTTCTGTATCCACGGTTGAAAGAATAGCATTTTCTCGTTCCCGAGGTTCTCTGGACCACCTCGGCCAAGCTGGCTGAGATCCGTGGCTCGGAAAGGGATTGACTGTTAATTTTTGGTTATTGGAAGCAGCCTGCAAAAGAGCTCTTTTGCAGGCAGGGAAGTGAAAGCAGCAGAGGATACAATTTATTACTCTGGGTTAATATGTAGCAAAGGACAATGGAGCCTCAATGGAGAGAGGCTGCCTGTGGTTTTCAGCTACTGCAAGGGAAGATGCACTGTATCTGTGTGAATGAAGTCTATTTGGAAAGGAAAATCAGGGTTCCTGAAAGCCTATGGAACTCCTGGCAGAAATCAGCTGTGTGTCAAAGCAATGTGAGTGCGGGGGCTTGTGTGCTCGACATCATAATCACCTCCCAACAAAAGATTCACCCAGGTAGGAAGCAGCCAAGCTAATCTGGGTGGCCAATTACAACATTCACACTTACCTCAAACAGACAAGAGTTCTTTCTACCACCCTGGATATACTAACCCCACTTGCTTAGTTTCCAACAAACCTCACAACTTCTGAGGATGCCTGTCATAGATGTGGGTGAAACATCAGAAGAGAAAACTTCTGGAACATGGCCATGCAGCCCCGAAAACCACAGCATCCCAGTGATTCTGGCCTTGAAAGCCTTCGACAACATAATGAAGCTTCCTGTCATGCAGCAACTATATTCTTTTTACCTGTTGATCCTTTCTTTGCTGACTGGATGGTGTACTGTTGCTTTTCAACTAAAACATGCAAGAGAATGATCAGAAGTTGAAGCAATCTGGACTTGATTCACCAGTTTGCATCTCCAGACATGCTTCTCTTAATACAACGTACCATGGAAAGGATGCTCAGTGTTTCTTCCCTCCCACAGAACGGAAAGTTATAGAATTATTTGCTATTGCACTCCAAAATGGAGAGAAACAATGAAACACGGTGCACACTTTTGTATCCTTCTCCTTTCTCCATTTTTGCAATCTTTACATTTTCTCACAGCATATGTCTTTCTCCTTTCACACTTTTTCTATAACAGAAAGCAATCCTTCAGTAAAAATCTTGACTATTACCTTCTGTTGGGTAGCAAAAGGAGAAAATACAAGGAGACTGAATGCTGCTCACACATTTTCCGTCCTTCATTTGCACTGAAAAATCATGTACGACAAAAGAGTTTTAGAAGATGCTGGGTAATTGGGGATGAGGCAACATTTACATGAAAATGAAGCAGCCAATGTACTTAGAAGTGACAACTGAAAAGCATGAATGTTTCCCATCCCACCTTCTTTGCTTTTTGCAGAAGAATCAGGTATCTCAGGTGCTCAAGAGCTTCCTGCCTGAACATGCCTGCAGTATTCCACAGCTATATTACATGCCACAAACATCACAGGATTATTTTCCACTAAAGCCTGTGGAGAATAGACATATAATCTGATCATTGTGCCAGTGATGAAAACAGTAGCTCCTTCCCCACTGCAAAAGCACATGAAAATGTAGTTGGCAGCACAAAGCCTAGTTAGAGCAAATTATACCATCAGTCCCGGATGGATAGTAGTTTTCCGGGATTCTGGGGGGAAAAAAATCTTGCGCTACTTGGAAATGCTAGAAATTGAATGTGGACCTTATTGCATATGAACTGCATGCTTTACCACTTACCATGGCTGAGATGTTTGTGGTCCTAGTGCAGTTTTAGCTGGAAAATGGCTAAATCATTAAAAATCAGGCAATTGGCCGATTGACCCGTGGAAGGCTGTAAAAAGATGTTAGTAGTTCTATGAAGCCTGTAGGCTATAGTTTTCCCACCTTAAGTAATATTTTCATTTGAACAATGTTGCTTCACTTTCTGTTCTACCTTTTCCAAACCTATACAGTTAACTATTTTCGGGGAAGGGGGGATGGGGCCCAAGCCCCTTCAACACTGCCATATGATCCAGATTATCAAAGAAGATAATCCACATTATCTGCTTTGAACTGGATTATCTGAGTCTACACTGCCATATAATTCAGTTCGAAGCAGGTAATCTGGAATTTATGTGGCAGTATAGAAGGGGGGCCCAAATCAACTAAAAGAAGATTGGTGTGATGTGCCTTAAAGTTGTGTTGTTGAAGGCTTTCATGGCCAGAATCACAGGGTTGTTGTGTGTTTGATGTACATGTATTTAATAATAATAATAATAATAATAATAAAATTTTATTTATACCCCGCCACCATCTCCCCAACGGGGACTCGGCGCGGCTTACATGGGGCCATGCCCAGGACAATACAATATAACAAAATATAAAAACAACATATCATAATACAATTAAACAATACAATAAATAATAATGTACAGTACAACACAAAGTCAAAAAAGCAATATAACAGGGCGGGCCGCATGAACACTCAGTTAAAATTTGGGGTGAGAAAGAGATAAGAATAAAAACCACGGGGAACAGGGACATAAGATAGAGAAACAGTCTAGAGGATAGATGTTGGGGGGAGTAACAAAAGAAGTGTATAACAGTTACTCTCCGAAAGTATTTGATTGGGCTTGTCCTCGTGTGAGCTGCTCCGAGCCCCCTCGGGGAGATGGTGGCGGCATATAAAAATTAAGTTGTTGTTATTATTATTATTATTTTATTATGACACAGCAAACAAGATAGATATGCTGGATTTCGTTTCACAAAATCACAAGTCGAACATTTCCCAAGTGTCTAGGACTGTGTGATGTATTTTCGGATGATGCGTGCAGATCCCAGCAGGGTGACCTTTTGCAGTTGGCAGATCGTAATTTTGTCAATGTCTATTGTTTCCAAATGCCGGCTGAGATCTTTTGGCATGGCACCCAGTGTGCCGATCACCACCGGGACCACCTGTACTGGTTTCTGCCAGAGTCTTTGAAGTTCAATCTTGAGGTCCTGATAGCGGCTGAGTTTTTCCTGTTGTTTTTCGTCAATGCGACTGTCACCTGGGATGGCAACATCTATGATCCAAACCTTTTTCTTTTCCACAACTGTGATGTCTGGTGTGTTGTGTTCCAGAACTTTGTCAGTCTGGATTCGGAAGTCCCACAGTATTTTTGCATGTTCATTTTCCAATACTTTTGCAGGTTTGTGATCCCACCAGTTCTTTGCTGCTGGAAGGTGGTACTTGAGGCATAAGTTCCAATGGATCATTTGGGCCACGTAGTTGTGCCTCTGTTTGTAGTCTGTCTGTGCAATTTTCTTACAGCAGCTGAGGAGATGATCAATGGTTTCATCGGTTTCCTTGCACAGTCTGCATTTTGGGTCATCAGCTGATTTTTCGATCTTGGCCTTAATTTCCTTTTGTTCTGATGGCTTGCTCCTGGGCTGCAAGGATCAGGCCTCTGTCTCCATTATTATTATTATTATTATTATTATTATTATTATTATTATTATTATTATTATTAGCCACATCGTGACTAATCTTTCCCATCTGATATAAGGATAAAAAACATGGAAGATGGCAACATAAGTAATAATTAGTATTTCTAGGCACCCAAAAAGTGTATTCAGTAAAAAAAAAAACAAATCCCACATCTTCCATTTGTTCCTCAAGGCTTCTACAAAGCATGAAGTATCTCAACCCTTCAGGTATATCTAACTCAGTGGGACTCAGATTTTTGTACTAAAGGCACTTACTCCAAGAAAAGGGACTGGATCACTTTAACATGCAATAGAAAAACCATGGGTGCTGAGAAGGGGGCAAGAGTTTTAGTGAATAGAACATGCCCTTGAAATCTAAATCCCTTTTACTGAAAATCATCTTCATTTCAACACATTTTGTTCCCTGAAGCTTTCAATGAATCAGTGGGTCAGGAAATGTCCAACCTGTCAGAATTGCTGAATGGATGGGCTCCAGAATGACTGGATTAAGATGAGGCAGAGGAATAATTTGTTGATGTGCTATTAAATGATTTTGTTATTTCTAGAATATACTCGGCCAATGGTTTCGTCGGTTTCCTTGCACAGTCTGCATTTTGGGTCAACAGCTGATTTTTCGATCTTGGCCTTAATTGCATTTCTTCTGATGGCTTGCTCCTGGGCTGCAAGGATCAGGCCTTCTGTCTCCTTCTTCTTTAAGGACCCATTTGTGAGCCACAGCCAGGTCTTCTTATCAGCTTTTCCTTCAATTTTGTCAAGGAACTTCCCATGCAATGTTTTGTTGTGCCAGCTGTCAGCTCTAGTTTGTAGTGTGGCTTTCTTGTACTGGGTTTTTGTCTGCTGTGCTTTGAGGAGTTTCTGATTTTTGACTTCAATCAAAGCAGGTTCTTCAATTTGCTTTACATATTCTGCCAGGGCATGTTCTTCTTCTTTGACTGCTTGTTTGACTTGTAAGAGTCCTCTGCCCCCTGATCTTCTAGGCAGATATAGCCGGTCAACATCACTGCAAGGGTGCAGTGAATGATGAATCGTCATGAATGATGAGTTTTCTTGTTTTTCTGTCCAAATTGTCCAGTTCCATCTGTGTCCAGTTTATGATGCCAGCAGTATATCTTATGACAGGTATGGCCCAGGTGTTTATGGCCTTGATGATGTTGCCTCCATTGAGCTTGCTTTTGAGAATTTTTCTGACCCTTTGTGTGTATTCTTTATTGACCCCAGTCTTCACATGTTCATGCTTGATGTTGTCCAGCTGTAATACGCCCAGATATTTATAGGCCTCTGGTTGGTGACACTTTATTGTTTGGCCATTAGGCATATTTATGCCCTCACTTTCAATGATTTTTCCCTTCTTCAATGCCACTGTCAAACATTTGTCCAAGCCAAACTCCATGCTGATACCAGTGCTAAAAATTTGGACAGTGTTAGTCAGAGACTGGATTTCAGTTTCCGTTTTCCCATACAGCTTCAGGTCATCCATGTACATCAGATGCGAAATTTTGTGAGAATTCTTAGATGTTTGATAGCCGAGATTTGTTTTTCGTAAGATTGTTGACAGAGGGATCATGGCAATAATGAAAAGCAGAGGGGACAATGAGTCTCCCTGGAAAATTCCTCTCCTGATGTTGACAAGTCCATAGCTTTCATTCCCAACAAACAGTTCAGTTTTCCAGTGCTCCATCATGTTTTCAATGAAGGTGCCAACGTTTTTACTAATCCCGATGGCGTCCAGGCACTTGATGATCCAGCTGTGTGGGAGTGAGTCAAAGACCTTTTTGTAGTCAATCCACGTCATGTGAAGATTAGCTTTTCGGCTTTTACAGTTCTCCAGAATCATTTTGTCAATCAATAACTGGTCTTTTGTGCCCCTGCTTTTCCGTTTGTTGCCTTTCTTTTCATCTGGCAAGATGTTTTTTTCTTCAAGATAGTCTTGAATTCTGTCAGCTATGATGCCAGTCAGTAGTTTAAACATAGTGGGCAGACACGTTATTGGCCTGTAGTTTCCTGGTGCTGCTCCTTTTGCTGGATCCTTTTGTATCAGGTAAGTTCTTCCAGTTGTTAGCCATTCACTGATACCTCCTTTCTGCAGCATCTCATTGAATTGTTGGGCCATTTTTCCATGTAAACTAATCAGATGTTTGAGCCAAAATCCATGGAGTTGATCACTACCAGGCGATGTCCAGTTCTTGACTTTTTGCACTCGTTTGCTGATCATTTCAGTTGTTATTTCCATCTGTTCCATTTTGTTCTGTGAGAATTTTCCTTCAAACTCCTTTATCCACCCAGCGTTTTTGTTGTAGTTCTTATTATTTTCCCAAAGCTCTTTCCAGAACTTCGTTGTTGCAGTTTTCTCTGGCTTTATGGTTACTGTGTCTGTTGTTTGGTTCAGGCTCTGGTAGAACCGTCTTTGGTCTGATTGAAATAAATTATTATTATTATTATTATTATTATTATTATTATTATTCGGGCTGTTTGGCCATGTTTCAGAAGCATTCTCTCCTGACGTTTCGCCCACATCTATGGCAGGCATCCTCAGAGGTTGTGAGGTATATACTTCACAACCTCTGAGGATGCCTGCCATAGATGTGGGCGAAACATCAGGAGAGAATGCTTCTGGAACATGGCCATACAGCCCAGAAAACACACAATAACCCTGCCTTAAAGTTGACTTATAGCTATCTTATCATAGGATTTTTCTTGGCCAGATTTATTCAGAGTCTGCTTGCCATAATCTTCCACTTAGGCTGAGAGAATGTGACTCACTCAAGGTCACCCAATTAATTTCCACTATGTGGCTGGAATTCACACTATAGGCAGTCCAACACTCAAACTTAATGACACTAGGATAGTATATTAGTTTGGCAATGGATAAAATCAGGTATCCCCTTAGCTAGCCTATTGTATTCCTTGCAACAGGCAGATCATCATTATGATACTTCATCTAGTTGATAGGAAGCTTCCCACCGGAATGGAAATTATCTATCAGACAGATGGCAAGCTATTTAACCTCAGCACACTGAAAGCCAAAGCCAAGCTCACAACAACATCTGTTATAGAACTCCAATATGCTGATGATAACGTAGTCTGTGCACATTAAGAAGAAGACCTACAAGCTACTTTAAACACCTTCGCAAAAGCATATGAGAAGCTCAGCCTCTCATTGAACATTGAGAAAACTAAAGTGCTCTTCCAGCAGTCACCAGCCAATCCCTCAGCAATGCCAAAATACAGCTTAATGGTGTAACATTAGAAAATGCTGACCATTTCTGCTACCTTGGCAGCAACCTATCCACAAAAGTCAACATTGACACTGAAATACAACACTGCCTGAGCTCTGCGAGTGCAGCATTTTTCCAAATGAAGCAGAGAGTGTTTGAAGATCTGTAGGGATACCGAGGTGCTTATTTATAAAGCTATTGTCCTCCCAGCCTTGCTATATGCCTGCAAAACGTGGATTGTCTACAGACATCACACTCAACTCCTGGAATGATTCCATCAGCATTGCCTCCGAAAAATCCTGCAAATCTCTTGGGAAGACAGGCAGCAAATGTCAGCATGCTAGAAGTAGCAAAGACTACTAGCATTGAAGTGATGCTTCTACGCTATCAACTCTGCTGGACTGACCACGTTGTCAGGATGCCTGATCACCGTCCCCCAAAGCAGTTACTTGCAACTCAAGAATGGAAAACAGAATGTTAGTGGACAGGAAAAGAGATTTAAAGATGGGCTTAAAGCTAACCTTAAAAACTGTGGCATAGATACTGAGAAACTGGAAGCCCTGGCCCCTGAGCACTCTAACTGGAGGTCAGCTGTGACCAGCAGTGCTGTGGAATTTGTAGAGGCACGAATGGAAGGTGAAAGGGAGAAACATGCCAAGAGTAAGGTGCATCAAGCCAACCCTAATCGAGACCGCCTTCCACCTAGAAACTGATGCCCTCACTATGGAAGAACATGCGGGTCAAGAATAGGGCTCCGCAGTTATTACCAAGATACTGTACTTGGAAGGTCATCATACTTGGACAATGAAGGATTGCCTAAATAAGTGGGCAGAAATGAAGTAAGTGCAATCACGGTTGGAATGGCTCCTGGAATATGACTTTGGATCTGTGTGGTTTTAATATTTGATTTTAATGTATTGATGTTATGTTTTTTAAATGTAGTTTTTAAGGTATAGGTTTATTGTATTTGTTTGTTTGTTTGTTTGAATGGCATTGAATTGTTGCTAATTTGGAAGCCGCTCTGAGTCCCCTTCGGGATGAAATAGAGTGGGGTAAAAATGTAGTAAATAACTAAATATTTAGATCTAATGCACTTGAGATGCAGGAGGAAGCCCTAACTCAAGGTTTACTCTGACTGGAAGGAGAGTGATAATAGCACTAGTTTATCTCTAAATTAATTTGCATAGGATGTGCAAACCAATTCAAAACGTTTTGCAGTGAAGCTCTCAAATTGAGGTCTTAATAGGCTTAGACAAAGATCTTAACAAATGTCTTTTAGGTTTTCATAATTCCCTGCTCATGGTCCTCTAGAGTTATTATCCAGAGACCTGCACGACTGAATCATTTTCAAGGGAGCTGATGTTACCTAATCATAGCTAATGGCATAAATGCTGCTTCAAGTAGGACAATATTAACATAAAATCTGCTTAGTGAGTCAAGCACATTAAAAACGTTTGGAGGCTAATAGGCAACAAGTACTAAAGTAAGATGTAAAATCTCAAACTTTGAACTTTAAAGAGACCTTGCCATACACAGACCATGACCTATAAAAAGTCCAGCTGTTTCAAAAAAGAAACATTTGCCTTGCTTCCCCTGCAGAATAGCCTTTTTTCTGCCCAATGTGAATTTTTATGAATATAAAGAAGCATGTACTCTTATCACCTACACTTGATATAGCACACTTATATTGAGAATAGGACAACAAAGGTAGGAAATATTAATAATAAAGCCATCAATATTGGATCCCATAGTTTCTAAGCACTGTGAGTAAATGTGAAACAAGACAGAAACTTGAGGAGGGGAGCAACTGCATATTAGAAAGTGTTGGTTGCTCAAAATATAAATACTGCATGTTCTGTCTTATGCAGAACATGAAAGGAGAGTTTGTACATAGTAGCAATACTTTTCAATCTATTTCAAGGGTAACTTGAAAGACATACAGAGCACCACATCATAGAGATACATGATACATAGATAAATAGAGAAACGTGAAAAATACCCCCAAAAGGTTTGTAACATTTGAACACCACATTTTAATTTTATTTATACTTTTTAGTCTTAGGTAAAGGTAAAGGTTTCCCCTGACGTTAAGTCCAGTCGTGTCCGATTCTGAGGGTTGGTGCTCATCTCCATTTGTAAGCCAAAGAGCCGGCGTTGTCTGTAGACACTTCCAAGGTCATGTGGCTGGCATGACTGCATGGAGCGCCGTTACCTTCCTGCCGGAGCGGTACCTATTGATCTACTCACATTTGCATGTTTTTGAACTGCTAGGTTGGCAGGAAAGTACTGTATATAGTACCTTGTATTTGTTGGTATCAAATGTTAGCCAGAATGGACTCTGCCTATCTTCCAAGATCAGTCAGGATCAGGTGCCTTTAGGGTACTTGTCTGGTATTTATTGTCTTGTTAATTCTCCTTTAAGTATTTTGTTTCTACATAATAGTCACTTTGTTTGCCAAGTGTTAATATATACCTACTGACATCAGAATAATATAAAATGCAAACATAATGACTATTATGTAGAAACAAAATATTTACAGTAAGAATGAACAAAATATTTTGACATTGCTAAATTAATTAACGCATGTAGCGAGAGAAAAATGTGCAATCTCTCTTCTGGGTACGCATGGTAAAATTGCCTTTCCTTATGAATGGCAGTTCAAAAGTTTCACATAAATTGTCAGAGTCTGCAGAATCTACAGCATTTTCATTATTTCTGCTACCGCCTAATTACTAAATGCATATGTTACCCATATGGTTTGGCACCACATATGTTTGGTAAGGTATGGTGCCTTTGATAACATATGCTTAGCTTGATCTCACCATATCCTCACATATCCCCAGCATCCAGATTTTTTTTCTGGAAGACGACTTGAAGTGCTGTGGATGTGGCAGGACAGAAGGGTTTTACAGTTCTTCTTGTCAGCATTACAACAGCTGTCCAGTGGCACTGAAAGAATTATTGTCCTGGTAGGGCAGATAGTGTATTGGTTTGAATGTTGGAGTAGGACTCTGGGATTCCAAGATTTGAATCTTCGCTCCCCTGTCGTTATCCATTGGGTGATCTTGGATCTTGGACACTCTTTCAGCCTTAGTGGAAGCCAAATCTCTAAATAATTTTTGCCAAGAAAACACCATGATAGGGTCATCATAAATTGCAGGCAGCATCAAGGTTTGTTAACAACAATAACAAAATGACACTAGAAGATTAATTCTCTATTCTGCCTTGGTCAGACCACACCTGGAATACTGCGTCCAATTCTGGGCACTGCAATTGAAGGGAGATGTTGACAAGCTGGAAAGTGTCCAGAGGAGGGAGACTAAAATGGAGAACAAGCCCTATGAGGAGCGGTTTAAAGAGCTGGGTATGTTTAGCCTGCATAAGGGAAGGCTGAGAGGAGACATGATAGCCATGTATAAATATGTGAGGGGAAGTCATAGGGAGGAGGCAGCAAGCTTCTGCCACTTTGGAGACTAGGACGTGGAACAATGGCTTCAAACTACAGGGAAGGAGAGTCCACCTGAACATTAGTAAGAACTTCTTCTCTGTGAGAGCTGTTCAGCACTGTAACTCTCTGCCCCAGAATGTGGTGGAGGCTCCTTCTTTGGAAGCTTTTAAACAGAGGCTGGATGGCCATCTGTCAGGGGTGCTTTGAATATGATTTTCCTGCTTCTTGGCAGGTGGTTGGACTGGATGGCCCATGAGGTGTCTTCCAACTCTATGATTCTATGATTCTAATGCATTGGTCTTGTAGCTGAAAGATACAGAGACAGCTGTGAAGACCGACACTGAAATACAATACCATCTGAGCTCTGCGAGTGCAGCATTTTTTAAAAGAAGCAAAGAGTGTTTGAGGTTTATCTGAACTATGTTTTTACTTTGGCACCATTTGCCTGCAAGTCCTAGCCATTGAATTTCTCAATGGAGAGTGCACCCATGCAGAAAAACCTCATCCATGCTGCAATTGTGCAAATCAAGCAAATCAAGAATTTTTGATTCTGCAGTGACAGCCTACCTTGGTGAGTTTACCTCTTTTTTGGACTTCAAAAATGAAGAAGAGAGATTGTGAGGACTATTTAAAGATGCACCAAGCAAGCTTTACTGAATGGTGAGGCAATTAGGGAATTGATGAAGATTTAAGTCTCAACATAGGAAATAATTTCTTTATTTACTTGATGAAAATATGCTGGATGATTTTTAAAGGCTGAGAGATTTCATGGGACCATACATTGTTTTTGATGAAGAGAAACATAATACCTGCTGATACAACAAAATGACCAAGAAGGCTGTGACTTGGCAGTGCTACATATCATATTTACAGAAATATACATGGAATTAACATATTGATTAATTAATTGGATATTAAAATGACAACATTCATTTATATGAATAAGACTGATGTGGAGATAATTTCAGAGACCAGAGAACAACAAAAGGAGAAGGATAGAGAAGGAAGCATTCTGTTCAGGGAGCATAGACTGATTGAGATTGAGATAGACATGGATTATAAAATAATCTATTTATTGCAAACCTTTTCAGTACAGTGACGGAGATATGAGAGAAAAGTCTCACATGATATTTAAATATGAATAAAAGATAAAATTAAAGGATCAGCCTTTACTGTTCCGAATATAGCTCATGTTACTTTGATATCTGATGTGCTCCATAAATACTAACTTCCATCATTCATTTCCAGATCTGTCTCTATCTATCTATCTATCTATCTATCTATCTATCTATCTATCTATCTATCTATTAAAATTGAAAATATGCATGTATGTGTGTATGTATGTATTTTTCAAGATGCCTCCTATATCCAGAGAGCACTGTGACCCCCAACAATGATAGATCTGGATCCAGGTTGGGGGCAACGACAAATGATGATGCATTTTCTAATGAGACCATTCAAAATTTGTTACTACATACTTCTAATGATTATCCTTACAAAATACCTCATCCTGTCAATGCTGGGTAGGTACCTAAGCTAAGCTAGTATTTAATATAGTAAAACCCCTATAACCCCCAAACCCATATCAGAGGTTTCGCTTACCCACATCTGTGAGAAAATGGCTTCTCTAGGGAATTTGCTGGATTCTCCATTGATTCTATTGTACAGGGTGTTTGAAAAAGAACTCAGTATTCACCATTTAATTTAAATGGTGAATAGGGAGTTGTTTTTCAAACACCCTGTATATTTCTCCTGGAATCTCAAAGTTCTTTCTAGGAATTTCTTGGTCTTTCAATGCTACTCTATAGTCTGCTAGGAGCAAAAGTAATGTGATGTAATTGCGTTTAGTTTGTATCTGTGGTTTCACAAAACTGTGGTCTGGCTGGGAACATATCTCCCACACATACTCTATTGAAGAACCACCCTGAAGACGCAGATTCATGGCTTGGGAGTTCTTCTGGACTCATTGCTGAACCTGGAAGCCCAGGTTTCAGTGGTCGCCAGGGGAGCTTTCGCACAATTAAAATGTGTGCGCCAGCTGCGCCTGTAGCCTGGAAAGTCAGATTTGGCCATGGTAGTCCACACTCTGGTTACATTGATATCAAACTACGATTTGGTAGGGAATCCCCTTCTGAAGGGAATCCCCGCTCCTGCCCCGGCTGCGGGTTTGAGAATCCTGGCAAGGGGGGAGCCGCTATAAATCAAGGTTTTGCTGCAAAAATCTCACCCTCAGGCATGAAGAAAGAAGACCGAGTTGTTTATTCAGTTCAGCTGAAAAGGATGACAGCCTGCGATCGTTCATCAAGGAGCCATAACACACAATACAGAACAGTAACTTTTATAATACAGAAAATGGGGGGCGTGACTTGAATTTCGCGCTGTTCGTTTCCCCACCCACCTGCATCCCTGAGCCAATGGCGGGAACCCCTGTCCAATCAAGGAGCTCCTAGTGTCTTGGTGTTTCCACCAATCAGAGACGAGGAGGCGGGCTAAACTGAAAACAATGGTTTTGCTAGGGATTAGTGAGGGATTATGATTGAGTCATTGTGTAAATGTCCACGAGGAAATACTGAGAGCCCTCAAGGTAGTTCTGAACTGCTTCTTGGGGTGCAAATATACATATTTGTCTGGCAGGCTTTGCCAGGTTTCGGTGAGTTAGGGCAGATCAGATGGGCTGTGTTTGTTTCTAAATGAGTCCAGTTCCTTTTGACATATGAGGCCATCGTAGGCTTTGATTATCCTCTTTGTAAGTGATCTGAGAACCAGATGGTCACCTTTTTCATTAAATGGGCTGCTCTGACGTTTAATGAAGGGGGGAGACCAGATCTATTGTCCATGCAAGAAATGAGTGTCTGACAGTTTCCTGGTGACAGGGATTATCCCCTCCGGGAGTGTTGCAACTACCTGTCCATTTGATTCCTAGGTCAGATTTCGGTCATTCTTTAATATAAAATATATTTCATGGTGATATAGGGAAAAGGGGGCATGCAGGATACACAAGGCACATGTAGGAACATATTTCATCTTATTTCACCCATCCCAAAGCCCAAGTTTTAATGTAGGGAATCCATAAAGAAATAAAAGTTCAGAAAAGGAGCTGAATCTGTGACAATCTGGGCGAAGCAGCCCCACTGGGTCAAAGGTCAGTGTGAGGGAGGCGCTCTGGAGATGAGGGCAGTTCATGGATGGGAGGCAGGGAACCCTGGGTGGCCCCCCTCCACACCCAGCACCTTTGAGAGTCCGTCCTTGCAGAGAAAACCGCGCCGCAGTTCGAGGAAACTCCATTTTTGACAGTTTACAGCTTTTGACAATCAGCTGATTAGCCTCAGAAAACACTATTAATTTGAGAGCAGGTGGTCTCCTTCTGACAGGGAAGCATTTTTAGTTGGGGGTGTGAAAAATGGTTGTACTGGGGGTTAAAATGGGGGAGATATGACCGGAAATAGGGACGGGGGTGTGTGTGTGAAACCGCTGCTTCGCGGTTCGCCCAGAGCAAGAGGAAAGGAGGAGAAGGCAAAGCGGCTGCAATCGGGAGGGAATTCAGGCTTTTTTTTGTGCAAAGAGGGATACAGACTAGCTTTTATTAGAAGTTGCTACATAATAAAAAGTGTGGAAGGCACAGAGAAGGAGCAAAAGATACATTTTAAGTTGCTGCTGAAGCATGCTTGTATGGTCGAATTGATCTCAGCATAGCCCCTTCCGATCCGCGGAACTCACTGCTGCAGGGCAGATTAAACTAAATGCAGATGTCCGCCTGGGTTCGACCACAACATCCCGAATAGAGTACTGCAATGCATTCTACATGGGGTTGCCTTTGAAGACTGTTCGGAAGTTTTAAGTGTTCCAACGAGTGGCAGCCAGATTGCTCACCAGAGCGGCGTATAGGGAGCACACAACTCGCCCTGTTACGTCATCTCCAATGGCTGCCAGTCTGCTACCGAGCACAATCCAAAGTGCTGGCTTTAGTCTATAAACACTAATTGGTTCTGGCCCAGCTTATCTGTCTGATTGTATCTTCTTCTATGAACCATCTCGGAATTTAAGATCATCTGCAGAAGCCCTGGTCTTGGTCCCGCCTCCTTTGCAGATGCAATTGGTGGGGATGAGAGACAGGGCTTTCTCAGTGGTGGCCCCTTGGCTATGGCATTCTCTTCCCAGGGATATTAGATCAGTCCCCTTCCTCTTGATCTTCTGTAAGAGAGTAAAATGTGGCTTTGTGACCAAGCCTTTGGAGAACTTGTGCAATAGATAGAAATGGAATAATGTGCAATGATGATAGGAACGGCACAGATTACACTTGTGGATTAATGATTAATTGCGATTGTATTGTTTTAAATGTTTCTAATTGTTTTAATATATTTTATTATTCTATGTAAATGTTTATTTTAATTGTACATTGTTCAAAGACATCAAATAGTTGCCTATGTGTAAAGCCGCCTTGAGTCCCCTTTGGGGTAGAGAAAGGCAGGGTAGAAATGTTGTAAATAAATAAATAAATAAATAAATGTTAACAAAAATTATTTCTGAATCTGTAATTATTAGCTACAACTTGCCCAATCTGTAATTGTCAACAACATTAACTAGATCCTAAGTGCCTCTGTCTTTCTATCTGTTTCTCTTGTGTCAGTGTATGTCCAATAGAGAATTCAATTCACAATGAGTTCTTTCTAAGAAGCAATGATAATATCTTAAAATAGATAGTAATAAACCATGGAAATCATCTTGCATATACGTTGCACTTTTCCTCCCACAGCATCCAAGGTACAGTTGCTAACTGCATGAATCATGTTGTCATTCTTTAGTATACAAGGCCTAATGTGGAACTCAAGCATATTTTTCTAGTTCTGAAAGATCTCTCTCCCACCCCCATCTCCTGGCATGCTTCATGGTAGACGAAAACTGCTTTCCCCTGTCTAACTTTTTTAAATAATCAGTACTCTTGAAACTTTAGGTATTCTGAACTTGTTGAATTTTCCTGTTGACATCATATTCAGCACAAGTGTCCATGTTAACAGACGACCAAGGAGCCTTTGGTGATGCAATGGGTTAAACCCTTGTACTGACAAGACTGCTGACCAACTGGTTGATGAATCCGGAGAGAGTGGGTGAGCTCCCTCTGTCAGCTCCAGCTTCCCATGTGGGGACATGAGAGAAGCCTCCCAAAACTATGGTAAAACATCAAAACATCCAGGCGGTCCCTGAGCAACGTTCTTGCAGACAGCCAATTTGCTCACACCAGAAGCGACTTGCACTGTCTCAAATCAATCCTGACACACACACAAACACACGCAAAAGAAACAAAAACAAACCCAAAACAAAACAGACTACCAGAAACCAGCCTGAGGAGGAAGGAGATTAAAAGAGAAATAAGTTGGGAGAGAAATGCATACTCTCCAACTATCCCAATTTGGCAGAGCCTATCATGATTAATCCTCGACTGTTCCGCTGTTTACATGCTTTTAAAATGTCCCGTTTTTTTCTCTCTTACCCCCACTTTGCCCTTCTGACATACACTTTCTTCTGTTCAAACTGTTCAAAGAGGGAAGGTTGTTGGCACTCAACTCAGCCGAGGAGAAGAGAGAGGAGAGACATAATATTGTCCTTCCCAGTTGGTTCAAACAAAAGGAAACTGCTGCACCACTTTTTTAGTTTGTGTATTCTTCCTGATTTATTTATAACTTTTGCCATCTTCACCACAGTCAGACGTTGCTTGGCCACAGTGTCCCTGTTACCTGTGAAGTTTGGAAGGTGTGGAAAGTAGTGTGTAGCTCTTCCCATGTAATATTTTCCTGCTACAAATTCTCCAACCCAGCAATCCTTTTTAAGACTCAATAGTTTGGGCATTTGTGAGGAAAGGAATTTGGACTGAGGAAGCAGCAGAAGGGAGAGGATTATGCACTGCCTGTGGTTTCTCTGCTCCAAATCCTATTTCCCTGGTTTTAATACCCCTTTCCTTTAATAGGATTGGTATTCTGTTAGATTACATGCAACTGCATATAATATGGACAGAGAGATTTCTTTGAAAGAGTTGTCTTTCATTCCAGGAAGAAGCTGGAAATAAATTTTTAAAATCCATTTGTTCTTCTAACATGTTAAAATATTTCAATAACAGTTTCAAAGTGCGTTATTTTAATTATTAAATGCCTGCATTAGATGACATCATTTTACTAACTACCTTGTTTTTCCAAAATAAGACCTACCCTGAAAATAAGACCTATCATAATTTTTCAGCATTTCTGGGGATGCTTGAAATATAAGCCCGATTTCAAAAACAAGCCCTAGATATAGTTCATTTAAACAGTCAATTTGGAAAAATAAGACTGCCCCTGAAAACACGCCCTAATGCATCTTTTGGGGAAAAAATTAATATAAGACCCTGTCTTATTTTGGGGGAAACAGGATATTAACAGTTTTCGTTTCTTTGATTTGCTATTGATCATTGATCATTGATCACTGCAATAATTCTTTATTTAGCAGCATTTTTGAGAATAACTAGTTTATCTCAGCATGAGTTTTAATTGATATTAATGCCCTACTTCAGTTGGGATGAATCAGATGGACTGAGTCAGAGAAGCCATTGAAATCGACAAGCATGTAGACAATTTCAACAGAAAGGAAACCATGAAAATGAACAAAATCTGGCTACCAGTATTAAAAAAAACCTCTAAAATCAGGCGAGTAAATAAAGAAGACAGGGGAATTCCAGACAGGAAACAACTAGGTCCAGCTAACATCTCCTAACAAAGGATTACCCCAGGCAGTAAGCAGCCAGGCTTTGAAGCTGCAAGGCTATTCAATGCTAACCAAGCTGGCCAATTGCAACATTCACACTTGCCTCAAACAGTCAAGAGTTCTTTCTTCCACCCTGGACATTCTACAGATATACAAACCCCACTTGCCTAGTTTCCAACAGACCTCACAACTTCTGAGGATGTCTGCCATAGATGTGTGTGACACATCAGGAGAGAATGCTTCTGGAACATGGCCATACAGCCTGGAACACTCACAGCAACCCAATGATTCCCGCCATGAAAACTTTCGACAACTCAGCTATCTTTTTGTTTAATGAATGATTGTTTGAGTAATCAAATTTTGAATAAATTATTACAAATAACGTATATACTCAAAGATAAGCCAAGTTTTTCAGCCTTTTTTTTAAAGCTGAAAAAGCCTCCCTCGGCTTATAGTGGGTTCAAGGTCAAGGCCGGCAATGGACCCTGCAAGCTATTGCTTGCAATATATGATATAGTTCTCTCTTACCCTCCCTTATCAGTGTGTTTTCTTTTGCAAAGCCTCCCTCGCTCTTGATGAAGGGAATGTTTTGAAAAGGGAAAGATGCCCTTGGAAGTCAGGAAGAAGAAAAATATATATTCATTAATCTTTTGAAAGCATTTCCCCCTGAAATATTTGTTAAACTCTCCTACAGATATATAGGCATTAACCCCTTGCAAGCTTTTGCAATCCTCATGTACATCTATCTGTCTATCTGTCTATCTATCTATCTATCTGTCTGTTTATCTACATTATTTTTATATATGAATTTACCCTCATATGTTTGCAAGTCTCTGCAAATCCTATATAGATATAATTATCTATATAAAGAGAGATGTCTGGATAGATATGAATATATTCTTACCTACCTATATATAGGGTTTGCAAATATTACAAGGGAAAATGAACACACAAATATATATAGACATGTATATATAGACATGTCTATACTCATGTACCTCTATATATCTGTCTGTCTGTCTGTCTGTCTATCTACATTATTTTTATATATGAATTTACCCTCATATGTTTGCAAGTCTCTGCAAATCCTATATAGATATAATTATCTATATAAAGAGAGATGTCTGGATAGATATGAATATATTCTTATCTACCTATATATAGGGTTTGCAAATATTACAAGGGAAAATGAACACGCAAATATATATAGACATGTCTAGATAGATATGAATATAGATATATTGGTCTTGCAAATATTGTAGGGGAAATGCACACACACACACACACACACACACACACATACACAGAGAAAGGATTTGCAAACATTTCAGGGGGAAATGCATATGTGATATTAGCATATATAATTATAGATCTATATCTAGCTCTGCATTGTTTATATAGGCATTGAATGTTTGCCTGTTACTGTTGGCAGCTGGCCTGAGTCCCATTGGGGGGGGGGGGTAGATAGGGTGGGATACAAAGGAAATTTTATTATTACTATTATTATAAAGTTATTGTTGATACCATATTGTTTTTGTTGACCCTACTTTTCCACTTATAGAGCTAGTTTATTGTTTCTCTTTGAAATACGGTAAATATTCAAAAACATTTAACCTACTGATGCCTCAATTAATGAAATGAAATTTTATTGGTATCTATTTTTATTTTAAAATTTACCTATAGCTGCTGCATTTCCCACCCTCGGCTTAAACTCGAGTCAATGAGTTATCCCAGTTTTTTGTGGTAAAATTAGGTGCCTCGGCTTATATTCGGGTTGGCTTATACTCGAGTATATATGGTAAATCGATTAATTTTCTTTCACATAATATGATAGAAACCAATCAGTGCAAATACTAACACATCCAAGTTCCTAATCTCTAGAAGCCAAGCTTTCTGGGTTCAACTAAACTTAAGGTGTGCTTTCCCTTGCCATTACGATATTTATATTTCTATAAAACATAACGAACACTTTATCTTGAAAAATGACCCATGGCATCCACCAGAACTCCCTAGTGCATTCTCACTATGGATAATGAAGAAAACCACCCTGTTCTGAGGTTAGAACAGAGCCTTTGAGTTCACTAAAAGTAAATGGCTAGAACAGGGTTGCAAAAAGTAGACATGTCAGACTCTGGTCTGTATCAACACTTGGAGATTCACAAGGGCATCATTACTTGAAAGAGCAGCCAAGAGAGTCATCAATCGACAGGACAAGGTCAGGCCGTGTCCAACTTGTACCTACTAGAAAGCAGAAAGTAGATTAAAGAGAAGTCTAGGAAACATGACAAAAGTCATAAAAGTCAAGAAGGTCAGATAACAAGCAGGAATGCTAGATGCAGAGCTCACTGCAGCCATGTCTCCAGCAATGTGGCGTCTCTGCTGCTTATATAAAGCTCTTGGGAGCAGGATTCTAGCCATCGCTAATGAGAATAAATTCTGCTGAATGAAGTTAATGCTGCCTAGGTTTACCAGTTCAGGATGACCCAAAAACCTGAGGTTTCTGGGCCCAATTCTGGGCCCAAACCGGGGTCAACCCCGGTGATGCATTTAATCTAGTTGAAGCTAAATTGAAGGAGGATGCAAAGCAGAATGGAGAGTGAAACCTAAGTACCACAGTGATTAGGTGGGAAGGCAGACACTTCTGTACATAGTGTTAGGATTTTCAGTTAGGGAAAACTCCCAAAAATACAGTTGAACATCCGAAAATACAAAAACAGGATACTTATAGTGGATCATTCAGCTCACAGCAAGCAGAGCATGAAGTGCTATGTGGTTGTAAAGAATTTAGAGATTAGTAGGCAAAGATCCAGAGTTCGATCTTTAACAATTACAAAATGTTTATTTACAAAAATAATAACTACATTTCTTTTTTAAAATTTATTTTTTTAATTTTAAAGTTACAATAAAAGTGGTAGAACAACTGTATTGATAGGAAAAGGGTAGGAAGAAAGAAAGAAAGAAAAAAAGATAAGAAAGTATCCAAAAGGGGAATGAGAAAAAAAAGGTGTAGAAAAAAAATTGGTACAGTAGAGTCTCACTTATCCAACATAAACGGGCCGGAAGAACGTTGGATAAGCGAATATGTTGGATAATAAGGAAAGATTAAGAAAAAGCCTATTAAACATCATAATAGGTTATGATTTTACAAATTAAGCACCAAAACATCATGTTATACAACAAATTTGACAGAAATAGTAGTTCATTATACATTAATGCTATGTAGTAATTACTGTATTTACAAATTTAGCACCAAAATATCACAATGCATTGAAAACATTGATTACAAAAATGTGTTGGATAATCCAGAACGTTGGGTAAGTGAGTGTTGGATAAGTGAGACTCTACTGTATTTCCAGATTTTCTGAGTTGAAGTTCAAAATTTCTTGGTGTCTTTCCCTTTTCAGCATTGGACTTTTTTTTTTTTACCTAACAGTCCGTGGATTGTTCTGAGTCCATCTTCAGTAAAGTTCTATTTTTTTCATTCTTCAAATTTTTTTTAGTTTATTCCAGTCTGTCACTTGTCCTTGTGGTCTGTTCTGTGCCAGTATTTGTGTCAGTGAGTCCATATTCCTGATATCTAAGATTCTTAATATCCATTTTTCAGTAGAGGGAATTTCTTGAGTTTTCCATAGTTGGCATATAAAATAGACAATCAGCTTATTTGTAGTTAGGTCCATTTGAAAATCAGTGAGTCCTAGCAGAAAATATTCTGGTTTAAATTCAAATTTTCTTTGTAGTATTTTTTCTATCTTTCTATGGACTTTATGCTAGAACATCTTCACTTTTTTACATTTCCACCACATGTGTAAAAAATCACCCTTGTGCCTCCCACATTTCCAACATCTCCTATTATTTCTCCTCTTGTTGAATTTG
This sequence comes from Anolis carolinensis, assembly GCF_035594765.1. Classification (NCBI taxonomy): domain Eukaryota; kingdom Metazoa; phylum Chordata; class Lepidosauria; order Squamata; family Anolidae; genus Anolis; species Anolis carolinensis. The sequence goes on from NC_085846.1 coordinate 65,001,801, forward strand.
GCTAGTCTTTCTGGTGTTAGGTACCATCTATAAAACATTTTGTATCAGTTTTCTTTTAATCCAGCTGAGTATGTGCATGTTAGTTTCTTTGACCACATTTTTCCCACTCTGCCATGTTTATCTTGTGTCCTACATCCCTTGCCTGCTTTATCATCACCTCTTTCACCTGTTCATCCTCTGTCTCCCATGCTAGCAACTGTTTATATAGTATTTTTATTAATTTCGTATCTATCTTTAATATTTTGTCCCAGAACATGTCCTTCTTTTCAAATCCTATCTTCTTATCCTTGTTGTAGCTTTCTGTTAGCTGTCAATAATTCAGCCACGTCATTGTTGGGTCGATTACTTTGATCTCATCTTGTGTTTTTAGCTTTATTTCTTGACTCTCTATTTTAAGTATTTGTCTGTAGGTCAGCCATTTTCCCTAGGGATTTCTTGCATATGGTCTGCCTCCATTGGGGTTGAATTCCAACACATAGATCTCTCTGGACAATCTTTGCAAACTGTAACAACAAATAAATTCAGCCATGCAAACTGTAGCAAGCTAGCTAAGCTGGGCCATTAGCCCTCTTGTCCAGAGATGAATCCATCAAAACTGAAGAATTTGTACCTTCATTTCACACCTGGAAATGATCCATGAAAACAGGAGACTCAGGATATGACCTTGAGAGCTAGCAACCTAGTGCTGTTGCTCCTGAAGGTCTCTCTTGAGCCCACATTGGCTTCCTGTTCAAAAACAACACACTCACCCTAAACCCTGTGCTGCCAGTCTTCATGACATACAAGAAATTCCCTCTGGACCAGAGCTTTCTGAACGTTTCATGTTGCCGACACACCTTGTTAGACACACATCATTTCACCACCCCATCATTTAGTGTTACTTGCAAATCGGAGGATAAACCAATCCCTTATAAGAGATTATTACATAATTGGTAATAATGAAATGTCTGGGGACACAGCATATCTCATGAAATCCTTTAATTTATATATTTTAAATATATAAGATTGATAGCTTATTGCACATAGGCTGAGAGGTTTTTCATTACATTTGGGTGACACACCTACACACTAATGTGTCACGACATACAGTTTGGAAAGCTCTGATCTGGGTCATTGCAGTCTTTCCTAGAGTGTGTGTTCCTTCTCATTAATAACATTTTCCAACTTAACCATAGTTTGATCTTCCTTGGCAGAGCCCCCGATGGCGCAGTGGATTAAACCCTTGTGCTGGCAGGACTGCTGACTTGAAGGTTGGGTTGCTGAAGATTGCTGGTTTGAATCCAACCTGGGGAGAGTGTGGATGAGCTCCCTCTATCAGCTCCAGCTCCATGCAGGGACACAAGAGAAGCCTCCCTGCAAGGATGGTAAATAATACATCAAAACATCTGGGCATCCCCTGGGCAACATTCTTGCAGATGGCTAATTCTCTCACACCAGAAGCGACTTGCAGTTTCTCAAGTTGCTCCTGACATGGGGGGAAAAAAATCTTACTTGGCTATATGTACCACAGTTTTTATCTGTGAAATGTTGGAAGGTATGGAACATTAAACATTCAGAAATGCCAATAATTTCATGACTGAAATGCAAACACTTCTTGTTATTCTGGACATGCCTAGATGTCAAAGTTATGGTTAATATCTTGTTCACTGGGTTTGAAAACATGGCTATGCCTGGCATCTTTTACTAATGTTTTTGACATGAATTAGTATTCCAGCTTTTGACATGACTTAGTATTCCCTGTGTAAAGAATAACAGCAAGAAAATGTTTTTACTAAGCATTAGACCAATTATCATGCCTTGATCTTTCTGCTAAGATTACCCTCTTTGCTATGATAGCACACAAATGAAATCAATATACTTTCTGTGTTGTTATGAACTGGAAACCCCTTAGGAACTAATTAAACATTACTGTTATGTGCTTAAAATGCAGGGAATTGGTTTAAATCCTTGCTTTTTTCCTTGTGTGAGTTTAATGGGCACATTGGATTACGCATACCCTCTCAAATATAGCCTCACCTTCTAACCTTTCACACCTTTTACACTGTCTAGTAGCATACCACCCTGAATCCTAATTGAGACTTACTTTGCTGGTGTCCAATATAGGGGAGACAAATGTGCTGCTAAGGACTGTCCTTTGTTCTACACAATAAGTACACTAATAGCCAAAGTTGCTATGCCAGATACCCAGTGATGAAAGCCAGAAAGCTTTTATGTCCATTAACTGTCTCTGGAAAGCTACCGTGACTCGTTTTCCCCAGAGGATATTGAATAATCCAGAGCTATTCATTTAAGCTAATTACATAAATCTTACATTGGTTCCTCCATGAAAACAATATACCGTATATACTCGAGTATAAGCCGACCCGAATATAAGCTGAGGCACCTAATTTTACCACAAAAAACTGGGATAACTTATTGACTCGAGTATAAGCCGAGGGTGGGAAATGCAGCAGCTATGGGTAAATTTCAAAATAAAAATAGATACCAATAAAATTTTATTTCATTAATCGAGGCATCAGTAGGTTAAATGTTTTTGAATATTTACCATATTTCAAAGAAAAACAATAAACTAGCTCTATAAGTGGCAAAGTAGGGGCAAGAAAAACAATATGGTATCAACAATAACCTAATAATAATAATAATAATAATAATAATAATAATAATAATAATATTCCAAAGTTCTGGAACACAACACACCAGACATCACAGTTGTGGAAAAGAACAAGGTTTGGATCATTGATGTTGCCATCCCAGGTGACAGTCGCATAGATGAAAAACAACAGGAAAAACTCAGCCGCTATCAGGACCTCAAGATTGAACTTCAAAGACTCTGGCAGAAACCAGTACAGGTGGTCCCGGTGGTGATGGGCACACTGGGTGCTGTGCCAAAAGATCTCAGCCGGCATTTGGAAACAATAGACATTGACAAAATCACCATCTGCCAACTGCAAAAGGCCACCCTACTGGGATCTGCACACATCATCAGAAAATACATCACACAGTCCTAGACACTTGGGAAGTGTTCGACTTGTGGTTTTGCGAAACGAAATCCAGCATATCTATCTTGTTTGCTGTGCCATACAACGTTGTTGTGTTGATAATAATAATAATAATAATAATAATAATAATAATAATAATAATAAAAAACTTCATTTGGATCCCACCCTATTTCCCCAGGGGGACTCAGGCCGGCTTCCAACATAGTAACAGGTAAACATTCAATGCTTATATAAACAATGCAGAGCCAAATATAGATCTATAATTATAGACACTAATTTCACATATGCATTTCCCCCGAAACGTTTGCAAATCCCCTCTGTGTGTGTATGCATTTCCCCTACAATATTTGCAAGCCACACACACACACACACACACACACACACACATATATACATACATACATATCTATCTAGACATGTCTATAGATATTTGTGTATTCATTTCCCCCCTGTAATATTTGCAAACCCTATATATAGGTAGGTAAGAATATATTCTTATCTATCCAGACATCTCTCTTTATATAGATATTTGAAGAGACTTGCAAACATATGAAGGTAAATTCATATATAAAAATAATGTATATGCATGGCTACAGATTCACAGGAACATGGATCTATATGTATAAAGGATTTGCAAAGACCTGCAAACATATGAGGGGAAATTCATATATAAAATTAATATATTAGATACACATATAAAGGTACATAGAAATGGCAAAAGCTTGCAAGGGGTTAATGCATATATATCTGTAAGAGAGTTTAACAAATATTTCAGGGGAAAATGCTTTAATAAGATTAATGAATATATATAATTCTTCTTCCTGACTTGCAAGGGTGTCTTTCTCTTTGCAAAACATTCCCTTGATTTAAGAGCGAGGGAGGCTTTGCAAAAGAAAACACACTGGTAGGGAGAAGAGAGAAATAGATCACATATTGCAAGCAAGAGCCTGCAGGCTCTGTTGCTGGCCTTGACCTTGACCCGATTATAAGTGGGGGAGGCTTTTTCAGCTCATAAATAAGGGCTGAAAAACTCGGCTTATTTTCGAGTATATACAGTAATACATGCAAGCATACAAAACTCTGGAATGGATTTTGCTCCTTGTATCTAGTAGTTTTTCATTTAATATAATGGATGTCAGCATTCTATGCTTTTGGCAAAGTTTGAAAAATTCAGATTTCTGGACTGCAACTCCCAGAATCCCCCACCCAGTATGAGCAATGCTGCTGAAGGGGTGCTAGCAGTTGTCATCAAACAAAGAACTTTTCTGGGCTCTGTGTTTTTGCTTGTTTTTATTTTCTGCCATTGAAAAATGCTCTCTGATCCCATAGCATGTAAGTGAGAGGTCTTTGTTGAAAGGCGTTGGACTCACTGTACCTAAAATAAATTCATAACCTGTCTCTTTTCTTTTAGAGGCAGAGACAATTCTTACATAAAGAGCAGATAGGGATCTGTCATCTGTGCCACTCAGTATGACAAAAGAGGATTAGGTTTGGTGACTATGTTGCTTCTCTTTTTTGTTTGTTCTCAGGTACGTGGCAGTGGAATGATATTTGTGTTCAGCTGATGATAGAACATTGTGAGGAAGGAGGTGAGATCTTTTTACAGGAGTAACAAGAGAAAGATAACCATCAGTTGAGGGGTGGATGTGTCATCTAGTTCAACAGCTTGCCAGTATAGGAAACCCATTCATACGTGGTCCTTGTTAAGTTACTCACATTACAAAAGTAAGAATGCAGTGTGTATATGTATGTCTGTATGTATGTATACACAATGGAGGAAAAAATAACACTGCAACCTTTTGTCACTTATTATGAATCAATTAATTTATAATTTATTTTGGTGATTGCACAGGAAAAAGAGTACTAAGTACAATATTAAAGGTAAAGGTTTCCCCCTGACATCAAGTCCAGTTATGTCTGACACTGGGGTATAGTGCTCATCTCCATTTCTAAAATTACCTTCTCCTTCTATGGTGTGACTGCCAAGAGGTGACCGGAAGCATCTCTTCCCTCCTTTAGGATGCAACTACATTATAACATTATTGCAGTTTGACACCACATTAACGGCTATTATTTGTTAAATAGGCTTTTTGATTTTTAGTATAGTCGGCCTTCCATATTTGCTGGGACTAGGGGCACAGAATCACTGTGAATATGGGAAAAACACGAATAAAAACTTGTTTTCTTACATAAGAGAACACCTCTCTAGAAACTTTTATGTCATCCAACCAGCACTGGAAATTGCGCTTTCATAAATAATGAAAACTGCAGAACAATACCAAAGGCATACATATATTATATTATTATTAAATGTTTACAAGGGACAGCTCACTTTCTTTTACATTGGAGGTGTCATATATAGTTAAGGTGTTGTAGTTGAGCCAGAGGGCAATACTACTACTACTAGTAGAACTGCTAGCAGGAGGAAAAGGGCTAATGGTGAGCAGGTGTTTGATGAGGAACAGCAAGCAAAGTGGGTCCGGGAAATACTTATGGCTTCTTCTGAGGATGAAACGTTTGAAGGGTTCTCTAGCGATGAGGAGTCAATGCTGGAAGAAGATGGGTTAACAGAGAGTAGAGGAACTAAAAGGTCAACTTGGGAGCAAGAGTCAGATGAGAAGAGGGAAAGGAAGAAGATCCGGGATCTACTCACTGCTCCCACGGAAGATGAAACATTTGAGGGTTTTTCTGGGAATGATGGGTCTCAGAGTGAGATGGAAAGTGCTGCAGATTGGACTCAAGTAAATGTATGTGCAGAGCCAGTTTCTGGGGGTGCATCAGGGGATTGGCAAACTACTGATACACCAGGGAAATGAGAAGTCTTGAACGAAGATGGAGGGACTGGAGAGATGATGGGCGAGGTTCACGTATGAGGTCAAGATCAGCTGTGGATAATGATGACAGGACGAAGGCCTCATCATTGTCAGATAACGATGCGTAAGTGAAAAGTGGATTTGGAAGTAAAGACTCCTTGCAGAAGGCAAGGTGTCGTTTTGGACATTGGATTGTCGCTGCCTGTTCTCCTGTTGGGCTTGGGTCCTGGCTGTACAGCTTCATGTTCCTGAATTTGGTTTGGCTCTTGACAACGGCATTGTTCGTTCCTGGCTTGGCATTTCCTGGCTTCCCTTGGTTCCTGACCACGGCATCGCTACTCCCGGTTGGTTTCCTTTCAGTTCCTGAATTCGGCTTGGCTTCTGACGATGGCATTGCTACTCCCAGTTGGCTCTCCTTTGGTTTCTGGATTCGGCTTGGCTTTTGGACAACTGCATTGCCTGCTCTCGCTACGGGTGTGCATTTGGTCCCCTCTTGGCCTTCTGTGCCGTATTGGGCGTGATAATAGTTTCAGTGAACTCTTGGCTGGAGTAAAGCCGGATTATCAGGCAAGATAATCTCTCATTCTCTTGCCATCCCCCTTGTTTGTTTCAGTTTCCAAACATATCCAGATCTGATTAGCTTGTTTTTTGTGTACTAAATCCAGGGCAGGTGTTTTAGTCAGTATGGGTGCTCTCTCTTTCACAGACAGATATAGGTATACAGGCAACATGTCTGGTGTCCTGTGCTGAACAAAAGATTGAGAAAAATTATCTTTCTTGACATATCTCTCACTCAGTTATACTACAACAGGATATCAAATAAGAAGCTTGAGGAGAAAGATTGTATCCGAAGGAAGGAAATGCATTAATAAGAAGGGAGAACAACAGGGGTATTACAAACAGTGGTAGAGTCATTGGATTGAGGTAGATGCCAGCACCATGACAATCCATGACAGTCCTGACGTCCTCACAGTAGAAGAACATGTGGGTCAAGAATAGGGCTCTACAGTCACCTACGTACCCACCACCAAGACACTACACTTGGAAGGTCTTCATACTCGGACAATGAAGTATAGCCTAAGTAAGTAAGTAAGTAAGTAAGTAAGTAAAGCACCTCCAAGGAAAGTCCAGAAAAGCAACTGTTGCTGTTGGTCTATGTTTAGAGCAGTGTTCATATCCACCTGGAGCAGGCCTTAAACTCATGAATCTTGTCCACTAAAAGCCAAGGCAACCAAATACTGTGGATACAAACTAGCATAACTCATAGCAATACAATTGTGCTGGGCAAATCCATTTCCTGATGGTTGCAGCTAAACTCTGAGGGAACAGGAGAATCCAAAGAGGGTGACAATGCCATTGTCCCTGCTAATAATAAAAACATTATTGTATCTTTTATTTTTGCTGTACTACTGTTGATAACAAGTATCAGTCAGAACTTTGGTAATTGACTTTTTCTTTTGCATGTCTATCTGTATATCCACTGTAATACTTACTCAAAAGACACTACATTATGTCTGATTTTGGAAGCTAATCAGGATCAGACCTAGTATGTCCTTGGAGATTGCCAATGAATATCAGTTGCTGTAGAAGGCTATATTTCAGAAGCAGGAATTGGTAAAACCAACTCTGGGTGAAATATGCCCTCATTGTATCTGCTAAAGATCTGTTCTTGAACTTACTCTGGAAAGAGGAAGCCGTGGATAATAGCAAACTCTGTTGAAATGAATAGTTTCCTTCAGGACTTGTTCATGAAACTCTCTAGATCAGCGTTTCTCAACCTGGGGGTCGGGACCTCAGGGGTCACAAGGGGATGTCTGAGGAGTCTCCAAAGATCCCTCTGACAAATGATCAATTCATTTTCCCCCAAACCCCACTATGATTCAAATTTGTGTGAAATTTGTGCCAAATTTGCTCCAGATCCATAGTTGTTTGGGCTCATAATGCTCTCCGGAGGTAGGTGAACTACATCTCCCCTAAATTACTGTCAATTCCTCCCAAATCCTTCAGTGTTTTCTGTTGGTCATGGGGATTCTGGGTGGGAAGTTTGGCCCAATTCTATCTTTGGTGGAGTTCAAAGGTCTCTTTGATTGTAGGTGAACTTTAAATCCAAGCAACTACAACTCCCGAATGTCAAGGTCTATTTTCCCCAAACTCCACTAGTGTCCACATTCATGCCAAGTTTGATCCAGATCCATCATTGTTTGGGTCACAGTGCTCTCTGGATGTAGGTGAACTACAACTTCAAAACTCAAGGTCAATGCCTACCAAACCCTTCCAGTATTTTTTGTTGGTCATGGGATTTCTGTGTGCCAAGTTTGGTTCAATTCCATCATTGTGGAGCTCAGAATGCTCTTTGAGTGTAGGTTAACTATAAATCTCAGCAACTACAACTCCCAAATGATAAAATCAACCCCCAACCCACCCGTATTCAAATTTCGGAGTATCAGATATTTGTGGCAAATGTGGTCCAGTGAATGAAAATACACCCTGCATATCAGATATTTATATTACGATTCGTAACTGTAGCAAAGTTACAGTTATGAAGTAGCAACAAAAATAAGTTTATGTTTGGGGGCCACCACAACATGAGAAACTGTATTAAGAGGTTACAGCATTAGGAAAGTTGAGAACTACTGCTCTAGATGTTGTTCAATTGCAATTTTCAATATTCCTCCTGTCAAGAGTCAGACGCCAATTAGCGAACAAAAATAGAGTTTATTCAGCAGATAAGCCAAAAGGTAATGTTAACACAGAAAAAACCTTGAAACACTTCACTATCAGTGCTTCAAGAGCAGTTCAAACGAAAATATAATTCAGCAACACAAGCAGGTAAAAACAAAGCTAAACAAACTTGATGCAAACTGCACTTTCTGAGTCCAAGCCCTGCCAGCCTGCTCTGTAGTTTTCAAAGGAACAGTTCCCAAAAGAAAACACCAAATTGGTCAGGAAACAAACAAACAAACTAAGAATGCAGTAGACTGCTTCCACAATGTGGATAAAGCCGAAGGCTCCAAAAGGATGGTGAAAAGACGTCGTCCGGGATTCCAAGGTCAGGTCAGGAGATAACAGCGGTGTCCAAAGAGCAAGCCAGGAGTCAAAAGCCGATAGTAGTCATCAATCACAGGGCGAAGGCAGTAGCAAGGTCAAATTCCGATCCAAGGTCTGAAGAGGGTGCAGTCATCCAAAACAGGTCCACGATAAGACACAGCGAGAGCCAAGCTAGGTGATAACAGCAGATTCAAATCATAGTCCAAGTCCAGTCTTCATGGAAACACAGAGATCCCAATGGCGCCTCAGCAACACCTTGCCACACGCCAAGTGCAGTGGCCAAACATTCCCATTTTATTCCCCTTCCTCCTGGGTGACCAAACACTCACACCCAAACACCAGGTGTCCCAAATCTACTCAGAGTCTGAGCTCCACACAGCTAGAGCTCGTGGATCTGGAGTACCTAGCAATTCGTCGGAGTCCCAATCATCCTGCCCACACTTAGCCCCATGAACACTTAAAGAACCACCCTCCCTTCTCCAAGCATCCCAATTGGGATCAGCTCCTGCAGAAACCCCAGGTTCAGAAGTATCCATAGACCCCAAATCCCCAGACATCTCTGGTGGCTGTGCCCATTCAGTGCCCGCTTCCCCAGCCACCACCTGTTCCTCAGCATCCATCTCCCCATCTGAATCTTCCTCAGAAGATCCCCCATATAGCTCTCTAAGTCGCTTCCTGCGCAACTCCTCCAGTGAACCCTCATCACGAGGGTTTTTTCTTCCTCTTCGAATTCCATCCCCATCAACCATAATCCCCGAAGGCGCAGTCACAACACCTCATCATGGCCTATGTTGTTTTAGCTTGCTAGGACATGTGTCTGGAGGCTCTATTGCTTTGTCAAGAAAAAACACATCTCAAAGTGGTCAGTTTTAGTGGAAAAAGTATTCAGGAAGTGTAGCCTTTTACTCCCACTCATTTTTAGTCAATAGTGCATTTGGAGGGCAGCTGGTGCTTTGTCATTAACAACCCATTTGGTGAAAAGAAAAACCTGTCTTTGCTGTGTTTTCCTCACCACCACCACACATACATATCACTAGGACTATTTGCATAACAAGATGATGAGCTTGGGTGCTGAAGAAACTGTATTGGAAATGTCTGTTTAGTTTCTCACTCTCATATCCAAGAACCATTCTCCTTTCACTTATCTAGGTGTAAATTGGTATGCCCACTCCAGTAGGTGCTGAAAGCCGGTGTCATTTGATTAGTATGATAAATCCGCTATTTAATTAATTGCGGACTCAAAACTGTGAATTGTTAATTGGATTTCTGTCTGATCTGTGAAATGATTGTTAGTACAAATGTCTTGCTATAATGTAACCTTTTCAACTGTGTACGTCTGTGCTCTCAGTTGGCCCCAATCAGAGATTTTGTATGTAATTTGATTACATGTTAAGCTCCATCACAAATGAGCTTTCCCATTTATATCACTGGAGGGATATACTAGCAACACTATGGCGACTATGGGTTTAGGTACAATGTTTTAATTGTATTCATATGTTTTTATCTGTTGTATAGCTCAATGTGTTTATTTTGTATTTGGAATGTGGCATTGAATTTTGCCATAGCTGTAAGCTGCTCTGAATCCCCTTTGGGTTGACAAAAGTGCATTAGAAATATAGTAAATAAATAAATAATAAATATAACTGTGTTCCTACGTTTGCGCATGCACAAGTTTTTTTCCTACTGAAGTGTGGGAGGATAAATGCCACTGATTTATTGATATACAGTACTCATGTCAACAAGAACTTGCTAGTCTGCAGTCTCTGCAATTTCAAAATTATTCCAGAAATCTACATTACTAGATTCATCCGTTTGTGGGGGGACAGAATAATGATATAGGTGACTATTTCTATGTTGTGGGATTATGTAACTTTGGCCCTGCTGGCCTGGGTATATGGGTGTTGTCAACGAGGGAGTTTTGTGGGCTCCATTCAGTGTTTGGACTAGATTAGGATAACTGAAATAAATGGAACTTCTTAGTCATCATCAACATTAGTGGAGTTTTTTTTTCCAGTGAGTGAACATGAATTGATGCTCACATTGGGTTTAGTGTCTATCACTATGTGACTGTTTGCAAATGAAAAAAGAGTTTGGAGAAAAACATTTCACCCCTTTGTTACACTTTTCTAACTACCCCCAATCATAAGCATCAACATACAGGTAATATTTATTTATTTCCAACATTTATATCCCGCCCTTCTCACCCAAAGGGACTCGGGCGGCGTACAAAATTGGCAACAATTCGATCCCTACACATAATTAAAACAGCAATGAAAATCCAATTAAAACAATTAAAACAATATAAAAAATATAAAACATATGATTAAAATCCATTCATCCAAAATCCTCGTGCTGTAGATGTAAATCAGTCCAGGTCATCTTTATCATTTAATCTTCGAAAGCCTGGGCACATAGCCATGTTTTCAGGGCTTTTCTAAAACTCAAAAGGGTTGGGGCTTGCCGTATTTCTCTGGGGAAATAATATTGAACTTATGCTGTCTAGGCTTCCAAAGGACGATGTCTTTCACTCATGTGAGATTTGGGATCTGGGTGGTAAATAAGATTCCCAAATAAGCCATATGGGAAAGATATTCTAAGAAGCATAGTCTTACTGGCAATCGTTTTGCAAAATCATGTCTGTCGTACACTATGTTCTGGTACTCTGAAATTTAATGCTTGTGCCATCCTAGAAATAATTAATGCTTTAACAATCTTTTCATCACTTTTCCATCCAGAAAAGCTGTCACAAGCACTTATAGCAAGCCTACAGGAAGCAAATACTGAGAATAACAGTTAATGGCTTTGGTTTATAGTGGCGAATACTTTGCTGCTTAGCATTTTACAATGAGCAGTTTGAAACTTCTATGAAACCCCAGGTCAATTTGTGAAATGCTAATCTGCAGATTTCAAAGCAATCCCATTCATCCCATCAGCTCTAATAATGACAAATGAAAAAAAATTGTTGATTGCAACCTTCAGAGAAAAAATGGTTTTGCTTAATTAAAAATTGGACATTTTTTCAGAATCAATGCCTTGTTTTTCTAATTTGGCTCATATTTGAAGCTTGATTTGTACCCAAAACTTTGTTCTTTGAGTGGCTGATCCAACTTTTAGAACACTTTAGTCATGTTATCAAAGCAAATGCCTGTTTGGCTAGTTTATCATAGTTATTCACATCCAGAAGTACAGAAAGTACTGCTGAGAAGCTTTGCTGTGAGGGACATTTCAGATATGATGTCCTGAGTACATCTAAAAATGTAAAATGTTATTGCAGGTAGCATTAATTATCTGCAGTTCCCTTTGGAGTGTACATTCAGTGTAACCAGGGAATTATTACCTGCAGTTCCCTGTGCAATGTACATTCAGTGGAAGAAAACAATGAGTGGAATGTCTCAGAGTGTAGGGATCCATGTACCGTATATTGCTGAAATCTTGCACCACCTGTTCACTGGAAACCCTGAGAGGATGCATGTTGGCAGCTTTGGCTGCCTCAGTAATAGCACAATAGTGCAAAACAGAAGCACTCTGCCAATATTCCAGCAATGTTTCACTAGTCCTGGGGGCACATTTTCTGGCATAACGTGTAATGATAGGGTGTCTAAATTTCTCCAAAGAACTAGTACTTTACTTTGCTAGCTGATTTTAAAGAAAGAACACACTGCTTATATCACCTGGAATGACATGACTACATTGTCTTTGTTAAAGACAGACACTTCACTATATCAACTGCAGAAAAGGAGTGTGAATTTTTCCAACTTATTGACCATTGACCTTCTTTTTCTCTGGGAATCACAGAGAATGTTTATTTCTGTACAGGCTTCTCCATCTCTGTTCTGCTAAGTATCACTCTCTTTTTTCATGGACCCAGAACAGGAAGGGAGGAGAGGGTTTAAGCCCCCTCAAGAAATGGATGTGGAAAGAGCTGAGACTTCCACTGAAAAGACATGGAAAAAATTAGACAGCCACGTTAAAATTTCAAGTGTACTATTTGATCAAACACCACAAAATAGGCAGCTATTATTGTTGAGAATAATAAAAGCTTTCAGCAATCTATCTGAGCACATTTACTGAGTATTCTTTATTTATTTATTTATTTCAATTATTTATACCCCGCCCTTCTCACCCAAGGGGACTCAGGGCGGCTTACAAGTGGCAATTGATGCCGTTATACAATAAACTAAGCTACACTGTATTAAGCTACACTGAACATTGGGAGGGCACTTCTAAGTATTTGTTGCTTGTTCAATGTATTGTCAAAGGCTTTCATGGCCGGGATCACAGGGTTGTTGTATGTTTTCTGAGCTGTATGGCCATGTTCCAGAAGTATTCTCTCCTGACATTTCGCCCACATCTATGGCAGGCACACAGCCTCTTACCTCACAACCTCTGAGGATGCCTGCCATGGATGTGGGTGAAACGTCAGGAGAGAATACTTCTGGAACATGGCCATACAGCCCGGAAAACATACAACAACCCTGTTGCTTTTTCGTTTCGTTGCTTCTAACTCTTCATGACCTCATATACTAGCCAACGCCAGAGCTCCCTGTTGGCACCACCCCCAGCTCCTTCAAGGGCAAGCCAATCACTTCAAGAATGCCATTCATCCATCTTGCCCTTGATCGGCCTCTCTTCCTTTTTCCTTCCATTTTCCCAAGCATCATTCTCTTCTCCAAGCTTTCCTATCTTCTCATTATGTGGCCAAAGTACTTCAACTTTGCCTCTAATATCCTTCCCTCCAGTGGGCATTATTTCCTGGAGTATGGACTGGTTTGATTTTCTTGCGGTTGAAATCACTCTCAGAATTTTCCTCCAACACCACAGTTCAAAAGCATCTAACTTCTATTGCTCAGCCTTTCTTATGGTCCAGCTCTTGCATCCATGGGTTACTACAGAGAATACCATTGCTTTAACTATGCGGACCTTTGTTGCCAGTGTAATCTCTCTACTCTTCCCTATTTTATTGAGGTTGATCATTGCTCTCCTCTCAAGAAATAAATGTCTTTTGATTTCCTGGCTGCAGTCTGCATCTGCAGTAATCTTCAGGCCTAGAAATGTAAAGTCTGTCACTGCCTCCACGTTTTCTACCTCTATTTGCCAGTTATCAATCAGTCTTGTTGCACATTGTGCTAATAAGAAACTTCATATTTAAAGTTATTTGAATGATAGCACGTAGGAAAAATAATTTGCCCTCCCCTGCAAGTACCTGCAAGTAGGCTTGCCAATGTTTGAAAGGCCCTGCTTTGGGTTTGTTTTAAATTTCACAGTGCAACTCGTTTTCCTCCCACCACTCTAATGTTCCATTTCTCTTACCCATTTCTTTCTTTGCTCCACAATTTAAAGTATACATTTTCTCCTTCTATGTTGTTGGTCTCCATGCTTCTCCACATATTTACCTTCCCCACTCCCCATCATCCTAGATGTTTCTCTACAATATTATTTCTCAGTTTACTGAAGAGGAAGAACATATATTTTCTCTCTTTCCCTTCTGTTCTCCCTTATCTCTAGTGCTCCTTGCTGCATTTGGTAGTGTCACACAAAGTTTGATGTTTCCAGCAATTTCAAAATCAGTAACGGACGGGAAAGACTGTGACCCAGATAGCCACTGCCAACAGACCGTAGAGGACTAAATTAATATAGTCTGACCTGTCATAGGTTAGCTTCCTATGTGTTTGTGACACAGAGAGACCATGTTGCACAGCCCAGGAAGGCTTGATGTCTTCCTGTCTTCATCCTTCTCTCAAAAGACAGACACTCACAGGAATACCCCAGCATGTGAGAGTCCAAAGGGGGCAGGTTAAAACCCAGAACTTCAATCAGTGGCTGATATCGGATGAGAAACTCCCTCTTGAGCACACAGAAGACTGGGCAACTTGGAAAGCACTGAACAGACTGCGCTATGGCACCATGAGATGCAAAGCTAATCTTAAGAAATTGGGCTGCAAAGTGAAATCCACAACATGCAAGTGTGGAGAAGAGCACTTACTACAATGCAGCTGAGCCCTGTCACATGCACAATGGAGGACCTTCTTACAGTGAACCAGAGGCACTCAAGTGGCCAGCTTCTTGAATACAATGTCAAGTTTTTAATTTTATCTCTGTTTTTTAAATACATTATAACTGTATTTATATCAATTCGCTTCTGACACAATAAACTAAAAATTAAAGAAAAAGGTATTAATGCATAGTCATGTTGACCATGTAACTAAATCAATCAAAATAAAAAAAATGATTGGCTTATTGGCCAACAAAAATGCACAAAACACATCATACAAGCATTTGAAGTTGCAATGGATTCTTCCTTAGGCAAAAGATGCTTTAAGAAGAAAATAAAAGTGATGATATTCATTTTTTTCCATTGTTTCTGTTGTAATCCAGTTCTCTCAATCCTTACATGAACAAGAGGAGAGTGATCTCTGTGTGTATTGATATCCTTCCAAACATACTGAACTACAAGAAAAAACATCTGATACAAAATGTAGGCCTGTGACTCTCCATCCTTTCCTTTTATAATTTTAAAGCATCTTTTGCTTGATGAATAAGCCAGTGAAACTTTGAAAACTTGCATGATATACAGTACAGTATTTTGTGCACTTTGGTTGGCCAATAAAGATATCACTCTTTTAAAGAATTTGGATTTTAACATGAATTAAAACAAAACACACTCATCCTTTATATGTGCATTTCATTTTTCCTGCCTCTGTGTAATATTGAAATACATTTCTTAGTTTTGACCCATCTCTCCTATCTGCTAGGGCCATTTTGAATTCTGTTGCTACCCCCTGAGGTATTTGTTATTCCTCTCCAATTTGGCATCACCTGTAGATTTGAAAAGCATGCCTTCTTTTCCATAATCTAAACCATTCATAAGATGTTCAACAACAGCCTACCCAGAACCAAACCCTGAGTCATCCCACTTACCACTTCTCACCAGGATGAAGGACTACTATTGCTGAGCACTCTGTTGGTTTGGTTTGTCAAGCAATATGGATTCACCTAACTATAACACTATCTAGCCCCCAGTCCTCATGATTGTTTGTCATGAATCAGATCCCATTTTGAAACTATTAATAAAGAACTCCCTAGTTTTAAGTATAAATACATTAAAACTAGGGAGTTATTTTTCAAACACCCTGCATATGGCATCTGTGAATATAAGAACACAGATTCACCCACCAATACCCCGCTTTTTTCCTTTTAACTGTGTGTATCACTGATCTGCCTGAAGAACAGATCTGTCCACTGCTTTCCCCCTCCAGTGAGACATGACAAATACAAGACCAGGCAACACATATTTCATGCCAGAACAGCATGAGCTGTGAAAATTAGCAATTGCCTTTGGATTTTGGCATAATGGTTTGAAAGAAGTGTGATTTTTCAATTAGGGGTATCCTTGAACAGGTACAGCAGTTCCTTAATTGGATGTCAAATGTTTTCAGGCATAGCTCTACTTCCAGCTGACTTGGTATAGAGAAATTTATTTACTGTTCTAGATGCGTGCCTTCTAAGATGTCATCATCATCATCGTCATCACCACTACCACCACCACCAGTTATCACTCGTGGCTGAGTATGATTGCTTTACAAGTGTAGTGTCTTGGATGTGAGTCCATAGGTGACTATAGAGGTCTCTTATTGATCTGCATGTTCTTTCACAGTGAAAACATTGATTTCTATATGGAAAGTGGTCCCGACAAGGGTTGGATTGCCGTGCCTTACTCTTGACACATTTTCCCCTTTTACCCTCCATTTGTGCCTCTTCGAATTCCACAACTGACCTCCAGTTAGAATGCTTGAGAGTCAGGGCTTCCCAGTTCTCAGTGTCTATGCCACCGTTTTTAAGGTTAGCTTTAAGCCCATCTTTACATCTCATTTGCTGTCTACCAACATTCCATTTTCCATTCCTGACTTGAGTTTATGGTAACTGTTTTGGGAGATGGTGATTGGGCATTTGGACAATGTGGCCAATCCAGCAAAGTTGATGGCGGAAGTTCATTGCTCTAGTGCTGGTGGTCTTTGCTTGTCCAGAATGCTGACATTTGTTCGTCTGTCTTCCCAATAAATTAGCAGAATTTTAAGGGGCAACACTGATGAAATCGTTTCAGAAGTTGAGAGTGAGGTTTTTAGACAGTCCATGTTTCACAGGTGTATAACAAGGTTGGGAGGACAATAAACAAACATTTTGATGTCCCTATGAATGTCTTCATCCTCAAACACTCTCTGCTTCATTTGGAAGAATGTGGTGTTATATTTCAGTGTTGATGTTGAGTTTTTTGGAGTGGTGGCTGCCAAGGTAGTGGAAATGGTCAACATTTTCTAATGTTACACCATTAAACTGTATTTCTGGCATTGCAGAGGGATTGGTTGGTGCCTGCTGAAAGAGACTTTTGTTTTCTCGATGTTCAGTGAGAGGTTAAACTTTCTGTATGTTTCTGCAAAGGTGTTTAGAGTGGCTTGTAGGTCTTCTGAATGAACACAGACTACATTATCATCAGCATAATGGAGTTTTATAACAGACATTGTCATGACCTTGGTTTTGGCTTTCAATACTGAGGTTAAATAGTTTGCCATAAGCCAATAGGTGGTTTCCACACCAATGGGAAGCTTCCCACCAACAAGGTGCATTATTATAGCTATGAAGATGGAAAATAAGATTGGGGCAAGAACACATCCCTGTTTAACATCTGATTCTACCTTAAATGGATAACTTGGACAGCAATAGCTCCCAAAGACTGTTGCCATCAAGTCATCATTGAGTAGCCACAGGATGTTCATGAATTTATCAGGGCATTTTTAGGAGGATGGTCCAAAGAGCATTGTGATTCACTGTGTTGAATGCCTTTGCAAGGTCAATGAATGCCATGTACAGATGTTGATTTTGTTCCCTACATTTCTCTTGGGGCTGTCGTACTGCAAAGATCATATTCACTGTTCCTCTGTTTTTTTGGATTCTGGTTCGGTTGTAGATGTTCGGTTTCGTGGTAGGAACCTAGCGGCAAGTCCGTTGGGTTCTGTTGCCAAGTTTCGTGGTTCTGGAGCCCCAAGTCCATTACATTTTTATATATATAGATTGCATTCTTAGATTTACAAAGCTTTGTCGTCATGTAGCTGGCAATGGCATTCTTGCTCAGCTATTGTAAAACTTATGTAATCTACAAAAATCATGTCACTTAGGTCAATAAAGTTTAATAAATTAGACAAGCCAATAAAGGCAGTCCCCAAGTTATGAATAAAATAGGTTCTGTAGGATTGTTCTTAAGTTGAATTTGTATGTAAGTCAGAACAAGTAAATTTTTAAAGTGTAACTCCAGCTATATGAAGATCTCTAAACACATCTTGCTTATATCTCGAAACACATCTTTCTGTAGATGGCACTGAAATTACTGTGCGTCTTACAATTGAATCATACAGTAGACATATGGTAAATACTATGTAGTATAAATCTAAGGTCAGCATTGAATAGATTTGAACCAGATAGCATGAAAATAACAGTAAGGAAAGCAGAGGAAAGGAATCTCGCTTTTTAAAAAAGTCCAATAATTGTGACAAATGATTTGTAAATTGATCACAATGGAATAAATAAAGTTTTGCAACATAATGTAAATTTATGAGAGTATAATATTATTAAAGTCCTTCAGTTCAGGAAATAGCCAATCATTTGAAAATAACATGTTGATTTTAGCTTTCCATACTTTGTACTCTCACAAGCTGTATTTCTGTCTATTCTTTTTTCCTATGTTATAAAAGGGGACAGATGCATTTGATGTAAAAGACCCTACAAGGGTGCTTTCCATTTTATGAGTGTGAGGCTGAGTTTTGGTCTCAACAATAGATTTCCCTAAATGGACAAACTTGCCACACCATTTTGTTCAATAAAATTGATGTCTTTATTTTCCCTTAAAAAAAGAAAGAATAATATTTGATAAGGATGACGGAAATTACCAGGGCCATTAAATATCTTTCTGACTTCTTTCTCTGGGAATGAGATAATCAAGATGTGTGTTTGTGAAAAATCTGTAGGCAATGTTTTTAGAAGATTAGAAGAATGAGTTGACTTGCTCTTTGCAGAAATCTTATTGTGCTGTGGTTTTCTGATGGAGAATAGGAGTCCACTGGGAGTATTAATATTGTGAACTCCCACCTTATCCTCAGCCTGTAAATGCCTGTAAATAAATTTGATAACAGAGAAGTTCCAGTAGCTCTCCAGATGGTACTATAGCCAGCATTCTCGGTAATGAAAAATGCTGGAAGTTTTGTAACATCTAGAGGGCTTTCTACATAGGCACTCCAGATGTGGATGGGCTGTAAGTCCCATAATTCCTCATCAAGAAAACCCCACCTGCCATTTTTGGTATATTTCATGTAACATCTTGTAGTTATTGCTTATTTATATCCTCCTTTATGATGAAAGATGTCATGGCAAGGAACAAGTAATTAAGAAACACATGCTGTTTGACATCAGATCCTTTTGTATTATGTGTCAAAGTAATTGTTTGATTGATTGGGCCCCTTGGTGTCGCAGAGGGTTTTTTTCGTGTCAAGAGTGACTTGAGGAACTGCTTGTGGTGTGAGAGAATTGGCTGTCTGCAAGAATATTGCCCAAGGGACGCCTGGATGTTTGACATTTTACCATCCTGTGGGAGGCTTTTCTCATGGCCCCACATGGGGAGCTGGAGCTGACAGAGGGAGCTCACTCGCTCTCACCAGATTCAAACCACTGACCTGTCAGTCAACAGTCCTGCCAGCACAAGGGTTCAACCCATTGCGCCATTGGGGGCTCCAATGTGAAACAGTGGATTGAGTGTTGAACTAGAATGCAGGACACTAGGATCTGAATCCCTATTCATCCATAGAAACCCATCTAGGTGACTATGGACAAGTTGTACTCGTTCAACCAAAAAAGGCAATGGCAAAACTTACTGTGAACAAAGAAAACTATGCCAAGAAAACCAAGTTGGAAATGTCTAGAAGACATTCAACAGCAAATGTTCCTGTCTGATGATTTGTATTCTTTTTGCTGATGTTATGTTTGTTAACACCTTTTTACATAAATCAAAATTTTAAATCAACAAGGAGATGTTTAAAATCTTCACCATTTCCCAAGCTGATTAGTGCTGATGGGGGGCTGAAACCTAGGTTACCTGGAAGGCCACATTACCTCCACTTCTGTTTTCAGAAAGACAGACCCTGGATACAGGGTTAACTTGTGGACTAAACAGCAGGTATCACCATATCCCAAAATTTCAGGTGGTGAAATCACCCTGCTCTGAGTCATGAACTGCCTATACCTGGATGAGGTCTAGAACATATGAAACTAAACCACCATACAGAAGCAAGATACAAACATAGAACTGGTTTTCATTTGTGATTTTCTCTTATTCCTTTTATTCTTTCTGACCAGTATTACTTTGAGCCTTCCTCACCCCTTTTCTTGCTTGTCTTGCTACTTTATGGGCTTATTATTTTCTCCTTTCACTTCTGTTAATACTATGATCCTCTCTAAGGTTTGGGTAGTTCAGTCAAAGGCAGACAAACACTCTTTGCCTGCTTTGCCTTGTGTTTGATTTTGGCCACTTTCATCAATCCTTAAAGGTTCTTCATCACAGTTCTTGGTCTACTGCAAAACAAATAACTAAGGCAATGATCCCATGCTCCCCTGTGATTGAACAGTCACATTTCTTGAAAATGACATGATGAATTCAAAGACATGGACATGTTAGTGTGGATCAGTACGCAAAGGGATCTTGGTGCATTTTGAGACTGAGGGAAAGAAGTTGATAGACCTCACTCTTTGAACCAAACCTAACCAAACCAAACCAAAAAACTACAAAGGGATACTGGAAAGAGAAATAGCAGAATTGGAATATAGACATAGTTTCTCATCCATCAACAGTGGGTTGATAAGAGACAGTGGCTTCCAAACACAGTACATGTGACGCCTCTAAGCTGTGAGAGCACTGGGAACCAGACACGGAGGCCAATAAACAATCTAATATCTTTATTAAAGAAATAAAAGAGTCAAACAAAAATAAGAAGAGTATTTAGTCCAGCAATAGTTCTTTTAGGAAAGGTCAAATATAGTCCAATAATATGAAGTTAGATGCCCAGTATTAGAGTTCAAAGTTTTAAATCCAATAACCGAAACACACTCAAACTTCCAAGCAGTTTGAGTGGGGAAATAAGCAAGGTCTTTCAAAGAGTCCCAGGTTCAATGTCCGAGGCTAGGATAACAAGGCAAGGCAAAGTTGGTCATGGTGGAACTGAGTCACAGTCCAGACTTTGCAGGGAGACGAGACGCAACGCCCGGTCTACTCGAGAGTAGCACGCCGCAGGAACTGGAGACGATGTTGGTTTCCCAACTGACACGTTGACACCGCGATGGCCAGCCTGCACGCAGAACTTTTATGGGACTTCGAATCTTCCCTCAAACCAGGTGCCTGAACACTTTTCCCAAGGGAAACGGACTGAAGATAACAACTTGCCAGATGCAAACCTCCCTGGAAACTCTCAAGGGAAACGGTTTAATTAGCGTCCTCTCTCTCTGCTAATCCTGCGCTTTTCCTCCTATTCTCCTTCTCAGAGCGGAATGTTTTCAGAAACAACCTCCTATCAAATGAAGCACTCTCCGGGGAACCAGGTTCTGTTTCAAGGGCTTTTGTAATTAACTTTGGGCTAAAACTGTCAACAGGGAACATCTGGAAGGGAGCAGAATCTTGCTGAGTTGGCACAAACCCCATATCCTCTTCAGTCTGATCCATAATGGCTGCGGGGTCATGACTCGAGGGTCCCTGAGACATCACAGTACACATACTATATTATTAGTTAACACCCCACCCTCATGAGGTTTCTCTTGGTCAGTTAATCATGTCTCATTTCTGGTTCCCAGACAGAATCACACTACTTTTCAATGACTTCCACCATTCATATGGTTAACTATTCACTCCTGCCTCTGTCCCTCAATGATCATAATTAAAGCTGGACTTGTCACTTCATCACCATGTCCGCAAGCTTTGCATTTCTATACATGCCATCTGTTCATTTATAGCTATAAAGGCCTGCTCCCACATACATCTGAAGAATAGACTTGAGTCTTCAAAAACTTATGCTACCAACTTCTTTCTCTTGGTCTCAAAGGTGCTACAAAATCCCCTTGCATGGATTTATGAGTAATTCTTCAAAGATAAAGTAATATGTCCAAAAAAAGCACAAAAATGATGACACCCTTTGTAAATGATATGAATCTAACAATTTAATGTCAGTTTTTACCAGTCTTGCAATCAATTTCATGTTTCAGTGTCTTATTTTGGAATGCATTGTTCCTTTGCTCTAAAGGTTCAAAGATGAATCATTTATGAATGTATAATTTGCCTAAAATTGAGCTGGGATCCATCAGGCTGAGGTTATGACTAGAAGTTTTTTCGCTTCCTCCTCTCCCACCAATGCAGCTGCTGGAACTATCACTTGTGAAGGATATACTTTGCAGCAGAGTATCTAAAGAAGTGGATTATTTTTAAAGGGGAGAACACAGCTGCAAGATCACACATTCAGTTCAAAATGCTCTCCTGCAGGCAAAGTTGTCTCCCTCCTTCTTCTTCTCCTATATTTTAGAAGGAGCAGATAATAAACCCATTGACAGTTGCCTGTGCAATGTAATGGTCTGAATAGAGGACTAGAACTTTGGGAAACTGGCATTCAAATCCTGCTTGGCCAAGTCTCACCGTCTGAGCTTCAGAGGTGGGAAATGGCTGATCTCCTCTGAACAAATCCTGGCAACTCTAAGGAGACACTGTAATCATGTCCCCTTGAGTTCCCATAAGTCAAAGATGGATTGAAGGCACATAACAACAAGCAGTAGCTGGGGTTCCAATCACCACTGCAAACATTGAAGGAGATCTGTAGCCTGCCTACATCCAGAAGGCCACAGTTTCAGAAATGCTACCTTGTTCATTCTCCAAACAAAATTTAGTATCCTCAATTGAACTACTTATCAGTACAAATAAAGAAGCCAGTTCTTTGTGTAATGGACAATTAATTTACAGAATTATTTGCTACAGGATGTTTGGATAACCCCAGCGCAAATAATTCTTAACAGGCAATATTAAATCCACAGGGGACACTTTCAATTGTTGTTAGCTGTGATAGCTAGGATTAACTTTGTATTTAAATTAAATTATTTAAAATGCATTTGGAGTTATTTTCAAAGAAGTAGGTGTGTCAGCCTCTTGCAGTGGGAGAGGAAGAACAGAATATAGTAGAACCTTTAAGATCAACCCATTTTAATGAGTGTTCATAGATATAACCCCACTTCTTTGGAAACAGTACAGAATGATAATAAATAGATATCTAGCATATTTATACAGTAGTGGAAGTGGGGTGGCATGTAATAGGATCCAGAAAGATGCAAATCATTTCACTCTCCCTCCTTCTCTCCTTTTTTACATTTGGAGTAGAATCATGGAATCATACAGTCAGGACAGAGGCCATTCAGTTTACACCTTCTATGCAGGAATATACAATCAAAGCACTCCCAAAAGATTACCATCCAGTCTGCTTAAAAACCTCCAGAGACGGAAACATCATCACACTCTGAGACAATGCATTCCAGTCCTAAACAGCTCTAATTGTCAGAAAGTTCTTCCTAATGTTTTGCTCTAATCTCTTTTCCTGAAATTTGAATCCATTGCATGATTTCATAGTCTTTAGAGCAGCAGAAAACAAACTTGCTCCTCCAATGTGACCTCAAGTATTTAAACAATCGTCTCTTTTCCATGCTAAACATACACAGCTTCCCAAGGTGCTCCTCATAGGGCTTGACTTCCAAACCATTTACTATGTCTAGCTATCCTTTAAGAGTTTGTTTTGACAAAGAGACTTATGGACAGCAGGACTGGCTCCCCTATGGGCCATGTGCCTCAGATAGTTAAGTGGAAAAGAACATTGAAATCCTCTCTGCTCTTCCCTCTTGCCGCTTCACTGAAGAGGGCACTATCACAGGTACCATGGAGAGCTCATATAGTTCTGGAGACACTCTGCTTACAGTACTGGTTTCGGAGGAACTCCTGGATTGCTGTCTAACAAGAATCTGATTGTCTTCAGATTCATTGTGAGATGATCTTGATAGAATGTGAGTAGTCATCACAAGATGCTGGCATTGTAGCTGTAGCTGATGGCACAAGAACAGAGTGACAACAGCAGCAGCGGGAGTGACAGCAGAAGCCGAACAAACCACAGTAGCAAATGGGAACTAGAAAAGGTAGCTGAAATGACATATTTCATTTTATTACAATCAGTTTGTGAGCTCCTTTCACGTGCTTCATTGTTCTATGCTCCCTATAATTCATTTCTGTGTCATGTATTTATTTGTTTACTAGTTAGATTAACCACATCTTTCCTTCAGTGAACAGTACACTCTTTCTCTCTTGATTTTAACCTCACAACCTTAAGAAGTGAGCAAGGCTATTCCACTATCACCTGCAGAGTTCTCAAGACCATTGAAGCAACAAAACAATGCTGTTCCCTCATTAATCAGCCCGGTAGCCTTATAAAAACAGCAAAATCTCATTGAATCACAAGTCTGTTGGATCAATTCAAAAGAGGAGAGGCACTTGTGAAGCTGAGAATTATGAATACTGTTTGAAGCCTCTGTGCATTTCTCAAGGATATTTGGAAAAGAGAGGGCAGACTCTGAAATCAATGAATTGACTGGATAGTTTGCAGACCCTAAATGTGTGGTTTGTTTGCTTTATGCGAAGGTTTCTAAAAAACAAAGCCTCTCATGCTGCTATGTGTGTATGGGCCTTCAAAGTGACTTTATGACAACTACAATGAATTTCATAGGCAAGTTTTCTTAGGCAAAGAATCCTCAGAGGTCCTTTTGCCAGTGCTTGGCTATGAAATATAGCTGATGGAACTGGTATTGTTTGCAGTCTTCCATCCAAGGAGTAAACTGAACCGACTCTGCTTAGCTTCCAAGACCAGCCAAGCATCTGGCGCTGCAGTAAACCCTCCAGCAATTGAGAAAAGGGCTCATTTTGAGATGCATTTCAACAACTAGTTTTCCAAACTGCTGCAACATATTCCATTGTCTTTCTGTGGTGTGCAATTGTGTTGCACGAATGTGAAGAGAAACCCCGGAGTCTATGTGAAAGAAGAAATAAATTTATAAGATATAAATTATAGTTTTTCATGAGATCTGTTGCATCCCCATGCATTTCATTATTTACAATTTATATAGGTATCTGTATCTCTTATGCGGGGTTGTTTTAACCTCCGGCGGGCGAATAAAACTGAATTACTGTGTGGCGATTGACAAAGCAACAGAAGCAAATAAATACGGGAAGTCCCCAGTTTATGAACAAGATAAGTTTTGTAGGTTTATTCTTAAGCTGAATTTGCGTGTGAGTTGGAAAAGGTACTTTTTAAAGTATAACTCTAGCCAAATATCTATACACAAAATAAAAGTGAAAATATGTATGTATTTGTGTGACTGGAGTGTCCACTTACATAGACAAGCTCCCACTTCCACAAATAGCTATAACTTCTACAGCTCAGGAGATACCAATGACATTGCAGGTTATAAAGAGTTTTATAAACAAGTCCAAGAGCCCTGCCAATGTCCTCCACAAACACTATACTGCCCACCACCTAAGTGAAGGCTTTCACATGACAATTTCATTCTAGATTTTTGGTTTTTCCTTCACAAGAGACATCCCAGTCTTCCTTACTCTCGCCATTGGTGTGGAGTTTGCATGACTCTGCCCACTGCCTCTCCCATAAATCCTTTCCTATTCTTTTCTATGTCACACTGCAAACAGAGGAATTGATCAGCAACTAAACATACTAGAGAGGTTTGGGGAGAATTTGCCATGATTTCTAGGAGTTGTAGGTACTAGGATGTATAGTTCACTTGCAATCAATGAGCACTCTGAACTCCACAAAAGATGGAATTGGACCAAACTTGGCAAACAAAGCCCCCATAACCAGCAAAAAAATACTAGAGGTCTTTGGGGAAAATTTACATTGATTTGGGGGAGTTGTAGTTCACTTATATCCAGAGAGCACTGTGAACCCAAGCACCAATGGGTCTGGTTCCGACTTGGCATACTTACCTTATATGTTGAAATTTGATTACTGGAGGGGTTTGGGAGGAACTGACCTTCCTTTCTGGGAGTTGTTCACCCACAGTCAGGGAAACTGTGACCTCCACCGATGATTGACCTGGTCCAAACGTGTGCCACATTTGGACCAGGTCCCATGACTAACTCAACCTATTGGCAGGGTTTGAGGGGGCTGATTCACCATAGTGGGAGTTGTAGTTTATCCTACAGCCAGAGAGCACACTGAACCCCACTGAACATGCCCAACATAACAAACTTTAAGTACTGATGGAGTTTCTTGGAGCTAACTTGGCATGATGTCAGTTGTAGTTAACCCACAACCTTATGCATTTTGTACAATTAAAAATTGACTTTTTAAATTGACCCGGGAAATGCCGTGTACCCAAGCTGATATATATAATTATAGCTGTTTATGGAGGTGGGAGGCTGTCTGTCTAAGTGGGCACCTTCTCCACATACACATTTTTCACTTAGATGTGTATAGATTATATGAATAAATATGTATATACACTTATGTCATGCCGGCCACATGACCTTGGAGGTGTCTATGGACAAGCTCTTCAGCTTAGAAATGGAGATGAGCACCAACCCCCAGAGTTGGACACGACTGGACTTAACGTCAGGGGAAACCTTTACCTTTACTTACCTATATGTACAGTAGAACCTATCCAACACTCACTTATCCAACATTCTGGATTATCCAACGCATTTTTGTAGTCAATGTTTTCAATATATCATGATATTTTGGTGCTAAATTTGTAGATACAGTAATTACTACATAGCATTACTGCGCATTAAACTACTTTTTCTGTCAAATTTGTTTTATAACATGATGTTTTGGTGCGTAATTTGTAAAATCATAACCGA
Source organism: Anolis carolinensis (assembly GCF_035594765.1). NCBI lineage: Eukaryota > Metazoa > Chordata > Lepidosauria > Squamata > Anolidae > Anolis > Anolis carolinensis. Next base: position 65,028,641 of record NC_085846.1, read on the forward strand.
TTTTGATGTTTAATAGGCTTCTCCTTAATCTCTCCTTATTATCCAACATATTTGCTTATCCAACGTTCTGCTGGCCTGTTTATGTTAGATAAGCGAGACTCTACTGTATATAGAAGATAAGCGTTGGATAGCATAGGGAAGGGTTAACACCCCAGTGGGGTTTGTTTCCCCCTCTTTGTCCCTGTTCAGATTTCACCTCACTTTCTGTCTCTGTGAGAATTAGACTTTGATTTGTGAACAAGGATTGGTAAGAAAGCTTCAGTGGAGACCCCCTTTCCTCATGATCACTCCTTCAGGAGTGAATTTCTCTTCAGAGGGGTAGATTTCTTTCACTTCCTGAGAGAATTGCTGAGAAAAATCTACCCCTATGAAGGGCTATCGACTGAAAAAAAAACCCCTATTTCCAGTTGTTTTTTTTAACTATGCGCGTTTGTAAGTCTGATGTTTGTAACTGGAGTCTGCCCGGCAAGGCCATTTTGAATTGGTTAGATTTTTATTTTTTAGTGTCAGGAGCAACCGGAATTGCTTCTGGAGTGAGAGAATTGGCCGAACAGAATAAAAGAAATGTTACAGAGGTGTTAACCCTTCCCTATTCTATCCAAAGCTCATGTACTTAGAAATTGATACAGTGTGTCCTTGGTATCTGTTGGGGTTTGATTCTAGATTCCCTAGCAGATACCAAAATACATTGATTCTCAAGCCCCATTCTAAACAATAGCATAGTAAAATGGTGTCCCTTATACAAAATGACGAAACGAAGACTTGCTTTTCCGAATTAAAAAAAAAAAATCAAGCCATCAATGGTTGAATTGGCAAATGAAGAAACCATGGATACAAAGGGAGACTGTTCGGCTAAGCACAGCAAGGCTAACTTTGGACTAAGCGTACATCATACCATGGCGCATAAACATTAACAATGTTTTGTTGAGGTTGGGTGCAGTATCTTTTCACCTTCAGATATCTTTGATGGAATCTTTTTTTTCTTTGTCTTGTTGAAGCACTAACTGAATGTGAAGGTTTGTGCCACTGAAACATGGTTTCAAGAAACAGTTATATCTGTTGTCGAAGGCTTTCTTGGTCGGAATCGCTGGGTTGCTGTGAGTTTTCTGGGCTGTATGGCCATATTCCAGAACAATTCTCTCCTATAGGCAAAACGTCAGGAGGCAATGCTTCTGGAACATGGCCTGGAAAACTCACAGCAACCCATCAGTTATATCTGTTTGTGTACAGTGTTTGTTGCAGTACAGTTTTAATTGTAATCTTTGCTTCTGATTTGTATTTATGCTGGGCTTGTTTCCCCACAGTTGCCAATATTGAGACTTATGGGAGCAACCTGAGCTAGTTGCAGGAGATGTATACTTTGAATCCAAGCATTCGGAACCCAGTGATTTATTTTCTGGACCAAAACTAAAGCCAGCTCATAGTCACCCAGTATAAATTCCTACTTCTAGTTATCCCAAACCGATTTTTTTTCCGTGTCAGGAGCAACTTGAGTCGCTTCTGGAGTGAGAGAATTGGCTTTCTGCAAGGACGTTACCCAGGGGACGCCCGGATGTTTTGATGTTTTACCATCCTTGTGGAAGGCTTCTCTCATGTCCCCGCATGGAGCTGGAGCTGATAGAGGGAGCTCATCCGTGCTCTCCCCGGGTGGGATTCGAACCTGGCAGCCTTCAGGTCAGCAACCCAACCTTCAAGTCACGAGGCTTTTATCCCCTAGGCCATCGGAGGCTCCTGATTGGCTAGATTGGAAAGTGCAACAGGGTCGACGAGAGGTTTCTGAGGAACTTGAGCAGGCATGGGCAAACTTCGGCCCTCCGGGTGTTTTGGACTTCAACTCCCATAATTCCTAACAGCCTAGGAATTATGGGAGTTGACGTCCAAAACACCTGGAGGGCCGAAGTTTGCCCCTGCCTGAACTTGAGGGATGGGAAGAGAGGCGAGCGAGGCGGTGTCTCGAGCTGCCTCGCCGTCTCCCTCCTCGGGCGCGTGGGCGGGGAACGCTGCGCGCGCTTTCCCCCCTTCCTTCCAAAGCCGAAGCAAGAGCGCGGGAGGGAGGGGGCGCTTCTCCGTCACGCGACGAAGGGGAGGGGGCGAGAAGGGGGAGATCCTAGCTTGACGTCATCAGGGAACTCCCCATCGTGGTCGTCGTCGAAGGAAGGGGGAAATCCTGAGGCGGGTCTGGAGTGCGCGGACTCAGGTGGGCTTGGCTTGAAGCAGAGGAGGAGAGCGAGGCTGTTGCGAGCGCACTCCGACGGCGGGCGGCTTGCCTCTTCTGCTCCTTGGCGATGAAGAGCCGCCTCAGCGCCGGCGCCTTGCCGCCTCCTCGGCTGCTCTAAGCCCATGCCATGCTGCTGCCGCTGCTGCCGGCGCTGCTGGCCGCCCTGGCGCCCTCCCTGGAGCCCAAGGAGACCCCGACGCCGCCGCTGCCCGTGAACTCCTCCGCGCCCTTTGCCACCCAGGCGGCTTTGCCCACCACCACGGGGGCGAGGGAAAGGGCCACGCCCCTTCCTCCTCCCCTCAGAGAGGACCCTCCTTGCAACATCAGCGTCCAGCGCCAGATGCTGAGCTCGCTGCTGGTCCGCTGGAGCCCGCTCGCTTTGGCAGCCCAGTGCGACTTGGTGCTCTTCTCCACCGGAGGAGGAGGCGGAGGGGGAGGCGGAGGAGGAGGGGGTCGCGCCTTCTTTTCGGCCGCCTTTCCCCGCGTGGGGCCCCCTCCGCTCCTCATCGAGCACCTCGGCTTGGCAGCCGGCGGCGTCCAGCAAGAGCTGAGGCTCTGCGTGGGCTGCAACTGGGCCCGGGGGCGGCGCGTGGGGCGCCTCCGCTCGACCTCCTCGGCCTTGTTCTCCTCCTCGCCGCCCCTTCCCGCGGACCAAGGCGAGCGGCTCCACTTCTGCTGCCTGGACTTCAGCCTGGAGGAGCTCAAGGGGGACCCCGGCTGGCGCCTCAACCGCAAGCCCATCGAGTCCACGCTGGTGGCTTGTTTCATGACGCTGGTCATCATCGTCTGGAGCGTGGCCGCCCTCATCTGGCCCGTGCCCATTATCGCCGGCTTCCTGCCCAACGGCATGGAGCAGAGGAGGGGCGCCAACGCCGCCGCCGGGCCCGGGAGCAACAACCACGCCGCCGCCGGAGGAGCAGGAGGAACCAACGCCGCCGCTGGAGGGGCCCCCAAGTGAGCCTTATTATCCTCCTAGACCAGGGGTCCTCAAACTTTTTAAGTGGTCCCTCAGTTACATTTTTTAATGGTCCCTCAGATTACATTTTTAATGGTCCCTCAAAAAAAACGAACAAATTCCTATGCTCACTGCACATGTCTTATTTGTAGTGCAAAAAAACAAACAAACCCAGCAACATTTATTTATTTATTTACTACCTTTATTCCCCACCCTCTCTCACCCCGAAGGGGACTCAGAGAGGCTTACAAGTTGTATACACATACAATATATTATATTATTAGCATAGCACAATATTAGCATTATATATTACTATATTATACTATACCATTATACCGTAATATTATTAGTAATATTACATTTAATATATAATATATAATTAATATTATTATATTATACGATATTATTATATTGTATTATTATTTTATTATGACACAGCAAACAAGATAGATATGCTGGATTTCGTATCACAAAATCACAAGTCAAACACTTCCCAAGTGTCTAGGACTGTGTGATGTATTTTCGGATGATGCGTGCAGATCCCAGTAGGGTGGCCTTTTGCAGTTGGCAGATCGTAATTTTGTCAATGTCTATTGTTTCCAAATGCTGGCTGAGATCTTTTGGCATGGCACCCAGTGTGCCCATCTGCACTGGTTTCTGCCAGAGTCTTTGAAGTTCAATCTTGAGGTCCTGATAGCGGCTGAGTTTTTCCTGTTGTTTTTCGTCAATGCGACTGGCACCTGGGATGGCAACATCAATGATCCAAACCTTTTTCTTTTCCACAACTGTGATGTCTGGTGTGTTGTGTTCCAGAACTTTGTCAGTCTGGATTCGGAAGTCCCACAGTATCTTTCCGTGCTCATTTTCCAATACTTTTGCAGGTTTGTGATCCCACCAGTTCTTTGCTGCTGGAAGGTGGTATTTGAGGCATAAGTTCCAATGAATCATTTGGGCCACATAGTTGTGCCTCTGTTTGTAGTCCGTCTGTAATAATAATAATAATAACAACTTTATTTTTTTACCCTGCCCCATCTCCCCGGAGGGGACTCGGAGCGGCTTACATGGGGGCCAAGCCCAAAACATACAGCAATAAAACGATAAAACAAATATTCCAACAGTAAAACATCAACATCAATAAAACCATCATGAAAATCAACATACAGCATAAAATGTTAAAAACAGGAGACTAAAACACGGATCTGGGCCAAGGTGCAGAATATATATCTGTGCGATTTTCTTACAGCAGCTGAGGATATGATCAATGGTTTCATCAGCTTCCTTGCACAGTCTGTATTATTATTATTATTAGCTGCCCTGAGTCCCCTATTGGGTGAGAAGAGCGGGGTAGAAATACTGTAATAAATAAATAAATATTATATTGTATTACATTATAATATTATTATCAATATTATATGTATACACAATATATTATATTATTACCATATCATTCATTTACAATATTTCATTTACAATATTAGTAAATGAAAGAACAATGCAATATTTAAAAATAATTTTAACCAACATACTGTAAACTTATCAGGATTTCAGTGGGAAGTGTGGGCCTGCTTCTGGCCAATGAGATAATCAAGTAGGATTGTTTGTGATGTGCCTTCAAGTCATTTCAGACTTTGGGCGAGCCTAAGTCTAAAACTGAGGGCGGGGGCCAGGTAAATGGCCTTGGAGGGCCGCATCCGGCCCCCGGGCCTTAGTTTGGGGACCCCTGTCCTAGATCAATCTCTTTGGGTCCCAGCTCTATTGGACGCGGAGAGCCTTATTCCCCTCCTAAATCTCTCTCTGGGTCCCATCCTTGTTGGACGTCGCCGGCCTTATTCAAAGCCTCCTCACTCTGGGTTGCTGTGAGTTTTCCGAATTGTATGGCCAGGTTCAAGAAGCATTCTTTCCTGATGTTTCGCCCACATCTAATTACAGGAATTTGCAGAGGTTGTGACGTCTAATGTGTTGTTGAAGGCTTTCATGATCGGGATCACAGGGTTGTTGTATGTCTTCCGGGCTGTGTGGCCATGTTCCAGAAGTATTCTCTCCTGACGTTTCGCCCACATCTATGGCAGGCATCCTCAGAGGTTGTGAGGCATGGATAAACTAGTTCCCTGCACAGGACCGGCCCAAGGGAATCTTCAGGGGTACGCAAAAAAAATTTTGCGCCCCCCCCCCACTGTGCCGCGGGAGGCGTGGTCAGATCTGGCCCCGCCTCCCACACCACGCGCGGGTGCCCTGACCCCGCCCCCACGGCGTGGGGCAGCGCGGGAGGCAGGGCCAGACCTGGCCCCGCCTCCTACGCTGCGTGCGGGCGCCCTGACCCCGCCCCCCACAGCGGGAAGCGGGGCTGGCCACGCCTCCCGCGGCGGGCACCCTCTCCCAGCCAAGCTGCAGCGGGCGTGCGCTGTGGCTTGGCTGGGACAGGGTGCCCGCCGCGGGAAGTGGGGCTGGCCACGCCTCCCGCAGCGGGCACCCTCTCCGAGTCCCAGCCAAGCTGCAGCGGGCGTGCGCTGCGGCTTGGCTGGGACAGGGTGCCCGCTGCGGGAAGCGGGGCTGGCCATGCCTCCCGCGGCAGGCACCCTCTCCCAGCCAAGCTGCAGCGGGCGTGCGCTGCGGCTTGGCTGGGACAGGGTGCCCGCCACGGGAAGCGGGGCTGGCCATGCCTCCCGCGGTGGGCACCCTCTCCGAGTCCCAGCCAAGCTGCAGCGGGCGTGCACTGCGGCTTGGCTGGGACAGGGTGCCTGCTGCGGGAAGCGGGGCTGGCCACGCCTCCCGCGGCGGGCACCCTGTCCCTACGGCAGGCGCCGCAGGAGGCGGGGCCAGACTTGACCACGCCTCCCGCGTCGCACGGCCATGCCTCCCACAGAGCGGGAGGCAGGGCCAGGGCGCCGGAGGCGGGGTCAAGTGTGGCCATGCCTCCCAGGGGCTCGATAGCGCCCCTGGGAACATGGCGCCCAACGCGGGGGCGTGGCTAGCGTCCCGTGTTGGGCCGGGCCTGTCCCTGCATCTACCAAGCTTGTAACTCTATCGAAAAAAGAGATCAGATTAGTCTGGCATGACTTGTTTTTGATAAATCCGTGTTGACTATTAGCGATGAGCGCATTTGTTTCTGTTTGCAGACCAATTCCTTAATGATCTTTTCCAGAACCTTGCCTGGTATTGATGTGAGGCTGACCGGATGGTAATTTTTTGAGTCGCCCTTTTTTCCCTTCTTGAAAATAGGGACCACATTTGCCCTCCTCTAAACTGTTGGGACTTCTCCCGTTCTCCAAGAATTCTCAAAGATAATTGCCAGTGGTTCCGAAATGACTTCCGCTAGTTCATTCAATACTGTTGGATGTTGTTGATCTGGCCCTGGGGACTTGAATTCATTTAGAGCGGCCAGGTATTCTTGGATGACTTGTTTCCCTGTTTGGGGTTGGATTTCCCCTAATCCTTCATCCACTCCATGTTGCTGAGGTTGAAGACGGCTTTCTTTTTGTGAGAAGACTGAGGCAAAGAAGGCATTAAGTAGTTCTGCTTTTTCTAAGTGTTGTTCTTTGTTTACTGTCCTGATTTTAGAGTTGTTTTAATACTGATAGCCAGATTTTGTTCATTTTCATGGTTTCATCCTTTCTGTTGAAAATGTCCACATGCTTACGGATTTCAGTGGCTTCTCTCTGCAGTCTGACATGGTAGTTGTTAGAGTAGTCCAGCATTTCTGTGTTCTCAAATAATATGCTGTGTCCAGATTGGTTCATCTGGTTCTCTGCTATGGCTGACATCTCTGGTTGAGTTCATCTGCAGTGCCTTTCATTTTCCTAAATTTGTGTTTGGGCAATGCTGCGTTTGGTGGTCCCTATGTAGTTTTGTCCACAGCTGCGTGGTATACGGTAGACTCCTGCAGAGGTGAGAGGATCCCTCTTGTCCTTTGCTGAACTTGGCGTTTGTTGGATTTTCTTAGTGGTTCTGTAGATAGTTTGTAGGTTGTGTTTCTTCATCAGCTTCTCTCTGCAGGAAAATTTCCATGAAAATGAACAAAATCTGGCTACCAGTATTAAAAAAACCTCTAAAATCAGGACAGTAAATAAAGAACAATACTCTGAAAATAGGGGAATTCCCGACATGAAACAATCAGGGCCAGCTAACGCCTCCCAACAAAAGATTCCCCCAGGCAGGAATCAGCCAGACCTTGACTCTGCAAGGCTTTTAATGCTAATCAAGGTCATTAATTGCAATATTCACACCTGCATCCAACAGACAAGAGTTCTTTCTCCCACCCTGGGCCTTCCACAGATATATAAACCCCACTTGCCTAGTTTCTGTTATATCTCACAACCTCTGAGGATGCCTGCCATAGATGTGGGTGAAACATCAGGAAAGAATGCTTCTGGAGCATGGCCATACAGCCTGAAAAACTCACAGCAACCCAGTGGCCATGAAAGTCTCCTCACTCTCTTTTTTCTTCCCTTATTCTGCAGAGGATCACCTTAAAGCACAAGTGTCATGCTATGTCGCCCTCCAGATGCTGAACTACTACTCCTGTGTTCCTCATCACTAGGCGTCATGACCAGAGCTGATGGGAGTTGGGATACAGTCACATCAGGAAGGCCCCAAGGCTTGAATTTAGCTACAAGGCTTGTGGATATGACACCTGCCTTCAAAATACCCTTTAACGTTTTCACCAACCTCGGAGTCACAAATGTTGTTGGGCAGCAATCCCGATTATCCCCAGTCCATGTGTCATTCAGTAACATCCGAATTGGGTAAAGAACTAAAGAGTGCCAACCTTTATAATTGGCCCTCTGTTATTCTCCATCCGAGGAATCGACAGCCCTTTGAAGGCAACCATAAGATGGCCCTCGATGAAAATGAGTTTGATGCTCCAGAGCCTTGCTGGATTTCTTCCTCTCCTGATTTCATCTGGGTCCCGTCCCTGTTGGACATGGTGGGCCTTATTAAAAGCCTCCTCACTCTCTTTCCGTATTCTGCAGAGGATCACCTTAAAGCACATGTGTCATATTATGTGGCCCTCCAGATGCTGGACTACCACTCTTGTATTCTTCATCATTAGGCATCATGACCAGAGCTGATGGGAGTTGGGATACAGTCACATCAGGAGGTGACAAGGCTTGTGGATATAATGCCTGCCTTCAAAATGCCCTTTAACCTTTTCCCCAACCCCAGAGCCACAAGTGCTGTTGGACGGCAATCCCCATTCTCCCCAGTCTGCAGTCATTCAGTAACATCTGAATTGGGTAAAGAACTAAAGAGCAGCAACCTTTATAGCTGGCCCTCTGTTTTTCTCCTCGGGGGAATTGACATCCCTTTGAAGGCAACTATAAGGTGACCCTTGATAAAAATGAGTTTGATGCCTCTGCTCCAGACTCCAGAGCCTTCCTGGACGTCTTCCTTTCCTGATCGAATCTGGGTTCTGTCCTTATTGGACTCACACAGCCTTCTCTCTCTCCTTTCCTCCCTCGATGACATTTCTATTTTGCAGAGGATCCCCCTTAAAGCCATCTTCAAAGCTTGGATTTCAGTGCAGAAAATCGAGCTGGATGGGTTCCTCGCCAACGGAGGGAAAGCCAACACATCCCTGCCTCTCGTTTAGATAGACCATACTGTAGTTCTCATGTGCACCAATTCAAACCTGAAAAAAAGATGACCAAAACCTGTGTTATTTGCTTTACATATATTTATATATGTATATTGACAAAAAACTCTTTTAAGTCGATATTTTAGTAAAAACCGTACACCCATAAAGCCAGTGCACTTTGCTGTAGTTGTAAGTCAGAGTGCTTCTTTGTATACCAATAACAGATTTTTATTTACGGAAAGATGAACCTTTTTTTCGGGCAGGGTTTTAAATTTGCTAACACAGTATATATAGATATATAAATAGATCTATTGTTCTCGGACAATCCCTGGACATCACTCTTTTACAGTGTGTGTGTGTGTGTGTGTGTGTGTGTGTGTGTGTGTGTGTGTGTGTTTCTTATTAGAGATATTGTGTGGTTACTACTGTAAGTCTCTTAGATTATTAATACAGATATTTTCTTTGCTTTAATGCTCAGACTTTGCTTTGTCTGTTTTTCTGAGTGCTTTCCCAAGACTGAGTAGATTGGTTCTAGGTGGGAATAGAGGTTTAAGACACATTTTCACACCTACGGACACGCCATAATCATCCCATGGTGCTGTCACATGCCTTCCTTTGACTTCAGCTTCTGTTTTGTTAACTCATTCAAAAGGTGTTTAAATATTTAAGCTCTGTGGCCTGTTGATTCTCTTTTTCCTCAAGATAAGTAATTTATGTTTTTCGTTGTGTCATTTCCAACTTATGGTGATCCTAAGGTAAAGTTGGCGAGATTTGTTTGGGGGGGGGGGTTGCCTTTGCCTTCCTTTGAGGCTGAGAGAATGTGACTTGCCCAAGGTGAGCCAGTGACGTTCCATGTCCAAGCTGAGATTCAATCCCATTCACCAGAGTCATAGTTCAATTCTCAAACCACTCCACCAAGCTGACTCCTCTAGTAATGTGCCTTCAAGTTGCCTATTGACCTATGTTAACCCCATGAATTTCCTAGTGTTTTTTAAGGCAAGGAATACTCAGAGGTGGTTTTTCCAGCTTCTTCGACTGAAACATAGTACCTGGTATTTGATGGCAGTCTCCTATCCAAGTAGTAATGAGAGTTGATGTTTCTGAGCTTTTAAAATCAGACAGGATCTGGTTCCTTTGGGGTATTTAGTAGCACACTATAAACAAAAGCAGGGTGACATCTCTGGCATAATGTTATGATATACGGTGGCACGTGAGTGACATAAAGTTAAAAAAACTATGTTGTCTTCCAGCTTGATATGAAATATTAATTCAGTGAAAAACTCAGGTGGAGTTTATTTGCAACTGAATTTATGTATCATAGCTTCATGTCTCATATTCTGAATTTTCAATTTCATTTAGGAAACCAAACAAGGAATGTTTGAATCACCAGCATATATTGATTGATTTTATAAGACAATTCACTATTAAGAAAGGGTTTTTTTTAGGAATGAGGAGTCATTTTGGTCAGTGAGAAGGCAACAGTGATACAAGACAATTCACTATTAGGAAAGAGTGATACAATTTGTTCACGCAAGGTGGTTCTCCAAATGATGAACTATAGCATTTGCTGTGTTGGGTGAGTCTATCAATGTAGCCACATTGTAAAACGAATGTTGACACCACTTTAACTGCCATGGCTCAATACTATGGAATCATGAAAGTTGTAGCTTTACAAGATCTGTAGCTTTCTTTGCCAAGGAGTGCGGTCCCTCACCAAACTATAATTTTTTGTGATTCCATGGCATTGAGCCATTGCAGTTAAAGTAGTGGCAAACTGCAGTCATCCTACAGACTAGTACTGCAGATGTACTCTCTGTGAATTCTGCCTGTGAACTCATTGACATCTGAAGGACCATAAATTGTCCTTGCCTTGTTTAGGGAACCGAAGTTAGGAAGAGAGAACTAGAGTTAAATTGCATTCTCTTCCCCTGACCCTTTCTCTCCATTCCTGAACATTTAAACACTGATTTGTGAACACTAAAGGTTGTCCTGAAGTTGGCAATGCCCTGCATTTCCAGGTTTTATCAGAGAAAATAAAAGTGGATATTTGATGATGTTCTAGTAAAGACTGCAAAACCCAGAAAGCTCCAGATCCCATCTGACATTGGAAGCTAAAGAGGGCCAGGCCTGGTTAGTACTTGGAAGGGAGACACAAGGGAATATCAGATGTTTAGAGATTATATTTAGTGGGTGGCAGTGGCCTCCACTGAATTAATTTTGCCAAAAAAAACCCAAAACTTTCTGGTAGGGTTGAAATAAGTAGATATAGGGATTTCTGATCCAACCCAAGAGATTTGTGGAAATAAGCATTCACTCATATGATGAGTGAATATGTACATCTATATAAAACATCACTATATGTATCATAAGGTCCATCTGAGTCCTATTAATTGGCTGTGTTTGTGTTTATACTGGCAAATATATGCTCATATAGCTAGGGCTTGTGTTCCAGTTGAATTGGGGCTTTGAACTATTAACAAAAGAAAGGGTTGAGAATTCTTTTAGTTCAGTGATTTCCTTCTAGCACTTAATGAAAACATTATCTTTAAGAAGACTTGAATTATTTATTAACCAAGTCATGCTTTTTAGTCTCTAATACTTTGCATTTCTCCATTGGAAATGGTAAATGCACAAAAAGCACAAAATAACGTATTGTTCTAACTGCATTTTTATAAAAAGCTACCAGGACAAGGGTGAGCAAGAGTGGTAACTGCATCTTACAACCTGCAGGGGTTCAAAAACAAGTAAATAAAAACACCAGAAGTAACTTTACGTCTGCTTTTGGTTTTAAAAACACTTTTAGATGCTAAATACTAGTGCCGGTGTGGAATCTTCTGAACAGAATAAAAGATTACAGAGTTGTTAACCCTTCCCTATTCTATCCAAAGCTCATGTTACTTGGGGACTGCCTGTACTTAGAAATTGATACAGTGTGTCCTTGGTATCTGTTGGGGTTTGATTCTAGATTCCCTAGCAGATACCAAAATACATTGATTCTCAAGCTCCATTCTAAACAATAGCATAGTAAAATGGTGTCCCTTATACAAAACCACAAAACGAAGACTTGCTTTTCCGAATTAAAAAAAAAAATTCAAGCCATCAATGGTTGAATTGGCAAATGATGAAACCATGGATACAAAGGGAGACTGTTCGGCTAAGCACAGCAAGGCTAACTTTGGACTAAGCGTACATCATACCATGGCGCATAAACATTAACAATGTTTTGTTGAAGTTGGGTGCAGTATCATTTCACCTTCAGATATCTTTGATGGAATCTTTTTTTTCTTTGTCTTGTTGAAGCACTAACTGAATGTGAAGGTTTGTGCCACTGAAACATGGTTTCAAGAAACAGTTATATCTGTTGTCAAAGGCTTTCTTGGTCGGAATTGCTGGGTTTCTGTGAGTTTTCTGGGCTGTATGGCCATATTCCAGAAGAATTCTCTCCTATAGGCAAAACGTCAGGAGGGAATGCTTCTGGAACATGGCCTGGAAAACTCACAGCAACCCATCAGTTTGTTTGTTTGTGTAAAGTGTTTGTTGCAGTACAGTTTTAATTGTAATCTTTCAGGATATTTACTTCTGATTTGTATTTATGCTGGGCTTGTTTCCCCACAGTTGGCAATATGGGATCAACCTGAGCTGGTTGCAGGAGATGTATACTTAGAATCCAAGCATTCTGAGCTCAGTGATTTATTTCCTGGGCCAAAACTAAAGCCAGCTCATAGTCATCCAATATAAATTCCTACTTCTAGTTATCCCAAACTGATTTTTTGTGTGTGTCAGGAGCAACTTGAGTTGCTTCTGGAGTGAGAGAATTGGCCGTCTGCAAGGACGTTGCCCAGGGGATGCCCGGATGTGTTGATGTTTTTACTATCCTTGTGGGAGGCTTCTCTCATGTCCCCGCATGGAGCTGGAGCTGATAGTGGGAGCTCATCCACACTCTCCCCAGGTGGGATTCGAACCTGGCAGCTTTCAGGTCAGCAACCCAACCTTCAAGTCACTTAGTCCACTACGCCATCTGGGGGCTCCTATCCCAAACTGATGTCATTTTGTTAGTATGATTTTCAAGGTTGAGTAAAGGGGGGTTGTTTTGTTAGGCTGTTATGCAACAATCGGATCTCAGAGATCTTCACCAATCTGACAAACATTTCTCAAAATACCACTGCCAGCTTCAATTCTACCTTCTTACTGCTTTTGGTTTACAAAGTTAGGTAAAGGTAAAGGTTTCCCCTGACATTAAGTCTAGTTGTCTCCCACTCTGGGGATTGGTACTCATCTCCATTTCTAAGCTAAAGAGCCAGCGTTGTCTGTAGACAGCTCCAAGGTCATGTGACCGGCATGACTGCATGGAGCACTGTTATCTTCCTGCCAGAGAGGTAGCTATTGATCTACTCACATTTGCATGTTTTTGAATTGCTAGGTTGGCAGAAGCTGGGGCTAACAGCAGGAGCTCATTCTGCTCTCCGGATTCGAACCACCAACCTTTCAATCAGCAAGTTGAGCAGCTCAGCGGTTTAACCCACTGAGCCATGGGGGGCTCACACTTCAACTGATATCACTGATGGTGGTTGAAGAAAAACACACCAAGCCTTAAAGATATAAATGCATTTTATTAATCTTGTTCCAATGTGCTGGTATCTTACTGAGATCCAGTGGTATTCAATTGCTTTATTCCTTCTGAGAACCAGTGCTGTCCAGTTGCTTTTATTCAACTATCTATCTGTCTGAAAAATGTGTTTTTGTGTTTCTCTCTGTCTCTGTCTGTCTATGTATCTATCTATCTACCTACCTACCTACCTACCTACCATTCTTGAACATGGAACACAACTTCCAGAGGCTAATTGGAATCTCAACACCAACCAAGTTTTCCAGTTGGGAACAGGAAAGAGTTTGGAAAGTGTCCAGAAGTCTGATCCATTGTATTAGAATAATAGAATCGTAGAGTATTAAAAAGGGCTTTTTCTAAAACAAGAACACATTTTCATAGAATATTGAAATAAGTGGGGAACAGTTTCAAATAAACATATTTAGGTTTTATCTTCATGGGAAGAGTTGTGCTTATTGGTTTCTATTGAGCTGGATTTGTTTTTTTTTTTCATTGTCAGAAGTGACTTGAGAAACTGCAAGTTGCTCTTGATGTGAGAAAATTGGCTGTCTGCAAGGACACCGTGATGTTTGATGTTTTACTATCCTTTTGGGAGGCTTCTCTCCTGTCCCCATATGGGGAGCTGGAGCTGACAGAGGGAGCTCACCTGCTCTTCCTGGATTTGAATCACCAACCTGTTGATCAGCAGTCCTGCCGGCACAAGGTTTTAACCCATTTCACCATGATGGGCTCTGCTGAATTTGGGTACATGTAGTTTTAATATTTCCAGTCACTGGTTCCATTAGAAACATAACAGGCAGCTTGTTGACCAAGTTGTGCAACAGAGAAATATTAATGCAGGAAAAAGTAAAGTATGATAATTAGGAATACGGATATCTTGTTGCAATCTAAGAAAAGTGTGTTGGTATAACTGTGTAGGATTTGAGTATAAACTTGAAATGTTCAAAATATATTTTTCTTTGAAAACCAAAAGAAATATTAGTTGCATAAAATAAACAGTGGTGGGAAAGTTCATAGGAGTCATAGAACTCATCCAGCACCGCATTTCAAGTGAGCAAAGACTCTATGAAGCATAAAAACTGACAGTATAATAAATCCATGGTGCATAGAGAACACTGTACAGTTCTGGTATTCCTAACTGCACAAATGCAGAAAATGGCAGCTAAAAAAATACCTTAGGACTTACTGTATGGGAAATGACTAATTCTTTACTGTAATTGGAAGAAAACTATGCAAGTTGTTGAGAAAATTAACAAGAAAAAACTCCATACATAACTTCTATGATATTTTTTCAAAATTATGAAAACGTCATCTAGATTCAGAATGCCAAAAAAAAAGAAATCTCAAAATCTACTGGAGATAACATGAGTTCACTTAAATCAGTTAAAAAAACATAATGTGTGAAATCAGCCTTAGTAATGCCCATATGAAAATGAGTTTCCCCAAGTAGCACTTGGTTAAAATTCTGGCTTCATTAGGTACTAACTGAACCATGATCACCAGAGACCTTGTCTTGTAGTGGATTTCTCTCTGTGAAGTTAAATTACAGTTTGCGCCATACAAAGCAAAGATACCATGGAAAAAGCAACACTTCAGTTGATTGAAAGGATGTTGCTAAGCAATGTGAAGCTTGAGAGATACAAAAGAGCACTAAAAAGGGATAATAAGCGAAGAAAAACAAGAACTGTCATGCTTTGTCTGCCTGACTTGAAGAAAAGAGGCATAAAAAGTGGAATAAAAGCAGAAGTGGGAAAGAAAAAAAATGATTTCAAAGTCCATTGTTGTCGTGTAAAGACCTTCACTGACATGGGATGAGAAAGGCACAGCGTGGGTACATTGAAGGATATGCATTATATCTCTCAGGACCTATTCGGCACTAGACCAAAACTAATTTATTACAAAACACATTAAAGGCTGGACAATTTGACAGATCTCTTACATCAGTTCCAACCCTTGAAATCCTGCCACTCACCCTGCCCTTGCCTCTCCTCCAACCGTTAATCCCTATCTGGATTGGGTTCCTGGGGTTGGATCTACACTGCCATATAATCCTGTTTCTGAATCCAGATTATCTGCTTTGAACTGGATTATATGAATCTACACTGCCCTATAACCCAGTTCAAAGCAGATAATCCAGATTCAGAAACAGAATTATGTTGTAGTGTAGATGGGGCCTGGGCCTCTTGACCCCTGAACTGTGGAC
Source organism: Anolis carolinensis (assembly GCF_035594765.1). Classification (NCBI taxonomy): domain Eukaryota; kingdom Metazoa; phylum Chordata; class Lepidosauria; order Squamata; family Anolidae; genus Anolis; species Anolis carolinensis. The sequence continues at coordinate 65,044,198 of NC_085846.1, forward strand.
CTGTAGCTGTTTTAATGTCTGGCCTCTTTATGTTAAGAGAGCCAGAGACAGTTTGAAAAAAAGAATAATTAATGTAGGTTTATTAAAATGCAGTACTATAACACCTTAACTCTTGAACAATCTATTCTTTCATGGCTTCTCAGAACACAGTCAGTGCTCCTTTGTGACTAAGGCTGGATGTCCACTGCCCTATATCCCAGGATCTGATCCCAGATTATCTGGCAGTATAGACTCATATAATCCAGGTTAAAGCAGTTAATCTGTATTCTGAAAATAGATTATATGGCAGGGTAGATCCAGCCACAGATAGTTTAATTGAGTTTGGAAGTGGATCTACACAAACATCGCAGGAACTTGTTCAAGTCTGGGACAGTGACCACAATCTGCTGAATGCCGATCAGAACCAAGACCAGGAACCACAATATCCACAACTAGACAGTCCTTTGGAAAATCCACGGTCCTTTTCTTGCCCATTTCATTTTTTATCATGCCAGAAGCGACTTGAGAACATACTGCCAGTTGCTTCTGGTGTGAGAGAATTGGCCATCTACAGAGACTTTGCCAAGGGGATGCCTGGATGAGTTAGCTGGGAGGCTTCTCTCATGTCTCACCCATTGCATTGAGATGCACTGATGCGCATATCCATGTTCATTTGAGATCACAGCAGAGCACAGGAAATGAGAATAAAGGGGATTTATATGGTTTCCTCTCCTGGGAGAGCAATTGTTTATCTTCAGGCCAGCTGCAGTTCAATGTTTTTTAAAAAGTGCTTCAGTATTACTAGTGTCCTGACAAACATTACACATTTTCTTGTCCCAGTTTCATACCTTGCATAGGATATATCCTGATCGGATGCAGCACATTATCTGTCTTGTTTGGAACTTTCTGTTTCTGATTTGATCCACGCTGCAGCACACATTGGGAGTGAATATTTTTTGGACACCCTGTCCTTGAGCTGGCTTCCAACTGAATTATAGTGTCTGTGTAGAATTACCCTGACTTACCATTGAGAAGCCTCTACATTTGTTACATCTTGTGCACCTGCAAAACTCCTTCACAGCCTCCTTGAGCGTAAATTGACTTTTTTCACCTAGAGCTGCCCAGTGTTTTTTTGACAGTATGATGCTATTATTTTTCAAAGCAAAACCATTAGTAACATGTACTTAAGTGTTTCAGTTATTTAAACAGTAGCATATTAGTAATGTGCTACTTATTAGTTACCCCCCCCTCGCAAGATTGCATTTAAAAATACAAAAATATTTCCAGATCCCTGCAAATGACTTTTTCAAGGCAATGTTTTGGAACTAATGAATTAACGACAACTATGATAACAAAAATATTGCCACATTATTAGTAACAGCAATGCTAAAAAAGTCAGGTAAAGGTAAAGGTTTTCCCCTGACGTTAAGTCTAGTTGGGTCCAACTCTGGGGGTTGGTGCTCATCTTCATTTCTAAGCCAAAGAGCCAATGTTGTCCATAGACACCTCCAAGATCATGTGGCTGGCATGACTGCATGGAGCGCCGTTACCTTCCCTTCGGAGCGGTACCTATTGATCTACTCACATTTGCATATTTTTGAACTGCTAGGTTGGCAGAAGCTGGGGCTAACAGTGGAAGCTCACCCCACTCCCCGGATTTGAACTACAGTGCCGACCTTTCAGTCAGCAAGTTCAGCAGCTCAGCGGTTTACCTGCTGTGCCACCAGGGGCTCCAAAATTGTTACATAATCATCATTGATGATGATGGTGATGATGATGATGATGCTGTGGCCCCAAAAGTAACATGTTAAAGGTAATGCACTCATTGGAATGATGTTTCTTCCAGATTCTGCCGTATGTATGTTTGAGCCTTTATGTCACCTGTTGATTTATAATGACCCCATGAATTCCATAGGATTGTTTTCTCAGGCAAAGAATACTTGGAGGTGATTTTGCCAATTCCTCCTTCTGAAATATAGCTATAGTATTCATTGCTGGCCTCCCATCCAATTCCTAACCAGGACAAGTTCTAACACTGGTTTATAAAAGTATGAAGGAAAGGGACATAAATATGGCAGAAAATGAAAAAGAAATGTTAAGAGGAAATTGACTGTATACATTATCGTAGTTCCTAAGATGTTCAGTCATGAGTCACAGCTATTAAGGCTGATAGTACACATAATGAAAAGAAAGAAAGCACTATACCTTAGGGTTGTTGTGGGTTATTGAAACCTATACCTTATTGAAAGATTGCATGGATTGAAATGGCCTCATAGGGGGGAAAACTGTTGGTGCAATGCAAGGAAATAAGGACTAGAGAAATAAAGCACCAGCAGAGCAAGCAAGCAAAGATAATGACTCATATCTCAAGTGAATATCACATGTGAAAACATTCACAATTATACTTTTAAAATACAATTCTTTGGAATGGCAAACTGAAGCAAAACAACACTAAAGTTGCAAAGTATGGCTAAGTCAAATTTACATTTTCTTTGTAGTGGGATCCATCATACTCTTGAATAAAATGTGGGATTTAAAAATTATCCCTTACTAGCCTAAATAACCTGAAGGCACGAGATCTCATCTGATTTGGAAAGCTGTTATTATTATTATTATTATTATTATTATTATTATTATTATTGACACAACGAGGTTGTATGACACAGCAAACAAGATAGATATGCTGGATTTCATATCACAAAATCACAAGTTGAACACTTCCCAAGTGTTTAGGACTGTGTGATGTATTTTCGGATGATGCGTGCAGATCCCAGTAGGGTGGCCTTTTGCAGTTGGCAGATTGTTGTTGTTATTATTATTATTATTATTATTATTATTATTATTATTATTTTATTGTATGACACAGCAAACAAGATAGACATGCTGGATTTCATATCACAAAATCACAAGTCGAACACTTCCCAAGTGTCTAAGACTGTGTGATGTATTTTCGGATGATGCGTGCAGATCCCAGTAGGGTGGCCTTTTGCAGTTGGCAGGTCGTAATTTTGTCAATGTCTGTTGTTTCCAAATGCCAGCTGAGATCTTTTGGCACGGCACCCAGTGTGCCCATCACCACCAGGACCACTTGCACTGGTTTCTACCAGAGTCTTTGAAGTTCAATCTTGAGGTCCTGATAGTGGCTGTGTTTTTCCTGTTGTTTTTCGTCAATGCGACTGTCACCTGGGATGGCGACATCAATGATCCAAACCTTTTTCTTTTCCACAACTGTGATGTCTGGTGTGTTGTGTTCCAGAACTTTGTCAGTCTGGATTCGGAAATCCCACAGTATCTTTGCATGTTCATTTTCCACAACCTTTGCAGGTTTGTGATCCCACCAGTTCTTTACTGCAGGGAGGTGGTACTTGAGGCATAAGTTCCAATGAATCATTTGGGTCACATAGTTGTGCCTCTGTTTGTAGTCTGTCTGTGCAATTTTCTTACAGCAGCTGAGGATATGAACAATGGTTTCATCGGTTTCCTTGCACAGTCTGCATTTTGGGTCATCAGCTGATTTTTCGATCTTGGCCTTAATTGCATTTGTTCTGATGGCTTGCTCCTGGGCTGCAAGGATCAGGCCTTCTGTCTCCTTCTTCAGGGTCCCATTCGTGAGCCATGGCCAGGTCTTCTCCTTATCAGCTTTTCCTTCAATTTTGTCAAGGAACTTTCCATGTAATGTTTTGTTATGCCAGCTGTCAGCTCTAATTTGTAGTGCGGTTTTCTTGTACTGGTTTTTTGTCTGCTGTGCTTTGAGGAGTTTCTGATTTTTGACTTCAATCAAAGCAGGTTCTTCACTTTGCTTTACATATTCTGCCAGGGCATGTTCTTCTTCTTTGACTGCTTGTTTTACTTGTAAGAGTCCTCTGCCCGCTGATCTTCTAGGCAGATATAGCCAGTCAACATCACTGTGAGGGTGCAGTGAATGATGAATAATTCATTATTATTATTATTATTATTATTATTATTATTATTATTAATTCATTTCTATCCTGCTTTTTTCCCATGGATGGGATTCAAAGCAGCGCACAAAGTTTAAAAACACAAATACATATACATCAATATATAAAATACATAATCAACTAAAAAAAATCATTACTAATTTTAAAAAATAACCCATTTGAACACCCCATATACAGCAATCAAAACTTACAACAATACCATTAAATACCATTAAAAATTCCCTAACCTGGTTCCATTGAGGTTATTTATAAAAATCAATTAGGACATTCTATTTTCATAAGGACCGTGTCGCAGTTACCAATAAAACATCTCTAAATGTGAATATTCCAGCAGATATCTGGCAGTGCCTATCATCCTTCATCTGGGAAGGCCTGGCTCCATAAGAAAGTTTTAATTTGTGATCGAAAGGCCAGTACCTCTCTAGGAAGGGAGTTCCAGAGCCTCTCTCGTTCCCACCATTGCACCTGCGACAGTGGAGAAAAGGGCCTCTCAGGGCTCAAGTGGGTTGTTAGGAGGAAATGCGGTCCCTCAAGTAGGCTGGGTCTGAACCATTTAGGGCTTTGTAGGCTAAAGCCAGCATCTTGAATTGCGCTTGGAAACAAACTGGAAGTCAGTGTACTTGCTTCAGGAGTGGAGTAGTTCTTTATCTATATCCTGTAAGCAGTCAAGCAGCTGACCTTTGAACCAGTTGAAGTTTCTGAACTCTCTTCTGGGGCAGCCCCACGTAGAGCACTGTGATGGCATGCCCGAGCCTTTGGGAAAACCATATTGTCTGGCTTTACCCAGGGGCTATCTGTATACCTTCTGTTAAGATCAAGACCCTTAACATACAGAGGCACTTTAGGCAAGATGAAAAGATAACCAAAGGAGTTTACTGAAAACAGGAAGAACAAAGAGCTAACTCCACCCGGACTATTGCAAGATAGCTTAAAACAATACATTACGAAAGGAGATTTTGCTGGTTGCACTCATCTCTCTGGAGTCCTTGAAAGTCTTTTGCCTCTGATGTAAAGCAATAAACTGATTCTTATAAACTGTCTTGATCTACTTTGTGAAACTTAGGCTGACCACAAGCTTCTGTTGTTTCTGGGACTGACGGCATATGAATACTGCTAAATGCAGAGTTTAGTGCTAAGGATGCTTGTTTTGGATCACTGGGCCTAAGATTACCAGACAATGACCAGACCTCTAATGACTGTAGCTCTGTTGCAGAAAGTCTAGCAAGAGAACTCTGTGCAGGCAATTGGACTAAATCAACTAAGGCTGGCCTCTAGGGTTTTTTTTTTAACTCCACCCAAAAACTAATACAGTAGAGTCTCACTTATCCAACATAAACGGGCCGGAAGAATGTTGGATAAGTGAATATGTTGGATAAATAGGAGAGATTAAGAAAACGCCTATTAAACATCAAAATAGGTTATGATTTTACAAATTAAGCACCAAAACATCATGTTATATAACAAATTTGACAGAAAAAGTAGTGCATTACACATTAATGCTATGTAGTAATTACTGTATTTACGAATTTAGCACCAAAATATCATGATATATTGAAAACATTGATTACAAAAATGTGTTGGATAATCCAGAATGTTGGATAAGTGAGACTCTATGTACAAATGGAGGTATCACTATTGGGAAAACCTAAACAGGGGGTACTTAAGCAAAGGAGAGGAAAAGGCAGAGCCAAGACCTCACAAGCACGTTATAGTAATCTAATCTAGATGTGACTAAGGTGTGTACTACCATGGTCAGATCAGCTAAGCAGGTTCAGTGCTGGTTAGTACTTGGATGGGAAACTGCAACAGTGAGGTAGGCTATATTTTAGATCAAGATTATAGCAGAATTCCTCTGCAAGCCCTATGAAATTCATAGGGTCACCATAAGTTCAGACAACTTCGGACATTTATACACACATGCAAACAATTAAATATATATATATATAAACAATAAATTAACTTTTATGAAACAAATGGTTTGTAGGGACTGCTGGAGGAATATGTAGCATGGTTATATTTTGAATGACTCCCAAACTATTTATGTAGTTGGATTTAATACAATTATATGGGTTTTTTTCCCCTTGAAAACTTGTGTGAGGACTGGGGCACATATGAAAATCAAATAAAATTATTCAGAAACATTTAGACATTGTCTTAAATGAAAACTGTTTCCCCTCTCTGCACCTTGCTATCCTGCAAAGAGAGAAAACTAATTATTTTAGAGATCCAGAAGCTAATAATACTAGTTGAAATGAACTGAATATGTTCAAGTGCCACTGAAATCTAATCCCTGTAATGACAACTAACTTTTTTCCTATTAGACTCTAATAGAATCATAGAATCATAGAATAGTAGAGTTGGAAGAGACCTCATGGGCCATCCAGTCCAACCTCCTGCTAGGAAGCAGGAAATCACATTCAAAGCACCCCCGACAGATGGCCATCCAACCTGTTTAAAAGCCTCCAAAGAAGGAGCCTCTACCACGACCCGGGGGAGAGAGTTCCACTGTCGGACAGCTCTCTCAGAGAGGAAGAACATTTTGTTCTGGTTTGGTATTCACTGTAGTTGAGCAAGCAAGTGCAGTTACATTATTTGTTCTGTATGCACATCCAAAGAAAATTAAACCATAGTAGAAATCCAACTTGGAAAGTTGCTTATAGGTATGCCTCCAAGGCCACCCAAAATAGTAGGGTTTTTGTTTTGCTATTATGGAATTTGCCCATTTTTAAAAAGTAACTAAATTTGAAAATCAAAATGCTTCACTGTTACAAAGGATACTCTCCTCCTTTTCATCTCTTATAGTCACCTCAACATTTACAACACAGAGGCACCAATTTAACTATATATTATTCTTCATCTACCACTGAATGGGTCTGTAACATAAAAGTAAGTACACAGCGAAGCCCCTGGTGGTGCAGTGGATTGAACTGCTGAGCTGCTGAACTTGCTGACCAAAAGTTCGGCGGTTCGAATCCGGAGAGAGGGGTGAGTTCCTGCTGTTAGCCCCAGCTTCTGCCAACCTAGCAGTTTGAAAACATGCAAATATGAGTAGATCAACAGGTACCGCTCTGGCAGGAAGGTAACGGCGCTCCATGCAGTCATGCTGACCACATGACCTTGGAGGTGTCTACGCACAATGCCGACTCTTCGGCTTAGAAATAGAGATGAGCACCAACCCCCAGAGTCAGACACGACTAGACTTAATGTCAGGGAAACCTTTACCTTTACTATATATTATATCTCCAATGTAAAAGAAGGGGAGCTGTCCCTTGTAAACTTTTAATAATAATGTAATATGTTTTGGGTATTGATTTGTGGTTTTCATTATTTATGAAAGATTTCTAGAGAGGTGTTCTCTTAGGTAAGAAAACAACAGTTTTTATTAGTGTTTTTCCCCACATTCACAGTGATTCTGTCCCCTTACTCCCAGTAAACATGGAAGGCCAACTATACTAAAATTGAAAAAGCCTATTCAACAAATAATAGCAGTTAATGTGGTGTCAAACTGCAATAATGTTATAGTGTAGCTGCACCCTAAAAGAAAGAAGAGATGCTTCCTGTCACCTCTTGGCAGTCACACCCTAGAAGAAGGTAACTACATAAGCCTTAGGCTTCTGTTAATCATATATGAAAAACAGAAGGGGGAAATCACTGGAGATGGAATTTCAGCTTCCAGAAATCCAAAATAACATGACCAATAACAAATGATTATGAAAACTCTTTTAATAATAATTTAGTGTGATATGTGAAAAATGGACCATTATATAGTTTTCTTAGCAGTTGAGACACTGGCATCTCCCAACCCATTCTTGGTCATTATTCAGGGTTGCAGAGAAAATAGTCGCTATTCAGTCAAGTCTTGAGGTCTTTTCATATCATATGTGCTTGACTAGCAAAATGACTTTAGAGGGTCCTTCATCTTAGTGAAATACGCACTTCACTTCTCCCATTAATCAGTAGTCCTTAACACGAGAAGCGAAAGGGGTTATAAGAGGAAGCTGTGCCGCTTGCGCAAGAACTTCTTTGATTAAAGCAGTCCTTCTGCATTTTCATTTCTCTTGGAGAAAGAAATAAAAATCACAGTTTGGGAAGCTTACATTTGAGACAACGTATCACCAGATCTCCTCCCCAACTTGGCCATTAGCCATGCTGTCGGGAAATTCTGAGATCTGTAGCCAAAAAGGCAATTCTTTCAAGCTATTCAGACTATTCGGTGGGTTTTCCATGTTTGCTAGATTAGAATCCCAAGACCCTTGGAAAGCCATGAATTTTAAAAGCACATTTTATTAATCTGAGTAAACACTTGCCTAGGAATCTCTAGGTCCTTTGTAGGAATTTCTAGGGTGGACATTGACCACAGAATTGTGCTGGAGAAGCTAGACATTCCTACAGAAAACATATTAATTGAATTCGCAAAAGTTAAACCTGCAAAGAGGGAGGGCTGACTGTACTGTGTATCACTGTATCTTAATTTCCCTGTCTGCCCCTTATGAAAGCTGCATTCCTCTGCACATTTAATTAATGCAAATAAGATCACTGATCTCAGACTCGATCTACACTGCCTTATATCCCAGGATTTGATCCCAGATTATTTTCTTATTTTTATTTATTTACAGTATTTATATTCCGCCCTTCTCACCCCGAAGGGGACTCAGGGCGGATTACAATGAACACATATATGGCAAACATTCAATGCCAACAGACAAACAACATTCAGTTTTAGACAGACACAGAGGCATTTTTTAACATCTTTCCAGCTTCACGATTCCGGCCACAGGGGGAGCTGTTGCTTCACTGTCCATTGGTGGCTGTTCTTCCTCATTCTTTTCCTCGTGAGCAGATTTATGGTGTTGTAGATTAGTTAAATTAGCCTCCCGCATAAAGCGTACCTAAATTTTCCCTACTTGACAGATGCAACTGTCTTTCGGGGCTGCTAGGTCAACAGCAAGCTGGGGCTATTTTTTTTTTTAATGGTCGGAGGCTTAACCCGACCTGGGCTTCGAACTCAGTAGTGATTTATACCAGCTGGTTACTAGCCAGCTGTGCCACAGCCTGGACCCATCCCAGATTATATGGTAGTGGAGACTCATATAATCCAGTTCAAAGCAAATAATCTGGGATCAGATCCTGGGATATAGGGCAGTGTAAATCCAGCACCAATGGGATTTTCTTCCATGTTAGCTGTGCAAACGATTGGGATGTATGGAAATCCACTTTTATGAAAAGTTTAAAAAAGAAAAAATTCCAACCCTAACAGAATCAAAGCTTTCTTCATCTAACCTCTCTGATTTTAATGTAATGCCTTAATATTCCAATTCAAGCGCTTCCATCCCTCCTCTGTCTCCTGCTCTTAGTAACATTGGTTTAAATCATAGAAAGTAAAATGCGAGACAACACTTATCTCAAATATCAAAACTGGGATCAGATTACCATCTGTGCATAAACAGCTGTTCAGAATGAATGCAAAGGACATTTCATTCCTTCAAGATAAGATCTATTGAAAGCCTGAACAGGAAACTCTGACAGTCATTTTTTCTATGTTCCGAATTCTTTGGTTGAATTAAGCACAGGTTGAGAAAGGCAACAATATTTACTAACAAAACTGCTTACAAGGTGGCATGTTAAGTACTATTGAGAAAGTACTGTTGTCAACATGCATCACATCAATGATACCAAAAAAAATTATGCTACAAACCTTGGAAATGTACATTTGGTTTATCTGTCTTTGTGTTCATTTCTTTGAGTAAGTATGAAGAATAATGCTTATAGGGGAAATGCCATGATATAGCTGAAAGACAGCTCCTGCTTTGTAGGCCTGGTGGGGAAAATGCCCCTAGAATGATTTTTTAGACACACATTGTATACATGTATACAGAGATAACATCTGAATAAAAGCACATTCAAACAATGAACTATAAATTATAAAACATAATGCATAACTGTCCCCAAGCAACAAAACACCTATCATGGTCCTCACTAGAGACATTTTAAAATACACTTTACACTTTTATTTATATTTTGCTGTATCTCCCCGGAGGGCCTCAGAGCAGTCTACAGAACACATATGAGGCAAACTTTCAATACCTTTTATACAACGGCATACAATATACTGATAGAGGTAAAGGTTTGTCCTCTTTTTTTCATCTCTGGTATCTGGAGGCGATGCTCAGCTTATGGCCATTGGGAGGTGCTCTCGTTTCATTTTTCCATGCCTAGGAGCCTATTATCTGTAGATTCTGATCTGTTGCCGGCATGGTTTTGCATATCTGCATGGTGTGCCCTTTTACCTTCCCACTGAGGAGCACCTATTGATCTACTCATATTGTTGCTTTCGAACTGCTAGGTTGGCAGAAGCTGGGGCTGACAGTCGGGAGCTCACACAACTCACAGCTTTGAACTGCCAACCCTCCTATCGACAGATTTTCCTGCAGCTAGCGGCTTAACCCACTTTCTAACTAATTGCTTCAAAGGATTTCAAAAGTGTTTTAACCACTCCAAACTACTCTTTGGAAAAGTGGATTTTACTAATTTCCTAAAACAGAGTTTTCCAAAATGTGTGTCGCGACACAGTGTGTCAGCTGCAATATAACAAAAAAAGACAAAACCTTGGAAAGGTGTGTTATTATCTTACAAATCATATACAGTAATACCTTGACTTATGAGTTTGATTCGTTCTTTGACCAACTCTTAACTGAAATTGCTCTTATGTCAAATCAAATGTCCCATTGAAATGAACTGAAAGTGCTCTTATGTCAAATCAAATGTCCCGTTGAAATGAACTGAAATTGCTCTTATGTCAAATCACATGTCCCTATTGAAATGAATTGAAATGCTATTAATCCGTTGCCACACATAAAAGCCTTAAAACGAGGCAAAACATGCCCCCCACCACACCAATTTTTGTTATGTATTTTTAAATAAGAAAAACATACTTTACAATTAACAAATAATGTATAAAAATAATTATCCATACCATATAAATCTAATCTAAATTTATCTAAATCTAATCTAATCTAAATCTAATCTATCTAATCTAAATCTAAATCTAAATCTAAATCCATAATAAAAGTGAAAACCCGTATGTTTGTATGTGGCACACATGTCCACTCACACAGACAGCCTCCACAAACAGGCTATAGTTCCCAGTGCTGAGGAGCCACCAAGTCACTCTTTTCCACTGACATTGCAGTTACAGCGAGCGTCATGAACATGTAGCCCAACCCCTGCCAATTTCCTCCCAAACACTACGGCCCACTACCCAAGCAATGCTTTCATTTGGGGACCGTTTCATCCTAGATTTTGCATTTTTCTCCCACCACAGGCAAGCATCCCAGGGTTCTCTATTGCTGGGGAATTTGCATGACCCCGCCTACTACTGCCCTTCCCTTTCAAATCTGTCTGCATAACAAACAGAGCAGAACTGTGCAGCAACTAAACTTACTGGAGGGATTTGGGGAATTGACTCCACATGGTGGAAGTTGTAGTTCACCCTGCATCAAGTCAGAGCACTGTGACCCCTACTGGGGAATTTAGAGGAGTTGTAGTTCACCTACACCCAGAAAGCTACAAACACAAACAATGATGGGTCTGGACCAAACTTGCCATGCATACCCAATGCCCAAATCTGATTACTGGTGGGTTTGGGAAGGGAATTGGCCTGGACATTTGGGAGTAGTAGGTACTGGGATTTATAGTTCACCTGCAATGAATGAGCACTCCGAACCGCACCGATGATGGACTTGGACCAAACTTGGCACACAGAGCCCCCATAACCAACATAACATATTGGACAAGTTTGGGGGAAAGGGAGTTATAGTTCATCTGCATCCAGAGAAACAGTGATCCCCACCGACAATGGACTGGGACCAAACTTCACACAGAGAAGCCTCATGACCAACTGCAGGGGTTTGTGGGAACGGGCCTTGAATCTCGGAGTTGTAGTTCACCCACATCCAAAGAACACTGAACCCAGCCAATGACAGATCTGGACCACACTTGGTACACAGAACCAAAATGGCCAACTTTGAATACTGGCAGGTTTAGGGAGGATTGACCCACGATTCTGGGAATTGTAGTTCACCCACTCCAAACTGAGAATACCTAACATTCAAAGAGAAACAGTGCCTTTCTCAAATGGTGGGTCCCCAAGCTAGTACATAATAAAAGGGAATGTAAAGAAATAAACTGGATGTATTAAGTGTAGAGTATGCATTTTCCTTCAAGATCAAACTTCACTTCATCTTCATCTTCTTTTGTGCCACTTTAATAAGCTTCAAGGGATGTGCTTGAATCCTAACAGGCACTTGGTTCAATGCCTTGACTTCATGATTTATTCTCAGGGAAGCGAAGGGAAGCTCTCTCGGGAGTGGAGGAGGCGACAGAATGGAAGATTATAAGCCAATAACGTAAGTTTCTTTTTTCTGCTATGCATGGGAAATTCTTCTGCAATGTTCAATTAGAATGACAGGTATCTGTGTAGCATGCCTATTTTAATCAGAAAAGAAGTTTACTGATGATAGACTCCTGGCCCCTCACCTTTCCTACAATCTCCCAAAGCCCTTGGATTGCAGAAATAAATGCAAGGACAAGAGCAAGGAGCTTTCCTGGTTGCTTCCATAAAGCCCTGCTTAAGATGGCAGGTGGCGTACTCTCACGCTAGTTTGTAACTCAAATATTGGCTTGCACGTCAAAGCAAAAATATTTAACCAAGCAATGGCTCATATTTCAAAAACTCGTAAGTTGGTTCACTTGTAAGTCAAGGTTTCCGTGTATTTTTAAAAATATAAATTAAAGTGTTGTCGAAGGCTTTCATGGCCGGGATCACAGGGTTGTTGTATGTCTTTCGGGCTGTGTGGCCATGTTCCAGAAGTATTCTCTCCTGACGTTTGGCCCACATCTATGGCAGGCATCCTTACAACCTCTGAGGATGCCTGCCATAGATGTGGGTGAAACGTCAGGAGAGAATACTTCTGGAACATGGCCACACAGCCCGAAAGACATACAACAACCCTATAAATTAAAGGTTTTCATTAGATATGTTGTGTGCCCATAAATTTTGTTATTACAATTTATGTATGTGTCTTTATTTCTTATAAGGGGTTGGTTTTACCTCCGGTTTGCTACTAAAACTGAATGGCTGTGTTGTGAAATGATGCATGTCTGAAAAGTGAGTCACCAACATGAAATGTTTGGAAAGCTCAGCTCTTAAAGGAGACTGCCTCCTCCAACATGAACCTCTTTCTTTTTTTTCTGCAATACAAACTTATGCATGGCTACTCTGAAGCAACAGTGGAACCTACATGCAAGTGAGCATGTATGGAATGGTAGACTTTCTTTGTGTCCATTGCCTTCCAGGTTTGTGCCAGGAAACCTCAAAAATTGCAATGCTCTTTCCAGGAAGAGTAATTTTATATGCAAACAGAGAGTTTATGGGAGTTAGACTTCAAAATATCTGGAGACCCAAAGGTTCCTCATCTATTCCTTGTTCTTCTCCACCTGTTATCAAATGGTGCTAGCTGGATCTTGGAAGGGTCATGCAGAAATGTTCTTTAAGGTATCTCAATTCTATAGAGTATATAGGTGTTTTTACATTAAAATGTTTTCCATAAAAACACTAGCAACACTACCTCCTCCTTTTGTATTAGTTTTAAATAGATACTATATTCTACGTAGTTCATGATAAATAATGGATTGAGACCACAGGTGAGCACAGGAATGAGAATCTGTGAATTTGTTTTATTCATCATTAGTTTGGGAATAAGCGCTGTGGAAAAGACAGCTGTTCACCCACAGCAAATAGCAGGCACTGCATAATGCAGAACTTCATTTTTGACTGAGAAACCAACATACTCCAGAACCTAGCTTTAACAGCCTCTTAATAATGTTGAACAAAAGTGACTGAACTGGTGCATTTTAGTTATGGAAATTAATGTGTGGCCTCTCATAGGCAGATATTTGGTTTGCTCTTTCCCAAAGGGCTCCAAGTAGATAACACTGCTGTCATCCCGATGTGCTGTGTGGGTCAGGATTACAACCTTGGTAACTTCAGTGGGGGGAGCCCGTGGTGGTGCAGCGGATTAAACCGCTGAGCTGCTGAACTTGCTGACTGAAAGATCAGCGGTTCGAATCCAGGGAGTGGAGTGAGCTCCCGCTGTTAGCCCCAGCTTCTGCCAACCTAGCAGTTCAAAATCATGCAAATGTGAGTAGATCAATAGATCCGTAAATCAGTAGGGACCACTCCAGCAGGAAAGTAACAGTGTTCTACGCAGTCATGCCAGTCACATGACCTTGGAGGTGTAAATGGACAACGACTTAGAAATGGAGATGAGCACCAACCCCCAGAGTCGGACATGACTAGACTTAATATCAGGAGAAAACTTTTACCTTTAACTTCAGTGGGTAAGAAAACACCATGATAGTGCTACAATAACATTTTTAATTAATGTTTTTATTGTAAACACAAGTAGAATAATATCAAAATCAGACACCATTTCAAAATACATGCAGATTGTTGTTTTCTTAATATTCTTAACATAGTTGATTCCACCTCTATCTCCCACTTGTGTCTATCAATATTATTCCCCCCACAGTTCCATTTTAATGGCATAGTTCCATCCAGTGAAATCCTGGGATTTACAGTTCAGGGAGGGTTATCTAGAATGGTGGCAACAGTATTCTCTATTAGGTTGATACTGAAGAGGTCCAGGCAGCCTTCCTGTCTCAGGACACCTGGAAGACAGATTTTGGCAATTTCCCCTTCCAGGAGGATAATTTACTGTATTAATTGTCATCATGGAAATTTTATAGCTTATGCTGATGACCACCAAGATTGTCTGATTTGATATTGAATGACTGCAGAGGAGAAATCAGGTCCTTGGCCAAATGTTATTTCCTACTGAATAATTAAATGAAAAATTACCATAAAAGGATCATGCAGCTGGATTTTGGAAGATTACTGGGGCGACATTCATTACTCATAGTCATATGAGACATGGAGAGATCACAATTGCATACCACACTGATTTGAAAACCTCCAGTCTTTCTAGCATCAGAGCGATCTCGTGTCAGCTGCAGCAGGTTTATCCATTTTGTTTGGCTGGGAGCAAGAGGGTGATGTTACTTCACTCTGAGCACCATCCCTGGCAGAGGCTGCTCTGTGAGTTCTTGCAAAGTGAAAACTCTGAATAAGATTCTTCAAAGTTTTTGAAAAGTCAGCACTGTGGGAATGCAAAAATGACTCGTAACAACATTATTTTGACATGTCAAAACAGGAGTTCAGGTCAAGTTCTGTGCCAGGTGAGGTATAATTGGTGAACCATTCATTAAGGTTTCATCTGTACATATCACTATATGTACAGTTATTTAACAACAGAAAGGTGAAGGCAAATTATGTCAGGCTAGCTAAAGCAACCATTCCGTATCTACCTTTTCCCAATACAAATCATGCTTTGTTGTTGAGTCTCCTCTTTTTAAAGTGGGCCCTCAATGTGTTGAACTATACCTCCCATCTATGTATATAAAATGGTAATGAAATTTCGGCCTAGGACAAAACAACAAAACTACACATCCCAGAAACACTAAACTTGGCAGCACAACCCCTCATCCATGCCTCTACGTTCATACAACAAAAAGAAAAGAAAAATAAAGTCCTAATTAGAGGGAGAGGAATAATTGTTTTTATCCAATTGCTGCCAGTTAGAAGGCTAAGCTCCACCCACTTGGTCTCCTAGCAACCCACTCAGCCCAGGGGACAGGCAGAGTTAGGCCTCACTTAGGCCTCTTCCACACTGCCTATAAAATACAAATTATCTGATTTCAACTCGATTATATGGCAGTGCAGACTCAAGGCCCTTCCACACAGCTATATAACCCATTTATAATCTTATATTATCTGCTTTGCACTGGATTATCTTGACTCCACACTGCCATATAATCCACTTCAGTGTGCATTTTATACAGCTGTGTAGAAGGGGCCTCATATAATCCAGTTCTAAGCAGATAATATAAGATACTTTATTTTCCATACCACCATACTTCACCACAGCAACGCGTGGCCGGGCACAGCTAGTCATCTATATAAATTAAAATGTAATGTCCATTTGTGAGAACCTCGTATCTCCCAAACTATTTCACCGATTGCTATGAAATTTGAACACAATGTAGCATTCGAACTGATGAGTGTTTTAAGCTATTCACATACCTACTATCAGAAACTTGTCACACCTGAGACAGGTAAAACCATACTGCTTAGCAACTGCCAATCAGTCCCCTCCTCCCTTAGTAACTGTATCAGACGACTCCTCCCCTTAGCAATGGTGCTAGCAATGGAAAAGAAGTCTCCTCCCTTTAGCAATCGGCGTGGCTGGGGTTGCAAGGGACAGCTAGGCCTGCCTCCTCATCACTCAGTTCAGCTTGGCAAGTTATGCAAAACCAAGGCACTGTGGCCTAGCCACAGAAAGGAGGAATACTGAGAGTGAAAATCCTTATCATGGGCCCCAGCGACGTGAGCAAGAGATACAACTACTTATTATATTGTAATTTTATATTATAACTATATTATAGTATAATAAAATAAAATAATTATATACATATATCTGTGGAAGGTCAAGGCTGGGAGAAACAACTCTTGTCTGCTTGAGGCAAGTTTGAATGTTACAATTGGCCAGCTTGATTAGCATTGAATGGCATTTTAGCCTCAAAGCCTAGCTGCTTCCTGCTTGGGGGAATCCTTTGATGGGAGATGTTAGCTGGCCCTGATTGTTTCATGTCTGGAATTCCTCTGTTTTCTGAGTGGTGTTCTTCATTTACTGTCCTGATTTCAGAGTTTTTAAAATACAGGTAGCCAGATTTTCAATAATAGGGAGGAAAAGGCACTGGGTTCGCTCCCTGGAAGGGGCCTATGGCCTCTCCCAGCAGGAAAATAACACGATCCTCCATCCTTTCTTTTCCATTGAACCAGACTGGACCACAGCAACGAGTGGCCAGGTACAGCTAGTGCCTAATAATTGATCAGTCTGGCTGTTGTTGGTAGAAACTGGAGTCTCTTAATATTTTGAGGGTCACAGATTTATCAACTATATTTTTAAAAAGCAACATTTTCAGTATTTCATAAGGAACACCAAAACACAATATACAACAAAGGTTCTATAAGAAATGCTGTTTTCTTGAACCATTTTAGAAATGCTTCCCAAAAGCTATGCAAATATGCCTGGGATATAGTTGCAATCTCAGCCAAATGATGGAAATAACTTTCAGAGTGTATTTTCAGTTAATAAAATCTGCAATGTACATATTTACAACTGGAACTGAATTATGCGACTCTGCTATTTGCTCTCAATTCTAATAATTTCATTAGGATTCATTTCTCAAAGTAGAGGTGGGTATCTACCAGGTGCTGAAGAGGCTGAGGAGGCCCCATGCAAGATCCTAGAGGCTGCCTTCCGCTTAAAAAGATAATCAAAAAACTCCATCAGTACTTAAAGTTTGTTATGTTGGGCAACTTTGCTCTGGATGCATCATCGGTGGGGTTCAATGTGCTCTCTGGTTGTATAGCAAACTACAACTCTCACTATGGTTAGTCAGTCCCCTCAAACCTCTCCAGTAGGTTGAGTTAGTCATGGGGGTTGTGTGCCCAAGTTTGACCAGGTCCATCATTGGTGGAGGTCACAGTTTCTCTGGTTGTGAGTGACCTACAGTTCCCAGACAGGAAGGTCACTCCCCCCCCCCCCCCAACCCCTTCAGAAATCAAATTTCGACATATCAGGTATGTGTGTCAAGTTTGGTTTTGATCCATCAGAGTTTGGGTTTACAGTTCTCAGGATGTAGGTGAACTACAACTCCCCCAAATCAAGGTGAATTTTCCCAAAAAGACAGCCAGTATTTTTTGCTAGTCATGGGGGCTCTGTGTGCCATGTTTGGTCCATTTCCATTTTTTGTGGAGTTCAGAGTGCTTATTGATTGCAAGTGAACTATAAATCCCAGTACCTACAACTCCAAAATGCCCAGGCCAATTCCCCTCAAAACCCACCAGTAATCAAATTTGGGCATATCAGGTATGCATGCCAATTTTGGTCCAGATCCATAATTGTTCAGGTTCATAGTGTGCTCTGGATGTTGATGAACTACAACTCCTATAAATCCCTCTGAAGATCTCCAGTTGTTTTGGTTGGTCATTTGGGTTCTATGTGCCAATGCTCTTATATTGCAGGTAAACTGTACATTCCTGTACCTACAACTCCTATAAATCATGGTGAATTCTTCCCAAACTCCTCCAGTATATTCAGTTGCTGATAAATTCCTGTATTTGCTGTGTTCCATAAAAAAGAAAAGAAAAAGGTTAAGGGAGAGGCAGTGGGCAGGGTAGTGCAAATTCCACACCAATTGAGAGAGTAAGAAACACTGGGATGTCTGTGGTAGAGGAAACATATAAAATGTAGGATGAAATTGTCCCCTTATGAAAGTCTTCACTTGGGTGGTGGGCAGTATGGTATTTGTGTATGACATTGGCAGGTCTCTTAGACATGTTCACAGTGCTCACTATAACCTGCAATGTCATTGGAGGGAGGGCCATTGGTGTCCTGAGTAGTACAAATTATAGCTATTCGTGGAGGTAGAAGCTTGTCTGTGTAAGTGGACACCCACAGCCACACATGCATATTTTCACTTTTATTATGTACTAGCTTGGGGACCCGGTGGTGCCCGGGTCATTTGAGAAAGGCATTATTTGTCTTTAAATGTTATGTATTCTGTTTGGAGTGGGTGAACTACAATTCCCAGAATCATGGGTCAATCCTCCCCAAACCTGCCAGTATTCAAAGTTGGCCATTTTGGGTCTGTGTACCAAGTGTGGTCCAGATCCATCGTTGGCTGGGTTCAGTGCTCTTTGGATGCGGGTGAACTACAACTCCCAGAATCAAGGCTCATTCCCACAAACCCCTGTAGTATGTTCAGTTGGTCATGCAACTAATCTGTGCGAAGTTTGGTCCCAGTCCATTGTCGGTGTGGGCCAGTTTCTCTGGATGCAGGTGAACTATAACTCCCTTTCCCCCAAACTTGTCCAATATGTTGCATTGGTTATGGGGGCTCTGTGTGCCAAGTTTGGTCCTGGTCCATCCTCAGTGGGGTTTGGAGTGCTCATTCAATGCAGGTGAACTATAAATCCCAGTACCTACTACTCCCAAATGTCCAGGCCAATTCCCCTCCAAACCCAGAAGTATTCAAATCTGGGCATATCGGGGATGCATGGCAAGTTTGGGCCAGAGCCATCATTGTTTGGGTTCACAGCATTCTGAGTGTAGGTGAACTACAACTCCTCTACATTCCCCAGTAGGAGTCACAATGCGCTGACTTGATGCAGGGTGAACTACAACTTCCAGCATGTGGAGGCAATCCCTAAACTCCTCCAGTAAGTTTAGTTGCAGCTTAGTTCTGCTCTGTTTGTTATGCAGAGAGATTGGAAAGGAAAGGGCAGTGGGCGGGGCCATGCAAATTCCACAGCAATGGAGAACCCTGGGATGCTTGCCTGTGGTGGAAGAAAAAGCAAAATCTAGGATGAAATGGTCCCCAAATGAAAGCATTCCTTAGGTGGTGGGCTGTAGTGTTTGGGAAGGACATTGGCAGGGGCTGGGCTGCATGTTCATGACGCTCGCTGTAACTGCAATATCAGTGCAAAGGGGTGACTTGCTGGATTCTTAACCCTGGGTACTATAGCCTGTTTGTGGAGCAGACATCCGTGGCACATTCACACATACGGGCTTTTGCTTTTATTATGGATTTAGAAGATTTAGATTTAGCGAATAAGCTCATTGGTTGATGTAATCGGGTCGCAAATCTGTAATTGTAGCAGTATTAATTGACTGAGGATGGTGCAATATCGCTGCCTTGCAGCATTTTAATTTTTGTATACTTTTTATCATGTTTTAATTGTTTTGTTTTGTAGTATACTTGTTGCTGGCCCTCGTGGCAGAATGTAAGCCGCTCTGAGTCCCCTCGGGGAGAAGGGCGGGGTATAAATGCATGTAATAAATAAATATATATACTTCTAAGGAGTTGGTTCAGCCTCCAGTTTGCCAGTAAAACTGAATTACTATGTTGTGATGCACGTCTAAAAGGTATGTCACCAACATGAAAAGTCTGGTCTAAAATATAGCGTACAGCACCTAGTATTCATTGGAAGTCTCCCAACCGGATATTAACAAGGTCTGACCCTGCTTAGCTTCCAAGATCAGATATATTCTGGTGCCTTAAGAATATTCAGACTCTGCTTCTGATTTAGTGCCTTTTAAATTTTAATTATATGCTTCTTTTAGGTCTAAGAATAAATTAGAGGTTCAAAACATGGTGAAATTGCCCCCACATCCCCTAGGGGGCATGGCAGGTGTTCTGTTGGGGGGAAAATAGATGAAAAGAGAGGAATTGTAGGGGGAGGAGACTGGGTGGCAATTCTGCACCTCTCTTGCAGTGCTGCTGCTAGACTGCAGAGTAACCAATGTGTACTTTCAAAGAACAGTGATTTGTCGCTAAAAGCCCCAATGTTTTTGAGTTTTCAAATAAAAAAATTCCACAAATTAGTATTCATGACTTGATATGCAAAGCACAATTAGTTTTATTTATTTAGAAAAAGAAACGCTGGAGTGCAATTAAAAACAAAATTCCCCAAGGTAAGGAATAACAGTATGATGAATCAACCCCACTCCATAACAAAGTAACTTTCAAACACTGAAGGAAAATGGTAATTGCAGCTCAAACTGACATATGCAGCAATGACAAACCAGTCTTGTTTTCGACGCTCCCTTCAGCTGATCATATTCCAAAGTCTCTGAGACGTTTTTGTGAGATATGGTTCAACAGTCTTCTGAATATGAAAGGGAGGACTCCCTTGGGCATTGTGATGACTTTTGTATTAAACTGCCAACTACTGGAACTCAACATGTGGCAGGATACATAAGGGGGGTGATTATTATGCATAGGGGGATATGGGATGGAAGGAAGCTGCTAGTGCCTCTCATGAGAAGAAGACAGTGAATCTGTTCTTGGTCTTAGACCTACTGTACACAAGTCAGACAAATCAGCATTACAAATCAGTTGGACCGCCACCTTAGATGACAATCCCAATAGCAGAAAGCATGTACACCTCACTTATGGTCTGCTTTCCTCCCATGATTCTACTATCCTTAGCTATTAACAGTGAAATCCAGCAACAGCGCTGAATCCTACAACATTTCCATCATTCACTGTTATACAATGGCACCCTTTTGTTTTTGTTCAGCATGCCAGCAGTAAAGTGATGTCAGGGGGTGGGATTTTCCTCCCTTTCTATTCTCCCCCTTTCCCTTACTATTCTCAACTTGTCACTTTCAGTTTATTTTCTATTTTATCATTGTATTTACCTTTCCTGTCTTTCAGAGTTGGAATTGTGAAATTTTCTTAACGAAAAATTAAAAATATGGAAAAATGGTACGGGGAGATGGGGTTATGAATATGTGAAGATGTTCACTATGGATTAGTGAATTAGTACAATTGTACATTTGAAGAGAAGTGCGATATCAAAGGTGCTCAGCCCGATACATATCTGCTATCAATCAGAGCATGGTGGAATAGCTGGTGTGCATGACAAAATATTTGGCCTGAATGTTAAAAAAATTGTCCAAGGTTCTGAACCAAGGGCTAGGCTATAGCAGGAATGGGCTGTAGCACAGTTGGTAAATCACCAGCAGTAATAAGATCTACTAACCAAAAGATGGCCAGTTTGAAGCCCGGTTGAGGTGAGCACCTGATTGTCAAGCCCAGCTTACTGTTTAACTAAGCAGTTCGAAAACAGCTTAGAGCTGTAAATAGAGAAATTAGGTACTGTAAATTGTGGGAGAGGTATTTTATGACACCATGAAGAACAAGACTAGAAATGCAGTGAGTAAAAGGTAGGTGGAAGGAGGAATTCCTGATGGCTCTTCATCATAGAGAATGGAGCAACAGTACCTCTCTGTGACTGAATCCGAGCTCAACCTCAAAGGCACCAAAAACTGGACTTCAAGACAACATACCTCCTTTCTGTCTGTTCTGTTCTGTCCTGTCTGTCCAAATGGCATTGAATGTTTGACGTGTAACATTCAATGCCATTTGGACAGACAGGACAGAATCATAATGGTATAATTGTGTAGGCACTTACCACACTAGTAACATGAAAGCCACCAGCTGCCACTGTGTTGAGGTATAGCTGGGAGGAAGAGGTCAGAATTCTATACAATGCCTTGCTTATCCTGCTAGAGTGAATGTCTGGATTTCTTTATGGCTGGTGTAAATCCTAAAACCTTCCGCTGAATTTCCATATTATGCAATCTGGTTAAAGCTAGCTATTATTTCATTTGATATCTCTTTTATATTATTTTTTACCTCTCACTATTAGTAACATACTGAGCGCAGATCAGGCTATGATTTGGGGGCACCAACATCAGAGAAGTGAGAGAATGATGGGGGAAAGTTTGGTCATTAAGAGCTTTCTTCTCTTCTATTGTTAGTTTCTTCAGACCTCAACTCCTGGGAGCTCTGGCAACCATTCATTATCCATTATTTAATTATTATGCATTCAATTCACTCAACAACAAAAGGTCCTCAGAAGCCTGCATATATAACGAGCTTGATTTGGGGTAAAACTACTGTTATCCCTGACTTAATGATGTAGGCGCAGTCCCTTTTCTGTGTTCCAACTTGAGTAAATGTTAGGTTAGCGTGAATGTATCAGGGCAATTTTGTACTTTGGGCTGATTCTAGGTTAATTATCTGTCAGCGAGATGTGGCTGTATTTAAGTTCATTTTGTTATAAGAATGGGGTTTTCATGTTGTTAGCCACTTTGAATGCTATTTTGGTTGGTTAAAATATAGCAACCAAAATAGCATTCAAAGTGGCTAACAACATGAAATGCTATTTTGGTTAGTTAAAGTATAGCAACTCCTGCAAAGGATTGTTACCTTGTTGCGGTGCTGGAGCTTGGGCACCTCAATGATGCCATGAGCGAAACCGTGAAGGGACATCCAAGATGGGAAGGTCATGACAGAGAGGTCAGACTAAATAAGATCGCTGGGGAAGGTCATGGCAACCCATCCCAGTATTCTTGCCATGAAAACTAAATGGATCAGTACAACCAGAGATATGTCGGCATATCATCGGAAGGAGGAATTCCAAGGTTGGAAAATGGTCAAAATGCTACTGGGGAGGAACAGAGGATAAATTCAACTAGCCCCAGATGTGTTAGCTCTAACACCACTTAGTTAGCTCTAAGCCAAAAAGAAGGCTAATGGCCGAAAGTGCTGAAAGTTGACTAATCTGATGTTTTAAATATCAACACACTATAGGAACCTGGAATGTAAGATCAATGAGCCAGGGCAAATTGGATGTGGTTATTAGTGAGATGTCAAGATTAAAGATAGACATTTTGGGGGTCAGTGAACTGAAATGGTCTAGAATGGGCCACTTCGCAACAGATGATCACCAGATGTACTACTGTGGACAAGAGGAACATCGAAGAAATGGAGTAGCCTTCATAATTAATAATAAAATTGCTAAAGCGGTGCTTGTATACAAGCCAAAAACGATACAATGATCTCAATTTGTGTTCAAGTTAAGCCATTTAACATCACAGTGATCCAAATATATGCCCCAACCACAGCTGCTTAAGAAGCAGAAGTAGATACGTTCTATGAGGATCTGCAGCACCTACTGGATAATACACCAGAAAAAGACATTATTTTCATTACAGGAGATTGAAATGCTAAGGTGGGTAGTTAAATGACAACTGGGACCACAAGCAAGCATGGTTTGAGACAACAAAATGAAGCAGGATGTCACCTGATATAATTTTTCCAGGAAAACTCACTGTGCATAACAAATACTCTCTTCCAACAACCTAAAAGATGGCTTTATACATGGACTTCATTAGATGGTCAACACCGAAATCAGATTGACTATATCCTTTGCAGCCAAAGGTGGCAGACATCCAGTTGGTGAAAACAAGACCTGGAGCTGACTGTAGTTCAGATCACGAACTTCTTATTGCATAATTTAGAATCAGACTAAAGAGATTAGGGGAAATACACAGACCAGTCATAAATATTTCTAGTGAATATGCAGTGGAGGTGAAGAATAGATTTCAGGGACTAAATTTAATAAATAGACTCCCAGAAGAACTATGAACAGAAGTCCACAACATTGTTCAGGAGGCGGCAACAAAGTATGTCCCAAAGAAAAAGAAAACCAAGAAGGCAAGATACTGTCTACTGGAAGTAGCCCAAGAAAGAAGGAAAGCAAAAGGAAACAGTGATAGGGGGAGATATGCCCAATTAAATGCAGAATTCCAAAGGTTTGGAATCTTTGGAAAGAGATAATGAACTATTTTTAAATAAGCAATGCTTGGAAGTGGAAGAAGACAACAGAATAGGAAGGACAAGAAACCACTTCCAGGAAATTAGAAACATTGGAGGTAAATTTCAGGCAAAAATAAGCATGATCAAAAACAAAGATGGCAAGAACCTAACAGAAGCAGAAGAGATCAAGAGAAGGTGGTGAGACTATACAGAAGATCTGTATAGGAAGGATAAGAATATAGAGGATAGCTTTGATGGTGTGGTGAGTGAATTAGAACCAGACATCCTGAGAAGTTGAATGGGCCTTAAAAAGCATTGCTAATAACAAGGCAGCAGGAGACGACGGGATCCCAGCTGAGTTGCTTAAAATCTTGAAAGATGATGCTGTCAGGGTGATGCATGCCATATGCTTTATTGACTATTCTAAAGCCTTTGACTGTGTGGATCATAATAAACTATGGCATGTTCTTGGTGGTATGGGGATACCAAGTCACCATGTCTGTCTCCTGAGGAATCTGTAAAACGACCAAGTAGCAACAGTAAGAACGGACCACGGAACAATAGACTGGTTCAAGATTGGAAAAGGAGTACGATAGGGCTGTATACTCTCACTCTACCTATTCAACTTGTATGCAGAATACATCATGCAATGTCTGGGGCTTGATGAATGCAAGGCTGGAGTTAAAATTGCTGGGAAAAACATTAACAACCTTAGATATGCAGATGATACTACTTTGATGGCTGAAAGCAAAGAGGAGCTGAAGAGCCTTCTAACCAAGGTGAAAGAAGAAAATGCAAAAGCTGGGTTTCAGTTAAACATCAAGAAAACCAAGATTATGACAACCGGACTGATTGACAACTGGCAAATAGAGGGAGGAAACGTGGTGGCAGTGACAGACTTTGTATTTCTAGGTGCAAAGATTACTGCAGACGCAAATTGCAGCCAGGAAACCAGAAGACGTTTACTTCTTGGGAGGAGAGCAATGGCCAACCTTGACAAAATAGTGAAGAGTAGAGACGTCACAGTGGCAACGAAGGTCTGCATAGTTAAAGCAATGGTATTTCACGTAGTAACCTATGAATGCGGAAGGGTGAGCGAAGGAAGATAGACACTTTTGAATTGTGGTGTTGGAGGAAAATTTTGAGAGTGCCTTGGACCGCAAGAAGATCCAACCAGTCCATACTCCAGGAGATAGTGCCTGACTGTTTGCTGGAGGGAAGGATATTAGAGGCAAAGATGAAGTACTTTGGCCACATACTGAGAAGACAAGAAAGCTTGGAGAGGACAATGATGCTGGGGAAAATGGAAGGAAAAGGGAAGAAGGGCCAACCAAGGGCAGGATGGATTGATGGTATCCTTGAAGTGATTGGCTTCACCTTGAAGGAGCTGGGGGTGGCAATGGCTGACAGGGAGCTCTGGCGTGGGCTGGTCCATGAGGTCACAAAGAGTCGGAAGTGACCAAACGACTAAACAACAACAAAATATAGCAAATGTATTATTCAAAGCAGCAGTGCAGAGGACAAAAAACCCCCCACTGTATTGTACCAAAACTCTGGGACTTCATCAGACGGAGCTGGGGAAAACCAGGGGGAAACGGGAGGAAACAGGAGAAAGTGAGGGAAATCATCTTCTTTGCACGTAGATTAATCTTCTTTTTAGGGGATTGCATCTTTAAAGAATACTGAGAATTTACTTACCCCCATCACATAGTATCGCCTCTTCCCACCTATAGCACAACTGTTTGTGGAGGAGACAGAAGGCATCGTTCTTAAGGCAGACACCACTTTTGGAGGATCCTCTCCTTTCCCTTTCAATCTTTTTATGCTCAGTCGTAGAAGAATGAAACGTACTAGGCAAAATTACCATGCCAGACTCATTAAACAGGATTTTGAGAGATAAATGTCAATCCTCCATAGGGGACCAGTCATTACTCCTCATCACTGAAGCGATTCAACACGAGCAAATTTGACAGGTCAAATTCCATGTGTTTCCTCCTGCTTTGTCCCATTTCCACGTGCATCAGGAGCTCAGAAGACGATTTCTAACCAGTTCAGTTTCCCACCACTTCAGAGATAGTTCACAGATAAAGCAGCACAGGTGAAAAGCAGAAGTCACCTTGTGTCACCGCTAGTGCAGTGGGTTAAACACTTGTGCCGGCAGGACTGCTGACTGAATCAGTGTAGCAGGGTGAGCTCCCCTCTGTCTGCTCTAGTTCCCCATACGGGGACACGAGTGAAGCCTCCCACTGGATGGTAAAACATCAAATATCTGGGCATCCCCTAGGCAACGGCCTTGCAGATAGCTAATTCTCTCATACCAGAAGCGACTTGAAGTTTTTCAAGTTGCTCCTGACATGAAAAAGAAACAAAAACCTTGTTTCATATGATGGGATCTGTGTTACTGCTTCTATGAACTATTTTAGAAGTGTGTGGAAATGGAGGGAGGAGGCAGGACTTGCGTGTGATGAGGTCCCTGGTCACTGCTTCATTTTCAGTACAATGACACAAGGTGTTCAGACTGTATTTATTAGAGAGCCAATGCAAAATATGTTCTGCAAATTTTTTCCATCTCTTCATTCTTTTTTATTTATTTCTTACATAGGATTTATGCCTCAGGATTATGTTACCCCCCAAAATCTGCGAATTTATCTGTAGAAGCACTAAGCCTGGGCATCATTCAAGAAACAGAGACCCCAGAGCTGAGAATACAAAACAATATTGCATTTGAAAGGTGATCCCAGTTCAGTACTAGGAGAGTAGAGTTTTCTGTTTTGTGTGTGTGCACCTTCAATTCACGGTGATCCCATGAATTTCACAGGGTTTTCTTATGCAAAATATACTCAGAGATGGTTTTCTCAATGCCTTCCTTTGAAATACAGCCTACAGCGGCTAGTACTAACTACTAGGGATTATCTGCTTAGTTTCCAAGATCAGATGGAATCAGTTTTCAGAATGTTTACAATATTGGCTAAGCGACAGTTTTCTCTGTAGAGCTCCAAACTCTCTGATGCAACAGCAGCATACCCTACATGAGTGTGCATAGGCAACCTATAATAGGGAGAAGCACTTACAAGTGAATCAGGTCAATCCAGGTAATACATTGGTATTCAAGGGAGTTTACTAAGGCTGAAGGGAGGCCCAGCATCAGGGCTTGAGCCATTCTAGTATGTCTGTGAAGCCACCCAACACAATAACCAAAACCATAAGGGAAAGTAAAAGAAACATACATCGGAAGTCATTCCAGATGTTAAGAATCCAAATAAACCAAGAATCACACAAAACCCAGACAGAACAAACAACTGAGAACAAGAAAAAAACTCCAGCTGTTGCTATGCGATTTACAGCCACTTTTCCTTGAGATGCCAAGTACTTGATTGCTTAGTGTTTCTTGGCTCCTCTGCCATTGTCCCTTGCCATGAAAACATTCTGCAAATGGTAGAGGTGTGTCTTCAATATCCCTCAACTGGGCCAAATCATCAAGTATATTTGCCATTAACTGCTTAGATTTTAGGGACGAGGAGTCATCCCTTGGCCTT
Source organism: Anolis carolinensis (assembly GCF_035594765.1). Taxonomy (NCBI): domain Eukaryota; kingdom Metazoa; phylum Chordata; class Lepidosauria; order Squamata; family Anolidae; genus Anolis; species Anolis carolinensis. Next base: position 65,072,027 of record NC_085846.1, read on the forward strand.
TCTATGTATAACTCTTCTGTATCTAATTCCTAACACTCTATAGGATGAATAATAAGCTCTTGGAGAGGGAGAAGAATGCTTTCATTTAATTAATTTGTTTAAGTTTTTTTTATTTATTACTTGTTCCTGAGGCAATGAGGTAATGCAGGGCTTCATGCCAAATATTTCCCATTTTTGTGAAACAGCAGAGCTTAGGAGTGGCCTCAACTGCTTCCAACCTTGTTGGGGCAAGTCTGGGAAAAGTAGTAAGTTACTCACTTACAACTTTTCCCAAGTGCTGCCTGAAAATGTTTGTTTCTGGCCTAAACCTAGTGAAGACTGACTCACCACCTGTGCATTTTTTAAAATGAAAGACAACTGAATCTCACTCTGAAGTACATTTTGCAGTGGTATTTCCTGCTTACTTGCTTCTGTTTAATTGACCATTTTGTTCAAGTGTGATTCGAAAGCCTGCCCTTTGCTGGTCATTTTGTAGTGATTTCAGCTAGGACCACAGATAGAGCGGTCTGTGCCCAGTAAGCAGGGGCAGTTCAACCAATAGGCAAACTATGCAGTTGCAGAAGGCGCCGTTCTCTAGAGGGTGCAGTTGAGGTGCCTCCAGGAAGCAGAAGAGGGCTCTCTCTCAGACTCTCTCTCTGCCACGAGGAGGAGAGGAGGAGGGAAAGAGAAGGCTCTCTTTGCCACGAGGAGGAGGGAAGTTGCAAGGCAGCCCAGCCAAGAGTAGCTACAGCAGGAGTTGCAGAGCCACGAGCCCTAGTTCCTCCAGTTCAAGGTACCATAGAGCCCTCCTCACTGTGACTTTTTCTCCTCCTCCCTCGCCCTGGCTGCTCCGGCTCCACTCAGTGCCCTCCCAGGCTCCCACAAAACTCCCACTGGCTTCCACAAAACCTCCTAAACCTGGCTCTAAGCATTACAAAAAATTAAAACCAGGACAGTAAATAAAGAACAACACTTTTAAAACAGGTGAATTGCAGACAGGAAACAATCAGGGCTAACTAACACCTCCCAACAAAGGATTCTGCCAGGCAGGAATCAGCCAGCCATTGAAGCTGCAAGGCTATTCAGTGCTAATCAATCTGGCCAATGGCAACATTCCCACTTGCCTCCAACAGACAATAGTACTTTCTTCTACCCTGGACATCATTTCACAGGTACAGTAGAGTCTCACTTATCCAACATTCGCTTATCCAACGTTCTGGATTATCCAACGCATTTTTGTAGTCAATGTTTTCAATATATCATGATATTTTGGTGCTAAATTCGTAAATACAGTAATTCCTATGTAGCATTACTGCATATTGAACTACATTTTCTGTCAAATTTGTTGTATAACATGATGTTTTGGTGCTTAATTTGTAAAATCATAACCTAATTTGATGTTTAATAGGATTCTTCTTAATCTCTCCTTATTATCCAACATATTCTCTTATCCAACGTTTAGCTGGCCAGTTTATGTTGGATAAGTGAGACTCTACTGTATATATAGACTCCACTTGCCTCATTTCCAAGAGACCTCAATGCAGAGACCCTCCCTGATTGACTTTGCAGCTGCAAGGCCATTAAATGCTAATCAAGGTGGCCAATTGCAACATTCACACATGCCTCCAACAGATAAGACTTGCCTCATTTCTGACATTGCCGCTTGCCTCATTTACAACAGACCTCTATGCAGAGACCCTCCCTGATTGATTTTGCAGTCGCAAGGCCATTCAATGCTAATCAAGGTGGCAAATTGTAACGTTCACCCATGCCTCCAACAGACAAGAGTTCTTTCTTCCACAAGTATATAAACCATTGAAAATCAACCTGGCTCACACCATTAAAACACTCTAAAACCAGGACACTGAATAAAGAACAACATTCTGAAAACAGGAAAATTCCTGACAGGCAACAATCAGGCCCAGCTAACACCTCCCAACAAAGGATTCCCCAGGGAGGAATAAGCCAGGCTTTCAGGCTACAATGCCATTAAATGCTAATCAAGGTGGCCATTTGACTATGCCACAGGAAGGCATGGCAGGACACAGTTAGTAGAATCATAAAATGTTAAAGTTAGAAGGTACCTTAAGGGCCAATCGCGTTCAACCCCATTCTGTCATATAGCAATGCACACTTAAAGCACTCCTGAAAGATGACCATCCTACCTCTGTTTAAAAAACCCCAAAGATGGAAAGTCCACAACAGTCCCATACAATCAATTCCACTATCACACAGAATAAAAACATTATTCCTAATATTTAGGTGCTTCATTTCCTGAATGTTTTTTTTGTGGGGGGTGGGTTTTTGCCAAAATACTGTTTGCTTACACTTGAAAATTACCTAGGGCCGGTCCTGCCAGTAAGCCTTTGTTAAACCAGATCAGCTAGGACACATTACAGGCGCTCCAGGTTGAAGGCAAAGCTACAGAGATTGATTACGATTTGGCCAAATAGGATATAAGTATTGTATAAGCTCGCTCTTCAGCTTAGAAATGGAGATGAGCACTGACCCTCAGAGTCAGACACGAGTAGACTTGTAATTCGCCCTGACACCTCTTAGGACAGGGGTTCTCAACCTGTGGGTCCCCAGGTGTTTTGGCCTATAACTCAGAAATCCGAGTCAATTTACCAGCTGTTAGGATTTCTGGGAGTTGAAGGCCAAAACATCTGGGGACCCACAGGTTGAGAACCACTGCCTTAGGGAGATAGGGCGGAATATTAAAAAAGTGTTGTTGTTGTTGTTGTATGTGTGCGTGCATGTGGTACTCCTAGCTACCAACATTCCTTCTTTTTAAAGATCTGTCTTCCTAATTTAACAACTTCATGGCAAACAGAAACTAAGGTAAAAAAAATTATCCATGCTGTTGTCAACACTGCCACAGTCGTGCATTTTAAGGGAAATCACAATGCACTATTGAAATATTGCCACTGCTTGCCTTTCAATTTAATTCTAGAGAGTATGTTTCATTCTCCTCCATGGAATTTTTTGCCTCTTCCCAGAAAACTATGCTCTGTTTACAGAAAGATATTGAGACAAAAAGGTAATACTATAGTTTTCTTTGAAATGGTCTAAGCCAGTATAAGCTATAAATAAGATATACCGTATTTCTTTGATTCTAAGATGCCATTGATTGTAAGATGCATACTAATTTCAGTACCAGGAGTAGGAGACACCCATGGCCCTCCCTCCACTGACATGCAGGTTATAGTGAGCACCATAAGCATGTAGCCCAAACTCTGCCAGTGTCCTCCACAAACACCATTCTGCCCCTCACCCAAGTGAAGACTTTCATGCAGGGATCATTTCATCCTAGATGTTCTAATTTTCCTCCAGAATGGACATCCCAGGGTTCCTTAATTTGCATGACCCCACCCGCTGCCTCTCCCTTAACCTCTCCTACCCTTTGCTATGGCACACAGTTCACAGAGGAACTGATCAGCAACTGAACAAGAGGTTTGGGGAGAATTCCCCATGATTTACAAGAGTTGTACTTGATCTCCATCCAGAGACTACTGTTAATCCAACCAATGATAGATCCAGACCACATTTGCCACACATGATGGGACTTGCAGTACCTTCATTAATACTGTAACCCCCACCAACAATAGACTGGGACCAAACTTGGCACAGAGAAGCCCATGACCAACTGAACATACTGCAAGGGTAAGTGGGAATGGACCTTGATTCTGGGAGTTATACTTCATCTGCATCCAGAAAGCACAAAACCCAGCTGACATCAGATCTGGACCAAACTTGGCACACAGACCCACATGGCCAACTGTGCATACAGGCCTGTTTTGCGGGTGATTGACCTCGGATCTGGGAGTTATAGTTCACCTGCATCCAGAGAGCCCTGAACTCAGCCGACGACAGATCTGGACTAAACTTGGCATACAGACTCAACATGGCCAACTGGCAGGGTTTGGGGGTGATTGCCCTGGGAATCCAGGAGTTGTAGTTCACCTTTATCCAGACAGCACTGAACCCAACCAATGACAGATTTGAACCAAACTTTAGTGATATTACCTAACATCCCAAAACAAACAATGCCTTCTTCTAGCTGGGTCCCCAAGCTAGTATATATAAAACACTTACAATTTTAAGATGCATCCCATTTTTAGAGATGTTTTATATTGGGGAAAACTGCCACAGACATGAAGAAATACAGTATTTAGTAAACAGCTTGTTATATATTAGTAATGCTGTTTGTCAACAGGTAAGAGCTTCCGGGTTATACAATATTTCTTATAATCAACAGCAGTTCATTGAACTCTGTCAAAAGAAGTCAATGCCAACAATGGCTTATTGAGGAGTATTGTGATAAACATAACTATAAGAAAAATAATGACCAGCATGTAAAATTAAGAGTACCCTTGCTCCCAGCATGCTGTTCCATAACAGTGATTTATGTAATGTAATAAAACTTTAGCTATTCTTCAATTATACAACTGGACTTTGTGGGGTATGATTATAGAGGGAGACTCGTATTGCAATCAACATTCAGCTCCAGGCGGGATTTTCTTCCTACTTTACAGCAAACATTAATATGCGAATGCTTTATTTAACAGAGCAATTTGGAAACTGCATCACAGAGAGCTCTTATCTGCCAAACAACATTTTCTGAAAGAGAACCTGCACAAAGAACTTTACGGTAACAGAGCTTCTGTGCTTCTAAAACCCTCTTGTGGTATTGTATCTTGTTATTCAGCTACCTATAATTTATTGCCTCAATAGAAGCTCCCTTTTAAAGTTGGAGGGAGCTTGAAGGTAAGAAGAGGACAAGACGCCAACATTATGTTCTACAGTCTTTGAAAAAGGCAAATTGCCACTTTTATGCCACATTTCCTTCCTTTGAAAAAATCACAGATTTGAAAATTTAGTTTGATAATGGGGCACAGTTCCAGATCTAAAAAGATCAGACCTGCATTGGGGGAAAAATGTCTGGACAAGTCAGATACCATCCTGAAAGGCAAGAACCAAAGGGAAACCATTTGACCAGCCAGCTTATTTGGCTTACTCCAGCCCAGGTCCTATGGATTTCTGGGATTTGCCATTTATTTATTTATTTACAGTATTTATATTCCGCCCTTCCCACCCCGAAGTGGACTCAGGGCGGATCACTGAACACATATACGGCAAACATTCAATGCTGATCATAACAATGACAAGACAGACAACAGATAAAGGATAAAGGTTTTCCCATTTTTCGGCATCTTGGGAGGTTGTGCTCGGTTCCTGCCACTGGTGGTGCCGTCACTCCATCTCCCTGCTGAAAAGCTCTCTTTGTTCATAAACTTCCTCCTTTTTTCTGGTCAAACACCAAGTCTAAATATCTCCCCACTTTAATGCGATTCCTATTTATTCACATTTGTTTTCGAACTGCTAGGTAGGCAGAAGCTGGGCTAAAGGTCAGGAGCTCACCCTGACCCGAGCTCCGAACTCTTAACCTTACAGTTGGCAATATTTATTGCAGCTTGGTGATTAACCTGCTGGGCTTGGAATTTTGTGCTAGGGAGCTCTAGTGCTACAGTTCAGGTGAGTGTGCATAACATCTGGGGATCCACAGGTTGAGAAGCACTTCCTTAGGTGATAGGTGAAAAGGTTTCCTAGTCTCTCTGATGAAACAATGGGTGGGACTGTGATTATGAACTTTCAGGCCACTTTGGGTAAGATCCATTATTCCCCTATACATTTGGGTTGCTGGCTCATTGATTGTATTCTTATTTAATTATTCAGGCTGGTACCTTGGCTAATTAAAAAAAAAGTCCCTGCAGCTTTCATTAACTTCCTGGAAGGAGATATTTCCTGCTCCCAAAGTTGAGCAGGGTATCGAAATGGAATCCACCTGAGTCCTATTCTTGGGGCTCCAACTTTTCAGAGTCTGAGTTTCAAATAACAACTATGCCATGAAAGCTTTGGAAGGACCGTTTGTGTCTTTCTCAGAAAAAAATATTTTTAGAAACGTATTGGGAGAAATGATATGTATGTCACATGTCTACATTTTGCATAGAGTCTTGAAGTTCAGTTGGTTTGAAGGGATCACCATGTAAGCAGAAGCCATTCCCCATTTTTTGTGGCCATGTTGGGACCAACACAAAGGACAGCAAATTTTAAACTCCATTAGCAGGAATAAGTACTCCCCTTGAGATCTGTGGTGTCTCCATCCCTTGTGAAGCCATAGGCTATCTCATCAAACTAAAGATACCAGGATTCCATAGCATGAATTGAGAGATAGATCCAGATAGTTTCAGAAAACCCCGTAAGCAAGCCATACTGCAATAGATTTTCATGCTCAGTGCTTTGACCAATGTGTCTGCTTTTCCCCTGTCTCCAAAGAGTGGTTTTATTGTTTTAAAAATCAGTGTGACTTGTTTTGATTGTTAGCAGCTGTACAGTTGATCGAAGTAATAGGTCAAGTCAGAGCCACAAATTTGTCAATATGGGATAAAGGTAGCTGGAATGACAGATGGATTAAATGGGAATAGGTAACGTATAACTCTCCGCATTTTGTGGAACTGCAACTCTCATCACCCCTCATCACTGGTTATTCAGGCTAATGGAATCACAACAATGTTCTCTATTGCCCTCATCACAAAGGGGTAAGGATACACCACACAACATGGCAAATCCATGGGGTCCTGGTGGGGTGTGTGGAGAACCTGTTACTCCACGCCCTAAATCGCCCGACTTATGTAGGAGCCCATCCCACAGAGGGAAGCGTTGCTACTGCCTCCCCCCTCCCCCCCTTGATCCAAAGGCAACACAGGAAGCCTCCCATGTTGCTGCGGCATCGTTGTACACCACTTCTTCTCCAATAATAATAATAATAGTAATAATAATAATCATCATCATCATCCTTTATTTATATACTGTTCCATCTCCTCGAGAGGACACGGATGGTTTCCAACGTTTGCAAAAAAACAGTCAATAGTCAAAACATCATATAGCAGCATGAACATAACAAACATACCGTATATACTCAAAGATAAGCCGAGTTTTTCAGCCCTTATTTATGAGCTGAAAAAGCCTCCCTCGGCTTATAATTGGGTCAAGATCAAGGCCAGCAAGGAGCCTGCAGGCTATTGCTTGCAATATGTGATCTATTTCTCTCTTCTCCCCTTATCAGTGTGTTTACTTTTCCAAAGCCTCCCACTCTTAATCAAGGGAATGTTTTGAAAAGAGAAACACTCTTGCAAGTCAGGAAGAAGAAAAATATATATTCATTAATCTTATGAAAGCATTTTCCCCTGAAATATTTGTTAAACTCTCCTACGGATTAACCCCTTGCAAGCTTTTGCCATCTCTATGTACTTTTATATGTGTATCTATCTATATACATTAATTTTATATATGAATTTCCCCTCATATGTTTGCAAGTCTCTGCAAATATCTATATAAAGAGAGATGTCTGGATAGATATGAATATATTATTACCTACCTATATTACAGGAGAGAAATGCACAGAGAGAGAGGGGGGATTTGCAAATGTTTCAGGGGGAAATGCATATGTGAAATTAGTATCTATAATTATAGATCTATATCTAGCTCTGCATTGTTTATATAAGCATTGAATGTTTACCTGTTACTATGTTGGAAGCCGGCCTGAGTAAGGAGATAGGGTGGGATCCAAATGAAGTTGTTGTTGGTTTTGTTGTTGTTATTATGTTATTGTTGATACCATATATATATTTTGGGTTTTTTAATAATTTTTATTGAAGTTTTCCACAACACATTACATCAACCATTTTTACATAAAACCAGGGAAAGGTAAAATGGGTCAGGGGGGATACGTGAATAGAAACAGCACACACAAAACAAAACAAAAAACTACTAAGTACATAAAACATTATTATGTTTTATGATACCATATTGTTTTTGTTGCCCCTACTTTTCCACTTATAGAGCTAGTTTGTTTTTCTTTGAAATACGGTAAATATTCAAAATCATTCAACTTACTAATGCCTCAATTAATGAAATTTTATTGGTATCTATTTTTATTTTAAATTTTACCCATAGCTGCTGCATTTCCCACCCTCGGCTTATACTCGAGTCAATAAGTTATCCCAGTTTTTTTGTGGTAAAATTAGGTGCCTTGCCTTATATTCGAGTCGGCTTATACTCGAGTATATACGGTAATAAAAACAACCTCATAAGACAACAGTACAAAACAGTTCAATTAAAATGGACGCAGTTACAGTTCCAATCAGTATATTTCATCAAGGAGTCAAATACCAATAATCAGGGCCGTAAGGTAGATATAGTCAACTATAAGGGATAGATAAAGACTTGGCGCAAAGCCCGGCCAGAAGTAAATGTGTGTCATTTAATGGGCTCCACGTCGAAAGTGGAGAACAAGCAGCGTATGATGGGCAAATCAGCCCATGAGATTTTTTTTCATGTCAGGAATTACTAGGAAAACTGCAAGTCACTTCTGGTGTAAGAGAATTGGCCATCTGCAAGGATGTTGCCCAGGGGATGCCCAGATGTTTTGATGTTTTATCATCCTTGTGGGAGGCTTTTCTCATGTCCTCGCATGGAGCTGGAGCGGATATAGTGAGCTCATCCGCACTCTCCCCGGGTTGGATTCAAACCAGCAACCTTCCGGTCAGCAACCCAACCTTCAAGTCAGCAGTCCTGCCGGCACAAGAGTTTAATCCACTGCGCCACTGAGGGCTAGGAGCCCATTTAATGAGGTTGTATCTCTGCCTCAAGATGGACCTTCATGTTACTTCTTCACTCAAGAAAATGTGCTTCTGCAATATGTAGTGAGCTGCATACTCTCTATTGTTATAAAGTAACTAAAACAGATATACCACAGAAAGGGTGAAGCTGTCCTCCTTTGATACAGTTACAAGGTAAAATAATTATATCTCCATGATTGGAAGGATGTTGAAAGCCAGCATGGTGTAGTGGTTTGAGCTCTGAAATCCACTTTGAATTCTGCCTAGATATGGAAATCCCTGGATGACTTTGGGCATGACCAAGACACACTCTTGCAGCCTCAGGTGAAGGCAAAGGGAAATTCCCCCTGAACAAATCTTCCCAAGAGAACCCCATGGTTGGGTTTCCATGAAGGCACACAATACGAACAATTGGAAAGATGAGTTAATCACAAGGAAGTCATTGTTTCTGAATTACTTTTGGCTTAGTATTGAAGACAGCCAAGTCAATGCAATAGAAGAATGGTAAGAAGTAGGATGGCAAGACATAAAACAGGATCAAGAAAGTGTAAATGACTTGGTATGCATCTACAGTGTAGAACTAATGCAGTTTGACCCTGCTAGAACTGTCATGGCTTAGTGCTATGGAGCAATTGATGTTGTAGTTAGTTTTACAAACTCTTTAGCCTTCTCTTTCAAAGAGTGCTGATGCCTCACCAAATGGCAATTCTGTGGATTCCATAGCATTGAGCTATAACAGTTAAAGTGGTGTCAAACTGCATTAAGTCTGCAGTGTAAATGCATCCTTAATCTGAACCTTTTCCTTTCTTGTATATAATTTGGTGTTTCCAAACCAACTTGGGAGATGGCGTTCCTCTTTCACATCAGGAAAATCTGAATACAAATCAATGCTTAATCTGAAGCCTCATTACTGTAATATTTTGTACTTGATTTAAAGATAATTTGGGGATAGACTTGCAGCTTTGCTACATTCGGTGAATGTATATTTGCTCAGGTTCATGTCTGGAATAGCAACTTTAACACTGGTTTCCTAGACAACCTGTTCTATGCATGGACTGTGATCATTCCTTGCCATGGAGAACTATGCAGGTTTGATGAATGTCTTCCAACGTCGAGTTCCATTTTGCATAGAAAAATTGTGTGGGTTTAAAAAAAATTGTGGCATTTTAAACCAAGGAGGGCTAGATTGCTCAATATGACAAGGATAGTGATGCAGACACATGTCACAACTTAGAAGCTATGCAAAATGACTTCACAGGCCTGAGGCGACTACACTAGAATGACATGATAACACTTATAAGCAGAACTTTAAATGCTATTTTTAGAAAATATTCTCTTAGGCATTACAGTAGAGTCTTGCTTATCCAACGTAAATGGGCCGGCAGAATGTTGGATAAGCGAATATGTTGGATAATAAGGAGAGATTAAGGAAAAGCCTATTAAACATCAAATTACGTTATGATTTTACAAATTAAGCACCAAAACATCATGTTATACAACAAATTTGATGGAAAAGGTAGTTCAATACACAGTAATGCTATGTAGTAATTACTGTATTTACGAATTTAGCACCAAAATATCATGATGTATTGAAAACATTGACTACAAAAATGCATTGGATAATCCAGAACGTTGGATAAGTGAGACTCTACTGTACTTACATATTCCCACTTGTACTATGTTAATAATACTCTTTAAATGTAATACGTTTGTAATGCATTTTTTTTTCCATGTCAGGAGCAACTTGAGTCGCTTCTGGAGTGAGAGAATTGGCCATCTGCAAGGACGTTGCTCAGGGGACGCCTGGATGTTTTGATGTTTCTACCATCCTTTGTAATGCATTAATAACATATTCCTTTTTATTACCTGACCAATTTACAACCAATACATTTGGAAATAGAAAAATGGTCCCAAAGCTCATAAAATGCTCCCCAAATTTTCAAAAATATCAAGTAAATGCTTCCTACACTGAAAATAATAATGACATTACTTGGGGAAAGGGTTTTGCCTGTGAACCGTCAATCTGTTATTTGAAAAAAGGAGCATTATTTAATGTGTTCCAGATATTTAATGTGTTCCAGATATTTAATGTGTTCCAGATAGAATCATTTCTTGTAACATGTTACTTCTGAACTCCGCTTTTGAGTGAGACGAGGCTTGTTCTGATTCAGAATTCTGGGCATGTTTACATGGGGCTTGTCTACACCAGCCCTTTAATCTGAAGTGGAGGAGAAGTCAAATCTGGATATCTAGATCAATGTTTCTCAAACTCTCCTCCTCCAGGTCTTTTGGACTTCAACTACCAGAAATCCTCATCAGAAATCCCCAGTTGTTAGGAACTTTGGGAGCTGAAGTCCAAAACATCTGGAGGAGCAGAGTTTGAGAAACACTGATCTAGATGATGTCTATGGACCCCCAGTCTTTGACATGGGGATAAACTGGGCTGATTAGAGTTTCAGCCAAACCAGGGAGTATTTTGGAGCTTTCCTGAAACTCTAGAGTAGCCCCTGACTTTGAGTTAGTATGGACAGCAGACTGCTTCCAAAATGAACCTGTCTGTTGTCCACATGGGCCTGCAACACCATCTCCATTTCTCTGAACTTGAATCATCCTCCTTTTCCTTTAACTCAAATTATCTCATTTCAAGATTAGCAACTAATTTTGATTAAAACCTAGAAACAACATAATGTTAACATTTTTTTTTAAAAAATCTACAATTCCACTTTCTTCTAGATGGCCAGGTTTTTGTTTTTATTTTCATGACAACCGATTGAGGTAGGCTTGCTAGAGGGAAAGCAGGCCCAATAACACCCTGTCTCTTGCACTTACTTAGTTGGTGTGGGAGATGTCAGTCACTGAGAAATCAGGAATGCTCTAAGGAGAAGATCAAGAGGTGGTAAATCAACATCAAAGGGTTCAGCATCAAACAGAGACATACACAACCCAGGCCAATAAACAGCAGTCGAAAATTTCCATTAGGGATACACCAAGATTAGTGTTGTTTTCAATGCTGGACAAAGCTTATAATACCCAACTTCCCAGCTATATTTAATATGTCATTTGTAGATAGTTCTTCTCAAGCAAACCTTACTTGTAGCTGCACACTGAATCTGAGGGGAAGATTTTGGGCCAGCCACTTTTACGCCTCTCGAGAGTTATCCAATTGTTCCCTATCCTATCGTGACATTGAGCTGCCGTATAGGGTTGTGTGCAGATTTTGTTTCCCCTGTTTCATCTGTTTCCTTCAGTACTTCAGGAGCACATAACAGTAAAGGCCCTCCTGGTATGAAAACCCGTCGACACGAAAGCAATCAGGAGTTGATTTTGGCTAAAAGGTAAAGGTAAAGGTTTTCCCCTGACGTTAAATCCAGTCGTGACCGACTCTGGGGGTTGGTGCACATCTCCATTTCTAAGCCAAAGAGCCGGCATTGTCCGTAGACACCTCCAAAGTCATGTGGCTGGCATGACTGCATGGAGCGCCATTACCTTCCTGCCGGAGCTGTACCTATTGATCTACTCACATTTGCATGTTTTCGAACTGCTAGGTTGGCAGGTGCTGGGGCTAACAACGGGCGCTCATTCTGCTCCTGGGAATCTCATTCTATTATTATTCCATTATTGTAGTATATTATCATATTATTACTATTATATTATTATATTATTCATTATTCATGACTACATTGAAACTAGAATAGAGAGAAATCAGTGTGGAAACTGCAAGAGGTAGCATAGATTGTTGTACATGGAAATAATGGTAATAAATAGTTTTTGATTTATTAAATAGTTATATATTACAATTATACATTTTTGTTATTTAAACTATACATATTGTGAAATTATGGGGTTTTTTTCTCAAAGTGACACACCACCAAAGTCATGCTAGGTTTTTTGGTGAATTTTGACACACCAAGCGCAAAAGGTTGCCCATCATTGAACTAAAGGCTTCCATCTGAATTCCAGTAAATTTAATGGGAGATATTTTATGTCTAAAATTCACAATGTTCTATATATTAGAGAATCTGTATTTTACTTCTGCTGGGTGCTAAACAACCTTGTACTGGGGCTGTTGCAAAGTCTTTCATCACTTCTCTTTTTTATTGCTTGCCACATCACCCAAGGACTTCTAATTCCATACCCCAAACTCCAAATATCAGAGCCTTGGAAAGTCACTATTTTAAAACTACAGCTTCCAAAATACTCCAACCAGCATGGATTTGACTACTATCAGTTATATGCCTAAACTATAGCACAGCAGGTTAAACTGTGAGCTATAGCATAGCGAATTAAATTGCCAGCAATAGAAGATCCTGCTGACTGAAAGGTAGGCAGTTCAAGCCTGGGTCAGGATGAGAGCTCCCACCGTCAGCCTAGCTTCTGCTCACCTAGCAGTTCGAAGACAACAATGTAAGTAGATAAATAGGTACCACTTTGGAGGGGAGGTAAAAGGTGCCCTGAAAAACATGCTGGCAAAAATCTGAGTCCACACGGAGAGATAGAGCAGAATATAAACAAAGTATATTATTATTATTATTATTATTATTATTATTATTATTATTATTATTATTATATTGTATGACACAGCAAACAAGATAGATATGCTGGATTTCGTTTCACAAAATCACAAGTCGAACACTTCCCAAGTGTCTAGGACTGTGTGATGTTTTTTCGGATGATGCGTGCAGATCCCAGTAGGGTGGCCTTTTGCAGTTGGCAGATCATAGAATCATAGAATCATAGAATAGTAGTGTTGGAAGAGACCTCATGGGCCATCTAGTCCAACCCCCCGCTAAGAAGCAGGAAATCGCATTCAAAGCACCCCCGACAGATGGCCATCCAGCCTCTGCTTAAAAGCTTCCAAGGAAGGAGCCTCCACCACAGTCCGGGGGAGAGAGTTCCACTGCCGAACAGCCCTCACAGTGAGGAAATTCTTCCTGATGTTCAGGTGGAATCTCCTTTCCTGTAGTTTGAAGCCATTGTTCCGTGTCCTAGTCTGCAGGGCAGCAGAAAATAAGCTTGCTCCCTCCTGCCTATAACTTCCCCTCACGTATTTGTACATGGCTATCATGTCTCCTCTCAGCCTTCTCTTCTGCAGGCTAAGCATGCCCAGCTCATTAAGCCGCTCCTCATAGGGCTTGTTCTCCAGACCCTCAATCATTTTAGTCGCCCTCCTCTGGACGCTTTCCAGCTTGTCAACATCTCCCTTCATCTGCGGTGGCCAAAATTGGACACAGTATTCCAGGTGTGGTCTGACCAAGGCAGAATAGAGGGGGAGCATGACTTCCCTGGATCTATTCCTCTATTGATGCAGGCCAAAACCCCATTGGCTTTTTTAGCTGCCGCATTACATTGTAGGCTCATGTTTAACTTGTTGTCCACGAGGACTCCAAGGTCTTTTTTGCACACACTGCTGTCAAGCCAGGCGTCCCCCATTCTGTATCTTTGATTTCCATTTTTTCTGCCGAAGTGAAGTATCTTGCATTTGTCCCTGTTGAACTTCATTTTGTTAGTTTCGGCCCATCTCTCTAGTCTGTCAAGATCGTAATTTTGTCAATGTCTATTGTTTCCAAATGCTGGCTGAGATCTTTTGGCCCTAAATTTATGCAGCCCAGAAGTTTCTAGACTATAATTTCCATTATCCCTTACTGCAAGTCAATATAGTGCTGATAGGATTTAAAGCCCAACAATATCCAGAAGGATCATAATTTTGTTAATGTTGAAATAATTTTATTTTTTCTAGTTAATTCCAATAGAAGTGTCTGATACATTCTGTTTTAGATTTGTACTTGTGTATGTGACATTATGTAACATTTGGCTTCCTTCAGAACAGTTAAACATTGCATAATGGAGGTGGAGGCAGAAGCTGACAATGGAAATGGAGTTGAGCTTCCTACACTTTTTCTCCCTTGGAAGCCACTACATATCTTCCAACTGTGCTCCTTTTGTTGGTGTAGGATGCAGGTACAGGTTGCCAATGTTCACCAAAGGTGTTCCAGAGCCACCCTGCAGGAACAGGGTTTTTCATTTTTGCTGGAATCTGAAATAAAGTCTTGTGCTGGAGTGTGACATTCTGAATATTTTAGTATTTTAGAAATGAAGTATTCATCTGACAACAAATGTCTATATGATATCTCTGTGTCCAAATATGCACTTTGGATTGGATATTTCTTTTCAATTTAATATAGTATTATAGTATTGCATGAAGCATTTGGGTTTTGAAATGCATGCATTTCAAAACCATGCCCCGGTCTAATTACTTAACCGTTCATCCACATTCACAAAATAAGTCGTGTTCTTAAACCACTGCAAACCTCTAATGCACTTAAAAGGGAATTTCAGCAGGTATAAGTAAATGTGCTAAAACATCTTCCTATAACAATCTTCTACCCCTTTGAAAGAGGTCGGTCTAACAAGGGAACTGCCCCTGTTAAAATGAATACATTTTGCCTTCTAGTACACAGGAAGTAATGTGTTTAGAAAGATTTCAACATTTGAGTGTTGGACTAGAGCAAGAAAATATGCATTCAATATCTCAGCCAGCCACGTAGCTGAATCCTGAACAAATCAAATCACTTGCAGCCTAATTGACCTCATAAGATAGTTGGGAGGATGAAATGAGATGTCATTTACACACCTTTATCCTCCATGCAGAAAGATCAGGAGCCTGCTTACTGGCATTTAGTTGAATGACATCGTTGGTACATGCTATGATTATGCTTTTAAATGAACACATAGGAAAAAAGAGGCATAAGTGTACCAAGTTCATTATTCCACTTACATGACATGATTTTTTCCAACTAGAGGAATGACGGCAGAAGTGGGCAGTGGGCAAGCTTTCTGGAGATAGCAGAGCCAAAAGAATGCATGCCTGGCAGCCTGAGCTTGCCTCCAGCTCAGCTGCTGCCTTATGCCATTTTATTATTAGGGATTCCAGCAGTCTCTTTTGTTGCTATCCGTGTGATCCTCCATTTGTTTGCCAGCCTTGGCATTAATTTTTCCAAGTTTATACCATAAACTTGGAAAAATTAATGCTTGGACTACAACTATAAAAACCCCCCACCAAGCATGATTATTAGAGTTATTAGAGTTGTGCATGGAATTTGTTTCAACTGTTTCTACCGTTTCTTTGGGAGCACAAAATGGGAAGCCCCTTCCCCACATGAAAATCTGCTTGACACGAAAGCCTGCTTTCGTCTGCAGCCGAGCACCTCCCAGAACTTGCCTTCTTGCCTTGGAAAGAGAGTGCGTATGTGGCATACCCCAGCCACCTTTGGCTTCTGAACCTGATCCAGAAATGAACTATGACCAGGAGGAAGCATATTCTGACTTTTTACCTAGTCCACAGAGCTCTTTCCAATTACAGCTGCCGGCTGTTGATAGCTTGGATGATTCTTTAATTGGGAAAGAAGGTGAAAATATTACTCCCATGGTGGAACCAGATGTTCTTAGTTCCCCAGAGAATGTGTCCTTCAACAGAAGGGAGTTTCTGCATCGCCAGAGATCTGAGAAACAAGAACTCCGCAGAAGTAACCGCTTCGCATCTCGAGGGGATAATGGATAGAAGGTTTTAGGGAGTTTGGTTTTCCTTGTTCGTGATCAAACCTAAGTTCCATAAAAGTGCTTTGCACCGTGGACTCTTCACGGTGTCAACGTTTCTATTTCCTGAGAAAGGTTCACCGACTCTAGCTCCTGTTTCTTCCAAGCCAAGTTTCCAGATCCTGGCGGCCAAACCGAGCCGCAACTCCCGAGAGTAGACCCAGATTAAGTCTACTTCCTTGCCTAGCTCCTGAACCAAGTTTTGCCTCAGTTTCATCACGGTCCTGCCTGGATATCAAAGACTTCCTAGTGACTTTGGACCTTGTTATTTCAGTCTTGCTTCCTTGTTTTTTCCCTGCTCAAGAACTTTCCAACAGTTTTGAGTGTGTTTCGGTTTCTGGACTTCGGACAAAAATGTTGGACATTTTCCTTCAATTCTTTGGACTAATTCATACCTTTTCATAAAGGACTATTACCTGCTCAACCCTTCTACCAATTCATTCCTGGATTTATAATTGTTTTAATAAAGATGTTATATGTTTATTGGTCTCTGTCTGGTTTTCAGTGCTCATGCTGCCCTGGGGTGCAACACTGCCATTACCTGCAGCTGCGTGCTTTTTACTCTAGAGTAAGAGGTGCTCAGCTGCAAGCACTGGCAGGAGCATGCGCTTTCCGGGCCTGCACACCATACATGCACTCTCTTTCCAAGGAGAGAGAGAGTGTGTGGTGTGGCGTGCAGGCAGG
Source organism: Anolis carolinensis (assembly GCF_035594765.1). Classification (NCBI taxonomy): domain Eukaryota; kingdom Metazoa; phylum Chordata; class Lepidosauria; order Squamata; family Anolidae; genus Anolis; species Anolis carolinensis. Next base: position 65,088,964 of record NC_085846.1, read on the forward strand.
CCCAGAAAATGTGTGCACCTGCAACCAAGCACCTCTTACTCTAGAGTAGAAACAGCAGGTAAGAACTTGAAGCCTCCTTAAAGTGCGCACAAGGAAGAGGAGCCTGGGTGGGAAGCCCCACCCCCAATAATGGTCCGATTTTCAGGGCCCCAAACCAAAATCAGATATCTACCCTCCCAATTTCGGGAGGCTCCCAAAAAAGTATTGAGGCTCCCAAGTCAGAATACAAAATACAGCAAGGTTTACCCTGAATGCACAACCCTAGAAGTTATCATTGCAAAATATATGCTCCCAAGTTCAGCAGGTATTACATATCCTATGTAGGACCAGCTTCTAAGGATGTATGTTTTAAGATTTTATCATACAAAGTTGCTATTCCACAGCAGATGCATGATCACAGATACTGGACACATACTGGGATGAGCACCTTCATTATTGCACACCTCTTACAGTTGCAGTTAAATGCCAATCTGTGGTCCTGAAATAATACTTCGGAATACCTTCGTAACCCTGCTATCCAAAACTTCCACTGCTATATAGTTTTTTTAAGTAATTTTGTAGTTTCAGCAATGATTAACAAAGCAGGAGAAATATGACTGAAATATATACTTAAAACACAAAATAGACAGCGAATAACTAGGAGAAGGAGAACGAATGGGAGAGGAGATTCCCACTACTAGACATCACTTTGCTGCTAGGATGCTGGCACAGCGGCAAAAATGAGCCTTTGCACAAGGTAAGTGACAGGAATGTTGAAGAATTGCAAACTATTAACAGATTGTGCACATTAGTGGTGAGGGGATAGGTTAATTACAGGAAGGAGATAAATTGTTGTTGTTGTTGTTGTTTACAGTATTTATATTCCACCCTTCTCATTTTGAAGGGAACTCAGGGTAGATTACAGTACATACATATGTGGAAAACATTCAGTGCAGACAGACAATTGTACATAGATAGAGGTATTATAGACTTTTCCCATCTTTGGCACCTTGGAAGCTTGTGCTTGGTTCCGGCCACGGGTGTGTGTGTGTGTGTGTGTGTGTGTGTGCTATCACTCCATCTCCCTGCTGAAGAGATTTGTTCATAAATTTCTTCCATTTGATCAAATCACTGGCATTTTCCTGGCATTTGCTTATAGGCACCTTAAAATACCTCCCCGCTTTTAAGTGGAACCTATTTATCTACTCACATTTTGTTTTTGAACTGCTAGGTAGGCAGAAGCTCGGCTAAAGGCCAAGAGCTCACCCTGAGCCGGACTGCAAACTGTCAACCTCTCGGTTGACAGGATTTACTGCAGCTGGTAGTTTAACCTGCTGTGCTAAAGCCTGGCAGGTAATGGTCCTGCTTCAATACTGGTTTGTCTGCCTCGTGTGATAAAGTCTTGAGGCAATTTAGACATTAGTAAATAATAATAATAATAATAATAATAATAATAATAATAATAGCAGCAGCAGCAACAGCACCGGAAAAGCCTTAATTTGGATAGAACATCAATCCACATGCTGCAGAAGGCAGCACTTCTTGGAACTAATATCCTAGGCCAATGATGGGCAACCTTTTGCGCTTGGTGTGTCAAAATTCACCAAAAAATCTAGCATGACTTGGGTGGTGTGTCACTTCAAGAAAAAAACCATAATTTCGCAATATGTATATTTTAAATAACAAAAATATATAATGTATAACTGTATTCAATAAAGCAAAAACTATTTACTACCATTATTTCCATGTACAACAATCTATGGTACCTCTTGCAGTTTCCATGCTGATTTCTCTCTATTCTAGTTTCAATGTAGTCATGAATAATGAATAATATAATAATAATAAAAGGTAAAGGTTTCCCCTGACGTTAAGTTGGGGGTTGGGGCTCATCTCCATTTCTAAGTTGAAGAGTAGACACCTCCAAGATCATGTGGCCAGCATGACTACATGGAGCGCCATTACCTTCCCACCCGAGCCTATTGATCTACTCACATTTGCATGTTTTCGAACTGCTAGGTTGGCAGAAGCTGGAGCTAACAGCGGCCGCTCAAGCCGCTCCCGGGATTTGAACCTGTGACCTTTCGGTCTGAAAGTTCAGCAGCTCAGCGCTTTAACGCACTTCGCCACCGGGGCTCCTAATAATAATATAATAGTAATAATATGATAATATACTACAATAATAATAGAATAATAATAGAATATATATATATATATATATATATATATATATATATATGCATAAATGTAATGTGCATAATTCCCATGGAGTAAACAAGAAAACCACTGGACAAAATCACACCAAATTTGGCTACAAAAGACATAGTTATCCAATCAATCTGCATGCAGCAGCGTGTCAGCAAAAATGCCTAGGCGTGTCAGTGCTGACACGCGTGTCATAGGTTGGCCATCACTGTCCTAGGCCCTTGGGAAGAGCCTGATATTCAGAGACAAATCCCAGACATTTGGACCTAATCTGCATGTGTGCTGTGTTGTTATGTACAAATTATTTTATTTATTACCCACCTCTCCTTGTGGCTCAAGGATGTACATTGGTATAACGTGTAGTATCTGATGGAAACAAAATGCTACAGTCATTCTTTAGACAACTTTTCAGTTTTGGGAATAGGCAGGGTATAAATATATAACAACACCAACAATGCAGCTGATATTTCTGAATAGAAGATAGGATTTGCCATTTACTGATTTAGGCCATTGGTTCTTCTAGCTAACTCTGCATTGTCTACTGACTGTCAATGATTTCAATCCTATCTGGACATGCTTGGGATTAAAACTTTTGTATGCAAAGCCTGTACTCTACCTCTGAACTTCAGCCTTTCCCGCCTGTGCTGTCTCATTATTGTGACAAGGCGATTGTCTCTTGGGAGGAATTCACGGTTATATAAGCCAGCAATGCATGTTTAGACAAGCTGTTCACAAACTATTGACATGAATTAGAAACAACCTAAAGGCACACAGTAATAACAGAGAGTAACACATTTGAGAGCAAAGATATATAGAACTTGTACCATTATTTCAAAATATAATGGGCTCAAGTCTTCAATATTTCTGATAATTCTTCCAGAAAGAAGGAAAAGGAAATCTTATTCTTTTTAAAAAACCTTTTACACTTTTCCCAGAAAGAAAAAAACAAAGAAACTTATCACTTGGGAAAATTTTGTATTTCAACCACTGAGAATCTATTGAGCGGTTAGACTCAAAATAACCCTCTCTTGGGATGATTTCTCCAAAAATATAGCAGAGTGCTAGAAACACACTTCACAACCAGCAGAAACTGATGTGTGGTGAACTGGGATAAGCCCCTGTTGCTTAGGATGGCACAGGATTTCATAGCCAAAAATATAAGTTCAAAAGTATTTATTGAAGTAAAAGAAATACATTCTGGATAGGAAAGTTCTTGGAGTTAACTAACTTTCTAAATCCCATATTCTAAGTAAGGTAAAAGGTAAAATATCAGAACAATATGCATGCAGCTACATCTTGCCTGAAGAATGGCAAGATGCATCCTCACAGGAGGAGACAAAAAGCAGAAGACAAGGAAAATCGACGCCGACCATGTGGTCAAAGCCTAGGCCCAAAACAAGATGACAATAGGGAAGAAGTTACCTCATGCCTCAAAGAGATCACATTGCTACATCAACAAATGGGGGAGGAGATAGTAGCAAACAGGAAGAGAGGAGTAGAGACAGAAAGCCCCTTCTAGGAAGGCATGTATAATGGAATGAGAAGCGGGGAGCGGAGGAGAGGAGAGGCTACTTCACCAGGCAGGGGGGAATCTTTTATATCCCACCGCTGCCACCAATATAAAGAAATGAGCGGACACCAATTATATCGGACACCTCTCCACTCTACTCATGCACACACAAGCACACGTATGTGAGAGGCGAGGGTATACCGTTTGATTTTAGATTTTCTTTTAAAATAGTAGCTCCCACCAACCTAAAATGTCTTTAGGATTTTTGTTGTTAAATGTGTCTGAGGCAAACTTCTCCCATTCCCTGCCCACACTGTTTCTAACCCAGGCTCCCAAACTGATGTTCACTATGAGGCTTTTCTGTGGTATTTTATTGTTGTATCGCTGGAACTTTTTATAAAGGTTTCTTGATGGAAAATATACACTGTGGAGGCTCTTGAAAGTTGAAAATAGAATAAAAATTTATTTTCTTAAAAACAGGTAAATGATTACTTCAGAGAGGTACATTAGCATGAAGTGTTACAGACGTTCTTCAGCTTAACTTAGTTGTATGTTTCAGATACTTCACTTAGTTTCAAACAGTTCCAACCAACCAATCTATCTATTGGTCACAAAAACGCTCATTCTATTTGCTGAGAATAGTCACGAGTTCCCCTGGGTTGTTAATTAACTCTAACCTAGAGTCCTTCTATTAACCAGCCCAGTAGTGAGAGTCAATCCCTTGAATTATCTTTCCCTCAAGAGATCCAAACTGCCTGACCTAGCCTATCAGTTTCCACAGCTTTCAATTCTCTCTCTCACACATACTCCAAACTCCAAAACCCAACTGCTCTCTTCAAACCCTAAAACAGAACTCCCTGGAGCTCTTTTTTTTCTGCACTCTAAGACTTGGCTCCTCCCATCTGTTCTGGTTGGCCAATCCTAGGAGTCTCTCTCTAAGCTCCTCCCCCTTTCTAACCACACTCAGGATGGCTGCCTGGCATTCCTCTACAAAATGGATGTCTGCCTCACTCACTGTTACCCAGGCTTCATTCTTGGCCTAATAGGTAAGTTCACTACAGCATGCATAGGAATAGAGAAAGGAATCCTTCATTCTAATCCTGTTTTCTTAGTCTAGTTACTCATTGGGGACTGGAGACTTGTGGAGTCCAGGATGACACCCAACAAACGATCTTGATTGGTCTGGTCTGAAATTCAACTTTTAAAATTTTCAGAGATTGTAGAAGACAACTGTATCAACTATATCTAAGATTGGAATGGGCAATCTGTGGTCTTACTGATATTGCTGGACTGCAACTCTAGTTATATCTCATCAATGGGTATAATATATATTCATGCATATGTCAATGTCATGTATAAGTTAAGGTCAGGTTTGAGGGCCAAATTATATTATTTATTTATCATGTCAGAAGCAAATTGAGAATACAGTTATAATCTATACAAAAACCACAAACAAAGTAAAAAAATTGGCATTGTACTAAACTTCCTTTGACCAGAAGCTGGCCACTTGGGAGTGCTTCTGGTGTCGCTGTGAGAAGGTTCTCCATTGTGCATGTGGCAGGGCTCAGGCTGCATAGTAGTAAGTAGTCTGTGGTTTGTTCTTCTCCACACTCGCATGTCGAGGACTCTGCTTGTAGCCCCATTTCTTAAGATTAACTATGCATCTCGTGGTGTCAGAGCACCGCCTAGAACGGAGTCTCTCATCTGGTATCAGCCACTGATTGAGGTTCCGGGTTCTTACCTGCCACTTTTGGACTCACACTTGCTGAGGTGTTCCTGCAAGTATCTCTGTAGATCTTAGAAAGCTATTTCTTGGCTTAAGACGTTGGCATCCTGGCTGGATCCAAAAATCCAAGATCCAAACATGAACAAAGGCAAGAATACTTTTCCATGAGCATAGACAAGACAGGAACTTTGCTTCCAAAACCAACATTCTTTCATCTGAAATCTTTCCCTGTTTCTCCCTTATTTAGCCATGCTTACAGGCCAAAAAAGCATTCCTTTGTCCTTGGGTTCCCACACGTTTACCAGCTATCCTAAGAGAACGTCACGGACGATGAACTTTTAACCTTAACCTTGTATCCCTATCAAAGGAAGACTCTTCTGACTCGCTGCCAGAGACATCTGGGACTTGTTGATGTTCTGAAGCCTGTGAAAGGTCACCCTTATCATTGGTTTCTGCTTCACTTCTAGTCTGTTTATCACAGGCTTCTGCTTCAATGCTAGTCTGCGGCTTCTCTAACAATTCAGAGCCTTCAATATTTCCCTCATCACCATTTCCATGGTCAGCCTGCATAAACCCAAATCCCCCTTACCATCAGACTGAACCACAACAGGGAGAATGTTTTGTTTGTAAACCCATTTGTCCAACAAGGGTTGTGGGCCCAGTCTAGCCCAGTACAGACCAGCATAGACCATAGTGAGGCTGAAGAAATATGGCAATGGCATTTCAAAGAAGTGGAGTGTCTTTTGAAAGGTTGAATGCCAGCAATTATGCTACATGGGCACGTATGTAGACATGGAAGGCACAGCTTGGGAGGAGTAATGTCCTGTTGCTGTGGTAAGCTCAGGAGTCGGGGACTCTGAGTCTCGTGACTCAGGGCGGATTACAATGTACATACATATATATGGCTAACATTCAGTGCCATATACATACAACATATAGACAGACACAGAGGCAATTTAACATTTTTCAGCTTCCGGCTTCATGAGGGTATGCTCGATTCTAGCCACAGGGGGAGCTGCCATTTCATCGTCCACTGTGACATTGAGTCCTTGATGGTAGTACTTCCTCATTCCTTTCTGCACGCTGTTGACAGTTTTTATGGAGTCGTAAATTAGTTAAATTAGCCTCCCCACATAAAGCAATACCTAGAATTTTCTACTCAACAGATGCAACTGTTTTTCAAACTGCTTAGGTGGGCAGCGAACTAGGCTGTTAACGGTCGGGAGCTCAATCCAACCCGGGCTTCAATCCCATGACCTCTCGGTCAGTAGTGATTTATTGCAGCTGGCTACTAACCAGCTGCGCCATAGCCCAGCCCTTCTATGCCAAAGAATGGTTTGGAGTTTGGAGAGGTGGTGCCTCTCCAAACTGCAAATCCCACAATTCTATAGTTATTGAGCTAATTAATTTGACAGTATAGATGAATGCTAAGTGTAATTGCTTAAACAGAATTTATTTAAGGTTGCCCACTAAGAGTGGTGAAATACAGCAAATGGTCTATCCATCTTTGCCTTTAAGCCTTGTTCTTCCCACCTTCTTGAAAGCACTTCCATGTGACAATTTCTTTTAGATAAAGATTCCTTCCTCATTATTCTTCAGTGCTTTTGAGCCAACTTTAATGAAGTCTCAGTATTTTGCTTGCTCCCTTGAGAGCCTATTATACAACCTAATGCTTCTTGCCATTTAGCAATTATTCCTGCATGCAAGAAGTTATCATTTACTCTGCTATGTTCTCCTACTTGTAATTCTGCTACTTGTACAATAGCTCTCACCCTCTCGGGTCATGACATCATAAGAATTTTCTGTACTCTATAGCTTTGAAGTCATTTTAACTGTGGTTTTATATTGCATTCATTAAAAGGTAAGGTGTGATTTTCACACATAATTTCCAGACATGACAAGATAAATTAAGCAGTACCCAGATCTCCCTGTGGACCTTGAACAAAAACTAAAATTACACTTGAATCTATTACTCAAGAGCCCAACAACATTTTTTACTTAATGACGATTTCTTATTCTTTGGGAAATCTTATTGTGTTGATACGTAGGTCTCATGGCTTAAATTGACTGACTAGCAAGATGCCAAGCCATGTATGAGAGGCACTGAATCTCCACTGAGTTTTAGTCCAGACTTTTTAAAAAAGCTAACATTCAAATGTTCCAGATGAGTTTAAGGTTTGAATTAAAATCTGGAATGGCTTAATTGTTCCATGTATAAGATGGGAAAAATTGCCTTTACCTCTGTGTTGTCTGTCCTTGTTAATTGTGTAATTGAATGTTTGCCGTATGTGTGTTTGTAAACCGCTCTGAGTCCCCTTTGGGGTCAGAAGGGTGGGGTATAAATACTATAAATAAATAAATGAATGAAGTGACCAACCGTCACTGATATAAAAACATTTCTGATCTGCGCCTTTGTGTGGTGTCCTTGAAGAGACGATTTAATTGTCTTCTCCATACTCTCGATTTGCAAAATGCAAAGTGTAATAATCCTCTGAATAATATGCATACAGAGATCTTCTACAATGAGAAAGAAATGACCCCCTTCCTCTATAGGTCCCCCCATGTGTCCCATCAATGAGGTGATATGAGCATGTAGGAGGGGGTAACTGTGAAATACCCTCCTCTTGGCAACCTGAATGGCACCAATGCTGGTTTAATTTAGGGACCAAGTACCGATGGCTCTCCACAGTCCTGGGGATTAAGACTCAGGGACCTGATGAAAGTAGAAAAATTAATTACAATTTTTTTTCAAAAACCTGAGATAATATCTCTGTCTATGAATATCTACTTGTATGTCCTCCAGCATTTTTTTAATCATGTCAGATACAAATTGGAGTCGCTTCTGGCGTGAGAGAATTGGCCATCTGCAAGGACGTTGCTCGGGGGACGCCCGGATGTGTTACCATCCTGTGGGAGGTTTCTCTCATATCCCCACATGGCAGGGGCGGCCCTAGGTAATTTTGCTTTGTAAGCGAACCTAGTGGCCGCCCCCCCCCCCCCGAAATTGCGCCCCCACCCCCAAGGCCCCGCACATACCTCCGGCAACGGCGGCGGCGGGGAGGACCATCACCTCCCTCCCAGGTGAAGGCCTTCCGCATTCGCCGAGGAAAGAGGCGATGGTCCCCGCTGCCGCCTCCGCCCTCAGCGAACGGGAAAGGCCTACAGAGGCCTAGGTATTCTCACAAAGTCTGGCGAGAATACCTAGGCCTCCGTAGGTCTTCCCCGTTCGCCAAGGAAGTAGGCGGTGGTAGGACCATTGCCTCCCTCCTCTGCGGAAGTTGAGGCCTTCGCCAAGGAGGGAGGTGATTGTCCCCGCCTCCGCCCTCGTTGAACAGGGAAGGCCTACTGAGGCCTAGGTATTCTCGCGAGACTTCTCATCTGAGGCCTAGCTCTTCGCCGAGGAGGGAGGCGATGGTCCCTTTGCCGCCGCCGCCTCCCTCCTCGGTAAATTTACACGGGGGCACTGTCGAGGACTTGACATGTGCCCGACGAGGCTGCTTCAATGGCCTCCACGTTGCACTGGCCCTGCCACATGGGAAACTGCAGCTGACAGATGGGAGCTCATCCCATCTCACGGATTCAAACCACCGACCTTCAGGTCTTCAGGTCAGCCGGCATAAGGGTTTAAACCCATTGTGCCACCACGGTTCCTGCTCCTCCAGCGGAAGTTGACTGTAGAGATTCCTAGAGAGAATATAGTGATCAAATCCATTAAAAATAAAATATTCAAAAGTCCAACCTGTAAATCTGCAAGGCCAACTTTAAAAGCAAACCTAGGGGGTCATTTGTAATTCTCCTTGTAATCCACTTTTGAGATAGTAATATTATTGGAAAAAATAAACAACTACAGCAACCACATTTCCTCTGACATTTCTAAGTCCCCATCTACACATGTTGTAAAATCTAGAATTATGTGGATTAATGTGTGGGTGGGGGAATTGAAAACACACTCACATGGAAAACACATGCTTAAAAAGTCAGAACATAGTACAAAAAATGACAATAAAATGTGCTGCAGCTAATCAGTGCATGTGTGCTGCAGAACACAGATTTGGGAGGAACATGCACAGCATTCATGCATTCATGGCTATTGGTCAGTTGTGAGTATGTTTTTATTGTATTTTATATGACTTTTGATTTTATATGTTTTAAATGCATTTTGCTGTTGTATTTTGTGTTGTATTCTAGGCATTGCCCCATATGAGCTGCCCTGAGTCCCTTTGGGGAGATGGGATGGGATATAAGAATAAAATGGTTGTTGTTGTTGTTATCGTCGTCATTGTCGTCGTCATCATCATCATCATCATCATGATGCAAACAGCACCATATATGGAAAATTCAGATAAAGAAACACTTTTTCCTTCCCTCTTTGAGAAGAAATTGATTTCCCCTTGTTTTTGAGTTGGAAGATGAGCTCTGTTGCCGATTTTTATCAGCACTGAAGGTAAGAAAAAAAATGTTGTCTTACCTTCTTACCAAAGAAGGTAAGAAAAAAAATGTTGTTCTGTTGGATCAATTTGGTACAAGGGGAGCTTTGTGGACATCATGGCAGATTTTTCATGGTTCCCAGGGTGTGTGAGGGTACTCTCTGGAGTGGAAATGAATTTTCTAACTCCACATTCTGATCCAGATTGTGTGGCTGTGTAGAAGCAACCTAAAAGTGCATCTATACCACTTAGTTATAGCAATTTTATATCAACCTAACGGACATGGCTCTGTCTTACGAAAACTTGGGACATGTAACTGAGTAAGGGGAACTTGGAAATGACTTCTGAGAGCTCTAGTCCTACAGTTCTGGGAATCCACTAAAGCTATTTAGCTAAGTGCCTCGTCAAACTACAAATCCCAGAATGGAGCTCCGACAGTTGAATAAGCATAAAACAGTTATATCTATACAGACACTATGCAAAGCATTTTTGAGACTGAAAGAATTTGGAGGTACTGAAAGAACGTACTGAGAAATTGCAATCCACAAAGTTCATTCTTTAAATAAAACTCTAATGAATAACTAAGCATTAAAATTAAAACCCTAAGAGGGGAAAAATCTGGATCCCCTTGCAACTACTTATAAAAACTACTGAGTTCAATTGAGTTGTGGCAAGTGCATAGGTGTACATCTTTCACTTGCTGGCCATTAAGTGATAGTATGAAGCACTGATCAACAACCCCATACGGCCCATATGACACTTTTCTTTCTGGCCCCCTTGTACACAATGCTTTTCCATGAGAGTAACATACTTATTCAGCAGCTATGAGTCACAGGATGACTTGGCAACCCATCCAGTGATTTACACACAGGAGTGATACAATGTCTTCACGTGTGATGGAGATGGACAGAAAACAGGAAGGGCTAATGGCTCAGGCTTCCGATGTTGCATTGCCATGCCATGTCAGAAACAGTTGTTTTAAAAACAGAACGTGCAAGCTGTCCTTGCAACAGCCGTTTGTGGGTACGTGGGTTGATGAGAAGTCCCATGTCAGTGGGGCGGTAAACTCATTCTGAAAGGACAATAAACCCTCCACATTTGCTGGAGTTAGGGGGTAGGACCTCCACAAAAGAGAGGAAATAGTTAATAAATATTCACATTTTTTTACCCGTGAGAACACCTCTCTAGGAATCCCTAGGTTTTCCTTAGCAAATATATGTCCAATTTCCACTGGACAGCTCCTTTGAACATTAGATTAAACCCAAAAGTGGACATTTTACCTCCCAGCCTGGAAGCCCCCAACCACTGCATTTTGTTGTTTCCTTTGATGAGCTCATGGTTTTCCTCTCCATGTCATTTTAATCTAACAACAAACCTTTGAGGTATGTCAGGCTCTGATGGGACAAGCTGAGAAGAAGTGGTTGCCCTATATTTAGCCAATGACTCTCAAGGCTCACTGCAGACGCCAAACGCCTTTGCCACTACACCATTTTACCTCTCAATGATGAGCCTTGAATTGAAATTTCAAATTAGGTCAGACTGGAAAATGCCTGTAGTTTTTTTCCTCACCTGTTGCAGCACATATTTAAATTGTGTTTACTATTATAATACTGTAGAAACTCGAGAATAAAGTGAACTTTGGACTTTCTTGCTTGTAAAAAGCCATAATCTGATCTGATTGTGAGCCTTCGTAGATAGGAAAAATATCAGTGATCCACTGACAATGGTGGATTTGTTATTATTGGTATTTATTGTAATTGCCCCCATCTTTCCCCCAAAATGAAAATGTAAGGTGGCTTACAAAAATTAAAACAAATATAGTAGAGTCTCACTTATCCAAGCCTCGCTTATCCAAGCCTCTGGATTATCCAAACCATTTTTGTAGTCAATGTTTTCAATATATCGTGATATTTTGGTGCTAAATTCGTAAATACAGTAATTACATCATAACATTACTGCATATTGAACTGCTATTTCTGTCAAATTTGTTGTATAACATGATGTTTTGGTGCTTAATTTGTAAAATCATAACCTAATTTGATATTTAATAGGCTTTTCCTTAATCTCTTCATATTATCCAAGATATCCAAGCTTCTGCCGGCCCGTTTAGCTTGGATAACTAAATGCACCTGCAAAGATATAATAAAAATCTTTTAAAAGTATGATTTTTTAATTGTGTCAGAAGCGACTTGAGAACATACTGCAAGTCACTTCTGGTGTGAGAGAATTGGCTGTCTACAGAGACGTTGTCCAGGGGATGCCGAATGTGTTACTGGGAGACTTTTTTCATGTCCCCGCAAGCTTGAGCTGACAGACAGAAGCTCACCCCATCTTGCGGATTCAAACCAGCAACCTATAAGTCAGCAACCCAACTTTCAGGTCAGCAGTTCAGCTGGCACAAGGATTTAACCCATTGTACCACCATGGCTCCCTTATTTATGATTGTTGTTAATATACAATGAACCAACTCAAAGAATTACACTATGTAACCTGATTTTTGTTCCTGAGTTATAAATATCATTTCCTAATTGGTTCTATCATAAAACGTGGGAAAAGTTTATTAAACTGCAGCACATTTTGCTATAGTTTTTCAATAAATATCTCACAGAGTCTCAGACCATTCAACATAGTTTGTGTCAGCCACAAAATCGAAGTTTCTGGAATAAAATAACTACTTTCAAAGTAAGTACCACACAATTAAACAGGAAATAACACTTTCAAACCAGGAACAGATTTATTTTCAAATTTTGTTACATAGCGTTATCAGCAAATCAGCAGACTGATTTTTTTTTAAACAGTCCTTGCAGTTACTTCCTAAAAGCCTGTTAGGACAGAAAAGTTTTCAATAGGGAGGCAGTTTGAAAATCTAGAAAAAAAAACATTGAAAAGTTCCCACCAAATGTATTTTGAAAGGTGGTAAGACGGACAGAAGGGTCTTTCCAGGAGATCTTTGAATTCGGGTTGTCTTACAGTGTTTCAGATTCTGCCACTGAAGGGATTATTTTTAAATTAGATGACCACGGATGTCTCTTCCCAGCCCCAAAATCCCCCAATTGCTACATGTCGATTAATCATGAACTCATTGACCTATTCAAGCACCAGATGACTGGTTAACAGTTACATCATGACTTTCCAATGTCAAAATAAACTTTGCCTGATTAGCCACAATGCAATGTTTACATTTATATCCTCTGTTATGGGCTCTTTTTCTCCCCCATATATAAGCTGCGTAGGGCTGCTAGGACTTGAAGTCTAAGGTTAGAGCTACACTGTCATATAATCCAATGTCTGGATCCAGATTATCATCTTTGAACTGGATTATGAGTTTACACTGCCATATAATCTACGGTACTTCAAAGCAGATAGTGTGGATTCCGAAACTGGATTATATGGCAGTGTAGATGGGGGCTAACAGCAACCAGGAGACCTTACCTAACTTGAACAATGAATTGATCTAATGCAAAGGGATTTCCCCTCATTATTCCCATTGAAATAAAATATGCGTGTGCACATTAATTTCTTTCAAAAAAGGAAGATTGTACCATTGGGATTTTCCACTTTTCCACTTCAGACACCAAACATCTAACATTTTTCAGTTATATTTGGAGGGAGAAAAATATGTGAAATCCCTCAACTATCTCAGCTGACCTCCACTAAGCCTCTGGATTCCTCTCAGTGTTCTGTAATGGGCAAAGAGTTTGGGAATTGTCCTTTTTTGGTCTATAACTCCTAGATCCTCCTTGTTGAGGAATTCCGAGAGATAATAATCTGAAGAACAGAAACTAGCATATATACCCAGCATTACACAGGGTTAGGTATTTTGCGATGGCATTTATTAGAAATATTTACTGTGGCTGGACTTCAACTCCCATTATTCTTTGCCAAGCTCCCCATATTCCTCTGTTATTTTAAGCGGATCATTATAGGCATGTGTGCCAAGTTTGGTTCAGATCCATAGGCAGTGAGATTCACATGGTTATTTGGATGTGGGTGGATGACAACTCCCATCATCCACTGTCAATTCCCCCCTGTAAAAAACCCTACCAGTATTTTGAGTTGATCATATGTTTTCTCTAGATCTATTGTGAGTTTCACAGTTTGCTGGATGTAAGTGGACTATAACTCCCATCAACCCCTGCCAATCCCCCTCCCCAAATACTGCCAATATTTTAAATGGGATAATGAAGTGTATTTTAATACGTATTTTCTAGAAATGCATTTTAATATGTATTTTTATAGAAATAAATTTTAATATGTGCATTTGTAGTTTATGCATTTTAATTATTCTGTAACCTGCCCTGAGCCACAAGGAGAAGTGGGCGAGATATAAAATTATTATTATTATTATTATTTTATTATGACACAGCAAACAAGATAGATATGCTGGATTTCGTATCACAAAATCACAAGTCAAACACTTCCCAAGTGTCTAGGACTGTGTGATGTATTTTCGGATGATGCGTGCAGATCCCACTGGGTGGCCTTTTGCAGTTGGCAGATCGTAATTTTGTCAATGTCTGTTGTTTCCAAATACCAGCTGAGATCTTTTGGCACGGCACCCTGTGTGCCCATCACCACTGGGACCACCTGCACTGGTTTCTGCCAGAGTCTTTGAAGTTCAATCTTGAGGTCCTGATAGCGGCTGAGTTTTTCCTGTTGTTTTTCGTCAATGCGACTATCACCTGGGATGGCGACATCAATGATCCAAACCCTTTTCTTTTCCACAACTGTGATGTCTGGTGTGTTGTGTTCCAGAACTTTGTCAGTCTGGATTCGAAAGTCCCACAGTATCTTTGCGTGCTCATTTTCCAATAATTTTGCAGGTTTATGATCCCACCAGTTCTTTACTGCTGGGAGGTAGTACTTGAGGCATAAGTTCCAATGGATCATTTGGGCCACATGGTTGTGCCTCTGTTTGTAGTCAGTCTGTGCGATTTTCTTACAGCATCTGAGGATATGATCAGTGGTTTCGTCGGTTTCCTTGTACAGTCTGCATTTTGGGTCATCAGCTGATTATTATTATTATTATTATTATATATGTACCATGCTTGGTCTAAATCCATTGAGAGTCACACAGTTCTCTGGATGTGGGTGGACTACAACTCCCATCACCCACTGTCAGTTCTCCCCTTTTAAAAATCCTACCAGTACAATAGATCTAGAGAAAACATGGCACACATACCCATCATGATCAATGGGTATGTGTGCCATGTTTTCTCTAGATCTATTGTTGGCGATATTCTGTCTTTCCACCCCTGAAAACCCCACCAGTATTTTAAGTCAGATCATGTGCCAAGCCTGGTCCAGACCCATCAAACTATGGAGAAGCCTTTGTGGATCAAACATAAATATAAATCAATGTTGACTTCCATATTGATCAGGCATGGACAAACTTGAGCCTACCGGTTGTTAGGAATTGTTAGGAATTGCGGGTGAATCCTTTGTTGGGAGGTGTTAGCTGGCCCTGATTGTTTCATGCCTAGAATTACTACCTCTTTCCTAATCTGTACCGTATTAAACTATCTGCACTTTTCTGGCCCACTACCCCTTTTAGGAGCCAACCCAGGTTTTTATCAAAGTGTGCTTATTGTTTATTGGTTTATGTGATTTTATTTGTTTATGATTTGTTTTTATTGTTGAGTTTTATATTTCTTGTTGCCTGGGCTTGGCCCCATGTAAGCCGCCACGAGTCCCCTCGGGGAGATGGGGCGGGGTATAAAAATAAAATTATTATATTTACTGTCTTGATTTTTTAAATACTGGTTGCCAGATTTTGTTAATTTTCATGGTTTCCTCCTTTCTGCTGAAATTGTCCTCATGCTTGTGTATTTCAGTGGCTTCTCTGTGTCGTCTGACGTGGTGGCTGTGAGAGTGGTCCAGCATTTCTGTGTTCTCAAATAATAAACAGTGTCCAGGTTGGTTCATCAAGGGCTCTGCTATGGCTGACTTTTCTGGGTTGAGTTAGTCTGCAGTGCCTTTCATGTTCCTTGATTCGTGCTCGTGCGCTTGTAGTTTGTAATCCAGCTTTTCCTAGGAGACACCAGCAAGCCTCCGGTGGCCTAGGGGATAAAAGCCTTGTGACTTGAAGGTTGGGTTGCTGACCTAAAGGCTGCCAGGTTCGAATCCCATCTGGGGAGAATGTGGATGAGCTCCCTCTATCAGCTCCATGCGGGGACATGAGAGAAGCCTCCCACAAGGATGGTAAAACATCAAAACATCCGGGCGTCCCTTGGGTAACGTCCTTGTAGACGGCCAATTCTCTCACTCCAGAAGCAA
The DNA here is from genome assembly GCF_035594765.1 of Anolis carolinensis. NCBI lineage: Eukaryota > Metazoa > Chordata > Lepidosauria > Squamata > Anolidae > Anolis > Anolis carolinensis. The sequence goes on from NC_085846.1 coordinate 65,105,084, forward strand.
CTCCGGTTGCTCCTGACACGGAAAAAAAAAACCCAGCAAGGCAGTCTTTCCTGAGACTTGAGAGAGTCACGTGATTCTCGGGGAATTCCGCGCGCGGGACATCTCTCTCCCTCTTCAGTCTCGCGCTCACCTGGGCGCTGGATAGAGAAAGAGGCCCCGCCCACATTCCGGAGGATCCATTAAGAGGCAAGGAGGGGCGTGGCCTTTCTCCCCTTCGGCCAATGGGGTAAGAAGAGCCCGACTCAGTCTCCTCCTTCCCTGCGGCGCTAAGGAAGAGGCGGGGCCTTACCTGGAGCTGGGCTGGGCGCGAGAGGGGCGGGGCCGGAGTCCCAGAGCGAGAGAGAGAGAGAGCGAGAACAGGAAGAGCCGCTCATACAGCCCGGAGTTTGCCTTGGTGGCTGGAGAGGGAGCAGCCATGGCTCCGGAGCAGAGGATGCCCTTCCTCTTCCTCCTCGTTGCAGCCGGGTTGATCCTAGTCCAAGGCGCAGGTAAGAAAGACTTTTTGGAGTTTCTCCGCTGTGGAATGACTGCACTTCGACACTTCTTGAGCTGCCCTGGCTCAATGCTCTGGGATCTTGAAATTTGGGTTGCCGTGAGTTTTCTGGGCTGTATGGTTATTCGCCCACATCAATGGCAGACGTCGTCAGGGGTTGCAGCTTCAAAAAATGGAGGCAAGTGTGACTTGGAGGCAAAAAATGGAGGCAAGCATTAGCCAGCTTGATTAGCATTGAAAAGCCTTTCAGCTTCGAAGCCTGGCTGCTTATCTTGGATTGTTTCCAAGATAACAAACAATCAGGGCCAGCTAACACCTCCCAACAAAGATTTCCCCCAGGCAGGAAGCAGCCAGGCTTTGAAGCTGAAAGGCCGTTCAGTGCCAATCAAGTTGGCCAATTGCAGCAACCATACAGTAGAGTCTCACTTATCCAACGTTCTGGATTATCCAATGCAGTCGGCCTCCCGCCCAGATCCACGGCTCTTTCGCTAGGCAGCAAGGACTGAACTTTTTATGGATTTAACTTCCGACAATGTTGTTACTAGAAGTTCATTTTACGCAATTTATTTGTAGTCAATGTGTTAGTAGCCAATGTTTTTGTAGTCGGTGTTTTCAATATATTGCGAAGTTTTGATGCTAAATTCGTAAATACAGTAATTACTACATAGCATTACTGTGTATTGAACAAATTTGTTGTACAACATGATGTTTTGGTGCTTAATTTGTAAAATCATAACCTAATTTGATGTTTAATAGGCTTTTCCTTAATCTCCTTATTATCCAACATATTCGCGTATCCAATGTTCTGCTGGCCCATTTACGTTGGATAAGCGAGACTCTACTGTAAATACAATATTTGTTACATAACATTACAGTGTATTGAACTGCTTTTTCTGTCGTTTTGTTGTAAAACATGATGCTTTGGTGCTTAATTTGTAAATGTAATTTGATGTTTAATAGGCCTTTCCTTAATCTCTCTTTATTATCCAACATTTTTGCTTATCCAGCATTCTGCCGGCCCATTTATTTTGGATAAGTGAGACTCTACTGTACTTTCCTCTGACAGACAAGAGTCCTTTCTCTCACCCTGGACATTCCCCAGATATATAAACCCCATTTGCCCAGTTTCCAACAGACCTCACAACCTCTGAGGGTGCTTGCCATAGATGTGGGCGAAACGTCAGGAGAGAATGCTTCTGGAACATGGCCATACAGCCTGGGAAACTCACAGCAACCCAGCGATTCGGCCATGAAAGCCTTCGAGAACACATCCTGGGATTTGTTGAGACACCCGCCCTTTAAACTCAAGACCTTGACAAACTACAGCTCCCACAATGCCATAGCATTGAGCCCTGGCAGTTCAAGGGGTGTCAAGCTCCATTAGAGTAGATCTTTGCAGACAGGCGGATGGGGAACGCCTTGGTTTTGACTCGGATCCAAGAGGTGCGCTCTCTGCCCTGACGGCTCAGGCTTCATCCAGTGGCTTGCTTTCTCTTCTTCCTTCGAGAAAAGCGAGTTCATCAAGTTCCAAAACGACGTGAAGATGGAGACAGGCGTGACCATGCTTCAAGCCGAGCCATTGAAATGAATGGGACAAGCCAAGCCTGCCTTTCAGTTTAGATCCCAGATCCAAAGGTTGGCTGATTGATGATGTTGTGTTTAGTGGAATCTAACTGCAACAAAGGTCCCTTCCAGACAGGCCTTAAGTCCCAGGTTTTCTGCTTTAAAACTGAATTATATGAGTTCACACTGCCAGATAATTTGGGATAAACAGAAAACCTAGGATCAGATCCTAGGGGATATATATATATATATATATATATATATATATATATATATATATACACACACACACACACACACACACACACACACACACACACATACATACATATACATATATATAGGGCCTGTGGAAGGGGCCTTATTTCCAAAAGTTGTTCAAACTCATGCGCCTTAGCATTCTAATAGAAGAGTCAGTGTAAAGAATAATTCACTATGTAACAAAATTTTAATTTTTTCTGTTCCTGGGTTGAAAGCATTATTTCCTGATTAACTGAGTTATACTTATTTTGAGAGTAGTTGTTATACTCCAGAAACTTCATCTTTGTGGCTGTTGTAAACTCTGTTGATTGGGTTGAGATTCAATGAGCTATTCATTGAAAAACGATAGCAAAATGTGCTGCAGGATGTTCCGTAAAGTTTTTGCAGTTTAATAAACATTTTCCATGTGTTGTCAAAGGCTTTGATCGCCAGAATCATTGGATTGCTGTGAGTTTTCTGGACTGTATGGCCATGTTCCAGAAACATTCTCACCCACATCTATGGCAGGCATCCTCAGAGGTTGTGAAGTCTTTTGGAAACTAGGCAATTGGGTTTATATACCTGTGGAAGATCCAGGGTGGGAGAAAGAACTCTTGTCTGCTTGAGGCAAGTGTAAATGTTGCAGTTGTCCAGCTTGATTAGCATTGAATGGAATTTCAGCTTCAAAGCATGGCTGCTTTCTGCCTGGGGGAATCCTTTGTTGGGAAGTGTGTACTGGCCCTGATTGTTGAGATGGACCATCCCACCTCTGCAGGGGTCTAGCATATACCATGCAGCTGTGGACAAGTCTACATAGGAAATGTCAGGAAAGAATGCTTCTGGAACATGGCCATACAGTCCATACATACACAACAGCCTAACCTTTTCCATGTTTTTATAACAGAACCAATTAGGAAATGACATTTATAACACAGGAACAAAAGTAATGTTACATGGTGTAATACATTGCTTTATTTACTAATTTAAGTATTTTTCCCTTTAACTAAACTTTATTGTGCAATACATAACTGGCATATTTCCTTTGCATGAGCTGTATATCCTGAGTGATTAGTTACTAGGTTTGTACTTTTGTTTGTTTTCAGTGCATGGCTTTTGTGCACCTCTGTCGCTCTTGATTGATTGAATGTGGTTATGTCTCTTTTCTTATATCCTTGGACTGTGGAATTTGTGTCATCCAGATGTTTAGTTCTGGGCCTAAATAACTTCAAGGCACCAGATCCTGTCTGATCTTGGAAGTTAAACAGGTCATACCTGGTTAGTTCTGGGATAGGAAATGCCAATGGATTTAACTGACTGTAGAATATATTTCAGAGGAAGGGAGTGGTTAAACACCCTCCTTTCCTAAGAAAAGGGATTCCTGAAAGGAATGATGGGAGTAGCATCTATCAGTATCTGGAGAGTCGAAGGTTCCCTGCACTTTTTACGGTATTCCTTGCAGATCACTATGTTTCAAAATTTGAAAAAAAATCTGTTCCTGGTTTGAAAGTGTAATTTCCTGTTTACTTTGAAAGTAGCTGTTATACTCCAGAAACTTTGTTTTTATGGCTGCCACAAACTATGTTGAATGGGTTGAGACTTGATGAAAAACTATAGCAAAATGTGCTGTGGGATATCCCATGATTTTTTTTTACAGTTTCATAATTTTTTCCCCATGTTTTTCTGATAGAACCCATTAGGACTATATAACCCAGGAACAAAAATTGTGTTACATTGTGTTAGTATCCCATCTACTTTCTCATTGATATGACTCCTGAATGACAGTCTCTGGATGGATTTCTCTGACAGGTTGGTGAGGACATGCATGCAGAAAGTCCACTCTTGGGCATTTTTGCAGGCAGAGGAAAGCTACTAAAATGAGCAACGGTTTGGAAACCATGCCTTATGAGGAGCATCTGAAAGAGCTAGTTATATTTAGTCTATAGAAGAGAAGATTGACATAATAGCCATGTTTAAATATTTGAAAGGAAGAGGGAGCAAGCTTGTTTTCTGCTGCCCTGGAGGCTAGGACTTGGGCCAATGGGTTCAAATTACAGGAAAGGAAGATTCCACCTGAACATCAGGAAGAACTTTCTGACTGTAAAAGCTATTTACAGCTCCTTCCTTGGAGTGTTTTAAACAGAGGCTGGATGGCTTTGACTGTGTGTTTCTTGTATGGTAGGGGGTTGGACTGAGTGGCCCTTGTTGTCTCTTCTAACTCTATGATTCCATAACTCAGATATAGACTGTGGAGAACTGCTAATAGCCCAAGAAAGTGAATTGCCCAGAATAGTGAGGGCCAGCTGTGGTACTCCAGAAATGTTGGCATTATAGTTTTATCAGCCCTATTTATTTATTTATTTATTTACAGTATTTATATTCCACCCTTCTCACCCCAAAGGGGACTCAGGGCAGATTACAATACACATATACATGACAAACATTAAATGCCATTATTAGACATACAGCATACAGACAGACAATATACAGACAGAGGGCCAGGCTGTGGCGCAGCTGGTTAGTAGCCAGCTGCAATAAATCACTATGACCAAGAGATCATGAGTTCGAAGCCAGCCCCTATCGGAGTGAGCACCTGACCTTTAAAAAATAGCCCTGCTCGTCATTGACCAAAACAACCCGAAAGATAGTTGCATCTATCAAGTAGGAAATTTAGGTACTGTTTATGCGGGGAGGCTAATTTAACTAATTTACGACACCATAAAAAGTGTCCAGCAGCGTTTGGAATGAGGAAGTATCCATCAAGGACTCAGTGTCACAGTGGATGATGAAGCAGCTGCTCCCCCTGTGGCCGGAATCAAGTATACCCTCAGTAAGCTGTAAGCTGGAGAATGTTAAATTGCCCCTCTGTCTCTGTGTTCATATGGCATTGAATGTTTGCCATGTATGTGTACATTGTGATCCGCCCTAAGTCCCCTTCGGGTTGAAAAGGGCAGAATATAAACACTGTAAATAAATAAAAACAAATAGGTGAAATTTAACAATTTCCAGCTTCTGGCTTCATGAGGGTATGCTCACAGGGGGAGCTACAGCTTTATCATCCTCTATGACACCACGTCATAGTAGTAGTAGTAGTTCCCCATTGCTCTTCGCACGCCGGTAGTTTTATGGTGTGTAAATTACCATATATACTCAAGTATAAGCCTAGTTTTTCAGTCCTTTTTAGGGCTGAAAAAGCTCCCCTGGCCAGCTTATATTCAGGTCAGCTTATACTCGAGTATATAGGTAATCAGAGTTGGACAATCTTATCTTATTAAAGCCTTTTTATTATCTTAAATTACAGTTTTATATAAATATTCAATAACATTTAACCTACTGATGCCTCAATTAATGTAATTTTATTAATATCTATTTTTATTTTTGAAATTTACCAGTACTGGATTTCCCACCCTCATCTTATACTCGAGTCAATAAGTTTTCCCAGTTTTTGTTGTAAAATTAGGTGCCTCGGCTTGTATTCGGGTTGGCTTATACTCGAGTATATACGGGTAAGTTAAATTAGCCTCCCCGCATTAAGCTGTACCTAGCTTCTCTACTCACAGCCGCAACTGTTTTTGAGCTGCTTAGGTGGGTAGCAAGCTAGGCTATTAACAGGTTGGGAGCTTAATCCTAACCCGGGCTTCAAACCAATGACTTCTCGGTCAGTAGTGATTTATTGCTGCTGGCTACTAACCAGCAGTGCCACAGCCAAGTCCAACTGAGATTGTGAAAGTTGTAGCACTTGGTGGGCCACAGTTGTCTAGATAGTCTAACTAGGCTAAAGATACTTCATATATTCACAGAAAATATTTACTGTTGAGAAAACAATGTGTTTTTTGTTCTTCTTTCTATATGGAACAAACTTAGCTTCTTATTTGATTGAAACTCCTTCCTGCCATTGCCTGAAGATGTGTAATTGCTCAAGTTGTATTTCACCATCACCACCACTGGTCCATTGTGTTTAGGAAACAAAATAATTATATCTTCTGCTTTTTCCCTAAATCAGTGGTGGGAATTATAGGCCATCTGGATGTTGTTGAACTGTTGTTCCAGCCTTCCTTGCATTTACAGAGCCAGGTTGCACCTGGAGAAAGATAGACAGTGGTTGTTCTATCCAATGCGTAATTGATATTTAAATTTAACTCAGCCCTCACGTTTTTTGGCCATACCCTCTTTATTCGAGAGAAGCATTTATTGAGAGGCACGATGCAGTGGTTTTAGTGCTGGACTAGGGCTCTTGGAAACTATGGCTCAAGTATTTCCTCACCCATGGAAATCTAATGGGTAACCTTGGGTGAATCATACTCTCTCAGCCTCAGAGGAGGGTAATGGAAAATCTCTGTTGTATAACTTCTGTGAAGAAAACATGACAGTGAAATCAGAGAAAACACGAAGGAAACACAGTGTTAGTAGGAAAATCTCTAGATGTGGCTGGACTCCAGCATCCATCAGATTCAGCCATCAGGCCAATGATTAAGGATGATGAGATTGTCATCTTGAAATATCTGGAAGGCTATAGGCTCTTTGCCATTGTCCTCAACCATCTGTTTTTGTACATGTAGTGGCTTGGATGGATGCACACACCTTCTATGTTTTTTGGAGTTTCCATAAACTATCAATTCAAGAAAATATGTAGCAATGTACAAGCAGTCCCTGAGTTACAATTGTCCGACTTACAAAAAAACCATAGATAAGGGAAAAAAGGTCTTGACTAAAGCTTTCTCACCAATTCTTGTTTACACAACAAGCCAAATTTTACAAAACCCAATTATCACAAGGACAGAAAGTGAGTTGAAATCTTTTGAAGAGGGGCACAGACAGCAAAACAAACACCACGGGGGTGTTAACCCTTCCCTATGATACACATATGTGTGTATGTGTATGGCTTTAGTTACACTTAAAAATGTACCTGTTCTGAGTTGCAAACAAATTCAGTTTAAGACCAAAGCTACAGAACCTATCTTGTTCATAACTTGGGGACTATCTGTATAATTATTTCATTTGCACTCATTAACAATGTTATCTACAGGCAAAAATGGTACACCCAAATTTCTGTACTGACCAAAAGAATCTAGATGTTTTCTCCCAGCATACTTAGACTAAATGCCACCTACTGAACTTCTTTCATTTTTCTTTAACCCTGTTCCAAAAAAAGAGAGAGAAAAGAGTTCTTGCAACATGCAACCCATGTTACTCAGCAAGTTGCACAGGCAGAAAAGGGCAGGAAATGGCTATCGCTGTGTTCTGATGTTACAAATATTTGTCATGCTGGGAACACTGCTGTAATAGTAGTTAAGCCTATTGTGGGCATCCTCGAAAGGGTCTTTCATCAAACCCCTCACTGATAAGAGTGGGTTTAGCAAAGCTTTGTATGTCCACAAAGTTAAACACTGCAATTCAGCCAAACGTTAATCATCCTTGATAAGGCTATAAGTTATGGAGCACGCTGTTCCTGTTAATAAAAATATTGTAAATGTTGAAAATGGGAAAAAATGAAATGTGGACTGTTCTAAAAATGAAAATGTGTGAGTGATTATGAGGATTTTGACCTTGATTAGGGATGGGCTCCATTGTTTAGGAGGCTTGTGGTTTTGTGTTCCAGCAACAGCATAGCGAAACGTTGACTAAATAACCCAGACGGCATTGTGATTAAGCCTTGAACTGTTCTTCCTAAAAATTCCCAAAGGATGTGACTTATTTTGCCCAAAAGGCTCTGGATCTTGTCCATGGAGAGTCTCCTAAACCTTGCTGTTTCAGACCAGAGGTCTGACATCTCATTTCAAACACTGATGTGCCAGATATTCTTAGAAACCTACAGACAGGACATAAGAGCTATAGCCCTCCTCTGTGTTGATCCTCACAATTATTTAGTTGGATATTGTTCATGACCCTGAAAGTTGGATATAAATGGCTTGGACTGGGTTATTTGAAGGACCAGCTACATCTTTCCAAACTTGCACTGATTGTGTTGTTGAAGGCTTTCATGGCCGGAATCACAGGGCAAGGTTGTGTATTTTTCGGGCTGGATGACCGTGTTCCAGAAGCATTATCTCCTGACGTTTTGCCCACATCTGTGGCAGCCATCCTCAGAAGTTGTGAAGTATATACCTGACAACCTCTGAGGATGCCTCCCGTAGATGTGGGTGAAATGTCAGGAGAGAATGCTTCTGGAACATGACCATACAGCCTGGAAAACACACAACCTTGCCCTGATTGTAAGATCAGCTGTATATCTGTGAGTCATGTAAGGTCTTATAGGAAGGTGAGCATAAAAAATAGCTTTTATTTGAATCCAGCTTTCAGAAATTCCTTAATACTTGTGTACACAATTGTCATTCAGTTTGCAATAGACTTTAAATCTCATTTCTAGAGGCTGCTATCAGCTGAACGTAGGTTCAACCTCATGCTATAATATCATAGCTAGTTTACATTGTGGCTAATTTACATTGTTTTAATTAGCTGCATTTTGTGTGTTATGGCTTTAACTTCTCACTCTTTAAAGAGACTTTGGCTCCAGAGGCAACATAGGGATATTTTAAATAAAGCATAGCTAATAGCCTTCTTAGCTCAATCTGCTGTGTATTATGTAATCCCACATCATAGACATTTTAAAACTAGTGGTCACCACTGTTACTTTTTGCAGTGAATTTTATCAACTACTATCTTGGGAACCCGGCGATGCCCGGGTTATTTGAAAAAGGCATTATTTGTCTTTCATTGTTAGATATTCTCAGTTTGGAGTGGGTGAACTACAATTCCCAGAATCGTGGATCAATCCTCCCCAAATCTGCCAGTATTCAAAGTAGGCCATTTTGGATCTGTGTACCAAGTGTGGTCCAGATCTGTCGTTGGCTGGTCATCGCCTGGCTGCAGTGCTCTCTGGATGGGGGTGAAGTACTACAACTCCCAGATTCCCAGGGCAATTGTCCCAAAACATCTGTCAGTATCCACAGCAGGCTATGTTGGGTTTGTGTGCCAAGTTTGGTCCAGATTTGTTGTTCACATGCTCTTTGGATGCATGTGAACTACAACTCCCAAACTCAAGGCCCATTCCCACAAACCCCTGCAGTATGTTCAGTTGGTCATGAGGTTTCTCTGTGCAAAGTTTGGTTCTGGTCCATTGTCGATGGGGGACACTGTTTCTCTGGATGCAGGTGAACTATAACTCCCTTTCCCCCAAACTTGTCCAATATGTTTTTTTGGTTATGGGGGCTCTGTGTGCCAAATTTGGTCCTGGTCCATCATCGGAGTGCCCATTCATTGCAGGTGAACTATAAATCCCAGTACCTACTACTCCCAAATGTCCAGGCCAATTCCCCTCAAAACCCACCAGTATTCAAATCTGGGTATATCAGGTATGCATGGCAAGTTTGGCCCAGAGCCATCATTGTTTGGGTTCATAGCATTCTGGATGTAGGTGAACTACAGCTCCTCTACTGTGACAGGAGGAGTCACAGTGCTCTGACTTGATGCAGAGTGAAGGACAACTTCCACCATGTGGAGTAAATCCCCCAAACTCCTCCAATAAGTTTGGTTCCTCCTCAGTTCTGCTGTGTTTGTTATGCAGACAGATTTGAAAGGGAAGGGCAGTAGGTGGGGTCATGCAAATTCCACAGCAATGGAGAACCCTGGGATGCCTGCCTGTGATGGAGGAAAATGCAAAATCTAGGATGAAATGGTCCAAAAACAAAAGCATTCCTTGGGTGGTGGGTCATAGTGTTTGGGAAGGACATTGTCAGGGATTGGGCTGCATGTTCATGGCGCTCGCTGTAACCGCAATGTCAATGGAAAAGAGTGACTTGCTGGGTTCTCAGGAGTGGGAAGTATAGCCTGTTTGTGGAAGCTGGAGGGTGAGCAGACATCTGTGCCACATACACACATACGGGTTTTCGGTTTTATTATGGATTTAGATTAGATTAGATTTAGATTTAGATAGATTAGATTAGATTATGGGTTTTCATGTTTATTATGGATATAGATAGATATCTATATATTGTACGAAGCACTACTTTTTCTGTTTGCCTTCCTATCATGTTTACTTGGAATCAAATAATACTTGGTTCACTGGGCCTCATTCCCAGATGTGTGTTTGTAGGATTACCACAAGGTATTACTATGCAATTCCAATAGATGCGCTGGAGTGTTAATTTTCTATGAAGAGGAGAAGAGCATCATTATTATCTTTTTAGTGCAATATAGTAGCAATTTATAAAAACATACCCTCCAAATGTCTGGTTTGGATATTCCCTGTCAATCCTCTGTTGTTCCCCCTTTTCAGCTACTTTTAAAATATTCCAGTTTCTCTTTCCATTTTCCACTTTCCCTCCTTGTCCTCACCTTGCTTTTGTTGCTGCAAACTGAGTTCAAAGTGCAATAGCAGTTTGCACTCAATGAAAGCTATTGGGAAATGATGGGCATCATATTGCCATTTCCAATAAGCTCAGGCAAAAGCAAACCACTGCAGTCTTACTTGGCTTGTGTGTCTTCCTTTTTATTCACATTTGCCATGACGTGGTTTGGCTATATGTCTTCCATTTTTATTTGTTAAATGTTAGAGAGTATGTAAAAGTATGAGCATAGCCAATACAATAAAAAGATATGAATCTGAACCAGAAGCCCTACTTAGAAGAACTGATAGCAAGGAATAGTGGGGTATATACTTCAACAACATCTGGAAGATTCCACAATTCCCATTGTATTCTAAATTAATGGGTGATCATCAGACTAATCTTCTTGGACCCAATGTACTGAAAGATTATCTTCAGTCTAATTCAACATAGTCTCCAAAATAAACTGAAATTATCTCTTGAAGATTGTTGTTATAATAATAATAATAATAATAATAATAATAATAATAATAATAATAATAATAATAATAATTAGTAGTAGTAAGTGTAAGGATAGGAGCATAAGGCCCGAGAAGCCCAGTTATTAGTTCTGCCCTTAGTAAACCTGTTGAATCTTTGGAAACATTATTATTTTCTTATTTAAATTCAGTTGATTAATTGGATCTACTCTACTTGGGATTAGCAACTGAACAGAATTCAAGAGATGCACAGAGTGATATTCTTCGTACCATAATACAGTAGAGTCTCACTTATCCAAGCCTCACTCATCCAAGCCTCTGGATTATCCAAGCCATTTTTGTAGTCAATGTTTTCAATATATCGTGATATTTTGGTGCTAAATTCGTAAATACAGTAATTACAACATAACATTACTGTGTATTGAACTACTTTTTCTGTCAAATTTGTTGTATAACATGATGTTTTGGTGCTTAATTTGTAAAATCATAACCTAATTTTATGTTTAATAGGCTTTTCCTTAATCCCTCCTTATTATCCAAGATATTCACTTATCCAAGCTTCTGCCGGCCCATTTAGCTTGGATAAGTGAGACTCTACTGTAGTTCCTTCGTTGCATAATATTACGTAGCCCTCAATGTGTGTCTCTTTCTGGAGTTGGGTAATTCAATCTGACATTTGAATTTTGTTGAATGTAAACTCTTGTGAGTTATATAGTGATGCTATTAAGTTTGTTTTATTTTTAATAGCTAATTTGCTCACTTTTAATCCATTGCGAGCCTAAATTGAGTTGAGTGGGAATGTAAATGAATATGTTTCCCAAACCTTTGTAAAATTGTTATTTTGCTACCTTTTGAGCAGCTGTTCTACACATTGCAGAAAGCTTTTCTTAGGTCCTTTTTGTCAGCTCCTTGCAAAATCCAAAACCACTTAGACTACAAAACTGGTCCCAAGCAGTTTTATATTGACAAAGTCGCAATGGGGATTATGGGATTATACTCTTGACATGTGAATGTGGCCCAAAGTACTATATTTGTTGTAGCTCAGCAGCAGTCACAGCAGCCAGGGGCTGATGGGTTCCCTGATGACAGAGTCAGACTGGATTGTGGGCTTTCCTGGAATTCCTTCTGATGCAGGCCAAGAAAGTGAAACTGATAGAGATGCAGGCACAGATGCAGGGCCTGAGAATGTAATTGCTCCTGAACTTCAAGGCCAGACACAGGAGTTGGAATCATCCTCTTTAGATAAGGAGTCTAGTGGAAACAAATTGATGAGAAACTCTAATGGGAAAGCATCTGGTGATACTGACCTCATCAAGGAGGCACATTTGCAGATTAGAGCAGATAGCCAGCTTCGTAGATCAACATGGCTTCTTGGGAAGCAGAAATTTCACGGCAGATGTAATGCTTTTATGACTGTTTATTAAGAGCTAACTTGATGAGGAACTGAAAAATATGGATTTTTAGACATATATTGTATGCACATTAGAAGCAGTGAAATGTAGAAAAATCAGACTCTCTCTTTGTTAGATTTTAGGGATGCACAAGCTGACAGGACAGGGGGGAGAAGGGGGGGCAGTTATCTATACATTCCAGTGTGAATTGGTTCCTAGCACAGCTTAATGGAAGGAGAGCTGACTTCTCCCCCTTCCTTTTGACAAGGGGCCATGATTAATCTACTAAAGCCCAGCCGTGGTGTCTGTGACTTGCTACACGCTTTTAAGAGTGCTTAAGATAGGAAAATGCTGATCGTGCATATTTATGCCCATGTATGTAAGCATGTGAAGTGACGTACTAATGACGAGATGTATGTAAAAGCATGTTCTTTGTCTGAAAATGTATAAAAGGCAAGTCCACGCCTTGATCGTCTCTCTGGTTTGCTTACTGGAAGAGATTCCACTTCCAGAGACTCCGCTGAATATAATAAACCGGACTTTTTGGCCTCTCAAAAGGATCTCTCTTGCGTTATCTCTCCCGTCATCTACAACAAACTGACACTATGAGTTCAGTTCAGGCAACGTGGTTTTCAAGTATGGCTAGGCCTGGGTTCTCTAGTTCCTGTTCCAAGTCTTGGTTTTGGGATTCAAGCATTCTGGAAGTTTTTCATGTTCTTGTTTTACATTCTTGTTCAAGGTTTCTTATGGATTTAAGCTGCCTTTGTATTTTGGGGGCTATCTTTGGACTGTCTTGCTTTTGGATTTCCCAGAGACAATTGATTGTTGTCTTTTTGGATTCTACACCTCATTTCCTTTATCCCTGCTTTTACTATATATCTTTTGTGCAATTTTGCAATAAGCCGTTTGCCTTTACACTGGACTCTTGTGTGATGCTATGGTCATAGGTGGCTTCAGGCCTTTGGTATGACAATATCCTCCTTACCAGCTTTGCTTGAAACCTTAGCTAAAACTAAGGATAGATATTTTGCTGATATTTCTTTTGGATCCTTGTTACTCTCTGCAGATCCTGCCCTGGTAGCAAATCTTGGCATTGAACAACAAAAGTGCCCCTGAAAGATGTCCATCCAACCTCCTCAAAAGAATGGTGTCCCACCACTCTCCAAGACATGCTGCTTTATTGTCAAACAATTCTCACAGTAAATAAGTTATTCTTTAAAATTAGGTAGAATCTCATTTCTTGTAGCTGGAATGTTTTGGTTTTCATTCTAGTTTCTGGAGCTGCAGAAAATAGTGGGGCTCCATCTTCTACATGATATTTCTTCTGATATTTAAACATGGACATGTCTCCGAATTTTCCAAGCCAAACGCACCCAGCTCTCTAAGTCATTCCTCATAAGGCTTTGTTTCCAGATCTTTGATCATCTTGGTCACCCTTCTCTGGACACATTCCAGCTTGTCAATATCCTTCTTAGTGTGATGGAACAGAATTGGTCACAGTATTCTAAAGAATATTATCAATTCTCAGGTCCATCTTGAGCACATCCCAGGCTGCTGTCCAATCCCAAACTTAGCACTAGAACCTTCAGGGAACAATTCATATCTATGGGTGAATTAACTCTAGAATTAATGCAATTTGTCTCTACTTGAACTGTTGTAGCTCAATGCTATGGAATTCTGAGAGTTGTGGATTGGTGAGGTACCAGCATACACTAGCAGAGAAGGCTAGAGACATAGTAAAACTACAGCTCCTATAATTCCATGGCATTTTTTATTGTGTCAGAAGCTACTTGAGAACATATTGCAAGTTGCTTCTGGTGTGAAAGAATTGGCTGTTTACAGAGACGTTGCCTGGGAGATGTCCGGATGTGTTACCATCCTGTTGGGGGACTTTTCTCATGTTCCTGCAAGCTAGAGCTCACCCCATCTCGCAGATTTGAACTGACAACCTTCAGGTCAGCAGTCCACCCGGCATTGAGCCATGGCAATTAAAATGGTGTTGAACTACATTAATTCTACAGTGAAGATGCATTCTTAATGAGTTTCACTGGGTTTGATTAGTTCACTTCCATTTGATCATGTATGGAATTGCAGTCATTGTGAAGTTCTTTTCAATGGCATATTCTCATGATAGATGAAGCTGTCATTTGGCTGTGTTTTGAGTAGTGGTGATATGAGATGAAAAGATCTCAGTGACTGAAAAGATTTCTCTGGAAGATTTTCCATTTTAGGAAATGTAGTGATTCATTAACATGATTGCCAGCATAATGAATATGGATATAAAACCAGTCAAATTGAAATTACCCAGAGGTATAATTAACTTTTCAGTGCTGTCCCTTGGAAGTGCACATGTGCATATGTAATGCAGAACTCTCTGGGCATGCAGGAATTAATATGCTAGTGACTTTCAGTACTTTTTTTATTTCTTCACATTTAGAGAATTAGTAAGACAATATATGTTGCTAAGCTGTCTTCTGTTTGCTATTACATTATAAACATTTTCCAAATGTTTATTTGAATGCAGTATTTAGGCAACATTTTACATATGCTTTATTTGTCCTACTGCCATCCAGTAATCAAATATTACTTTGCTTCTGTTTTTTGCTATTGGAAATATACATAAGATTTTTAAAAAATATTTGTTAGCTATAAGAGGAGAAATAGAGGAGCTTGATTGCTCAGACTAATGTAAAAAGTCAGTAAAAATGTATATCTTCTTTTAAAATCCCCATTTCAAAATTCTTATAAATAGATTTTCATGCTTCTAATTTCTGTGTTAGTGTATTTTATAATAATAATAATAATAATAATAATAATAATAATAATAATAATAATAATAATAATAATAAATAATGTAAAACAAGCAGTCAAAGAAGAAGAACATGCCCTGGCAGAATATGTAAAGCAAAGTGAAGAACCTGCTTTGATTGAAGTAAAAAATCAGAAACTCCTCAAAGCACAGCAGACAAAAAATCAGTACAAGAAAACCACACTACAAACTAGAGCTAACAGCTGGCACAACAAAACATTGCATGGAAAATTCCTTGACAAAATTGAACGAAAAGCTGATAAGGAGAAGACCTGGCTATGGCTCACGAATGGGACCCTGAAGAAGGAGACAAAAGGCCTGATCCTTGCAGCCCAGGAGCAAGCCATCAGGACAAATGGAATTAAGGCCAAGATCGAAAAATCAGCTGATGACCCAAAATGCAGACTGTGCAAGGAAACCGACGAAACCATTGATCATATCCTCAGCTGCTGTAAGAAAATCAGCAGACAGACTACAAACAGAGGCACAACTCTGTGGCCCAAATGATCCATTGGAACTTATGCCTCAAGTACTACCTGCCAGCAGGAAAGAACTGGTGGGATCACAAACCTGCAAAAGTATTGGAAAATGAGCATGCAAAGATACTGTGGGACTTCCGAATCCAGACTGACAAAGTTCTGGAACACAACACACCAGACATCACAGTTGTGGAAAGGAAAAAGGTTTGGATCATTGATGTTGCCATCCCAGGTGACAGTCACATTGATGAAAAACAACAGGAAAAACTCAGCCGCTATCAGGACCTCAAGATTGAACTTGGCAGAAACCAGTGCAGGTGATCCCGGTGGTGATGGGCACATTGGGTGCCGTGCCAAAAGATCTCAGCCGGCATTTGGAAACAATAGACATTGACAATATTACGATCTGCCAACTGCAAAAGGCCACCCTACTGGGATCTGCGCACATCATCCGAAAATACATCACACAGTCCTAGACACTTGGGAAGTGTTCGACTTGTGATTTTGTGATATGAAATCTAGCATATCTATCTTGTTTGCTGTGTCATAATAAAATAATAATAAAACTTTATTTATATCCCACCAACATCTCCCAGAAGGGACTCAGGGTGGCTTACAAAAGCACGTAGAAGTGCAACAGAATGCATAGGTACAGTAAAATATGTAACATTATATAAACAATTACTGTATCAATTCATATAAAACAGACATATATATATATATATATATATATATATATATATATATATATATTATAACACCCCTACTAGTTTAAATAAAATATTCAATAAAACACAGTAATAACTGCAAATTAAAATAGACCGTATCTATTTCAGTCACATAAAGTGCAGGGGCCAAAAAATTGCTTGATTCTCAAGTTTTAACTGAGGTTTTAATCATGTTCAAAGGCTTCTTGAAGAGTCATGTTTTCAAGTTTTTCCAAACACATTGGAGTTTGGGGGCTAACCTAACTTCTCTGGGGAGGGCATTCCAAAGCTGAGGGGCCACCACTGAGAAGGCCCTCTCCCTCGTTCCCACCAACCACGTTTGAGAGGGAGGTGGAACTGAGAGTAGGGCCTCCCTGGCAGATCTTAGAGCCCACGCCGGTTCATAGGGGGAGAAGCGGTCTTGAAGATAGGTTGGACCTGAAACGTGTAGGGCTTTGTCGGTAATAACCTGTACTTGGAATTGGGACTGGAAATTTGTCAGCAGCCAGTGGAGCTGCTTTAATAGGGGCATTGTATGCAACCCTATAGCCCCGGTGGCAAAGTGCGTTAAAGCACTGAGCTGGAGACCGAAACGTCCCAGGTTCAAACCCCAGGAGCGGCATGAGCGGCCGCAGTTAGCTCCAGCTCCTGCCAACCTAGCAGTTCGAAAATGTGCCAATGTGAGTAGATCAATAGGTACAGCTCTGGCGGGAAGGTAACGGTGCTCCATGCAGTCATGCCGACCACATGACCTTGGAGGGGTCTACAGACAACGCCGGCTCTTCGGCTTAGAAATGGAGATGAGCACCAACCCCCAGAGTCGGTCACGACTGGACTTAACATCAGGGGAAACCTTTACCTTTACCTTATGCTCCCTATAACTAGCTCCAGTTAGTAATCTGTCTGCTGACCTTTGCACTAATTGCTGTTTCCGAGCTGTCTTCAAAGGCAGCCCCACATAAAGTGCGTTCTAGATATAACTTAAGGTGTGGACCACCATGACCAAGTCAGGCTTTTCGAAGTACAGTCACAGCTGGTGCACAAGTTTTAGCTATGTGAAGGCCCTCCCAACCACCACTAACACCTGAGTTTCAAGTGTCAATGCTGAGCCTAAGAGGACCCCCAAACTGCGGACCTGTATCCTCAGGAGGTGTGTAACCCTGTTGAGCACAGGTCACCACCCTGATCGGCCTCACGATTGACCAGTAGGAGCTCTGTGTTGTCTGGATTAAGCCTCATTTTATTTGCCCTCATCCAGTCCATCACAGTTGCCAGTCATATTAGTTTAGTTTCTAAGTAAAGCATTACAGCTATATATTCCAGTTCTGGTGAATCAGCCTAAAAAAGATTGAGTCTCTTTCCTTTTCCACTACATAAATATTGACATTTTAGCTGATGTTAATATACTTTGAATCACTTCAGCATCTATTGTACCTGTGCACCCTTCCAAATAATCCAGTAATCCTATTAAGGATATCTTCCAGCACTTTACAGTTACAAATTGGATCACATGGGATTAAGCATCACATCGTTTCTAGTTTTGTATTTTAGTTGAATGATTACTCTTTTTCTTATCTTAGGATGTTTCACTGGTTTTTGGAGTGTAGATTTACAGCTTTCCAAACATTTCATGTTGGTGACACATTTTTGAGACACGCATCATTTTGCGACACAGTATTTCAGTTTTACTAGCAAACCAGAAGTTAAACTCTGACCCCTTCTAAGAGATATAGACACTTGAATGCATTGCAATAATGAAATGTATGGGGACACAACATATCTCATGAAAACCTTTCATCAATATGTATATGAATTGACAGATAACATTCATTTCCAATATTTTTGTGATTTCTCGTTATGATCGCATGACATATCTGCACAGCACATCCAACACACGGTTTGGGAAGCTCTGCATTAGAGTCAAACCTTATGCAATGCCAGAAATACAGTTTAGCGGTGTAATGTTAGAAAAAGTTGACAATTTCTGCTACCTTGGCAGCCACCTCTCCACAAAAGTCAACATTGCCACTGAAATACAACACCGGCTGAGCTCTGTGAGTGCAGCATTTTTCTAAATGAAGCAGAGACTGCTTGAGGATCAGGACATCCGTAGGGATACCAAGGTGCTTGTTCATAAAGGTATTGTCCTCCCAACTCTGTTATACACCTGCGAAACATGGACTGTTTACAGATGTCACAGTCAACTCCTGGAATGATTCCATCAGCATTGCCTCTGAAAAATCCTGCAAATCTCTTGGGAAGACAGGCAGACAAATGTCAGTGTCCTGAAAGAAACAGACCACTAGCATTGAAGCTATGCTCCTACGCCATGAACTCTGCTGGATTGGCCATGTTGTCCGAATTCCCGATCACCATTTCCTAAAGCAGCTACTTTACTCCCAACCCAAGAACGGAAAACGGAATATTGATGGACAGGAAAAGAGATTTAAAGATGGGCTTGAAGCGAACTGCAAAAATTATGGCATAGACACCGAGAACTGGGAAGCCCTTGAGCACTCTATCTGGAGATCAGCTGTGACTAGCAGTGCTATGGAATTTGAAGAGGCACAAATTGAGGACGAAACGTGCCAAGAGGAAGACTTGTCAAGCCAATTCTGATCAGGACCACCTTCCACCTGGAAACTGATGTCCTCACTGTGGAAGAACATGTGGGTCAAGAATAGGACTCCACTGTCACCTACGTATCCACTGACAGGACACCATACCTGGAAGACAATCATATTTGGACAACAAGGGATCGCCTAAGTAAGTAGGCTGGACATTTAAAATTCCCTTCCCTAAATTGCAAATTTCAGGATTCTATAGAATGGAGCTATACACTATAATTTTGTAATATAATTTTTAAATATTAAAGATAGGCTGTTGCTCCTCACTGTCACTTTCTCTCAAGAACCATTTTAGGAGCACCCATTGGCTACGCTCTTATCAAGCAGCTTTACAAAGTTTGCAATGCAAAGAACTCCTGTCTGACTTGTTCAGGTGCGAAACATAGTTGCATGGTTTAAATATATAACATACCCACCGGGGATGATGTGAGTTATAAGTCAACTCATCTGGAGGGGTCTAGGCTGAAAGAAGAAACCATTGAAAAATGCCACTAACAACATTCCTCATGTATAAAAGCATCTGAGCAGTCCGATAGGGAATTAATAAGATGTGGGAACTCTGCTTCCTTTCGGCTGATGAGTTTCTTTGAAGGTTTGGTTCTGCTTTGTAGCCCAACTGCAAATGTTTTATTTACCAAAGCAAACAGAAACCCTTTGGCCTGGCTCTTTTGTTTAGGTTGGGCTGATCACTTCCTTGTTCTTGGCTGTGCCTTTCTGTTGTTTGTGTTATGTGTTGCTGCACAGAGATGTCCATAGTTGGAAGTTTGCAGTTAATTTGTAATTTTTAAATGATTTTTATTGAAGTTTCAAGTGATATATACAACAAAAGTATGAGAACAAATTTTTCATAGAAAGTAGGAGGAAAAAAGGGAAAAGAGAGAGGGAAAAAAGAAATAATAAAACATATAATAATTATATATATAAAGGGTTGACTTCTGTTCTTCTTCCTTCTGTTCAAGTCTCTTAATTCTTCTTAAGTTGCATCAACATTCTTTCCCTTTTAATTATCTTCTTTAAATGTTACCTCTCATCTATTGAGATTTCGTAGTTCAACTTAATATAGTCCTCAAATATAGACCAGTTGGTCATTTTTATTCCTCTGCCTGTGTTCTTTTTTTTTGTAAATATGTTAATTGGTCCATGTCCTTTATCTCTATTACTTTATTTAACCAAAGTTCTTTATTTGGTATCTTTTCTAATTTCCACATTTGAGCAAAGACCATTCTTGCTGCGTTCGTAAGAAAAATGAGTAGTTTTTCTTTATTGAGCTCTACAAAGGATTCTGCCTCGAACATTCCCAGTAGGTAGATTTTTGACCAGTTTGCTTTTAGATCCATTGTGTAGGTAAATCTCAATCTTCTTGTCCAGATCTCTTCTCAGTCTTTCATCTGTATTGATTTCCCTATATTTCTTGCCCATTTTATCATTGAGTTTTTTATTTCTTCTATTTCTGTTGCCAAGCGCAACAGTTTATTATAACTTTTTGTAAGTAATTTCTTTCCTGTTTGTAATATTATGTCCCAAAAGTCCCCTTTTTCACAAAAACCCAACTTCTTATCAGAGTTATAATGTTCTCTTATTTGTAAGCATTGGGACCATGTTACTTCTTTGAAATTTATTTTAATCTCTTCGTGGCTTCTCAAATTGAGGTTATTCTTCTCACCTACCAACACTTCTTATATGTAGGCCATTTCGTCCAGCCTAACAACCTTACTTGGTTTGCCTTCTTTGGTTTTTGATCTTTTTTATTCTTCTAATGCAGTAAACAGAGGAACCTCGGGTGGTGCAGCAGATTAAACCGCTGAGCTGCTGAACTTGCTGACCAAAAGGATGGCAGTTTGAATTCAGGGAGCAGAGTGAGCTCCCGCTGTTAGCCCCAGCTTCTGCCAACCTTGCAGTTTGAAAACATGCAAATGTGAGTAGATCAATAGGTACCGCCTCGGTGGGAAGGTAATGGCACTTCATGCGGTCATGCTGACCACATGACCTTTGAGGTATCTACGGACAATGCCGGCTCTTCAGCCTAGAAATGGAGATGAGCACCAATCCCCAGAATTGGACAGGACTAGACTTAATGTCAGGGGGAAACCTTTACTTTACCTAATGCAGTAAACATGCGTACTCTCGTAAGACTTTTCATTTTAGTCTCTAAATCAATGTGATTGGTGTATGACTTCGATACCAACATAATTTGCATCTTACCTGTAGGACTTTTAATAATGCAAATGAAAGCAGCTGGATGGGTAGTTGCTTCCAACTTACTAAACCAAAATTATCATAGAATTTTCATGGGAAATTTTCCATGGTCTTCCTCTGAGACTGAGAGAGCGTGAGTTGCCCAAGGTCACCTAGCGGGCTAAGTGGGGATTCAACACTTCATTTGCCAGAGTTGTAGTCCAACACTCAACCCCTCCACTACATTGGCTCTCTACTTCATGGAGTTGCAAATAATTGCTTAAAAAGTTACTGCACTAATATAAGTTATGTTTTTTCTTATTCTTTTGCCTGTTTTTCTGGGAGTTGAATTAAAATATCTTTCAATAAGTGCAGTAGTCCAGTCCTTGCTAACTGATTTGAGAAGTCTTCTTAACCTCATCAAAGTTGTCACACAGAACAAGATTTCACAATATCCTTTCCCTTGTTTGCTGGTGTGGCATAAGCTACAAAAGTGATTCAAGTATTGCAACCATTTCCGTTGCATTTGTTTGGAGGATCAGCATACTTCTAATTGTAGAGCTTTAGTTTGTTATTTTTCTGTCTGCCAAAGTCTGGTCATGTTCAATTCTACTGTCACCAGACATTTGGCAATATTACCCCTGCCATAACATAGTGACTCTGTCAAAGATAATTATAATAGAAAAGGCCACCCAAATACTCAATTTATTTTGCTTCATTTTCCTTAACCATGATGTGGTTTCATTGTGATATCTTGATGTATATTATGTAACCAAAATAATGGGAAAATGAATAGAAATTATACAAGCTATACAATGGTTTGAATTCCAAGAAATCCTGGTGGCAATGTGTTTTTGGGAGGTAAGCTTGGGGCCTTTCTACACAGCCATATAACCCAGAATATCAAGACAGATAATCCACAATATTCCAGTTCAATGTGGATTTTGTACAGCTGTGTAGAAAGGGCCTTACTGTCCCTAAGAGATCCACAAAGCCAATCCTAAGTTGTTTCTCATAGGGCATGACTTCCAGACATTTCACCATTTTGGTTGCCCTTTTCTGAACCCCTTCCAGCTGTTCAAAGTCCTTCTTGAATTGTGGTGCACTTACAGGCGAGCTCTTACCAAAGTGGAAAATTATTACAAGTTTTTGTCGTGTTTTGCAAAGGCACTGTATGTGTTAACTAGAAAATGAAGTGCATGAAGCTGATTGGCTGAGCCTGCAAAGACCCAGGAATTGATTTGATACTGTTTCTGTTCTGCTGCTGCAGAACCAGCTTGGACAAGTTTTCAGTGCTGACTGAGTACTGTTGGTGAAGAGAGCAGTGTACTCAGAAAGAGGCCTTGCTATTTTGAGGCCTGTTTGCTGCTGAGAAAAGAGGGTGAAGAACCAGGACTGTATTCTTCTCTGAAGCAGATTTGTGGACTGAGAAAGGACCATTTATGCATGTGGACTTCTGTAAGTCATCAGAGGGTCCATTGTAAATACTACTGTTCTTTTTTGATCTCTTGAAATCAGTAAAGTTCCTGTAT
This sequence comes from Anolis carolinensis, assembly GCF_035594765.1. Classification (NCBI taxonomy): domain Eukaryota; kingdom Metazoa; phylum Chordata; class Lepidosauria; order Squamata; family Anolidae; genus Anolis; species Anolis carolinensis. The sequence goes on from NC_085846.1 coordinate 65,127,900, forward strand.
TTTTGTTCTGCAAACCTGAGTGGCATGTTATTCTGTGGGTGACTCTGGATTGCAGGCACACTTAAGAGCTTCCATTTATCATCAATCCGTAACAGTTTTGCAGCCTTAAATGGCATCAATTAATTCTTGGGTCAGTTGATCTAAGAAGTAGTAAAGAAGGACAAAGAATTAAAACTGCTTTGCTCACATTCTTAGAAGTGATCAGGAGGAAAACTCACAGTTGGGCAAGTACTTACAGGTGTTGGAATTCCACACAATTCTGTGTTTTGAGTTCATCAAACCATGCAATCAAAAAGCAGGGGATGGAGAAAGAAATAGAAATTTCCAAAAGTTAGGTTAGGTGTTGGTCCCATTCAAACTCCAGCTTAGGCCCAATAAAGAGATAGTGCAGGCTGAATAAATGGATGATTGTTAGTTGGGCTTGTTATCAGATTGCAACTTGCACGCTAGGACAGAGAAGCAAGCGCTAGCCTGGAAAACACAATGGGCTAGATCTATCACCTCTTGCTTTGAAACTTGTTTTGAGCAAAACACATCAGGAAACACCTTCCTTCCACACAAGGTGTGTCTAATGATACTGGGAGAATACACAACAAGCAATTTGAGCAACTGCCAAAACAGCAAAGGGAAGAAAAAGATATTTCTTGACTTGAATATCCAGCTCTCCCGTGCTTCACTTTTTTTACAACTGTTCTTAGAGAAACCTTCTTAATGTTTGTTCTCTTGCTGGTCAGAGTTCATTGGATTCAAGTCTGTGATATATTACACTATGTAACAAAATTTGAAAAAAAAAATCTGTTCCTGGTTTGAAAGTGTTGTTTCCTGTTTAATTGTGTGGTACTTACTTTGAAAGTAGTTGTTATGCTCCAGAAATTTCATTTTTGTGACTGCCACAAACTATTGGTTGAGACTCTGAGATATTAATTGAAAAACGATAGCAAAATGTGCTGCAGGATGTCTGACAAAAACTGAATTTTTACAGTTTAACAAACATTTTCCATGATTTTATGATAGAACCAATTAGGAAATGACATTTATAACCCAGGAACAAAAAGCATGTTACATATTCTTATTGGATTCAGTAGGTGTAGTTTTGAACTGCTCAGTTATTGTTTAAATTACATTTACACTCTGTCATTTTAGTTTTTCTGTATTGATATGCAACAGTTTGTAAATAAAATGCTTCTATTTTTTAAATAAATCATTTCTGTCCAAAACCACAAAAATCTCCATTCCATAGCGTTCCTCCTGTCACGTTCCAAGCATCAGTCATATATGTAGAATGGAATTCCCCTATTTTGGGCATGTCTCCCAGTTCATAAATCAGGCATCTCTGCTTCATGTCTCTTATTTCTGTGTATGTTCTTGGGAAGCTCAGCCACTCATTTCCACAGGGATATTTGCCTGGGCTTGACTAGGATATGAATAGTACTATTGGGGAAAGTGAGGGAGCTGCCTCAGGCAGCAGAACTTGTCGAGATGGGATGTGGAGGAGCATTGGAGCTCTGAGGGCTGTGGTTTCTGACCTATACAGCCTAAACTATCATGGTTTCTTCAAGTGGAATAAATCTGAACATTTTACCGATTTTTTCTTTAGCAAAAATTGGGAGTGATTTGTGTTATTACTTTAAATTGTTATAATGTGTTCCTTTTTGTCACAATTTTTGGATAGCTTAATGTGTTGTGTCTGGTCAATTTAGGTCAAGACGATTAATTTCCTAGGGATTTCCTAGGCAAGGAATACTCAGAGCTGGTTTTGCCAGTTCCTTCCATTGAAATATAGCCTCCAGCATTTGTATCATATACAGTAGAACCCCGGGCGGACCTCAACTCGGTCAACCAGATAACTCGGATTACCAGGCGGGACGCAGGTTGGATCGGGAGGCACTGCAAACGCCTTCCGATCCAGTCCTTGTCCCCGTGGCCTCTCCATGGGTACTTAGGCTGGATCGGGAGGCGCTGCAAACGCCTCCCGATCCAGTCCTCATCCCCATGGCCTCTCCATGGGAACTTAGGCTGGATCGGGAGGCGCTGCAAACGCCTCCCGATCCAGTCCTCGTCCCCATAGAGAGGCCTCTCCATGGGTACGAAGCCTGGGTCGGGAGGCGCTGCAAACGCCTCCCGATCCAGTCCTCGTCCCCATGGAGAGGCCTCTCCATGGGTACGAAGCCTGGGTCGGGAGGCGCTGCAAACGCCTCCCGAGCTAGCCTTCCTCCCCATGGAGAGGCCTCTCCATGGGTACGAAGGCTGGATCGGGAGGCGCTTGCAGCATCTCCCGATCCAGCCCTCGTCCCCACGGAGAGGCCTCCCTGCGGTTGGGAGCACCAGCGCAATGAGGGGGCTCTCCTTCCCTTTGGCGGAGGCCTGGAGCCAGGGAAGTGACTCCCACTTCCCTGGCTCCAAGCCTTCGCCAAAGGAAGAAAGACCCTTTGTTCGGCGGGTGGGTGAAAGGGGAGGGCCGCAAAAGCGAGCGCCCCGTGCATGTTGCTAGGTAGCTTGCTATCTACCTAGCAACACGCACGCCAGCGAGCAGGTGAACGGGGAGGGCCTTCGCGGCCCTCCCCGTTCACCTGCTCGGATTGCACGGAGGCTCGAACGAGCGGGGTTTTACTGTAATGGAACTGGTGAGTAGAAAGCTTACCAACCCAATAAGCCTTTATTGGCATATATAACAAGACAGTGTAAAATGCTGTATATACTATACAATAAAAACTTGTTTGGAGGGAGTTGAAAGTCTGTGTTGCCCAGCGACAGCCCTAAAACATCACTGCTCTTGAGGAAATCTGCATGGAGGAATGGGCCAACATACCAGCAACAGTGTGTGCCAACCTTGTGAGGACTTACAGAAAATGTTTGACCTCTGTCATTGCCAATAAAGGATATACAGTAGAGTCTCACTTATCCAACATAAACAGGCCAGCAGAAAGTTGGATAAGTGAAAATGTTGGATAGTAAGGAGGGATTAAGGAAAAGCCTATTAAACATCAAATTAGGTTATGATTTTACAAATTAAGCACCCAAACATCATGTTATACAACAAATTTGACAGAAAAAGTAGTTCGATATGAAATAATGCTATGTAGTAATTACTGTATTTACAAATTTTGCACCAAAGTATCACGATTTATTGAAAACATTGACTACAAAAATGTGTTGGATAATCCAGAACGTTGGATAAGCGAATGTTGGATAAGTGAGACTCTATTGTATAACAAAGTATTGAGATGAACTTTTGTTATGGACCAAATACTTATTTTTCACCATAATTTGCAAATAAATTCATGAAAAATCAGACAATGTGATTTTCTGGATGTGTTTTCTCATGTTGTCTCTCATAGTTGAGGTCTACCTATGATGTCAATTACAGGCCTCTCTCTTTTTAAGAGGGAGAACTTGTACAATTGGTATCTGACTAAATACTTTTTTCCCCACTGTAATGTCAGAGGAAAACCTTTACCTTTACCTACCCTGTTTCCCCAAAAATAAGACAGTGTCTTATATTAAGTTTTGCTCCCTAAGTTGCACTAGGTCTTATTTTTAGGGGATGTCTTATTTTTCCATGAAAAAGAATTCACATTTATAGTTGAACAAAAAAAAAAGAACATTTATTATATACTGTACAGTAGTTGTCATCACAAACCAACTGTGAATCTCATCAGGAATTTCTTGCTACTACCATTATTTTAATATACAACAATTTATAATATGTACATTTACCGATCCTGCATGCTCTGGTGTTCTGTTCAGCAGGCATGTTTCCAACCAAAAACTTTGCTAGGTCTTACTTTCAGGGGAGGCCTTATATTTAGCAATTCAGCAAAACGTCTACTAGGTCTTATTTTCCGGGGATGTCTTATTATCGGGGAAACAGGGTAGGTAAGGGATGCTCGACTTGTAATTGATTATTCTAGATTAAGTGGTTTTATATGGGGACCTCCATACTAATATGGTATTTCCCTGAAAATAAGACACTCTCTTATATTTATTTTTCTTCAAGAAGACACCGTATGGCTGATTTTCAGGGCATGTCTTATTTTTTTTATTAAGTGTGGTACAATAATCTACATTTATTCAAATATAGTTAAGGTATCTTCTTCTGGAACATCGTTATAACTCTTCAAAAAATGTCTTGTGACTCCATTTCCTTTAGAACCATTTGCCCCAATCTTTCATGTCAAGCAGTAGAGCTCTCATTAAATGAGCAGGGTTGCCCGCACCTCTCTGGTCACCTCCGAGATAGCAGCTGTCACAATGGGGCAGATGAAAAGGGCTGCCTATCTTCTTTACAATTCCGTGCCAGTACACTGCATATCCATGCCTATCACTATGTCTTATTTTCGGAGTATGCCTTATATTGCGCAAATGCTTAGAAATCCTGCTATGGCTTATTTTATGAGTATGCCTTATTTTTGGGGAAACACGGTAGTAGCCTATCTTTATTCATAATTAAAATGTGATATGCAAGAATTTTGGAGTGCTCCTTGGTCTGGTCAGTGAGATCGTGTCTTTATGCTCCAAAGTTCTGACTTGATGGCATCTCCCCCACTTCTTGGTATACGACAAGGAGGGAAGTTCTTTAGTTTTTTGGCACATTTTTTTTGTTCCACACCAGAACCTGCCGTAATCCTCACTCAGTGCAATGGTCCCTCATGTAAAGTTTTATACTTGGGAGAAATGGTAGGAATGCCATGGATGAGGCTTTAAATTCTTTTTCTGCAGTCGTGTTTCCATCCAAATTTATTCCTGCTATGGAGAGGGAAGATCCTTCTTGCTGAAAAAGCAGATGCAGGGAGGCAAGAGCAGAATAATGTTCAGGAGAAGGGGAGTTAATCAACACTCCCCATTTGCCTAATGAAATTAATAGCTAACTGCATCTTTTTGTTCTGAAGACAACAGATGGGCATAATAAGCTTTATGCTTTAAATCTATATATATAAAAGAGTGATGGCATCATGGCGACCCACAAAACAACAAAACTACAGGCCCTCCAACCTCGAAATTTGAGAACACAACCCATCATCCACGCCTCTAGGTTGATACAACAAAAAGAAAAGAAAAATAAAGTCCTAATGAGAGAGAGAGAGGAATAATTGTTTTTATCCAATTGCTGCCAGTTAGAAGGCTAAGCTCCTCCAACTTGGTCTCCTAGCAACCCAATAAAAAATAATAAAAAACACTAAAAATTAATACAATAAAATATTATAATAACAGAAAATAACTAAAAATAATACAAGAAAATAATAAAATATAATAAATAAAAATATAACTTACAATAAAATTAATTTAAAAAATGCAAATAAAGTAAAATAAAAATTACACAACAATTTTTAACCAATACCACCACCACTTTGCCACAGCAACGCGTGGCCGGGCACAGTTAGTTGTTAATAAAATAATGCTCACAGTACTATAGGTTTTATAGGGTTTTCTTAGTCAAGGAATACTTAGAGATGTTTTGCCTTCATTGGCTTTTGTAAATTGATGTGGATTTCAATGTTTTTGATTTAGGTTAGATATAACTTATTTCACTTCACTTCACTTCACTTTATTTCTTAATTAGACACTCTCCACCAGAGTGCTCCAAGCGACTTACAATTTAAAATATCATTCCAAAATATAAAAACATTCAACCTAAAAACATTCAACAGTGACTATTTGGCAAATTAGATCTGATTTACTTAAATGCACAACCAAACAGCCAAGTCTTGAGCGTTTTTACAAAAGGTCACAATTCCGACATTGCTCTAACATATGGAGGCAATGAGTTATTTGATAGGTTATGTTTTATTTAATTTTAGGTGTCACATTATAATATGTTTTTATATGTTGGGTTATATGGTGTTATTATGTTTGTATTTGTTGTTGTATTAAGACATTAATTGTTTGCCTTTTTGTTTGTTGGAATCCGCCCTGAGTCCCCTTGGGGAGACAGGGTGGAATATAAATCATGTTATCATTGTTATTGCTGTTCTCATGAAATAATAATAATAATAATACTTTATTTATAACCCGCCTTCTCTCCCCGAAGGGACTTAGGGCGGTTTCCAAAAAATAACAAAAATGGCAAACATTCCCATATTATTGTACTCACCTTAAGCATTTCTAGCTTGTGGCAACCCTAAGGTGACCCTGTCACAGGGTTTTCTAGGCAAGATTTGTTCAGAGCTAGGTTATTTTTGCCTAGTTCTGAGGCTAAGAGTGTGTGAGTTGCCTAAGGTCATCCATTGGATTTCCATGGGTGAATGAGGATTTGAACCCTGGTCTCCAATGTTAATAACCCAATATTCAAACCATTACACCATGCTGGCTGTTGAATATATCCTACAGTACCTACAAATTCTACAGCACCCATATTCTCCCTATCAAATAGTTCTTGATTGGAGGTGATCTTTCCCATTTCATGCCTATGGTATTACTAAAGTTATTTATAGCTGACATTCCAAGTGTTATGACATCTTGTCATTCTTTTAAAAAAAGCTTAAAAGAAAGGAGCACAGGCACATTAAAAAGAGCGACAGATGAAACTACTTCTATCTGAGCAAAGTGGTTGTAAAACACAGCAGTCTTTAATTGCTGCTTATTGTTAGTGTTAGGGCTGGGCTTTAACACAGCAGATTAATCACCAAGCTCCAATCGATTTTGCCAACTGGAAGGTTGAGAGTTTGAGGCCCAGGTCAGGGTGAGCTTTAGCTTCTGCCTACCTAGCAAATGTGAGTAGATAAATAGGAACGGCATTAAAGCAGGGAGGTATTTAGGTCTGGTGTTTCAACCACAAAAAAGTTTATAAAAAAAGAAAGCTCTTCAGTATTTATATATTTATTATTTATTTACTCTATTTATACCCCACCGTTCTCTACCCCGCAGGGGGCTCAAGGTGGTTTCATAGTGGCAAATATTCAATGCCTTAAAACATATACAATTTAAAAATTGAAATTAGATTAGATTAAAATCAGATATATTCAACATTTAAAAAACATTAAAGGTAAAGGTAAAGGTTTCCCCTGACATTAAGTCCAGTCATGTCTGACTCTGGGAGTTGGTGCTCATCTCCATTTCTAAGCCGAAGAGCCAGCATTGTCCGTAGACACCTCCAAGGTCATGTGACTGCATGGAGCGCCGTTACCTTCCTGCCGGAGCGGTACCTATTGATCTACTCATATTGGCAAGTTTTCGAACTGCTAGGTTGGCAGGAGCTGGAACTAACACCGGCCACTCACGCCACTCCCAGGGTTTGAACCTGGGACCTTTCCGTCTCCAGCTCAGTGCTTTAACGCACTTCTCATTCAAGTCCAAACCTTTCCATAGTTGGTAGGGAGATGGAGCGACAGCGCCCCTTCCCCCGGTGACCGGAACCGAGCACAGCTTCCAAAGATGCCGAAATATTTGTTGTCTGTCTTGTCATTGTGATAATCAGCATTCAATGTTTGCCGTAAATGTTGTCTGTGATCCGCACTGGATCCCTTTGGGATACTGTAAATAAATAAATACATAAATAATAAACCTGAACAGTTCTTGGAGACAAGAATCTTGAATATAAAAGACTGTGATAATCTACCTTAAGCTTGAATAGGCCTCTGGCCCCATCTACACTGTCATATAATGCAGTTTGAATTATATGACCAGTATAAATTCATACAATACAGTTCAGTTCAATGGAACTAAATAGCAATTTCATTGCTCCACTGACATGGAAACAATTGACACAATTGGATGAGGATAACCACTTGGATGGACACTGCTCCTTCTCTTTTTCTTAATTGCTACATGTTTCTATGTGTGCCCATTGGCTGAGCAAGGAGGCAAAATTTCCTTTGGGAGAGTCCAACTGTGCAATCATCTGGTGTATCATCATTATAAAATTATGGCTCACAGTCCAAAGAAATTTCCTCCTTCTGAGTATAATGTGCATTTCTTGTAATCCCCACAGGATACATGCTGAAAGAAGCATAGACTTAAAACACACTCTTTCTTCAGCATGACTCATATATATTGCCCTTGCTGTACTTGAAAGCCACTCTGGTTAATGGAAGGTTACATTTACTTCCTTTTCCAGATGGTAGATGAGTCTTTTTTTCCAATATTGAGAAGGGTAAAGCCTTTGCTTATCTTGTGATCCCAAATATTTAGTGAGTGGAGATATTTGCTTATCCTTCAAATGATGCTGCTTTTACTTTTCCTGTATCTTTTGGGTTTGTATATGGATTAGTAGAAGTGAACTTTGCCATTTTCTGACTCTGGGAAAGTCCATGAAGGACTTTATTTTATTTTGCTATTGTAGACGTTAGCCTGTCTTTGTTTGGAATGGGTCTTAGATGGTGAAGTTGAAGCAAGCAGTCCTTTTTATAGCTGTGAACAGAGTTCAGAATACTGAGGATGTTCAATTGATTTGATTAATCAGAGACTTGGAAAATAAATTTGCACTTTTCTAGAACTCCAGTGTAGAGCTTTTTTTTCCCAATTGTGGGAATTTTCAATTTATGGAACAAAAAGAAGGAAAGAGGGCACACATTTTCCCCTGTTTCTCCTGATTGCAGTCATTCACATGAAACAAGGTAGTTCAAAAACTCTGGGTCTTGATGAAGCCAGATTTTTAATCAGCGAATGCTTTAGTTAATTAATCTTCCAATTAAAGCTTTCAGAACACAGTTGATTGTAGAGAATTTTCCCCCAAAGTAGACGCTGTCAAGCACATTCTGTCCAAGTGGCTCATAAGAAGGTGGCATGGCAAATGAGAATATCTATAATAGGCTATGCACTTATGTATATATTTATTGACCCAAATAACCTGGTTTACTTATCCATAAGTCAGTGTAGCTACTATCCATGGGCCTGGTTACCGTATCAGCCATTTAATTCGTGTTTCTGTACCGTTTTCTTCATTCGGAATGCACGAAACGGTACACCCCCTACAGCACGGAAACATGAGTGAAACGAAAGTTAAGTGGAGATGGCAACTGTTTGGTTGTTTGATTTTTGGCACTCTGCTGCAGGCCCTGGAGGGCCTACAGCCTGGCAGGACCTACAGCTGAGCGACGCTCGACCCCTGGCTCGCTAGGATTCAGGCCCTGCGAAGGCCTACAGCCAAGCGCTGAGTGACAGGTGATCGGCGCTCTCAGGTTTTGGTCCTGGTAGGGGCTGGCAGAGCCTACAGCCGAGCGCCAACTGAGAGGCAATTGGAGTCCTCAGATTTAGGCCTGGCAGGCCCTAGCAGGCCCTAAATCTGAGCATGTCATGTGCTTCTTGCTCGGCGCTCAGCTGTAGGGCCTGGCAGGCCCTGACGCTTTTCCGTCCAAGGTCCAAAAATATTCAGGGGTTTTTTTTTACCTTGGATGGAAAAGCTCATTTGGAAAGGCACCTATTTTCAGGAGAGGTGCTTGAAAACGAAAACGGGGCCTTACCAATGAAACAAACAGGAACTGATAGTGATTCCATACAAATGCATGAGACTAGTAACTACTGTATCTTAATTCTTATTAGAAAGGAGGCCATCCCCTTCTCTGAATAGTATGGCAAAAGGGGAGAGCTAAGTCCTTCCTGCGAGACCCCAAAAGAAGCATTGCCCCCAATACAGTCTTGAGCAAAATGGGAAAATGGCAATGGTAATGAATAGTGCACTTTTAATGAGTCTTCTTTAGCATGGTATGATAATCAATAACTTTATCCATATTTGAATAGACTTGACCTGACAATAGCTTTATAAGATTTCTTCACAGAAATTCTTTTACCTCCTCGTTTGTCTGTATATGCTTCTCAAATTGCTCAATTTTTTAATTGTCACCTGTAGGTATAAAGGGGGTTCTTTCTTGTATGGTAATCCCATCAAACATTCCAGTTACAAATTAGAATTTCAATCTGTGAAGGCCAGAAATCTGTTGTGCATTTAACTGTTGCAAGACTATGACCAGAAATAAATCTTTATATTGCAATTTTTTAAAAGTGAATGTAGGGCTTTTATGTGTGCATGTGGCCAGTAAGGCAGTGCAAAGACATGTGCAATGACAGTTGGAATGGCCACAGTGTACGATTTCTGAATCATGTGATTTTAATATTTATATTAGGATGTTTTAATGCTTTGTCTTATTGTTAAATATTGCATATGCCTATGTTTTAATGGTTTTAATTATTTTAATTTATAGTTATATGTCTGTGTATAGCTCTTACGATTTTTTGTTATATGTATGTTGGCATTGAATTATTGCCTTTAATGTTGTAAACTGCCCTGAGTCCCCCCAGGGGCGAGAAGGGCAGTATAGAAATATACTAAATAAACAAATAAATAAATAAATGTGTAATTTGAAGACCAAATATATTTGTTGAAAATGGAAATATTGAGGTGAAAGGTCAATATTTGTTTTTGACTGAGAAAAATAGGATAAAAACATTGTCACCAAATTTACCAAATATGTGATAACTGTATTTCAGCACTTGAAGGGCTAAGCATTTTCTGCCTTTAAAGAACTAACTCACTATAAATTTTGATAATCTGGATCGGGGCGGCCCTCAAGATGTTGTTGGATTGCAGCTCTCAGCTGTCTTAACTAATGTAGGCAGTGGCGTGGAATGATGGGAAATGCATTTACGAAAAATCTAGAGGCTCAAACTGTTCTTGTCAGTAGTTTAAAGCCAACTCTACTGCAAGAGCCTAATATGGCAACTAGAAGCAAGTAACATGATGCACAATTTAACTTTTCCCCTTTTATCTTTTCAGGTGCCTTTGAGATCAACCTTTTTCGTATTTACAATGTAACAATTCGGATAAAACCTGCATCTCCAGTTCTTAAAACCTGTCCCATTCGTACAGGTGGAAAGTCATATTATTCTGAACAAAAAATAAATCCAGGAGAGCGGCCTGATTTTACTTTCGAATGTTCAACTCCGGAGAGGCATTGGGTCTTGGTGGTGGAGAAGAACATTGGTAAGCTGAGTTGCAAAATCTGTTACTAATGGGTTGGAAATGAACATGGATGGTTGTCAACAGGGACTATTTGCCAGAAGCCAGAATAGAACTGTAGGGTGAAGGGAATTGTCCCTGAAGTCATGGGACCTTGTCCCTGTCTCGGATGTCAGATTTAGAGGTGAGGGCTGCTAGATTCCTAGTCTTTGGTCCATACATTGTAAATGTTATTTTTGACTCCTGCTCCTGAAGCTCCATATTCTACATGGTTTTGGAATATTGGTTTTAGAAAGTAATCTTTCCATTATTGGTTGAACATCCTTTATCCAGAAATCCAAAATACTGTACTCCAAACCCTGAAATTATCCACATGGATGGCTACGATAGTGACATCTTTGTCGTTCGATGGTTTGGTGTACATAAGTTTATTCAGATCTCTTCTTTGGTTTCATCCTGCCTTAAGTCACTAGGGTAGATGTGTTCTACCCTGGTGTGTCTACAAGGACCTTGTCAGATGTGCCACCGGAACAAATGCATCTTGCTGCATCCCAGCAGCGGTCGCGCAGGGGGCGTGGGGACCTGTTGCCCCATGCCTTGCTCTGTCGCGGCTTCTTCCCTGCCCCCATCACATGGAAGAAGCCTTTTTTGGCAGCTCAACCCATCTTTCCATAAGAGAGCCTGCCGTTGTCTGCCACCACAATTTTTTCGGAGACCACAACAGGAGTTTTTAACTTCAGCTGCAGAGCCACCCCTGAAGTACCGTATATACTCAAGTATAAGCCGAACCAAATATAAGCCGAGGCACCTGATTTTACCACAAAAAACTGGGATAACTTATTGACTCGAGTATAAGCAGCTACGGGTAAATTTCAAAATAAAAATAGATACCAATAAAATTTCATTGATTTTGGCTAAATGTTTGAGGTTAAATGTTTTTGAATATTTACCATATTTCAAAGAAAAACAATAAACTAGCTCTATAAGTGGAAAATTAGGGGCAACAAAAACAATATGGTATCAACAATAACCTTATAATAATAATAATAACAACAACAATAACAACAACAATAAAACTTCATTTGGTTCCCACCCTATCTCCCCATGGGAACTCAGGCCAGCTTCCAACATAGTAACAGGCAAATATTCAATGTTTATATAAACAATGCAGAGTTAGATATAGATCTATAATTATAGTTACTAATTTCACATATGCATTCCCCCTGAAACGTTTGCAAATCCACCCCTCTCTATGTATGTGTGTGTGCATTTCCCCTACAATATTTTAAGCCCTATATATATATTCATATCTATCTAGACATGTCTATATATATATTTGCGTGTTCATTTCCCCCCTGTAATATTTCCAAGCCCTATATATAGGTAGGTAATAATATATTCCTATCTATCCAGACATCTCTCTTTATATAGAGACTTGCAAACATATGAGGGTAAATTAATATATAAAAATAATGTATATGTATGGCTACAGATGCACAGGTACATGGATCTATATGTATAAAAGATTTGCAAAGACCTGCAAACATATGAGGGGGAAATTCATATATAAAAATAATGTATATAGATAGATACACATATAAAGGTACTTAGAGATTGCAAAAGCTTGCAAAGGGTTAATGCCTATATATCTGTAGGAGAGTTTAACAAATATTTCAGGGGAAAATGCTTTCATAAGATTAATGAATATATATTTTTCTTCTTCCTGACTTGCAAGGGTGTCTCTCTTTTCAAAACATTCCCTTGATTAAGAGGGAGGGAGGCAAAAGAAAACACTGATAAGGGAGGAGAAGAGAGAAATAAATAACATATTGCAAGCAATAGCCTGCAGACTCCGTTGCCAGCCTTGACCTGATTATAAGCCGGGGGAGGCTTTTTCAGCTCATAAATAAGGGCTGAAAAACTCGGCTTATCTTCCAGTATATACGGTAGTTTTTCAGGGTGTGATGTGTAGCTGAAGTTGGAAACTCTCATCACTGCTGCCGCAAAAGGTAAGTGTGAAGAGATCCCAAAAGGCCTATAATGCAGTTTCAGGGATGGCTCTTGTCCCCTCTCCCTAACTTTGTATGAGGGAGAAGGGGTGGCTTTTCTGGTCATCCTTTATAGAAATGGGGGCTCACTCACTGTACAAAAATATTGTCACTTGAGCCATAAGCAAGGCTGCCTTTACCTAATGAACATTTTCCTTGCTCATTAAATTCTGATGACTCAGTTTTTTAGATAATTGCAAAAGAAGGGTTAAAAAACATGTCAGAGAGAATTCCATAGTGTTCCCTAAAAGATAATGCATACGATGAGGCTAAAATTACTATGTGTAAGCATGTTTATAGGCTCTTTTCTACAGTGCTGTGAGCACAGAGAAACCTAGAATGCAGCCCAACACATACAGTGGACCCTTGATGTCTGTTGGGCTTTGGTTCTTAGATAACCTCCCCATCCTGGATATTAAAATCTATGGATGCGCATGTCCCATGGCATAGTAAAATGATTCCTCTTATATAAAATAGCAACATCAGAGTTTGCTTTTTGCATTTTTCATATTTTTAATCCATGGATGATGGAATCTATGGATGCATAATTCATTGATATGGAGAGCTGACTGTACTTACGGGGTCATAATTCTGAATAAATTCTGTGAGACTTATTCAGGAAAAGCATCCTTTGGATTGCACTGTTAGTTCATTCAATATATTAATGAAATATGGAGCCCCCGGTGGCACAAGGGGTTAAACCCTTGTGTCGGCAGGACTGCTGACCTGAAGATTAAGTTGCTGACCTGAAGGTTGGTGGTCCAAATCTGGGGAGAATGTGGATTAACTTCCTCTGTCAGCTCCAGCTCCATGTGGGTACACGAGAGAAGCCTTCCACAAGGATGGCAAAAACATCAAACATCAGGGCGTCCCCTGGGCAATGTTCTTGTAGATGGACAGTTCTCTCACACCAGAAGAATTTCTCAAGTAGCTCTTAACACAGAAAAAATATTAATAAAATAATAGATTCCCAAATAATTTGCTTACCTAAGTAGACAGTTACTAGATAGTCTTTAAGTCTCCCCTTTGACACTGCCATATAGTCTTTAAGTCTCCCCTTCGACACTGCCATATAATTCAGATTATCAAATCAGACAATCCACATTAACTGCTTTGAACTGGATTATCTGAGTCTACACTACCATGTAATCCAGTTCAAATAAAATAATCTGGATTCTATATGGCATTGTAGAAGGGCTCTAAGCCAGTCTTTCCCAACATGATGTCTATCTGATGTTGGATTCTAGCTCCCATTGCCCACAGCCAGCATGACCATTGGTTCTGCTGTAATTGGAATATCGTCTAATATATGTGGAGTTTAGTCCAAAATAGCAGGATGAAGGAAGCCAATCAAGACTCAGTTTTGATACCATTTTATTTTTCTGTGTGATACATATTAGGGACCAGCTAATAATCCAATGTTTGGATTATTAGATTGGATAATCTAATAATCTATATATATAAAAGAGTGTTGGAATCACGGCAGCGGACAAAACAACAAAACTAAACACCCCACAACCTCAAAAATTGAGAGCACAACCCCTCATCCATGCCTCTGGGTTGATACATAAAAAAGAAAAGAAAAATAAAGTCCTAATTAGAGGGAGAGGAATAATTGTTTTTATCCAATTGCTGCCAGTTAGAAGGCTAAGCTTCGCCCACTTGGTCTCCTATCAACCCACTCAGCCCAGGGGACAGGCAGAGTTAGGCCTCACTTAGGCCTCTTCCACACTGCCTATAAAATACAGATTATCAGATTTGAACTGGATTATATGGCAGTGTAGATTCAAGGCCCTTCCACACAGCTATATAACTCACTTAGAATCTTATATTATCTGCTTTGAACTGGATGATCTTGAGTCCACACTGCCATATAATCCACTTCAGTGTGCATTTTATACAGCTGTGTAGAAGGGGCCTCATATAATCCAGTTCTAAGCAGATAATATAAGATTATAAATATACAGTAGAGTCTCACTTATCCAAAATAAACAGGCCGGCACCTTTACCCTTTACCTTAACTACCACCAATTCCTCAATACTTTATTTCCCATACCACCATACTTCACCACAGCAACGCGTGGCTGGGCACAGCTAGTTGTGTTATATAATTACAGAATTACAGGGGGGGGAGTGTATTTATAGGGCTTACATGTATAGAATGGCTGTAGAAAATGTAGACAAGATATCAATATAAGCGCAAACTTTAAAATGCAAATCCTTTTATGTGGTAATGATTCTTTCTAATGTAGGTTTGTATTTTTCTAGATTGTATGTCAGGACAATGCCCTTTTGGTGATGTTCTGCTTCAACCTTTTGGATTACCAAGTCTTAACAGGACCTTTGTTTGGGACGTTAAAGTTGATCAGCTCAGTGGTATTGAACTGAAGTTTTCCCCATCAATAAAACAAATTCCACCCGGAGACACTTGCTCAGATCAAGTCCTTTATAACATTGGCAGCCGTCTGGATAGGAACAGAGTCAACATTGGAAACTTCTGCAGAAATGGTTCGGTGTCCCGGGTGAAGGTGCAGGGGGGCGTCATCTTGACTTTGCAGATTCCTTGGAATTCGAAAGTCAACACTTCTGGCTTTAAACTGGAAAACAGATCTTCTATACAAAGTAAGTAATTTACATCCACTGTCTTCTACTCATATTAAGAAGATTGTATCCGAAGAGGGGGACTGGAGTCTCTGAAAGCTGATGCGATTTTCCTGCTTCCTGGGTTTGGACTGGATGGCCCACGAGGTATCTCCCAACTCTATGATTCTGTGATGCTAAAATAAATTACAGACGTCCTTCCTTACTTGCAGATTTGACTATTCATGGTTTTGATTTTATATGTTCTCTCTAGGTATCTTTAGGTCCTTCATTGCGACTGTTGTCAGCTTATTCCAGTCATACTGGAGGACCTAGAGATACCTAGAGAAAACACGATGTCTAGATCCTCCAAATAATTCTATGGTCAGCTTCCAGTGGAAGTTGACCATGGAGTTGTGCTGGAAGACCTAGAAATTCCTAGAGATGTGTTCCCTCAGTTAAAAAAATTAGCAATTTTTTTATTTGCAGTTTTTTACTTTCACTGTGGGCTTGTGCCTCTCTTAGCAAATGTGGAGAGCTGGCTATAGTTTATCATACAAGTACTACAACACTTCCTCCCTCTTTTTATACTGAAAGCGATTAACTTAGCTATCTGTCTGAACAAAGATACCCCGAGTTTGCTTTGTAGTTACTGGTGAGAAGGAGACTGTATTTATTAGAGTAGGTTCTTCTAAAATGGGTGGGAATCATGCAACCCCCTAGAATACACAATTCCCTTGTTGCAACAAACAATCAATCAATTGACTGTGATAAAGATTGATTGATTGATTGATTGATTGATAAAGATTGATTGATTGATTGATTGATTATTGCAGCAGCATCAGTGGTTGCCATTCTGTTTCTGGAGCCTCCGGTGGCCTAGGAGATAAAAGCCTTGTGACTTGAAGTTTGGGTTGCTGACCTGAACACTGCCAGGTTCGAATCCCACCCGGGGAGAGCACGGATGAGCTCCCTCTATCAGCTCCAGCTCCATGCGGGGACATGAGAAAAGCCTCCCACAAGGATGGTAAAACATCAAAACATCCGGGCATCCCCTGGGCAACATCCTTGCAGACGGCCAATTCTCTCACTACAGAAGCAACTCCGGCTGCTCCTGACGTGAAAAAAAAATCTGTTTCTGGGCACAATTCAAAGTGTTGATTCTGGTTTTGACCTATAAATCTCTCTATGGCTCAGGATCTAGTTATTTGAAAGGCTGCATTTATAAACCAGTCCATTCCTTGTGATTTGTTGAGGAGGTCCTTCTCTTTGTCCCACAACCCTACATATCCATCTGGCCTTCTTGGTGGTTGTCCCCAGTCTCTATAACTACCTCCCCTGAGATGTTAGACTGGTATCTTCCATTCTTTTTTGTTTTGACAGGTAGTTAATGATTGACTATATAAGGCTTAATGCACCAACATAATGGGCAGACTCTTGCAAATTGTTGTGCTGGCATGCACATGTGTATTCAGTGATATATATTAATCTGGATTTAATATTTTTATTGTTTAACCTTACTTTACATTTTGTATCTTGTGGATTTTAAAAATATGTGACTGAACTGGGAAATATATGGGATCAAAATAATAACAACAATAATAGGCGGCGAAGAAAAAATTCAAAGGGCATTGAGATCTGCTGGGGAGGCCCTTGGTCCCACCACCATCTCAAGTACGGTTGGAGGGGACGGGAGAGAGCGGCTTCTCATGGTGGCGCCCCAGCTCTGGAATACACTCTCTAAAGAAATTAGACTATCCCCCGCTCTTCAAGCCTTTTGGGAGAGTTTAAAAAATGGCTCTTCAGACAGGCCTTTGACCCTGTGTAATCCATGGTTAGCTCAATGACCTACTGATTGTGCCGTTGCAGACAGCCAGCTTTATTCGCAGGTTCTAATGCGTTTTAGGAAATTGTATAATTCTACAACTCTTTAGTGGGATTTTATGTGCATTGTTGTTTTACACTGTCATTGTATATACATTTATGTATTATTGTTATATGTGGCACTTGTAGTTCTTCTGTGAGCTGCCCCGAGTCCCGTTGTGGAGATGGTGGCAGGGTACAAATAAAGATTTATTAATATTTTTTGGGGGGGGTGGGGGAACGATGCTGTCATTTTGCCTCCACTCAGCACTACATCTCTAACATTATTGCTCCTGTGTCACTTTTATACACAATTTAAGACTGGAAGTAACATGAGTAACTACCACTATGTAACAAAATGTGAAAAATTTTCTGTTCCTGGGTTGAAAGCGTTATTTCCTTGTGTGGTCCTTACTTTGAAAGTAGTTGTTATACTCCAGAAACTTCATTTTTGCAGCTGCCAAAAACTATATTGAATTGGTTGAGATTCTCTGAGATAGTCATTGGCTAATATATTCATTGCAGTATCAACATTTAATGTTTTCTTTAAAAAATAACTCAATGTCATATTTAAAATGACATTGAGGCCATTGGGCCCGTGGCTTCTAATGATTGCTAGGTTCTAAATTACTACTTGCTGGCCAGGAAGACTGTCTACCATGCAGCAGAACCCATGGAGTCATAGTGCTAAGATTTATTAATATACCACTTTGTGGTCTTTTGGCTAAAATTGAGTGTGGGTGGGTGGGACAGCGAGATTCATGTACCTACACATTTCCCTCCTTCATGTATTGTCTCCTTTTTTCTTTGTCTTGCAAAAGGATTATGCATTATTGAATCCATGTTTCAAAATGAATCATCTACCACCCTGATGTCTGCCAACTATCCACTGGGGTTTCCAGAAGATGAACTCATGACATGGCAATTTGTCATTCCACCCAATTTAAGAGCCAGTGTCTTCATAAAAGACTATATCAAACCAAACTGTGCACGGAAATTTGTGAAGCTGGAATTATATTCTGGCCGCGAGAAAGGATTTGCACTGGACAAGGGGCAAAGTGTCAACGTTCCTGGTAGTTTCGAACTTTCTCTGCAGGGTTGTGACCAAATTGATGAAAATCCAGGAGTCCTCAGTGTGCTTTTTGATGTTACTGCCCATTATCCTAAAAATGAAGAGAGTAAGTAGCTACCTTTTGCTCTTCTGCTTTTCTTTGATGAATGTTTTAAACGAATGTGCTAAAACTCCCTCTGAGCAATCCCTGGGCATGGTGTGTAGAACTGAAGAATATTGTATTCAAAAACATCTGTAAGGGCCAGAGGTGCTTCAATTGTACTTTGAGGCTTATGGGACAAATTATACACTGCCCACCTCTAAACTAGAGCATGAATCAGGAGCTATAACCCACAATTCAAATCCAGTTAATTAAAACATGATGCGCCTCTTCGTCGCGAACAAATGCATCCAAATGCATTGTATCCTGGAGACAAAGAGATATGTAGACAAACTGTTATTATGGCCACAGCATTGGATGATGTAAGGCTTTTGGGGGGCTAGAAGTTGTGGCCTGGACTTGCCATCCCATGTTCTTAAAGTGGCCTTTCAAGATCACTAGTTAAGGAGAGCTATAGAGAACAGCCAACGTATGATGGTGATGATGGTGATGGTGATACAGTTATTGCTCACCTCTCTTTGTAGCTCAAGGCAGGGTACAACATAGTTAAAACAAAGTGATACAACACTACAAAAATATGAGATACACATAGTTAAAATGCCAGTTAAAATTTACTGATAAATGCATCCAACAAGCTCAAATTGGGCAGGCCTGCCAGAAGAGATAGGTCTTCTTCAGTATCTAATATATTGATGACTACAATTATTTTAAACTAATCCCCTTTCCCCTCATTTTCAGATGTAACCTTTATCCTTGACCTAAGGAAAGAAAAGAACATGAATCTTACGATTTATTCTAAGCCGACAAGGCCTGAATCATTTCTGAAACATGAACAAGGATGCTTGATCTGTATTGATTCCAGCAAAGACTGTAAGCCCAATGTGACTTTAGAATCCGCCTACAAATACTCAGTCATCTTTATGTGCCGAAATCTGGAGAATATAAGGATTATAGCTGAGAAATCTATAGGTATGACAAAATGAGCAAACTTATATTGTTGTATGCTGATTTGCATTTTTAATGCTGTTTGGTTGTGGCTGTTGGTCCCAACAATTTTGCTTACTTTGGTATTGGTCAAGTAGAAATTACATGAAGGTTGGCCTTCCCTGTTATGGTGCCTCGTTTTGTGGAATACTCTCTATACTTGCATTCTTTCAGATAGTGTTAGCTTTGATGTTTTTTAGGCACCAGGTGAAAACTAACTCTTCTGTACTCCCACTCTTTACTTATTTATTTATTTACTACATTTATATCCTTCCCTTCTCACCCCGAAGGGGACTCAGAGCGGCTTACAAATTATATTTACATACAATACATTATATTATTAGCATAGTACAATACTAGTATTACTATATTGTACTATATCATTATATCGTAATATTATTAGTAATATTAGTAATATCAGTATTAGTAATATTAATACTTAGGTATTTAAAAGAAGTAACTACTTTTGTGTCTGTGTGCCTTTTGGTCACCTGTTGACGTATGGCATCCCCATGCATTTTTCAAAAGGTTTTCTTGGGCAAGGAAGTTTCAGAGGCTGTTTTGCCAGTTCCTGCTTTTGAAATTTAACCTACAGCACCTGGTATTCACTGGTATTCTCCATTCAAGGCTGATCCTACATAGCTTCCTATATCCTATGGGATCTGGTGCCTGTAGAGTAGTGTTTCCCAACCTTTTTTTGACCAGGGACCACTTGACCAGGGACCACTTACCAACATTAGTACCAAAAGGGTTACAAATCAGTTTTTGGTTAACTTTAGATTTGGTTTGGGTTTTTGGGGTGCTGATTCAGAACATTGCATTGGATAGACCACATCAGCTCTAGTTTCTGATACAGAACATATGCCATCTGCTTGCCCACAGAAGACTATATTTAATAATGTGCTGATGTGGTCTATCCAATGCAATTTTCTGAATCAGCACCCCAAATAACCCCAGGAACAGGCCTAAAAACGAAGACACCAAAGCACTACCACTTCCAGACATTCCCACTCAGGGGGAGGGAGGAGGAGGAGAAGCAGCAGTCAGGAGACTTGTTGTTGTAGCTTTCGTGGGTAGTCAGCTTCTCCCATCCTGACATCTCCATTGCTTCGGCACTATAATAGGGTTTCATGAGACCAGTCGCTCTCATTGCTACAGTGTAGTAATGGTGAGGCCATGGATCATATTTCAGTTCTTGGGGACCACTAGTGGTCCACAGACCACAGGTTGGGAATCACTGCTGTAGGGTATAGATATACCTTTTAGTAACTACTTCGCCAGCTGTATTTTGGCTATCTGTTTATTTGGCTATTTCCATCTAATTTTTGAGGTAGACTGTTCTTTTATTTTTATGTCTTAAACTGATTACTGTGATCAGAAGGTAGGGTAGAATAATTTCAATGGTAAAAAAAGAAAGGGGACCTTAGCAATAATACTGATCTTTTCATTATGCATTGTGCGGCCCCATTTTGCTACCTGTCAGGAAGTGTATTCTATTTCTAATTTTTGTGTGTGATGTCAATTAGTATTTCTTACGCAAATCAGGCTAAGCACACAAAATCTTGCAAGTATATTGTGGGTTTTTGGTAATGAAGTTGAATTGTGGTGGGGAGCCAGGAACAATTCTTTGGTTCAAGATCCCTTTGCACTAAACTCATTGAATGTAACAAGGGACCATGGTGTGACAAAAGGACAGGAGTATAAAATACATCCTAGAAATATAATTACAAGTGACGATGGTTGATAATAACAGGAATAATATTTCCTTTCCTCACAAGGTACCATATATACTCGAGTATAAGCCAGGTTTTTCAGCTCTTTTTAGGACTGAAAAAGCCTTCCTCAGCTTATACTTGAATGAGGGTCTTGGCCAGCTTATATTCGGGTTGGTTTATACTCAAGTATATAGGTAATCAGAATTTGAAAGTCTTATCTTATTAAAGTCTTATTATCTTAAATTACAGTTTTATGTAAATATTCAAAAACATTTAACCTACGGATGCCTCAGTTAATGTAATTTTATTGGTATCTATTTTTATTTTTGAAATTTACCAGTAGTTCATGCATTTCCCACCCTCGTCTTATACTCAAGTCAATACATTTTCACAGTTTTTTGTGGTAAAATTAGGTGCTTTGGCCTATACTCACGTATATATGGTATACACACTGTCAGAAATCCTTGGAAGACATTTGAAATGTCAAAAATATGCTCCAGGAACATTGGAAATTATAGGTTTTATACATAAACATGCTATCAAAAGAGACAGAGAACTTGTTTTATTATCTAATACTTCATGCTTAAGCACAAAGAGATGCACACTTAGAAACTGACCAATTTCATTTTGTTTGGTGAACTTTTGGTAATAGCAATTGTAATCCTGAAAGTGCCCAGTGAACTTCAGTTATCACATAAATACCATGTTTTGTCACATACTCACACTTTTGGAGCCCCTGGTGGTGCAGGGGATTAAACCTGCTGAACTGCAGAACTTGCTGACCGAAAGGTCGGCAGTTCAAATCCAGGGAGCGAGGTGAGCTCCCGCTGTTAGCCCTAGCTTCTGCCAACCTAGCAGTTTGAAAGCATGCAAATATGAGTAGATTAATAGGTATCCTTCCAGCAGGAAGGCAACAATGCTCTATGCAGTCATGCCGGCCACATGATCTTGGGGGTGTCTACAGACATTGCTGATTCTTCAGCTCAGAAATGGAGATGAGCCCAACGTCCATAACTGGACGCAACTAGACTTAATGTCAAGATGAAACCTTTACCTTTAACTTACACTTTTAATGCTTTTTTAAATTGAAGAAAAAGGTACGACTATTACACAATGAAAAAAAAATCTGCCTTTGATTCTTCAGATTCTGTTTTTTAAAGAAAATCATCTGGCCAGCCTCTGATCTTAAACAGATGGCTCCATTTTTATTAGCTTGTTGTTTTAAGCTACCTTGGCTTGGAAAGGAAGATGAAAGATCCCCCTCTCTTCCTTCTTTATCCAAAAGCAAGGCAGTTTACCAAGAAAAGAAACTCTTTAGAGAAAGGAGGAAGGGGCGGGGGGAGAAAGAGATCCAAGTTCCTGTGACTTCCATTTGAGTTTTTTTTTTTTTTTTTTTTTACAAAACTGGCTTTTCTTGAAGGAAGGAGGGAAGAGTGGAGCTCTAGAGATCTCAGTTTCAGTTTTTTAAAACTGCCTTGCCTTCAGAGAAAGAAGGAAGGAGGGGGGAATCAGCTCCAACTGAGACTGTTGTGCAAGGAACACAAAAATAATAATTTTGCCACTCCAAAAATGAGGGTGTGACTATTACACAGTGGCAACTATTATGCAGTGGAATATGGTCGTTTGTGGGCTTTAAAAGTAGCTTGTCATGTAGAAAAAGTTGCTTCAGAAAATGTGTCCTTGCTCATTATCATGATACCTGGTTTTCAGTCTCTACCTATGATTTAATGTCTTTCTGATTGCAGTTTGTTGGAATGCAAGAACCTGCCACAAGGACTTCTCTCTGGTTGTACCCCAGTCTCTTACTCAACTGCCAATCCTAGTAGAGAAATTTATATGGAAACTTCGGGCTCCAAAAGGGCTCAACCTAGAAATTAGATCTCCAATCCTGAAACTGAAACAACATATTCCACAGAAGAACCAGCTGTGTCGTGGAAGTTATAGTTATGTCATTAATGGTACCACCCCAGGAAGAATAATGAACTTTGGCCACTTTTGTCCTGGGGGAGCTATTGAAAAAATTGTGACTGCAGACAATGTCACCATTACTCTTAAGACATATGGGAATGAGTGGTTTACTGAGTCCCAGAAACAGGATCTTCACCTGTCCTTTGTTCCATGTATAACTGGTGAGTTTGTTCTGCTTTGATTGCCTTGCTACAGTCTAAGCATTAAGGAAGTTTAAAAGATATAACTGAAATGCAAATACAGATCTATCCCAGTTATTGAAGTAGGTGTGTTCTTGGGCATTAGGTATGTTTTTAACAGAAAGTTTGGTACCAGAAGCTGAAATAACATGGAAAGAATGAGGATAGTAGGTTGTATAGAGACCGCATGAAAGCTTCCTTCAAGTTTTGTTCTAACTTGTCCTCTGCAGCCTCCACTTTTCTTATTTTATTTATTTACTTTATACAATACTAGCTTAGGTACCCGCCATTATTTGAAAAGTCAATTTTAATTGTACAAAGTGCAACTGACATCATGCCAGGTTAATACAGAG
This sequence comes from Anolis carolinensis, assembly GCF_035594765.1. Taxonomy (NCBI): domain Eukaryota; kingdom Metazoa; phylum Chordata; class Lepidosauria; order Squamata; family Anolidae; genus Anolis; species Anolis carolinensis. The sequence continues at coordinate 65,151,653 of NC_085846.1, forward strand.
AAACTCCATCAAGACTTAAAGTTTGTTATGTCGGTCAAGTTTGCTCTGGATTCATCATCGGTAGTCATGGAGATTCTGTGTGCCAAGTTTGGTTCAGGTCCATCACCGGTAGGAGTCACAGTTTCCCTGGTTGTGGGTGAACTACAATTCCCAGAAAAGAAGCTCAGTTTCCCCCAAACCCCTCCAGTAATCAAATTTCGGCATATCAGATATGTGTGCCAAGTATGGTCCAGATTCATTGATGTGTGGGTTCACTGTGCTCTTTAGATGTAGGTGAATTACAACTCCCCCAAATCAAGGTGAATTTCCCCTAAAGTCTTGCAGTATTTTTTTCTACTCATGGGGGCTCTGTGTGCCAGGTTTGGTCCAATTCCATCTTTGGAGGAGTTCAGAGTGCTCATTGATTGCAGGTGAACTATACATCCCAGTACCTACAACTCCTATAAATCATGGTGAATTCTCCCAAACCTCTCTAGCAAGCTCAGTTGCTGATCAATTCTTCTGTTTGCTGTGTGCCATAGAAAATAATAGGAAAGTGTTCTGGGAAAGGCAGTGGGTTCATGCAAATTCCACACCAATGGAGAGAGTCAGAAACACTGGGATGTCTGTGCTGGAGAAAAATAAAAATGTAGGATAAAATTGTCCCCATATGAAAGCCTTCACTTGGATGGTGAGCTATATGGTGTTTTTGGAGGACATTGGCAGGGCTCTTGTACATGTTTACAGCACTTTATATAACCTGCAATGTCATTGGAGGCAGGACCGTTGGTGTCTCCTGGATATGGGGAACTATAGCTATTTATGGAAATGGGAGCTTGTCTGTGTAAGTGGACAGTCCAGCCACACACATATATATACATATTTTCATTTTGATTATGTATATAGATACAGACTCAAGGTGGTTCTCACCATTTCTATTTTGATATCCAAACTTGCAGCTCAGAATTATTTTTTTTTAATATGCTGGGCTTACCCGGTAAAACAAGCATTTTTATTTCTCTTTTTCTCTTTGTTTTGCTGTTTACATTGTTAGAAAGTGAAAAAGCATCAACACTTATATACAGAGCAATTAGGGACGGAGGAGGCCCTGTAGTGCATACCTTCTGTCCTTTTCATTTCTGTTTCCTAGATTATCTAATTCAAGTAAAGGAGCAACAACAGCAGTAGCAGCAGTTTAGCAGATCAGAAGCTTCTAGTGCCGGCAGTAAAGCGATTGAGCTTAAGCATTTCAGGAGCAGAGTCAAGCTTAAAAGTTACAAAAGACTTTATTCAAAGAACTACATATCTAGATACAAAACTAAATAGGGCCTAACTTTCTAACTAACTAAAACAGCAGACAACTACCGGCCAATTTCTAATCTCCCCTTTTTGGTTCTAGAACGAGGGTCACTCCAGGAAGCTGGGAGAAACCTGCTTGGACCCCTGGCCCTTGCGGGACCTGTGGGGTCTTGCTAAGTTCTATTCTATCTCCCATACTTTTCAACATCTACATGAAACCACTGGGCAAGGTCACCTGGAGTTTTGGAGTTCGGTGCCATCTCTATGCACATGACACTCAACTCTATTACTCCTTTCCACCAATGTCCAAGGAAGCTCCCCAGATCCTGGATCAGTGCCTGGCCACTGTGATGGACTGGATGAGGGCTAACAAGCTGAAGCTTAATTCAGACAAGACAGATGTCCTCCTGGTCAGTTGTGGGGCTGATCGGGGTATTGGGTGGCAACCTGTGCTTGACGGGGTTACACTCCCCCTTGAAGACACAGGTCTGCAGCCTGGGGGTTCTCCTGGACTCACTGCTGATACTTGATATTCAGGTGTTAGCGGTAGCCAGGAGGGCCTTTGCACAGATAAAACTTGTGTGCTAGCAGTGACCGTACCTTGAGAAGCCTGCCTTGGCCATGGTGGTCCATGCCTTGGTTAGATTGGATTACTGCAACACACTCTACGTGGGGCTACCTTTGAAAACACTATTGGATAAACACAGATGTCTATTCTAAACAATGTAATGAGCTATACAAAACACAATAATGGTTCAAAACATGCTCTAATATACATATTGTGAACTACTTATGTTTTGAACCATTATTGTGTTTTGTATAGCTCATTACACTACCTTTGAAAACAGCCCGGAAACTGCAACTGGTGCAAAGGTCAGTAGCCAGGCTGTTAGCTGGGGCTAGTTGCCTCTACTGAAGCAGCTCCACTGGCTGCTTTTTTTTTCGTGTCAGGAGCAACCGGAATTGCTTCTGGAGTGAGAGAATTGGCCGTCTGCCAGGACGTTGCCCAGGGGACGCCCGGATGTTTTGATGTTTTACCATCCTTGTGGGAGGCTTCTCTCATGTCCCCGCATGGAGCTGGAGCTGATAGAGGGAATTCATCCGCGCTCTCCCTGGTTGGGATTCGAGTCTGGCAGCCTTCAGGTCAGCAACCCAACCTTCAAGTCACAAGGCTTTTATCCCCCTAGGTCATCGGAGGCTCCCACTGGCTGCTGATAAGTTTCCAGTCCCAATTCAAAGTGACCCTATTTCTCTGCGTTTTGCACAAGCCTTGCCCTTTGTTCTCATATCTGAACATGCCCACTTTTTCCTGGTTATGGTTACTGGTTATGATGTTGATTGATATATTTATATGATGTATTTACTTTCCGGTTTTAATTGTTTTAATTTTATTGTTTATTTGTTATATGTTTTTAATTATGTAACTTTGAATTCTTTGTTTATTCTGGGCTTGGTCCCCATGCAAGCCGCCCTGAGTTCCTTCGGGGCGATAGTGATGGGTTATAATAATAAAGTTATTATTATTGTTATTGTATTGTATGACACAGCAAACAAGATATATATATTGGAATTTGTATTATTATTATTATTATTATTATTATTGTCTCTCCATATTCACAGGAGAAAAAATAAAATGGGGGACTCAGTGAAATGAGCGAAGGGAGTCATGGCACACACTAAAGTCTTTGCCATCTTTAAATAGAGTAGGCTTTGTCACTCTATTTATACATGGTTCCTTTTGAAAAAAGAGCTAAGCTACAGTACTAACATTGACCCATGGATAAATTGATCCAGGTTGTTTGGATCAATTTTAAGCTAATATTTATAAATCTATAGATAAGTATATGCAGTAATGTATATTGTAGAATTTACACATCTGAAAACATCGCTCAATTTGCATTTTCTTAACTAAAGTATTCATTATAACTTGTGTTTTTGAGCAGAAATATAATTGCACTTTTGCTTTTTGTGTCTTTACAGAAGACTGTATTTTCAGTTTGACTCCAGATCCAAAAGCCAAAGTGTATCTAGAGACCCCTGACTGGTTGGGAGGCTTTCCTGCTCATAAATCAGTGTATTGGAACATAAGTGTCCCACGAAAACGAGTTGGACAGCTAAATTTCTTAAGTGAATGGATGGGTGTAACTTGTGAAGAAAACCGGGCTCATATCTATATTAGAGAACACAATCCGGGGGCAAAGGAAATGGTGTGTCGTGATGATGAGAAATTGCCAAGAACTTTAGAAATGCATGACCACTTCTGGGTAAACATCACTAACTGTAAACCAGCTGCTGGGAAGCTGCTGAGTATGCATTTCATGGTGACACTTGTTGAGAAAAACTCAGGTGAGTGTTATATTTTGTTTCAGCCAGCAAAGATTTTTGTAACTCTCTGCAACATTAGCCTTTCAGTTCTGTCTTCCTCCCTATGAACCTACTGTGATGGACTCCATTTGTGCTGTGGAGATGAACCATAGGAAAAGCATATTCTTCCAGATATTGTTGAGTTGCAGATCCACAGTCTTGTTTTCTAAACCTATTTCAAACCAGCTTCAGACCAGGATGCAAGTTGAGACTGTTAGGCTTGCCTTAGCCCAGTGGTTCTCAACCTGTGGGTCCCCAGGTGTTTTGGCTACAACTCCCAGAAGTCCCAGTCAGTTTACCAGCTCTTAGGATTTCTGGGAGTTGAAGCCAAAACATCTGGGGACCCACAGGTTGAGAACCACTGCCTTAGTCGATGATCTTCATTGAGGGGGAGTGTGTCCCTGCTGATGCTTTTTGGACTGCTCAGCAGTGTTCAGTGCCCTTATTTATGGTATCCTTTTGGAATGACTGGAGGGAAGGCTTACTTGATGCACTGGAGAATATTTAGTCATCCAGAACTAGGCTGATAAGTGTTACCTAGAAGACCATTTTTCAGCCATCCTCTAAACCAGAGCGTTCCAAACTCTGTGTTGCAACACATTAGTGTGTTGGCTGCAGTGTGTAGGTGCCATGTGAATGCAACAAGAAACCTCCGAGTCTATGTGAAATGAGCAATAAATGATATTTTAAAAATATAAATGAAAGGTTTTCATGAGCTATGTTCCATCCCTATACATTTCATTACAGTGTTCCCTCACTACTTCACGGTTCACTTTTTGCGGATTTGTTGTTTGTGGTTTTTCAATAAACTCTAAAAGACTATTATAAATCATAAATAATTACAATTTACAGCCTAAGGAAGGGACGAAGGAGAAGACGAAGGGAGAGAAAAGGAGCCCAAGCGGTAACAGGAGGAGAAGGAGGCGATTTATCAACACACAATTGGTTGATAAAGACTTAAAATAGTGTATAACTACTAAAATAATGTATAAATATTAAAATTAATATAGTGTCCCTACTTTGTGGATTTTCACTTATTGCGGGTGGTCCTGGAACCTAACCCCCGCGATAAGTGAGGGAATACTGTATTACAATTTATATTTGTATCTGTATCCCTTATAAGAGGTTGGTTTAACCTCAGGTTGGCTAGTAATCAGAATAACTGTGTCACGAAATGATGCATATCTAAAAAATGTGTCACCAACATGAAATGTTTGAAAAGCTCTGCCCTAAACTATGGAATGACAATAATTGTCTATGCTATCTGAATTTTAAAAACTACTAAAGTCTCTTCTGGTCGGTGTATTCAGATGATTTTAAATTATGAGTTTTAGAGTTTGTATTGATTTTTAAAATATGTATTGTCCTATATGCTCTTTATATGTATGTTTAAACTGGTGTTACACATCCAACCTATTATATTTTGATCTGTTGTTCCTTGCCTCAATCCATTCCTGTTGTTGTTGCTGCTGCCACCTTTCACTATGTTATGCTGGCTGGAATGAATGTGCAGCCCTACAATTTAAAAGGGACTACACATTGCATAGTCAACTTTGATTATTTTGTTTGAGTTGGCCTTAACCATCCCATTAAGGAAATTGTAAGGAAAGAACATTTTAAATAGGATTTTGCCAACAGTTTGAGAAAAAGACTTTTCAGAGAGTGTTGTATTGTTTTAAATAATATATTTTAAATTTTAACCCATTATAAGATTATGCTTTAAAATGTTTTAATATTGTTAGCATTGTGTGCCTTTAAAGTTGCTTTGATGTATGACCGCTGTAAGGCAGTCCTATCAGAGAGTAATCTCAGGCTATTATGTGATTCATCCAAGGTCTTTCATGGATTTCCAAGGTCTTTCAGGGGTCGAGCAGGGAATCAAATTCTAGTTTCTAGCATTTTAGTCCAACAGTCAAACCACTGCACCACACTGGCACTCCATATTGCTACTGGTCATAGTTTCATTTCATTTTAGTGCTGCTTTTTCTTTGTTTTGAACTATATTGTACTTTATTTAATTTGCAAGTAGCAGTAAATGTTAGTTTTGGGAGAAAGAGGAATATAAATAAAGTTTAAAATAACAAAAACAATATATATATTTTATATTTATATACAGTATTTATATTCCGTCCTTCTCACCCCGAAGGGGACTCAGGGCAGATTACAATGAACACATATATGGCAAACATTCAATGCCAACAGACAAACAACATACAGTATAGACAGACACAGAGGCATTTAACATTTTTCCAGCTTCACGATTCCGGCCACAGGGGGAGCTGTTGCTTCACCATCCACCAGTGGCTGTACTTCCTCATTCCTTTCCTCGTGTTTTGCTGGCAGTTTTATGGTGTTGTAAATTAGTTAAATTAGCCTCCCGCATAAAGCATACCTAAATTTCCCTACTTGACAGATGCAACTGTTTTTCGGGGCTGCATAGGTCAACAGCAAGCCGGTCTATTTAATGGTCGGGGGCTTAACCCGACCCGGGCTTTGAACTCATGACCTCTCGGTCAGTAGTGATTTATTGCAGCTGGTTACTAGCCAGCTGCGCCACAGCCCGGCCCTATTACTGTTAATAGCAAGAATTAAACAGTAACCCTGGGATTAAGTTGTTCAGAATTAGAGAAAACATTATTTCTGGAAGTCTTTGTGATTTCCTTTCAGCTTAGTGGAAATAATGGCTTAGGCTACATTTCTCACCATTGGCCGTGCTGGCGGCTAGAGTTGCTGAGACTCACAGTCCAACAGCAACTGGAGGGCTGCATGAATCTTCCTTTTGACATAAGATTTTGGGTATCAGGTTAAAACATGGTAGGTCTTCATGAAAGTTGCTGTAAAGTTTATTTTAAAAAGCAGACGCAGCAGGGTGGAATCTGGTCATTTTAAAGATGAATTGCATTTGTTAAAAAATGGTTATAAAGCTACATAGCAGCTATATTATTTGTACAAATCCTCATTTGGAAGTCAGTTAGGAAGGGTGTATCAAAATATGCCGATGATTCATATTTCCATTGCACGTATCTGCAAGTAAGCATGGTTTTAAGGATGACTGTCTAACCACTGTATCCTTGTAAAAGGAGAAATTCTTGCGCAAGACCATTCTTCAGTTGCAGAATTTATGACACTCCCCACTATCTCCCTCTCTCTCTCTCTTTCCCCATTGCTTCTTCCCATTTCCTTCACTCTACCTCATCAGCCAGTTTTATCAATTGAAAATACATTTTCTGACATTCTTCTAGTGGAAAACTGCATCCTGTCTTTAGCTTTCTTCTGGATGTAAGGTGTGTGTGTGTGTTTTTCTTTTAAAAAATGATCCCCCCCCCAAATGTAACACACGTGACATGAAAATCTGCCCTTCCAGCTTCTTAAAAAGCTCTTTTGCATCTCTTCCTTTAAAACAGTGTTTCTCAACCTGTGGGGGGTCGCGAGGGGGTGTCAGAGGGGTCGCCAAAGACTAGTATTTTCTCTTGGTGATGGGAAGTTTGTATGAGAAGTTTGGCCCAATTCTATCATTGGTGGGGTTCACCATTGAGTGTAGGTGAACTATAAATCCCAGCAATGACAACTCCCAAATATCAAGGTCTATTTTTCCCAAACCCAACCAGTGTTCAGATTTGGCCATATTGAGTATTTGTGCCAACTTTGATCCAGATCCATCATTTTTTGAGTCCACAGTGCTCTCTGAATGTAGGTGAACTACAATTCCAAACTCAAGGTCAATGCCCATCAAACCCTTCCAGTATTTTCTGTTGATCATGGGAGTTCTGCATGCCAAGTTTGGTTTAGTTCCATCATAGGTGGAGTTCAGAATGCTCTTTGATTGTAGGTGAACTATAAATCCCATCAACTACAACTCCCAAAAGACAAAATCAACCCACCAGTGTTCAAATTTGGGTGTACTGGGTATTTGTGCCAAATTTGGTCCAGTGAATGAAAATACATCTTACATATCAGATATTTACATTCCGATTCATAACTAGCAAAATTCCAGTTATGAAGTAGCAACGAAAATAATTTTCTGGTTGGGGGTCACTACAACATGAGGAACTGTATTAAGGGGTCGTGGCATTAGGAAGGTTGAAAACCACTGCTCTAAAATTAGTAATTGACTGACACTGGATTCAGTGGGTGGGTGTGGCTGTCTATGGTCATAGCATTTTTTATAAGTAGAGAAGTGAGTGAGAATCAGCAGCCACATAGAGAGCAATCAAGGTGCAATGTTTGAACATTGAAATTCAACTCTCTGCTCAGGCATGGAAACCCATTGAGTGACCAAACGCAAATCACACACTCTCAACTTCAGAGGAAGATAAAGGAATACCCCATCTGAACAAATCTTTCCAGGAAAACCCTGTGATTGTTTCCTCTTAGGCTGCTGTAAGTCAGAAATCCCTTGAAGGCACACAACAACAGTTCATCACATATCCAGGATGAGCAGGCCTTTTATTGTTTCTTACTGAGTGTCTCTCTCCCTTTATCTTTGCACAGCTCTGCCGATCATAATTGGTGCAGTGGTTGCTGTGATAGCAGTCCTAGCTGTTATTGGGCTTATCATATTCTGCAAGAAGAAGAAAAAGAAGTGAGTTCATTTTATTCTCTAGCTGTTCCTTAACAGAATAAAAAATATTTCAACTTTTCCATAGAGGAAGTTCTTTGTTGTAGTCAAGACTAGCAGGCCACAAACAAGCGAACTGTGAATAGCCTGCCTTTCTGGAAAGAATCCAAAGCAATGTGTTGTTGAAGGCTTTCATGGCCAGAATCACTCGATTGCTGTGGCTATGTTCCAGAAGCATTCTCTCCTGATGTTTCACCCACATCTATGGCAGGCATCCTCAGAGGTTGTGAGGCCTGTTGGAAACTAGGCAAGTGGGGTTTATATATCTGTGGAAAGTCCAGGGTAGGAGAAAGAACTCTTGTCTGCTCGAGGCAAGTGTGACTGTTGCAACTAGCCACCTTGATTATCATTGAATGGACTTGTAGCTTCAAAGCCTTGCTGCTTCCTGCATGGGGGAATCTAAATTCTAAAATAAGGACATGAAATTTTAAAAAACTATACAATCAGGACAGTAAATAAAGAACAACGCTCAGGAAACAGAGGAATTCTAGGCATGAATCAATCAGGGCCAGCCAACACCTCCCAACAAAGGATTCCCCCAGGCAGGAAACAGCCAGGCTTTGAAGCCGAAAGGCCAATCAGTGCTAATCAAGGTGGCCAACTGCAACATTCACACTTGCCTCAAGCAGACAAGTGTTCTTTCTCCCACCCTGGACATTCCACAGATATATAAACCCCATTTGCCTGTTCTGAGCTCAAATTGTTATTTTATATACAGTAGAGTCTCACTTATCCAACGTTCTGGATTATCCAACGCATTTTTGTAGTCAATGTTTTCAATATATCGTGATATTTTGGTGCTAAATTTGTAAATACAGTAATTACTACATAACATTACTGAGTATTGAACTACTTTTTCTGTCAAATTTGTTGTATAACATGATGTTTTGGTGCTTAATTTGTAAAATCATAACCTAATTTGATGTTTAATAGGCTTTTCCTTAATGCCTCCTTATTATCCAACATACTCGCTTATCCAACGTTCTGCCAGCCCGTTTATGTTGGATAATTGAGACTCTACTGTACTAGTGGTTTTATTTTGTATTGTACTACCCTGTTTCCCCGAAAATAAGACATCCCCGGAAAATAAGACCTAGTAGAAGTTTTGCTGAATTGCTAAATATAAGGCCTCCCCCAAAAGTAAGACCTAGCAAAGTTTTTGTTTGGAAGCATGCCCAGTGTCTGCCAAACAGAACACCAGAGCATACAGGATTGGTAAATGTACGTACCAGTTGTACATGGAAATAATGGTAATAACAAGAAGTTCTTGATAGGATTCACAGTTTGTCTGGTTATGCTGGTTTGTGATTACAACTACTGTACAGTATATAATAAATGTTCATTTTTTTGGTTCAACAATAAATGTGAATTCTTCTTCATGGAAAAATAAGACATCCCCTGAAAATAAGACCTAGCACATCTTTGGGAGCAAAAATTAATATAAGACACTGTCTTATTTTCGGGGAAACACGGTATGTGTTTATTTTATGGATTGTTTTAGGCACTTTGTGCCATATGTAAACCGCCTGAGTCCCTTCGGGGAGATAGAGGCGGGGTACAAAAATGTTGTTGTTGTTGTTGTTGTTATTACAACAGACTCCACAGCCTCTGAGGGTGCCTGCCATATATGTGGGTGAAATGTCAGGAGAGAATGCTTCTGGAACATGGCCATACAGCCCAGAAAACTCACAGCAACCCAATCCAAAGCAAGCTTTGCCCTCCTCCTGGCTTGACTGATTTTTATTTTTATGTACTGTATTCGTTAAATGTTTACTGCATCCAGTCTTATCTCTTGAGATCTCAGGATCCCCTACATGTGAAATAGATATAATCAGCAATGCAGTTGAAAGCAATAAAATCATTAAACTTATTGAATAAGTTAATGGGTTAAAATAGGATTGATTTAAAACAATTTCATACTGCAGGCACAATTGCATTTGGAAGTAGATTAGATCTCCAGAATAGATAACGTGAAATTCATAGTCTTCATAGTAATATAGACTGGTTGGATAGTCAGTGTCGGGCACAATTTGAACATCATAACATTTCCTGTCTTGCCTTGCCATCTCCGAATTGAGGTGTAACTAAGCTTGAAAGAAGTGTATCACAAAGGAAAACAGAAATCTGTATCTTGCAATTGCATCTCAATGAGCCTGTTTTGGCTCAGCATGGGGAGGCAGAGAGTTAAAATAACACCAGTAAAACAAAAGTCATTTTCTCTGGATCTCAGTCTTGCTTTGGATCCCCTCATGTCCATGAAACTGGTTATGTCTATGTCCACTTTGGGCACTGCCAGTTCAGAAAGGCTACAATTTAGCATACAACTGGTGTCCCCGGTGGTGGTTCGAATCCGGGGAATGGGGTGAGCTCCCGTCTGTCAGCTCCAGCTTCCTATTCGGGGACATGAGAGAAGCTTTCTACAGTAAAACATCCTGGTTTCCCTTGAGCAACATCCTTGCAAATGGCCAATTCTCTCACACCAGAAGTCACTTGCAGTTTCTCAAGTGACTCCTGACATGAAAAAAAGCATACAGTTACATGTCCTTAAAATCAATAAAAAATAAAATATTTTCAAATATTCTTTTTTAAAAAAAAAATCCAGTGGACTGAGAAACCCTCTGGGGGAGTTTTAGTTTCCATGTAGGGCTAAAGGGAAAAAATTCCTTATTTACAGTATTTATATTCCGCCCTTCTCACCCCGAAGGGGACTCAGGACGGATCACAATGCACATATACATGGCAAACAATCAATGCCATTAGACATACGAAATATACAGACAGACACAGAGGCCATTTAACATTTCATGAGGATTGCTCGATTCCGGCCACAGAGGGAGCTGCCACTTCACTGTCCACTTGTGACACCGAGTCCTTGATGGAATACTTCCTCATTCTTTCCATGCAATGCTGGACATTTTTATGGTGTCATAAATTATTTAAATTAGCCTCCCCACATAAAGCGGTACCTAAATTTCCTACTCTACAGATGCAACTGTCTTTCAAGCTGCATAGGTCAACAGCGAGGTAGTCTATTAATGGTGGCTGTTAATGGTCGGGAGCTCAATCCAACCTGGGCAGGCTTCAAACTCATGACCTCTCGGTCAGTAGTGATTTGCCGGAATCAACTAACCCTCATGAAGCCGGAAGCTGGAAATGTCCTTATTTGTCAACGATTGGATACATAATTGAATCTTGGCCAGTAATTCATTCTCTTTTTCCTCTCCATGACTTTTCTAGTCCTCTCAGTGAGTGCGTTCTTTATAAGATATTTTGCTCTGGATTTTTCAGAATACGGATGTTTTGCTCTAATGTTTCCAACTTGTCTCTTTAAAAAATGGTTCCATGTTATGGGTTTCATTTCTCATGGTCCATTTAAGAGAGAGGTAAATTGGTACAATTAAAATTCAGTATTATTATTATTATTATTATTTTATTATGACACAGCAAACAAGATAGATATACTGGATTTCGTATCACAAAATCACAAGTCAAACACTTCCCAAGTGTCTAGGACTGTGTGATGTATTTTTGGATGATGCGCACAGGTCCCAGTAGGGTCGCCTTTTGCAGTTGGCAGATCGTGATTTTGTCAATGTCTATTGTTTCCAAATGCCAGCTGAGATCTTTTGGCATGGCACCCAATGTGCCGATCATCACCGGGATCACCTGCACTGGTTTCTGCCAGTCTTTGAAGTTCAATCTTGAGGTCCTGATAGCGGCTGAGTTTTTCCTGTTGTTTTTCATCAATGCGACTGTCACCTGAGATGGCGACATCAATGATCCAAACCTTTTTCTTTTCCACAACTGTGATGTCTGGTGTGTTGTGTTCCAGAACTTTGTCAGTCTGGATTTTGAAGTCCCACAGTATCTTTGCGTGTTCATTTTCCAATACTTTTGCAGGTTTGTGATCCCACCAGTTCTTTGCTGCTGGGAGGTGGTACTTGAGGCATAAGTTACAATGGATCATTTGGGGCACATGGTTGTGCCTCTGTTTGTAGTCAGTCTGTGCAATTTTAATATTATTATTATTATTATTTTTATTATTATTTATTTACCCCATTTGTACCCCACCTTTCTCCACCCCGAAGGGGACTCAGGGCGTGGCACTTATTCAATGCCTTCAGAACACATATCAGACATAAGTTTAAAATATTAACAAATAAAAAATCGTGTTGTCGAAGGCTTTCATGGCCGGGATCACAGGGTTGTTGTATGTCTTTCGGGCTGTGTGGCCATGTTCCAGAAGTATTCTCTCCTGACGTTTCGCCCACATCTATGGCAGGCATCCTCAGAGGCCTGCCATAGATGTGGGCGAAACGTCAAGAGAGAATACTTCTGGAACATGGCCACACAGCCCGAAAGACATACAACAACCCAAATAAAAAATCATTCAATGACATTAAAACCTTACAATTAATTAAAATCAGTAGAGGGTGCCAACAGGACCTGAGTGATTTCCATGGCAGTCTCATTGTGGACTTGTTGACCCCCAGTTCAGACAAGTTCCCCTTTCCCTTTATTTACATTTGAAATGGCCTTTAGAATAACCCATGTGCGCACCGCAGCCCCAGTCAGAATGGAGTTGGAGCAGCAGACATGTCCGTATTTCTCAATTTTCTCAATTCTAGCAGAAGTTCTGTTGTGATGAAGCAGTTGTGACAATGCGTTTCATGACTGTGGGTAGCCATGCTCCAAAAAGATCTGAGAAGTAAGATTTTAGGAGTTCTGAGTCACACTGGGTTTTGAGGTCTGTACATCTTGACCTTTTCATATTATGCGAACTAGGATAGAAAGAATAGTTACTTATAGGAAGTTGCATCAGATGAAACACTTAAATTAGTGTATAATCTGACACAGGAACCTTTTCTCAACTGGCAACTGTTTTCCCACAGTTCAGTTCCTTTGTGAAAAAAGAGTGAGACAACAATTGCTCTGAATGAGTGAAGTTAGACTGAAGGTCAAACAGGCTCTGATGTGTCTAGCATTGCCTCTGTGGGTGTGAGACTCTTTGCCAATTTAGATTTGTCAGAGTCCAATCCATTGCAGTTAAGATGAGCAATGGGATTCACTATTCCTCCCAGATTTTTCAGGTGCTTTCTTTATTATTGCCTTTAAAACGTATTGGATCCATAAGACTATCCCCATTCGATGCCTTCAGTGATTCACTAGGGCTTAATTTAAAGCCGTAGCTTTGGGTTATTGTCTATGGCTGCAAATCCAGTGGGTTTATCACATACCTGGCAGGCTAAAATGCACAGTCACAGGATATGTAAAAATTGAAAGGAGGTACTGTAAAAAGCGAGACAGTCTATTTACCTTATATGGTGGAAAGATAGATTCATTCACCATAAACAACCCTGATGGATTAATCAGTAACAGAACATGAACAAGTCTATCCCAAGGCAAGGAACTGATAAAGACAGAGCTTTGAAAATCTGAACCACAGATCCTGGAAGTTCCTAGCCTGCTTGGTGAAAGAAGTTGGGAGAATCTATATTGAAAATTAGAGTTTAATTATTCATTTGAAACTGTAATCACTCCCTCTGTAAAATGCATATATATTGGTCCGAGCTTGGGAATGAGTAGGTGGGAACCAAGATATAAAATTGCAGTTAGACCTTTACAATCTTGGATGCTGCATCAACAGATTCAATTGTTTTAAAAATCCAAAAAGCAACCCTTAATTTTGCCATTTTATGTAAGGCATGCCATTTTACTACATTGTTGTATGTAATGGACACATTCGCCCTTTGGCCTAGACTTGTGTTTTATATCTGTTTTTAACGCTTTTTCTTGCAATATTGTTTTTATGATGGTTTTACTGATATTGTTGATTTATTGTTGTAAATTTATGTGTTTTGATTTGTTTTTATATTGTGATGTTGGTCAAGGGCCCATGTGAGCCGCCCCGAGTCCCTACGGGGAGATGGGGCGGGATACAAGAATATAATTATTATTATTATTATTAATGGAACGTAAGCATCTAAAACCCCCAGGTGGCGCTATGGGTTAAACCCTTGTGCCAGCAGGACTGCTGACCAAAAGGTCAGCGGTTCAAACACAGGGACTGGGGTGAGCTCCTGTCTGTCAGATCTAGCTCCCCATGCAGGGACATTTATTATTTATTTACAGTATTTATATTCTGCACTTCTCACCCTGAAGGGGACTCAGGGCGGATCACAATGTACATATACATGGCAAACATTCAATACCATTTATGTGTTTTAAATGCAATTTTTTATCCTGTATTTTTGTTTTAATTGATATATTGTATTACTATTTTATCTTTTTATAGTGTGATTTGTATTATGTTGCCTATATTTTGTCCTATGTTGTTTGGGCCTCTGCCCCATGTAAGCCGCCCCGAGTCCCCGCAGGGAGATGGTGGCGGGGTATAAATAAAGTTTTTATTATTATTATTATTATTATTAGACATATGACATACAGACAAAGACAGAGACAAAGACACAGAAACAATTTAACATTTTCCAGCTTCTGGCTTCATGAGGGTATGCTCTATTCTGGCCACAGGGGGAGCTGCTACTTCATCATCCACTGTGACACCGGGTCCTTGATGGAGTGCTTCCTCATTCTTCCGCAAGCTGCTGGACATTTTGATGGTGTTGTAAATTAGTTAAATTAGCCTCCCCTCCTGAAGTGGTATCTAAATTTCCTACTTGATAGATGCAACTATCTTTTGGGTTGCTTGGGTCAACGAGTTAGGCTATTTAATGGTTGGGCGCTCAATCCAACCTGGGCTGGCTCGAACTCATGACCTCTCGGTCAGTAGTGATTTTATTGTAGTTGGCTACTAACCAGCTGCGGCACAGCCTGACATGAGAAAAGCTTCCCACAGGATGGTAAAACATCAAACATCCAGGCATCCCCTGGGCAATATCCTTGCAGACAGCCAATTTTCTCACACCAGAAGCGACTTGCAGTTTCTCAAGTCACGCCTGACTTGAAAAAAATCTAAAAGATCACTCTAAGTAAACACAACCCTTTTTTGGTTGGTCAAAATAGCATAGCAAGCTTTGCAGATGCAGACCATGAAAGGGAAAATGTGTGCGTATGTTTGAATACAAAAACAGTATATGTTTAATAATTCTTCTGTCTTCTTTCTCTTTTTCTCAGTGAGAAAAAGGAAGGGCCAACCCCAATGGTAGGAGTATATAATACCAATGTCAACACCCAATTACCCGTGCGAAAGGGACTGTTCAAGAAGGATCGGAAAAACAACGAGTCTCATATCTATGCTGTCATTGACGAAGCCATGGTCTATGGGCACCTTCTGGATACATCTACAATACCAGAAACTGCTGAGGTTGGGGTGTACCAGCCCTTTTCTGGGCCCATGAGCATCCATCCACCATCCCCACCTCCACTGAGGAAGGCATCCAAAGAGCCCAATATGGAGGAGTCTTCATTCATGTTAATGACTGACAATGAGAATTATACTTTTACACACCGTTCATCCAGGGAACCTCAGAGCAATGGCAATGTGAATGTCAGTGGAAATGTGGGCAGCAAGCCCTTGCTTGAAGACAATGGACAGGAAAATTCTGCATTATAACCTCTATGCCAATGACTTCTCAGGTTCAAAGAAGCAATCCAGTCTTGACAAATGACTGTGCGTGTGGTGTGTTTAAAAGGAGAACACCGCTGAAACCAATATGTTCTTCTTTTTTTTTGGCTGCATTTTTTCAATTTGTTTCAATGAACTTCCAAAGCAGAAATTGCCTTAGCATGTTCCATAGGGATGTGTATTTTGAATATGGAAAGTAATGGCAAAAATGCATTTTCAGTCTTTGATGAAGAACAGACTTCTTTTAAAAAGTAAAGACGGGAGACCAGGTATTGGATATTAAAATGGAATTACAGATCAACACTATCAAAACACTGGTTGATTCCTTATCTGTCTTGGCAAGGATGGAGCGGAAGGTTGTAACACAATGAATACTTGTGCCAAAAAATTGTATCCGAAGGACAGCTCTCCTATCTGGAGCTCTGTCAAAAGAATGTTAGTTGTATTATTTATGGATTTTTTATTTTGTAGTTTGTGTCCAAGGGTTGTACTCACTATTGAGTTAGACATCTGCACAATTAAGCAGCAGTTTGTAAGGAGAAATTCTCTTTATTTACTTTCTGTCGGTTGTGCAGTATATGTACAATAAAGGACATTCCATTTTTATATTTCCTGCTACTTTTATATGGAAAGAATGTTGTGAATTTTTATTGGTTATTCTCAGTGGTGCTTTTAAAAAATGTTGGGATAATGCCAAGGATGTCATGCAAAGAAATATATTATCCCAGCATTAAAACTCATCCGTATAAGAAATGGGTTGCCTTATGTTTGATTGTCAACCTATAGTGACATCTTAGTATCACAATGTGTTTTAACTGCAGAAAAAACTCTCAGTGCCTTATGAAATTCAATTCCACAATCCTCAGTGAATATCCAGATGATATTTGATTCGACTTTCCATCAGCCCAGCCTAAGGCAAAGGATGATGGGTGTAGTAGTTTCTTAGCCGTTCTCTGATTTCCCACAAATTACATGGTAAAAATAACGTAAATTAAGTTCTTTCCTTTAGGTACAGAAACACAGTTCAAGAAAGCAACAATTCTGTTTGCACGGGTAATGCAGATATATAACAATCAGCCAAAATCAGTACAAATCAGTCTCTGTATTCAAGTCCTGCATTTTAAGTTATATGTGTCATCAATGCCTATTGCCTCCCATGTCAGTGAGGCAATGAATCCATTCCAGGCTTTGGCTAGCTTTAAAAGAACTATCCAAGGTGCTGAAACTATGAGTTAAAACCTGCAGTACGTTGACTGCCTGACTGACATGGTAGCTATCAGGATATGATGGTATATGTTTTATTTTGCAATAAACCCCATTTGAAGGGGTTATTATGAATAAAACTCTGGCATAATGATAACATGATTGAATATAAATGAGAAAAGAATGGAAAGACTGGATTTTTATTAGCCTTTCTTGCTTTTGATTGTGAAGAGATATACTTGGCAACTGTCATGCAAATGTTTCACTCAAAAATATTGAGCATCTTCTATTTTCCCTGGGGCTTTCTGGAGGCTTCTTGGAATCAGCATTTCTTAATTGTACTTCACCATATAACAGTTGCCTAAGAATTCCTTGCATAACTTCAGCAGCTCTTAAGCAAGGGATCAGTATCAGTAGCACAGTGTGCCGGTGTGGTTTTTACAAGCAGAATTAGTGGTTAGAATGCAAATACGTTAGGTGATACTTCACTGTATATGTGGTAGGGATACAAATCCACTTCATTTACAGATGCATTCCTCTCCATGCTGTCTTGACCTTGAAAACTCAGGGAAATTTCAGGAGTCCCTCTGGACAGCAATGAGCAGGCAAAATAAAATAGAGCAATGCTAAGGTACACAATACTTTTACAGCAGTGGTTCTCAACCTGGGTTCTCCAGATGTTTTTGGCCTTCAACTCCCAGAAATCCTTACAGCTGGTAAACTGTCTGGAATTTCTGAGAGTTGTAGGCCAAAACCATCTGGGGATCCCTGGTTGAGAGCCATTGATTTACAGCTATATATATTGCCTGATCCAATTATTATAGACCTCCTGATTTATAAATATATAATTTTGATGCTATTACAAAGGTTTATACTATTTACATTAATATTTCAAAGGATGGATTTGTATGAAATGAATGTTCCAAGGACTCCTTATCAATACTGTCGGTGGATATTATGAGAGTTATAGTCCTTAAAATACATTTCTGAGCTCTGATATTACTTCTGCTCCATGCGGTTGGCTCTCTTCAGTTTAAATGTAGAATTAGATTTGGATGGGATACAATTGAGTACAGTCTCTTACGATTCCATTGCAAAATCTTTGTTGGGATTCGCATTTCGGCTTGGCAATAATAAACCCTTGTGGCAGCCCATGTGGGTACATTTTCGTCTCCACTATCCAATGTGGAGATAGGGGGTAAGCACTCTGAATACTTCTGTTGAAGTTTAGACTAAAACACAGAGTGCATTTCCAGTTCAACTGTCCTGGGAAAATCAAAGGAGCTATTTGTAAACATTAGACTACTGTATGAATCTGAGCTGACTGGGATATTCTTGCTTCGGATACCCTCAAAAAGTAAAACAGTGGAAGTCATTCAGTTCCATTAAACATCTATGTGCGGATTGTGAAATTTGTAGCAGAAAATTATAGCCGTGTTTTTGAAAGTATAAATCGACTTTAAAACATTCTCTTTCTGGAATTGTATGGAAAATCATTTCCTGGCAACACCACCATTTCCCCAATGAATGTTGTTTCTCAGCAACAAGACTAACACTGCCTTTTGGCTAATAGGGTTGCTCCTGTAACTTTCATCCACGCAGAACATTATGCAATACATTCAAATTGCTGGATTGTAATCTTTGTTAATTATTCCTATCTAATGTCTTATCTGGTTATTTTCTAGTCTAACATTTTCTGTTCTGTTCTCATAATTTATTCAGTGTATATATTTCTTTTTCATCTTCTTTTTTTAAAAAAAAATGTATAAAGTATTGCCTTAATGTAGAGATGTCTGTTGTAAATATTGGTGACACTTCTGTGTGGAATTGAAATCCCTAATGCAGTTGAATAAGACTGTACATTTCTTAAGTTCCTCTGACATTAAGTGTTTTATTTAATTTGCATTTTCTGGGTACAATGGAAAGGTACGTCTTGATGCAAAATATAGTTGATGTATGTGTTTTTTAATGAAATAAATGATACTTACAGTCACAACCAATTGTCATGATTGCAAGTAAGTGAGCCGCCTTTAAAATCCTGATGTTGTTAGTTTATTTATTGCAAAAATGTAGTATCATTTCAGGTTATTTAATCAATTGATGACCTGTTTGTTGCATTTTCCTTTCTCATAGGAAAACCTTGCTCATTGTTGCACTTTTGTTCTTTTTCTGTTTATTCAGTGCTCAAGGATGATGGGAGGTGTAGTCCAACATCTAATGAGGTTCTTCAGCCCTAACACAGGCTAGCTGTGCTTAATAGACTTTGTACTCAAGGAAACTAAGGCCTCCTTCACACACCTGAATAAAATCCCACATTTTCTGCTTTGAACTGGGATATATGGCAGTGTGGACTCAAATAACAGTTCAAAGCAGATAATGTGGGATTTTCTGCCTTGATATTCTGGGTTATATGGCTGTCTGGGAGGGCATTCTGTAGGAATGAAGACGAACCTTCTTCAGAATTTCTTCTAATAGTACAAGGGAAGAAAAGAGTAAGATATGCCACCCCTTAGCTTCCATCACAGGCTTTCCAGAATCACCTTTCCACTTGTGATAGATTGGAAATAATGAAGTAGGGGTGTACATTTTTGTCATTCTTCCCAGAAAAAGAAGAATGAAGGAGAAGAAGCTAATTCTGCTGAGATGTTTTCCTTTGAGGGCATCCCAGGAAGACATCCAGTTGCTGTATTTGAATCAGTTGAAATTTTGAAAGCAAAGGAGTCTTCCAAAGCAATCTTAGATGATCTGGAGATGCCCAAGTTTCCTGGGTTTTGAGGAGCTAGCTTTTGTGGCAGATCAAATTCTGATCTTACATTTCGATCCAGGTGTAGTGTTATGCTAGCATTTCAGATTCAACTCAAATCTTTATTTACAGTCAGTGATCAGTATCGAATCCCACCTTAAAATCATCCATCAACAACAGTACAGTGTTGCTTTATAGGATACAGTGTTAATTTATAGGATATAAATTAAAAATTTTGCATTTCAGACTTTTTACATTTTTTGAGTTCTAAGTTACCATATATATACTTGAGTATAAATCGACCCGAATTTAAGCAGAGGCACCTAATTTTACCACAAAAAAACTGGGAAAACTTATTGACTTGAGTATAAGATGAGGGTGGGAAATGCAGCAGCTACGGGTAAATTTCAAAAATAAAAATAGATACCAATAAAATTACATTAATTGAGGCATCAGTAGGTTAAATGTTTTTGAATATTTACACAAAACTGTAATTTAAGGTAAGACTGTCTGACTCTGATTACCTATATATTTGAGTATCAGCTGAGCCAAATATAAGCCGGCCAGGCCTCTCACTCGAATATAAGCCAAGCGGGCCTTTTAGCCCTAAAAATGGTTTAAAAACTCGGATTATACTCAAGTATATACGGTATATAGTTTATTGTTTACATTTTGATTTTTCAGTATTGGTTACATTTTTCAGTTGTCTTTATTTTTATATCCCATCTTTCTCCTGACAGTAGACCTGATACTAATTATATCCTCCATCTCACAGATGAATACCTGGACTACCATCCTTTTTCCTTTCCAGAATTTGGCCTGCCCAATAAGTGACCACTGTTTCCATCACAGAACCACATCTGCTGATGCCATTGCCACTGTTGCTGCCTCTTCCTCCCTCCCCCACCTCAAATGCTACTTAAGCATTGGCTGTTGTTCCTCTGATCACCCAGTCATGGTGAGGCACTCACCCTTGGCTTAGCCAAAGAAGGCTCAGCTAGTCCAGATGGCTGGCTACCCATCCCTGTCATGGAACTGGTGCATAAGGGAAAGTACTTTACTTACTTAGGCGATCCCTCGTAGCTCGAGGACGATTGTCTTCCATCTTGGGTGTGTGTTCTTAGGTGGCTGAAGAGACCGATTCTTGACCCGCATATTCTCCCGCAGTGAAGACATTGGTTTCCAGGTGGAAGGCGGTCCCGGTCGGGGTTAGCTTGACGCTCCTTCCTCTTGGCACGTTTCTCCCTTAAGCCCTCCGTTCATGCCTCTTCGAACTCCGCAGCACTACTGGTCACAGCTGACCTCCAATTAGAGCGCTCGAGGGCCAGGGCTTCCCAGTTCTCAGTGTCTATGCCACAGTTTTTAAGGTTGGCTTTGAGCCCATCTTTAAATCTCTTTTCCTGCCCACCAACATTTCGTTTCCCATTCTTGAGTTCGGAGTAGAGTAACTGCTTTGGGAGCCGGTGATCGGGCATTCGGACAACGTGGCCAGTCCAACGGAGTTGATGGTGTAGGAGCATCGCTTCAATAATGGTGGTCTTTGCTTCCTCAAGCACGCTGACATTTGTCCGCCTGTCTTCCCAAGAGATTTGCAGGATTTTCCTGAGGCAACGCTGATGGAAATGCTCCAGGAGTTTGGTGTGACGTCTGTACACAGTCCACGTTTCGCAGGCGTAGAGCAGGGTTGGGAGGACAATAGCTTTATAAACAAGCACCTTGGTATCTCTACGGATGTCCCGGTCATCAAACACTCTCTGCTTCATACGGAAAAATGCTGCACTCGCAGAGCTCAGGCGGTGTTGTATTTCGGTGTCGATGTTGACTTTAGTGGAGAGGTGGCTGCCAAGGTAGCGGAAATGGTCAACGTTTTCTAATGTTACACCGTTAAGCTGTATTCCTGGCTTTGCAGAGGGATTAGCTGGTGCCTGTTGGAAGAGCACTTTGGTTTTCTCGATGTTCAATGAGAGGCCGAGCTTCTTGTATGCTTCTGCGAAGGTGTTTAGAGTGGCTTGTAGGTCTTCTTCTGAATGCGCACAGACTATGTTGTCATCAGCATATTGGAGTTCTATAACATGTTGTGGTGACCTTGGTTTTGGCTCTCAGTCTGCTGAGGTTAAATAGCTTGCCATCTGTCCAATAGATGATTTCCACTCCGGTGGGAAGCTTCCCATCAACAAGGTGAAGTATCATAGCGATGAAGATGGAAAATAAGGTGGGGGCAATAACACATCCCTGCTTGACACCTGATTCCACCTTAAATGGGTCATTTTGGGAACCGTTGCTGTCCAAGACTGTTGCCATCATATCATCATGGAGGAGCCGCAGGATGTTCACAAATTTGTCAGGGCACCCAATTTTTTGGAGGATGGTCCAGAGAGCGCTGCGATTCACTGTATCGAATGCCTTTGCAAGGTCAATGAATGCCATGTACAGAGGTTGGTTTTGTTCCCTGCATTTTTCTTGGAGCTGTCGTGCAGTGAAGATCATGTCCACTGTTCCTCTGGAGGGGCGGAAGCCATTCTGGGATTCTGGGAGGGTGTCTTCTGAGACAGGGAGAAAGCGGTTTGCAAGGATTCTTGCGAGGATTTTCCCGGCGGAGGTTAGAAGGGAGATACCACGATAGTTCCCGCAGTGTGTGTTCAAGAAAGGGGACAGAACACACTGCGGGAACTTGAAGTCAGCTGGGATTTTCTCGGTCATCCACACCTTTTCAATGAGCTGGTGGAGTTGTTGTATCAGCTCAGGTCCACCCTCTTTGAAGATTTCAGCAGGAATCCCATCAGGTCCGCTGGCTTTGTTGTTTTTTTGTTGGCTGATGGCATTGCTGACTTCTTCCAAACTAGGCAGTGCTGCAAGCTCATCCCTGGTTTGTTGTTGCGGGATTTGTGAGAGGGTCTCTTCGGCCACATTGGAGCTGTGATTCAGCAGGTTCTGGTAGTGCTCTTTCCAACATAGTACAATTGATGTTTTGTCCTTCAGAATTTTGGTTCCATCTGATGAGCGTAGAGGCTGTATGCCATGGTTTCTTGGTCCATAGATGATCTTTGTGGCTTTGAAAAATCCCTGAGCATCATGGGTATCTGCAAGGTGTTGGATTTCTTCAGCCTTCTTTGTCCAACAGATGTTCTTGAGTTCTCTGGTCCTTCTTTGGACCTCAGCTTTTGCACTGGCATAGATCTTTTTCTTGGCAGCACAGTTGGTGTCTCTCTGCCATGTTTGGAAGGCTTTCCTTTTGTTATCAATTAGCTGTTGGATCTCTTTGTCGTTATCATCAAACCAGTCTTGATATTTCTTAGTTTGGTATCCAATGGTTTCTTCGCAGGCTGTGATGATGGAGGTCTTCAGTTTGTTCCAATGTTCCTCAACATTTTCGGGATGTTCTGTGGGTAGATGATCCTTGAGTGTTGTTTGGAGAAGGGCTCGTTTGGAGGGCTCCTGAAGGGCTTGGGTGTTCATTTTGCGCCTTGTTTTTCTTCCTTGGAGTCTGCGTTTGGGGATGATCTTGATAGCCATCGTGGATCGGATTAACCTGTGGTCCGTCCAGCAGTCATCAGCACCTGTCATGGCTCTTGTGAGAAGCACATCGCGGTGGTCTCTGGCACGTGTGATAACATAGTCCAAGAGGTGCCAATGCTTTGACCGAGGGTGCTTTCATGATTTCTTGAGCTTGTTTTTCTGGCGGAAGAGTGTGTTGGTGATGACAAGGTTGGTGAGAAGCAAGATGCCATTTGAGTTGCTGTTTCCAACCCCGTCTTTTCCTATGATCCCTGGCCACAGGTCAGAGTCGCCTCCAACTCTGGCATTAAAGTCCCCCAGGAGGATGATTTTGTCCTCCTTAGGTATCTCCGATAGGATGGTGTTCAGCTGACAGTAAAAATTTTCCTTGATGTCTTCGTCAGCATCTGGAGTTGGTGCATAGGCGCATATGATGGTTGCCTGTTGGTTTTTGGCAAGGTTAATTCGGAGGGTTGAGAGTCGTTCATTGATGCCAGTGGGTGCTTCAGTCAGGTGCTTCACCAGGTCGTTTCTGATAGCAAAGCCAACTCCGTGTATTCTTCGCTCTTCTTCAGGCAGTCCCTTCCAGAAGAAGGGACTGCCTTTTCTTCCTTCAGCTGCCCCTCTCCTGCTCTCCGGGTCTCCTGAAGGGCTGCTATGTCGATCTTAAAGCGTCCCAGCTCCCTTGCAATGATAGCAGTCCTGCGTTCGGGGCGCTCGCTGTCAGTGTTATCTAACAATGTCCGTACGTTCCATGTTCCAAAGTTCATTTTTCTTTTTTGGCTGCAGAGTGGTGACCCCTTTGGATGCGGCAGTCCAGTCAGGATAGGAGAGGCAGACTATGTTTAGGGCACCTTTTCTAGCCCCTTCCCCATGTGGGGTGAGCAGAGCGGATCCTAAAAAGGGCTGCTCAGTCATGGATACAGCTGCCGGACTACTCAACTGCTTCGGTCCTTGAGGTAGAACGACTGAGTCCATATCCACCGCCCATGTGCCAGTCTGTGACTAGGGGCTTCCAGATTTCACAGTCCTGCCCCCGTCGCCACTCGCTGATTGCCATGGGACTTTTGTAGGTTTGTTTTTATTTTTTGTTGGAAGACTCCTGTGCGTGATTTTTTTTAATGTGTGGAGATCAATGCACGGCCGGTCAACACACAGTCTTCACAGAGTGAGGGTCCAGCAGTGGTGTGGTTAACACAACGAGAGTGGCTTCTCAGTCTGTTGCAGCCTTCTTCCGCCTTCACAGCCGTTGTAACATGTACCATGTTATCCTCCACCTGCTCTGCCGTTGAGGTCTTTGGGTCTTCGGATTGTGCTTGGTCTGGATCCTCCCCTGCGGCCACTCCTGGGAGTGCATCACTCCAGTGGTTGTACCCACAGGTTCATCGGAACACGCAAGCCCCCTCACCACGGCAAGGTGACAATCCATCGAGGGGGATAATAAGGGAAAGGGTTATAGTGGCAATGGCAGCTGGGTGGCTGTCATCACACCTCACATACCACGAGAGGAGCTGGAGATGGAGGGCACTTCCATACTCACAAATGCTGTGTAACACCGAGTTGCTGTTTCCCCCCCCCCCTCGTCTTTTTTCCTGGCACTACTTCCTCCATCCAGCCCAGCTGACCCTTAGGAGGATCTACCCAAGGTGGTCTTAGTGTTACACATTGTGCCCTTATAGGTATGCTTCAATGGAGGCCAAAGGCTTGCTTTCTTTTAAAAAGAAATAAAGCTTGAAATTGGGAGGGGAAATTCCAGACATTCCAAATGCAACTGAAAATTTGGAGTGCAGGTAACTAAACATGGCTGCCTCCCTAAAGCGGTACAGTTGCATGGTAGATATTAATTTGTGTTGACTTTTATATAAAAGTCAGAAGAACAAAATTAGTCAGAACAAGTGTAAAGGAATCTTAAATACGTCTAAGGCTCTTTCAGGCAGGGGGGAATCTTTTTATCCCACCGCTGCCACCTAATTGTAAAGGATGCTTAATTGCGAGGAGCTGGCACCAATTTGTAATGGAGCTAATTATGACTGTCACCAATTTGGAAAGCTGGAACCACCAATTGAAATGATCTAGCCACCAAAGACTAAGGGAGGAGACCTTTTACATTTTATTCCTTTCTTCTTTTACTTATTTACTTTAGATGGTAGCATCCTTGGTTTATAATATATATGACAGAGGCTTCGATGTTGGGAAAAGAAGAACAAGTTTATTCAGGCAGAAAGCTTAGTGGTTACAATGATGTTTCTCATGAAGAGGTATTCTTAATAACAGTTACAATTCCAGAATAAGATGAATCAACTCTCTAAAATATCACTTCTTTAACCTAAGGTAATTAAACTCTATTCCTCAGCCACTTTTATACCACAGTCACCCCTGTGATATACCTTCACAGATTTTCTGTTCCCTACCAGGACACAGATTATACCAAATAAGTCACCAAACTTATTTTAAAGTGACTCAAAATGCACTATTTGAGTCTCCCTGATCCCCTTAACCTAGGATCAGTCTTCTCTGTGCCTCATCAGAGCACAGACTTCCTCTCTTTTTTAAACTCTGCTCTTCTTCAGCAAAACGCAGTTGGCTCTGCCCACTTCTCCATGGCAACCAGCCCCTGAGCGCTGAGAGCAGCAACCGCAATACTTACCATTCTAAAACACAAACACACAATTAAACATAACATTTGTATACCAAAAATTTGTACTTCATTACAACAAGATTAGACATTTTATGTAAATTCTAAGACAACAAAGCATACAAAAGATGTGCCATCAAGCTGCCTGTTGATTAATGGTAATCCCATGAATGTTATAGAGTTTTCTTAGGCAAGGAATACTTAAAGATGATTTGCTAGTTCCTTTCCTTTGAAATATAACCTATAGTACCTGGTATTCATTGGTAACCATCCATCTAAGTACTAACCAGAGCTGCTCTGCTTACCTTTCAAGGTCCGGTGATATTTGATGCCTCTAGGGCAGTGGTACCTAACCTGTGGGCCATGGCCCAAGGTGGGCCAGAAGATATAAAATAAGGTCCACAAGACATGCAGGGGAAAATTGCTACTGCGCATGCACCAGGGGTGCATGTGCCACCGTTGGAGGAGAGTAAGAGAGAATTATTATTATTATTATTATTATTATTATTATTATTATTATTATTATTATAATGATACAACTTTATTTATATCCCGCTTTTCTCCCTCATGGGACCTGAAGCAGATTACAACATCTTAAAATCATACAAACAACAGACCAAATACATCAAAAATATATATGAATATAATAAAATAAGCAATTTAAAAAACCAAACTACAATATGGTTCTAGATTATTAAATATGGTTTTCTGTGGGCGAGCTGATGGAGGCTACTGGATGGCATTATGTTCTGTATTATAAACTAGAGTTGATGTGGTCTATCCAATGCAATTTGTTAAATCAGCACCCCAAATAACCAAACCAAATCTAAAGTTGACCAAAAACTGATTCACAATCTTTTGGTACTAATATTGAAGAATAGTCTCTGGTCAAAGTGGTCCCTGGTCAAAAAAAGGTGGAGAACCACTGCTCTAGGGTCTTTAGGTACTTAAGAAATACATATACTTTACTTAATTTGCTGTGGCTTCACAATTATTTTCTATTTTGTTAAATAGATATTAGGCTAGCTTGTCTCACAGACACTATTTTCTCTTTGTACTTTGTTGGCAGATTACTTTGAAAACAAGATTGCCGCAAGTGCATTATTAAGTTTTAATAACTATCTCCCTTTATCTCAGAAAGAACATGACGCTGTTTAAAACCAAGTACATAGTTCTACAGGCAAATGCGTATGTTTAAAACAACCTAATTAGACTTTTTTAAAAACCACGAATACTTGCTGGATTTATTTTTGATGTAAATTAAGAGTCAATTTAGTGTCACTTTTCTTTAATGAAACCTATTTCGATATTGGATAATTAGAATGTCTTATATAAGAACGGGGGAGGAAATAGGATGAAGCATAATTGAGCAGCTTGAAAATGCAACTTTTATCTCTGTCCTTTATTTTCTTAAACTAAATGTGAGCTTTAGTTGCCTTTAAAATTATCAATTGTGCTTAAAATATGCAAAAATAGCAGTTCTTTAATATATATTTCCCACCTTTACCATAGAAGGGTGCTTGACGCAGTGATAGCATCACTGCATGTAACCACCTTATCTTCCAAAGTATTATTATTTTTTGAGTTCACTGGAAGGTTGAAGACAACATTGACTTCTTTTTCTTAGTTCTAAATCTGGCTCAAGTGGCTGTATTTCTCAAATACGGTGAAATGAGCCACAAGCGGGCGCTTACATTGGCCGCTACGTTGGGCCAGCACTGATGGCAGTG
The DNA here is from genome assembly GCF_035594765.1 of Anolis carolinensis. Classification (NCBI taxonomy): domain Eukaryota; kingdom Metazoa; phylum Chordata; class Lepidosauria; order Squamata; family Anolidae; genus Anolis; species Anolis carolinensis. Next base: position 65,179,304 of record NC_085846.1, read on the forward strand.
GGTTGGACTGGATGGTCTTTGTGGCCTCTTCCAATTCTATGATTCTATGAACTCACAAGACTACTGAAGGGGTAAAAATCAATGATGGCAAGTGACTTTCATGCCAATGGAACAATCAATCCATGTGGGAGTTAGGCCAGGATTTTATAGAAACTAGTCCAAGAAACTGAACCTATTTTGGGGAATTTTGGCACTGGCATGTTGTTGTTGTTTCCATCGTTTGTGACTCTTTGTGACCTCATGGACCTGCCCACCTCAGAGCTGCTTGTTACCCATGGCCACCCCCAGCTCCTTCAAGGACAAGCCAGTCACTTCAAGGATAACATCCATCCATCTTTCCCTTGGTCGGCCTCTCTTCCTTTTTCCTTCCTTTCCCCCCAGCATCATTATCTTCTCGAAGCTTTCCTGTCTTCTCATTATGTGGCCAAAGTATTTTATTTTGCCTTTAATATTCTTCCCTCCAGTGAGCAGCTGGACATTATTTTGTGAAGTATGGACTGGTTTTATCTTCTTGTGGTCCAAGGCACTCTCAAAATTTTCCTTCAACACCACAGTTCAAAAGTGTTTATCTTCCTTCACTCAGCCTTCCTTATGTTCCAGCTCTTGCATCCATAGGTGAGAGATAGGTGATAGGCTCTGGCATGTCTGTTTTTATTGTTGCTTTTATTGTCGTTTTTATTGTTATTTTAAAGCCAAGTGTATTGTTTTAATCTATTTTTGTAAACCGCTCCGAGCCAAACTGGGAGTAGCAGTATATAAGTTTAATAAATAAATAAATAAATAAATAAATAAATAAATAAATATCTCCTTGAAATTTTAGACTAAAATCCACAGTAGATTCAAAGCACTGCGAACATGGAAGACACTAGGCAGTAAGCACCTCTGGAAAATACAAACTCACCCTCAACCCACAGTACAGTTCTGATGCAGATCTGGACAACTGAGAGATTACTAGGAAAGGGAGATGTGGAAAATAACCACGCTTCTAATGGATATGGTATTACTGGACTTATTGATGATACCATACAGGTAATCCATTCCACAAACAACAGAGGAAGGCCTTCACCGTGAACGTTGATGGTCTCTTGGAAACCTGATCTCTTTTATGGAAAATAGAATTTTATCTAATGGCAGCACTGAAACCTGCTTGGTCTGGTTACTCAAATCAAATCTAGGCAGAAGGCCAGTAATGGTTGGATATTGAAGTATATTATCGATTGCTCCATGGAGTAATGTAAAGAAATATCTTGTGTTCAGGTAAGCTCAGACGGAAACTCAATAACTTGGGAAGGTTCACTCTGTTCTCTTCTTCAAAATGAAGCATTGCCCTTTGATTCCTGACTCTGTCACACCTTTTTCTTCATGCCATTCTATCTGAACCTGGGCATGATTGTGATCCAAGGAGCCGTGTTGAATCAGACTCCATTCAATTATGGCAATTGTACAAGGTGGGAGGAGAATAGTTTTAATGCTTGTTAGGACAAGCTGGCTAGTCTGCCTGGGCAATCTTGAAAAAGTGAGCTTCGGGTGATTCTCCACTGTGACTGGTAAACTGTGTGAGATATACTGATTCTATTTTCTGCCATATGCATTGCTTTCCAGTTACTAACTCCCCATTGCCAGGTATGATTAATGCCCAGTTGAGGCTAGTCACAAGTTATTTGGGGTAGCAGCTACATTAATGATGGTATGATTCATGGCATTAATAATAGTTTTCTGGGCCTATGGCAGCATGTCTGGCTCTCTTCTCTCTCTCTCAATTTATCTGCATGTATGAGTGTACATATTCATTCACGCCTAAAAACAGAGCTACTACAGATGAAAACCTGAGCAGATGTGGCCAAGCAACACCAGGATGTGGTTAAGATGGCAAACATTAATGAGGAAGAATACATAAGCTAGGAGAAGCTGTAGCAATTTGCTTTTGCCTGAGCCTACTGGGAAGGATGAGTTTCCAACCTCTTCTCTCCCTCTGCTAAGTTAACTGAGTGCAAACTATTTGTGCACTTTGATCTCAGTTTGCAGCAAAATGGAGAAGGGAAGGAGTAACTAGAAACTTGTTATTTGTTCGTTCAGTTGCATCCGACTCTTTGTGACCTCATGGACCAGCCCATACCAGAACTCCCTGTCGGCCATCACCATCCCCAGATCCTTCAAGGCCAAGCCAGCCACTTCAAGGATACCATCCATCCATCTTTCTCTTGGTCCTAGAAACTAAGACATTTAAAAAGTAGCTGAAAAGAGGTTAAAATGAGGTTAATCCAGCAAAACACAATTGAAGGGTTTGATGTTCAAAAAGTAAATGGCCAGTGCATTTGTAAACATAGTTCAGGTAAAACCCTAATGCTCAAATGACATGATATGCTAATATAGCCTTTCCTTCTTCTTTTTTTTTTTAAATTTTATTTTTATTGAAACTTTTTTGTGAGTTACATTGGTGGCCCTATGGGAAGGTTGGGGAGGGGTTGTCCAAGGGAAAGATACTGAGGGGCGGGATGTGGGTTGGGGAGGAGGGGTGAGGGGATGTAATAGTTCTACAGCAAATGGTGAGGGGGGGGGGGGAAGGAAAGGGGGTTAGGGAAGGGTAATTTCTAATGGGAGAGGGGGGGGGGGGGAATGGATGACTTCCAATCTTCTTTCTTCCAGTTTTCTGTTTGTCCTTTAAACATAGTTGTCTTTGAGGTAATCTTCTAGGTCTGTCCAGTCCGTTTCTTTCATTTTGTTATCCATATTATTTTTAAGTAGAAAAGTTAATCTGTCCATATCTCTTATCTCAATGATTTTATCTATCCACAGTTCTTTTGTGGGTGGTGTTTCTGATTTCCAATGCTTAGCTATTATAATCCTCGCCGCACCTTTCCTTTTTCAAAAGAAAGGGGGTGGAGACTAGAAATTAGGATTGGGAATATCATGCATGGAAATGAAAGATATATTTTTCCTGCCAAACTTCCACCTTACAAGCTGTTACTTTGGCACACAGAAAAAGCAGGCAAAAGGAGAAAGAAAGGGGGAGAAAGAAAAACTACAAGTTTTAAAATTTTTGCATGGGCTTTTGTAGACACAAAAACATGCAAATCATGACTCTTGCCCTAATTCTTTTCTGGATCCTATTACATTATAGCCCACCTCTACAACTAAATATCAGAAACTTATTGATACCACTGCTATATCTGAAGAGATGGGTCTACAGCAGGCATCCTCAAACTGTGGCCTTCTAGCTGTTTGGACCTCCAACTCCCAGAACTCCTGACCATTGAACAAGCTGGCTAGGGCTTCTGGGAGTTGGAGGCCCAAACAGCTGGAGTGCCGCAGCTTGAGGATGCCTGGTCTATAGCTACAAAACCTCATGTAAAAATAAAGACTGTTTAGTTTTAAAGGTGCTGTGACATTTCTCCCCCCCCCCCCCCCCTTTCTTTTTATACTGCAAGTGTTGTTGAGAAAATGTAAAGGGCCATGGATAGTGAGTTCCAGACTATGGATAGCGGATCCCTGGAGCACGGATACAGAGTCCTGTTAGGCAGGTGGCCAGTACCAGCAGTGGGCCGCCTGTGGATCTGTGCACCTGGCGAGATGAAGAAGCTAAATCCAATGTTCTCCAATTTCGAAATCTCACTAAGCTGAAGAAGAAGGCACAAAGGTGTTTATTCAAGTCAGCTGATTTGGATGCCAGCTCGCTGTAAGCCACAGAAGAAAGCTGAGATACCATACCTAACAAAAACAAGCATTTAATACATTCAAATTCTTTGTTTTTCCTGTGCCTGCCCCAGCTGGAGCTGGCTCCACGCTGATTGGAGCAGTTGACAACATTGCCAGTTGGGCAGGATTCCCTTGGAAAGGCTGGGCTGTGGCATCCACTAGCCAATCAGAGAGCATTCCTGACTTACAATGCAGATTTCTGCTCTCCAATGGCTGTCAGGGGGCATGATGGTCCATGAGACAAAGAAATGCAAAGTGTCCTGAATGAGTTGTTGTGACTCAGCAACAGCATAGCCAGAGTGAGGATGAAGAAGGGGATTTTGGGTTTCAGATACAAGAGCCAGATGATGGGATGCAGGATGAATTTCAGGACGATGGCATGGGAATGATACAGGCTGATTCAGAGGCTCAAGAAATGCAGCTTGAGCAGAATGAACTGTTGACCCAGTCGGCCAAGCCAGCCATAGATAACAGCCAGGATGACATTCCCATGGGAATTAATGAGCAGGAGATGTCTCAAGCCCCGGTGTCTCAAGCCCCGGTTCAGGTGCGAGATAATGAGGACCTTGAAGGGGCGCCATCATTATTTAGGGCTGACCGGTTGTTAGGGAAGGGAGTATCTCAGCCTCGTAGGAGTGTAAGGTTGGCGGGGAAGAGAGAGGCCTCGGAAGGAAAGAGAAATGCATTCTTGGGTTGCTTTTAAAACTGTGTGTTTTGAGATAGATTTTTGTCAAAGCAAATTCTCGCTTCATCAGAGTGGATGTTCCTGCTTCTTGCTTAAGAGAAGTCTCCTGTTCCTGGATCTTGGTAACCTTTGGGCCTTTGTTCCTTGGGATCTATTGTCTACTGTTTTGGCTAATGAACTATTGGATTTTTATGACTTATGGACTATTGGATTTCTATTGACTTTTTTGCTGCAACTTTGAAAACCTTATAACTGCCTGCTTTGATATATATTTGCTTTTGCTCAATAAAACTACAAAAGACTTTCTTCTGTGTGTGACTTGGTGTCCTTAGCAAGGTAAACTATTCTGAGGTGCGACATGAGTTCCCATTGTCCCAGCAGAGAAAGATAACAAAGAAGGGCCATCAGGTGCCATGCATTTTATGGAAGTTCTTTGCGTCAATGATGGACCCATCAAGGTGGGTTGGGCACCCACGGAGCCCATGTCCATTGTGTTTCCTACAGATTATTGTCCAAAACGATAGGATTAGCAAATCCAGTCATGGGAAAAGCGAAATGTCTGTTTGAAAAACAGGACATGACCTCTCAGCGGATAGACATGCCAGGTGATGTGTCTTTTGTAATGTCCAAGTGACTGTACAAGCAGCAGGCAACCCTGCAAATGGATCCTGTCATCCTCTGCACAGTCATGGTTATGGGGCCAATAGAGATGGATAGGCCCTGGTGGTGATGGGTGCTTGAGTCCCTTGTTTTAGATGATGCAGAAAACTGCTGGAGGGAGTTCCTGGGTCATGAGATGTTGGGGAAAGGTCACCAAGGTCTTGCTGGGTGGCTTGATTCTTCAAAGTTTTATATAAAACATAAAATATAACATTGCATACACAAGAGGAGTCTGCAGATACCGAAGGAGACCCGACGATTCGGGAGGCCTGTTATCCATGGGGCAAGGGGTGCACATACACAGGAGATCCGTGTATACCTATGGGGACCCAATGACTCTGGAGGCCTGGGTATCTACAGGGGAGATTAGGGTGAAAGGGGATGCAGGAAAGGAGGGGAGCCTCATTGCAAGGGCCGTGAAGGCCATGAGGTTATTGGGGCCAGCTGCCAGAGAAGAGAGGAGAGAGAAAGTCACAAGAGTCAAAAAGATACAAAGAGTCAGGGATAGAGGATAATGCAAAGCAGTGCACATTTATTAAGAGGTTACTTTGTGATAGACTAATAATCAAAAAGGGAAATATTGTTGCAAAAGGTATCACCGGTAGCTGGGAGATGCTATTCAGCAGTTTATCTGCTATGATAATAGTGCCATCAAGGGCACTTTTTGGCAGGATCATAGTATAGGAGGTTATTTATTTATTTACAGTATTTATATTCCGCTCTTCTCACCCCGAAGGGGACTCAAGGCAGATTACATTGTATACATATAAGGCAAACATTCAATGCCATATACACATAGAACAAAGACAGAGACAGACGCAGAGGCAATTTAACCTTATCCTGAGGGGATGTTCGATTCCAGCCACAGGTGGAGCAGCTGCTTCATCATCCACTGGACGGCATTTCCTCATTCCAACGGTGGCTGGATGATTTTTATGGAGTCGTAAATTAGTTAAATTAACCTCCCCACTTTATAAGTGGTACCTTAATTTACTACTTTCGAGTTGCTAGGTCAGCAACAAGCAGGGGCTATTTTTATTTTTAATTGTCGGGTGCTCACCCCGCCACAGGCTGTCCTCGAACTCATGACCTCTTGGTCAGAGTGATTTATTGCAGCTGGCTGCTCACCAGCCTGCATCACAGCCCAGCCTCCCGGTTGGTTATTCCGCCAACATCCAACCTACCAACTGTCATGTTCCTATTTCTGATTCACACCTCTGTGCCTCTCACCCCACCCCCCAAAGAGATAAGAGTCATGTGATAATATATCTGTCTATGCATATTGGGCTCGTGCAAATGCAGATCATTCCAGATGCTGAAGGCTTTTGCCCCAGAGACAAAGAAAGCCAGAAGCATTTGCTTTGAAGGCAGATTGAGGAAGAAGTTGTTGACATTGGGTTTTCCCCTTCCCTTTTTTAAAAATAAAATTATGCTCAGCTAATCTTTTCCAGCAACGGAGACTAGGATGAATGTAAAGTGATGGTGGGGAAATTATATATTGTGCAACATCGTTTAGAGACAACAGAAGGAAAAACTCTATTGACCTCCAGCATCTTACTTCATTTTCCTAAATCCAGGAAAGGCCCCCAATTTTGATCTATAGTTAAGGAGCCTTTACAATTTTATACAGGCAGAGTTTGCCTCCTTTCAATAGAACCATCAAGATTTCTACTCTGGCTCGTAAAATAATCCATATGACAGAGGAACAGATAAAGATTTCTGTTACTTTATTCATTATTAATTCATGCATAATGGCCAAAATTCTGTTGGTAACAAACACAAGTGATAAGTTCCTCATGTGGAAGCTAAGCAGAATCTCTTCTGGTTGATATTTGGATGGTAGACTGACAATGCATACCAAGTGTTGTGAAAGGATCTGGCAAAGTCACATCTAAGTATTCCTTGCCTAAGGAAATCCTATGAAATTTGGAGAGTTGCCATAAGTTGACACATGATTTGAAAGTACATGCAGACATTTTGTGAAAAGGTATGCCAGACGCAGACTGTAGTCAGGAAATAAGATTGCTTCTTGGGAGGAGATCAATAATAATAATAATAATAATAATAATAATAATAATAATAATAAGAAGAAGAAGAAGAAGAAGAAGAAGAAGAAGAAGAAGTTTATTTATATCCCGCCTCCATCTCCCCCGAAGGGGACTCAGGGCAGCTTACAGCAAAATCAAAATACAAGCAATGATAAAATATGAAACATCAAAGGACAACAACAGAAACCAATAATAAAATATACACAATCGGCGAAATTAAAAAAATAATCAATGACCAATCTCGATAAAATAGTGAAGAATAGAGACATCACACTGGCAATGAACGTTTGCATAGTTAAAGCAATGATATTCCCCGTAGTAACCTATGGAGGTGAGAGCTAGACCATAAGGAAGGCTGAGCGAAGGAAGATAGACGCTTTTGAACTCTGGTGCCGGAGAAAAATTCTGAGAGTGCTTTGGACCGCAAGAAGATCCAACCAGTCCATACTCCAGGAAATAAAGCCCAACTGCTCACTGGAAGGAAAGATATTAAAGGAAAAGATGAAGTACTTTGGCCACATCATAAGAAGACAGGAAAGCTTTGAGAAGATCATGATGCTGGGGAAAATTGAAGGAAAAAGGAAGAGGGGCTGACCAAGGGCAAGATGGATGGATAGTATCCTGAAGTGACTCTGCCATCCTAGGACTTAACAGTTTTGCTGTCATAGCCCTGGTGCATACGTAGTAGAGATGTGCGTGAAAATGTATCCCTTGTTTCCTTCGTGCTATTGTTTCGTTTCAACCGTTCATCTACACAAAATGAATGATGCCATTTTCGTAGGAAACGAGAGGCGACACAAAATGAAAGCCGCACAGTCATCGTGCTTGCTTTTGTTTTCCTTTTGTTTCAGCCCTGTAATAATAAACAGGTATTGACAGAGGGCTGCTTTCCCATTACAGCTGATGTGTATCAATGGGTTTTAATAATAATAGTAATATATTTATTTATTTTATTTACAGTATTTTATATTCCGCCCTTCTTACCCCAAAGGGGACTCAGGGCAGATCACATTATATACACATAGGGCAGACATTCAATGCCCATAAACACATCAAACAGAGACCGAGACAGAGAGACGCAGAGGCAATTTAACCTTCTCCTAAGGGGATGTTCAATTCTGGCCACAGGGGGGAGCAGCTGCTTCATCATCCACTCTGATGGCACTTCCTCATTCCAAGTCGTAAATTAGTTAAACTTGCCTCCCCACTTTTATAAGTGGTACCTTATTTCCTACGTGACAGATGCGACTATCTTTCGGGTTGCTAGGTCAGCAACGAGCAGGGGCTATTTTTTATTTTTAATTGACGGGTGCTCACCCCGCCACGGGCTGGCCTCAAACTCATGACCTCATGGTCAGAGTGATTTATTGCAGCTGCTCAACAGCCTGCGCCACAGCCCGGCCCCTATCGTATATAAAAAACGATAGTTACTCTGGTATCCTAAGCTGAGTCTGAGAGAGGAGTGCTTCCCCATGACAGCTGATGTGTGCCAATGGGTGTTAATAATGCTAATATTATTATAATATTAATAACAATAGTACTCTGGGGAAGACCCAAACGTTATAAAAGTTGGTGGGCTAAAAGGGGTCAAGATGCCCTCAGTGTGTGGCGATTTTCACCTCTCTAGCCAAAAATCCAAGCTTGGGGGGGGGGGGCAGGAGGGGAAGGGAATGAGCCTCAGAAGCTCCGAATTTATTTATTTTTGTAAGCCAGACGTAAATTCTATTCATATAGGTGCCCCATTTTCGTTAGCGGGAACAAATACGAAAATCAGATGACACAAATTATACTACACAAATGAACAGCAATTCCATAAAAAAACACAGCACTAATACGTAGCTATTCCATGGCCACTGGCTGGTGGAGAGCAGGGGAATTGGAGAAGCAGTTGGCTATGCCCTATAACCAGTTGCAGCCCAATTACAGCTTCAGTGGATTCTCATTGGATGATGTCATTGCTCAGTTTCTAGCTGTGGACATGGTTAGTCTCTTCTCCAATGTCCTTTGCTCTCCAGCAGACACTGAGTGACCATTCAGTATGGTTATTATAACAAAATTATGTGTCTGTGTCTGTGTGTGAGAGTATGGTGACATTATGGAGTTCTCTGTGCAGGACCTTAAGCTATATTGGGCAATATAGGATCTCAGTTATATTGGGCAATGTAGGATGTGTGCACGTCAGCTAAGAAACCAGTACAAATAGCTAATCAAAGTACACAGTGTTAAGGGGGGGGGGGGTAATTTCCAAGAAACTAACAGCCAGGAGTGGCCTATTAGGAAAAGCGAAGTAGTTGCTTAAAGCTGGACATCAAACAATATTGTTATTTTTGTGTACCTTCAAGTCATTTCTGACCAAAGGTGAGCCTATCAAAGTGTTTTCATGGCAAAAGTTGTTGAGAAGGGGTTTACCATTGCTTTTTTCGGAGGCTATGTCCTTCTGAATCCCTTGTTGCTGAGATTTATGTGCCACATTGTCTCTTCTGCACACCTTAATGGGTCCTCTGCCTTTAGGATAATGGAGAACATTGTCCTCTTGCCAGTGGTACAGTAAGATTAAGCTGCCAGTCCAGATGTGTCTCAGTACTTATACCATAATTCCTATGCTTAGCATGCCACAGTTTTGTTTTGTTTTTTACTCCTGATTTATCTGAGGGTTGCAGCACTTAAAAAGCTTCTTCACGTTCCAGCTTGAATCTCAGATTATTGGAAACCCCATATGGGTTTCTAGAACCTTACTAAAGTAGTGTTGTTCAGGAGTGAATGTAATTTGCATTTGGGTGAGCATAATACGCATAGACAGATAACATAATATCTTTTGAACCTATGTAACCTGCTGAATTGCAGCATAAGCTCCAGCTTTCCCTATTTATTAGGAATGGTCTCTATTTTCTGGCAGCTGTCCCTATAAAACAAATACAATAGAGTCTCACTTATCCAACATTTGTTTATCCGACGTTCTGGATTATCCAACACAGTCTGCCTTTGTAGTCAATATTTTCAATACATCGTGACGTTTTTAGTGCTAAATTTGTAAATACAGTAATTACTAGGCTTGAGCAATCCATGAAAAAATTGATTCTAAACTCGCTTCAAAAGTAGGGGGCGCTAGCGTTTCGTTTCTGATGTCATTTCCGAATTTTGCCCTCAAAAATTTCAAAATTTAATGAAAATTCATTAATTTCAAAAGTAATTTATTAATGGCGGATGCGCATGCACAGTGGCCAAAAAAACAGCATGGGGGAGACTTTACAAGATTCTCCCGCCCTCATTTTTTTGAGATATCTTCTTCAAAATTGGCACAGTGGTAGAACACATTTAACACTGATAGCTCATCAAAATTCGTTTCCCTTATCCTCTGATTTTTGGCACATTTTTATAGCTTTTATAATAAACCATTTTTTAATAATTGTAGAAATCTGTTCCTGGTTTGGAAGTCTTATTTCCTGTTTCATTGGGTTGTCTTTACTTTGAAAGTCATTGTTCTACTTCAGAAACTTTGTTTTTGTGGCTGTTAAATTGGTGGACTAAGGAAACCATAATGTGCTCCATGTCCCTTGCACAAAGACAAAGTTCAGGCAGTGCCATAGATTTTGCCATGTTTCTATGACAGAACCAATTAGGAACAGAAATCATAGTACACCATCAAACCATTCCTGACAGATGGCCATCAGCCTATGAATAAGGAAATCTGTTCCTGGTTTGAAAGTGTTTAGGTTTTCTGGGGCTGAGAGTATGTGACTTGCCCAAGATCACTCAGTGGGTTTTCATGGTTGACTGGGGAATGAAGCCACAATGATTGGACAACTATCAAACCACTACACCAGGAGTCCCCAAACTAAGGGCCGTTGGCCAGATGCGGCCCTTCAATGCCATTGACCTGGCCCCTATCCTAAACTTTACACTTAGGGTTGACTTAAGTCTGAAATGACTTGAAGGCACACAACAACAACAATCCTAATTTTGAACTATTTCACCACAGTCTGGCCCCTCAACAGTCTGAGGGACTATGAACCCCTGCACTACATTACACCATGGTGTCTCTCTCTCTCTTTTTTTATGAATGCTCCCATGAGAAAATGTATGGGTGAACTACAATTCCCAAAAGTCTTGGGTCAACCATCCAAAACACCCCCTAGGATTCACAGCTGGTGTGTGCCAAGCTTGGTCCAGATCCATCACTTTTCTTCTTATCCCAGATTATTTGCAGAGTAGACTCATATAATCCAGTTTAAATCAGATAATCTGAAACTAGATCCTGGGATATAGGTTTAAAGCACCCCAATAGCAAGCAGCCAAGCACTCCAGGACGCCCAGCCCTCCCTCCGCTCGTTCTGAAAACTGGCTTAAAGCGCCCCATTGCAAGCAGCCAAGCACTCCAGGATGCTCAGACCTCCCTCCGCTTGTTCTGAAAACCAGATTAAGAGCCCCATAGCAAGCAGCCAAGCACTCCAGGACGCCCAGACCTCCCTCCGCTTGTTCTGAAAACCAGATTGAGAGCCCCATAGCAAGCAGCCAAGCACTCCAGGATGCCCAGACCTCCCTCCGCTTGTTCTGAAAACCAGATTAAGAGCCCCATAGCAAGCAGCCAAGCACTCCAGGATGCCCAGACCTCCCTCCGCTTGTTCTGAAAACCAGATTGAGAGCCCCATAGCAAGCAGCCAAGCACTCCAGGACGCCCAGACCTCCCTCCGCTTGTTCTGCAAACCATGATAAGAGCCCCATAAGCAGTCAAGTAGTCCAGGAGCCCTTTGCAAATGCTTGCCCCCTCCAAAACATTCGACACCATTCGAAAAATTGGCAATCAAGGGTTCGGTATCGTGGGATACATACGACAGGATAACCTTTTTCAAAACATGGTTCAAAAGTGACAAAACATACGAATTGGATACAACATCGGAAGGATTCGAATTTTTTGCCCAACCCTACATAACATTGCTGTGTATTGAACTGCTTTTTCTGTCAAATTTGTTGTAAAACATGATGTTTTGGTGCTTAATTTGTAAAATCATAACGTAATTAGACATTTAATAGGCTTTTCCTTAATCCTTCTTTATTATCCAACATTCTGCTGGCCTGTTTATATTGTATAAGTGAGACTCTACTGTAAATGGTTTTTTAAAAAATTACTTCTATTACGATTTTCTGGGTTTTTAAACAGAGATATTATATACATTTTATGTCATGTTGGAAAAGGAAGAAACAAAGATAGTTAAATATATTGATTTTTCCTTACTCTATACTAATTTACTAACAGATTAAATCAGATGTCTAGATTTACTATGTAGTTATTAAAACGAGATAAAGGATTTAAAATAAACAATTTAATACATGTAACATTAGAGTGCAGTTATTAAAATGAGATAAAGGATTTAAAATAAACAATTTAATACATATAAAATATAACATGAGAGATACATTTAATAGATAGTTATAGAATTTTACTTAAACAAATATAAAGCTGTGAATAATAATAATAATAATAATAATAATAATAATAATAATAATAACAACAACACACAAAGGGTCAGAAAAATTCTCAAAAGCAAGCTCAATCGAGGCAACACCATCAAGGCCATAAACACCTGGGCCATACCTGTCATAAGATATACTGCTAGCATCATGAACTGGACACAGGCGGAACTGGACAATTTGGACAGAAAAAGAAAACTCATGACCATTCATCACTCACTGCACCCTCGCAGTGATGTTGACGGGCTATATCTGCCTAGAAGATCAGGGGGCAGAGGACTCTTACAAGTAAAACAAGGAGTCAAAGAAGAAGAACATGCCCTGGCAGAATATGTAAAGCAAAGTTGAAGAACCTGCTTTGATTGAAGTCAAAAATCAGAAACTCCTCAAAGCACAGCAGACAAAGAAGCAGTACAAGAAAACCGCACTACAGACTAGAGCTGACAGCTGGCACAACAAAACATTGCATGGAAAGTTCCTTGACAAAATTGAAGGAAAAGCTGATAAAGAGAAGACCTGGCTATGGCTCATGAATGGGACCCTGAAGAAGGAGACAGAGGGCCTTATCCTTGCAGCCCAGGAGCAAGCCATCAGAACAAATGCGATTAAGGCCAAGATCAAAAAATCAGCTGATGACCCAAAATGCAGACTGTGCAAGGAAGCTGACGAAACCATTGATCATATCCTCAGCTGCTGTAAGAAAATCGCACAGACAGACTACAAACAGAGGCATAACTATGTGGCCCAAATGATCCATTGGAACTTATGCCTCAAGTACTACCTCCCAGCAGTAAAGAACTGGTGGGATCACAAACCTGCAAAAGTAATGGAAAATGAGCACGCAAAGATATTGTGGGACTTCCAAATCCAGACTGACAAAGTTCTGGAACACAACACACCAGACATCACAGTTGTGGAAAAGAACAAGGTTTGGATAATTGATGTCGCCATCCCAGGTGACAGTCGCATTGACAAAAAACAACAGGAAAAACTCAGCCGCTATCAGGACGTCAAGACTGAACTTCAAAGACTCTGGCAGAAACCAGTACAGGTGGTCCCGGTGGTGATGGGCACACTGCCATGCCAAAAGATCTCAGCCAGCATTTGGAAACAATAGGCATTGACAAAATTACGATCTGCCAACTGCAAAAGGCCACCCTACTGGGATCTGCACGCATCATCCGAAAATACATCACACAGTCCTAGACACTTGGGAAGTGTTCGACTTGTGATTTTGTGATACGAAATCCAGCATATCTATCTTGTTTGCTGTGTATACAATAATAAATAATAATAATAAAGATAAGGATAAACTTTTAATGAAGCGGAACTGGAAGAAGAGACTAGAAGATCATAAGATAATACTAGAAGAAGATATGGTAGTGGACATTGGTGACAACATCACTCCTCCACTACCAGAAGCAATTGGGGAGAAGCTGCGTGGTAGACAATTCCACCTATGGGACTGGCATGTTGGTAAGCTGGGCAATGCAAGGCGTGGGGTGATGGGTTCCCCACGCTGCCAGATTCGCCATAATCCTTGGCGATTTTAGCAGCCTTCATGATAAGGTCCTTACACCTAGAGCCTATCATAGAAGCCTATCCAAACAGCAAATGTTACTGATTTTGGATGGAAGTATAACAGGTTGGTTATGGTCATAGTTTGGTGGATTTGGGGCTCAGGGGGTTGAACCATTGTAATATTTTGATTGGAAGAGGCAGTGATGTCATCAGACACTATTCCCTCCTTGCTTTTCTGTTCCTTCTGGATTTAATAGCAATTCTTGCTATAACAGCAGGTGGAAATGACACTGAAACAAATAGTTTCTTGAGGAGTTTCTTCCCAAGGCTGGGCACAGATATTTATAGAAAATCTTAAGTGTGTGTATACAAATATAGTAGAGTCTCGCTTATCCAACCTTTGCTTATCCAATGTTCTGGATTATCCAATGCAGTTTGCCTTTTAGTAGTCAATGTTTTTGTAGTCAATGTTTTCAATACGTTGCGATGTTTTGGTGCTAAATTCAGAAATACAGTAATTGCTACATAACGTTACCGTGTATTGAACTGCTTTTTCTGTCAATTTGTTGCAAAACATGATGTTTTGGTGCTTAATTTGTAAAATCATAACATAATTTGATGTTTAATAGGCTTTTCCTTATTCCTTCCTTATTATCCAACGTTCTGCTGGCCCATTTATGTTGGATAAGTGAGACTCTACTGTATATGAATGAATACACATATAGGGATCAAGAGAGATGATGGCATTTTTGGATTATTTTTACAGATCAGGACTTTCGTGAAAAACACTTTCATTTTTCTAAAGTTTCAAAACAGATATTCTAGGACCCTTAAACATATGCAAAACTATTCCCTTAACACATATGGATCCATGTGTGTCTGTATAGTGTCATATGTGGCTTCAAGATGTGTGTTATATCCATATCCCAGAGCCTGAAATGTCACAAACACTGTTGTTGTTCTAAACAATCAGAGCTAGATCTATGAAAATGAAAGCACCCGTCAGTTTCAGCTGGAACAACAGTGACTCCTTGTGGCTGCATAGTAGCAAGTGTTAAAGAGCTGGGCATGTTTAGCCTGCAGAAGAGAAGGCTGAGAGCAGACATGATAACCATGTATAAATATGTGAGGGAAAATCATAAGGAGGAGGGAGAAATCCTGTTTTCTGCTGCCCTGGAGACTAGGAAACAGAACAATGGCTTCAAACTACAGGAAAAGAGATTCCACATGAATATTAGGATGAACTTCTGAACTGTGAGAACTGTTCAGCACTGGAGCTCTCTGCCCCAGAGTATGGTTGAGACTCCTTCTTTTGAGGCTTTTAAGCAGAGGCTGGATGGCCAGCTTTCGGGGGTGCTTTGAATGTCATCTTCCTGCTTCTTGGCAGGGGGTTGGACTGGATGGCCCGTGAGGTCTCTTCCAACTCTATGATTCTATGTCTCTTTGGATCATGCTGCGTGATGACTTTCACATTTGAATATCAGGGATATAATTAAAAAGCCAGTAAACAGTTCTGTCTTGAGTGTTCATCAATGATATCATCATTTTGGTTCTTTTTTATTACATTATGTAACATGATTTTTGTTCCTGGATTATAAATGGCATTTCCTAATTGATTCTATTATAAAAACATGAAAAATATATTAAACTTTGTTTTTGCAGGACATCCTGCGGCACATTTTGCTATAGTTTTTCAATGAATTTGATTTAACTTTTTTGTCTTAAGCTTGCCTTAACAAATGTGGTTTTATTTATTTATTTCGTGTCAAAAGCATTGGTACAGCAAATACATTTCAAATAATGGAAATAAAATAAAAAAGAAAAGAAAACACAAGCAACTAGATAGTTTTGGACCAAAAGCGGGCAACAGCAACCGCATTTTCTGTAGCTTTAAACAACTCCTCCTCCGTACATGAGGCAGGGCATTGTGGGCAAGCATACATATGCTGAGTTGTTTGTTCTGCTCCACAGTCACACAAGGTGGAGGATTCTTCCAGGTAGTGCCACCTTGCCAAGTTGTCTTTTGATCTGCCCACTCCACTTCTGAGTCTGTTCAGGGACTTCCAAGTTGCCCATTCTTGGTTTGCCCCTGGAGGAAGACCCTCTTGGGGGGCCATCCAGTTAGAATTGCCAGGTTTAGCTGCCCAGAGGGACACCCTTGCTGTTGCTGGAGGAACATCAAGAGGAGTGGTGGTTCTCATGAAGCCCTTCCTTGATTTGAGTCTGGTGGGAGGAGGGTAATAGCCATGCAGTGGGTGGCTTTCACAGTGTTCGACCTTTTTTCTCTCACCGTTAGCAGCAACTTCCCGTCGCACGTCAGGAGGGGCAATGCCAGCTAACTTGTAGAGTTTATCAACAGGTGTAGGTTTAAGGCATCCCGTGATGATTCTGCATGTTTCATTCAGTGCTATGTCCACCTGCTTTGCAGACTTGTGCCAAACAGGACAGGCATACTCTGCAGTTGAGAAAGACAAGGCCAGGGCTGATGTTCTTATTACTTGTGGGTCTGCTCCCCATGAGCTGCCAGTCAGTTTCCGCAGGATGTTATTGCGTGCAGCTACTTTATGCTTGGTGTTCATGCAGTGTTTCCTATATGTTCGTGTTCGGTCTAAGGTGACACCAAGGTATTTAGGATGGAAACAGTGTTCGAGCTCTTGGCCTTCCCAAGTAACTTTCAGTTTCCTGTTGGCTTCGCGGTTATGTAGGTGGAAAGCACACACTTGTGTCTTGGCAGGGTTAGGCTTCAGGTGGTTCTCTTTGTAGTAGCTGGAGAGATCTTTCAAGGCATTGGTGAGTTGCTTTTCAACTGTTTCAAAATCTTTTGCTTGTGTTGTGTTGTGTTCAGCATTGGATGAACAAATGTGGTTAATAACACACATACAACTGATCCAATTACTTTACCCTAGTGTGATCTATAACCTTTAAACGAATGATTCCAGCACACAGAATGATTTTTCCCAGTCCTGTTTTGGTGAACAAGCATTACACAATGCCCACACAAGTCATTGCATACTTTGCAATCGCTTTAACATGTTTATAAAGCAGACATGTTATATCTGTAAGATTTCCAAAAACTTGATAGCCTGCAAGTTGTAGAATAAGATATGGTTGCCACAACAAGGTATTACTTGGGTCATTATACTTGCTGCTAAAATATTCATCATCTCAGGGTGAATAAAAACCAAAATAGTGTGATCTCTTTCAAATGGGACTCACAGTTATTTTTGTAGCCTACAAACTAGCTATTGTGCTAGTGGTTGGGCTTTTTGGTTAAACCATTGAAAGTACAGATTGTTTTGATCCCCCCCCCCCCCTGTTCTTCAATGAGTGCAAATGTTTCCAAAGCCTAGTGGAAACTGTTTACCAGGAAACTATTACATTTCACCAAATCTAAAAGTGTAAAATAAATAATGTGCAACTTGTAGCAGAAACAGAATTGTTTTATAGTCTGCCTCAACCCCTGGAATTATTGGGAGAGGGAGAAGAAAATCTGGGTCACGGAGTTCCCTTTTTCACAAAACAGAAGCATGAGCTGTATGTTAAGCATTTGAGCGAAAGATGTTAAGTAACCAGCTGTGAGTTCAATGCAATGAGACTTGCAGCTTATGCATAATGGATAGTTTATGGGCTATAATTTTCATAATTCATTATTTAAAAAATCACATTGAAGAAATTCAGCCCTATCTCAGACCAATCATCTATTTGGCTCAGGGTATGGTTTCTGTCAGTAGCCAACAAGGCATCTCAGTGGAATTGCACACTTAGAGAAACAGTGAAATCCAGACTGTTGTCGCAATCTAATCTTTGCCAGATTGAGTATATATGGCCTCTTAAAACTAAAGTTGCTTTTCTCAGTGTTACTTCCAACAAGCAAAGTCAACTCTTCAGAGACCTATCTTTCCTGATATATGGAGGCAGCTATTTTGAAACGGTTGTTCTCATGGGTCTTCAAGTGAAAGCTCATTTATGGTGACCCTATAGGGTTTGTTTTTGTTTTTTTGTGCAAGATTTATTCTGAGGTTTACCATTGCCTTGTTTTAAGGCTTGCAGAATGTGGCTTGCCAAAGATCACTTAGCGGGTTTTTCATACTGTCTGCCAGAGTTCTAGTCCAACACTCAAACCACTATCTCCATGTTGGCTTTTGAAATTCCCTTACCATGAATATTTAACATACCATCATGGGATAATAAATGTCATCTCATGAATTATGTGCTCTGGTGAAAGAACTACTCTCCAAGTTTTGTCTTAAAAATAGAATTGTCTTTTTAGCTCCCCCAGCAATCTATTTTCTAGCTGTGAATCTTAGCAAATCTTGTCAAAAATGGAAACTAGATTACATGGTGCTGACTTGGACATGTTTACAATAGACCTGTTGAACCTAAAGGAAAATAAATGTTGTCTTTATTAACTTGTCAGTGTGAAGAGGTGGTTTGAGCCTGACACTGTACTATGTACTATAACTCTATAGACCAAAATTTGAATTTGTCTTAGGCATGGAAAGTCACTAAGTGACCTTGGGAAATCACACTCTTGTAGCCTCAGAGGGAGGGAAAGGCAAACCACCTCTAAACAATCTTGCCAAGAAAATGCCAACTTAAGTCCCATCTATTTGTGTGGTTCTTCTCTATCATGGCATGCCTTCTGGATCCAACATATGGTTTTCAGATTCTACTCTAAGTAGATTATTCACCATGATTGAACAACTAACCATTAGATATGCCAAGCTGAAATTGATCTTACAGTAGAGTCTCACTTATCCAACACTCGCTTATCCAACGTTCTGGATTATCCAACGCATTTTTGTAGTCAATGTTTTCAATACATCGTGATATTTTGGTGCTAAATTCATAAATACAGTAATTACTACATAGCATTACTGCGTATTGAACTACTTTTTCTGCCAAATTTGTTGTATAGCATGATGCTTTGGTGCTTAATCTGTAAAATCATAACCTAATTTGATGTTTAATAGGCTTTTCCTTAATCTCTCATTATCCAACATATCCGCTTATCCAACGTTCTGCCGACCCGTTTATGTTGGATAAGTGAGACTTTACTGTACTTGCAATCTGAAAATACCTGGTGGGCCACACTTTTCTTGTTTCTGGATTAAATCTTATGTTTCCTACATTCTTATGTAACTGCAGATGGCTGTGTCAATAACAAACATCATAAATGAAAACCTCAGAGTAACACTCAAAGTGAGATATTAGTTTTTACTTAATGAGGTTAAACCAAAGCTGTCAGATTACATATTTCTGAAAGGACAGATTGAACTTTCTTTTATTCTAATATCATAAAATCTAACTGGAAGCATGCCTGGTATAAAAAATCTCTTAAATGTATTTCCAAGAAAAATGCATATGGCTCTGATTTAAAACTGGTCCTGAAAATCTCCGGCTTGCCCCAAGTTGAACCACGCAGCAGGGAAATCATTACCTCCTCTGCAACCCTTATTCAAATATACAGTTTAAGGAGGAATTGAATCAAATAAAATGTTAGTTTGTTCTTTTAACTTTAGAGATTTACTGGCTGCCTAAATACCCTAAAGGCATTGGATACCATACAGTCTTGGAAGCTAAAGGTTTTCCCTGACGGTAAGTCTAGTCATGTCTGACTCTGGGGGTTGGTGCTCATCTCCATTTCTAAGCCGAAGAGCTGACGTTGTCCGTAGACACCTCCAAGGTCATGTGGCCGGCATGACTGCATGGAGCGCCCTTACCTTCCCGCCAAAGCGGTACCTATTGATCTACTCACATTTGCATATTTTCGAACTGCTAGGTTGGCAGGAGCTGGAGCTAACAGCGGGCGCTCAAGCCATGCCAGCCCCTGTTAATACATTTGGATGGGCTATCTCTAACAAGTATCAGATGCTATAGGTTGTATTTCAGAAGAAGGAACTGGCGAAACAACCTCTGAGTATTCATCACCTAAAAAAAATACTACAAAATTCACAGGCTGCCATAGGACAACAAGCAACTTGAATACATACACAGCTTCCACTCCAAAGAGTACTTACAGTGGTTTATATGTTAGCTAGGGCTATAGATCTCTATCCAACTACCTGGAATTAAACTCAGTGGAATTTACCATACAGATTTGCACAAATTAAAACAATTAAAAACAGTTATTAAATTCACAACATCCAAAGCTGTAGTCTAGGGCCATTCCATGTTAAAGGTAAAGGTTTCCCCTGACGTTAAGTCCAGTCATGTCTGACTCTGGGGGTTGGTGCTCATCTCCATTTCTAAGCCGAAGAGCCGGCATTGTCCGTAGACACCTCCAAGGTCATGTGGCCGGCATGACTGCATGGAGCGCCGTTACCTTCCCGCCGGAGCAATACCTATTGATCTACTCACATTGGCATGTTTTCGAACTGCTAGGTTGGCAGGAGCTGGAGCTAACAGCGGTCGCTCACGCCGCTCCTGGGATTTGAACCTGGGACCTTTCAGTCCACAAGTTCAGCAGCTCAGTGCTTTAACACACTTTGCCACCGGGGCTCCTCATTCCATGTTGTCACTGCACATATTTAAAGTTCATTTATTGCACTGCAGATCCACCAAAAGCTTAGTCCCAAAGCCATGTTTTAACTTTCTTCCTGAAGGCTAAAAGGGAAGGGGCTGATCAAATGTCACTGGGGAGGGAGTTCCATAGCCAAGGGGCCACCACTGAGAAGGCCTTATCTCTCAACTTCACCAGTCGCTCCTTTGTTTGTTTTTCTTTATTAATAATGTTTTCCATGTTGACCACATTCTGTTGTTGCTTGGTCACTCTTTTCCCAGTTTTTATCTGTGAAATGTTGAGGGTACGGTGCAGCTAAGCTAATATTTAATCCAGACCTAGGAGCTGGCGATGTTATGATATTAGAACAGTCACATCTTTCAGGATGATTACTGTGCCAGTGCTGTCCAGATGGGATCGATTTGTTTTAGAGAACTCCCATCTAATATATTTTATATAGAGCCAAAATCCTGGACATGAAAAAAAAGGAATACCGGACAAGATCCAAACATCACACACATGAAAGGCCAGCAGTTGTGTTTGTGTCGTGGCCGCTTTCCAACCATCTTCTCTTCAATCTTCTCTTGTGTTGCTTGTGGACTTGAATGAAGATAAAAGATTATGAAGTGATAGCAAGAAAGGTTCATGAAGATTATGAAGTGATAACAATAAATGTTCAGTGAAAAATGAAGAGATAAATTGAAGATGGAGCCAGCAAAATGGGACATGATACTAACAATTACACTGCAGGATGTAGTTAGTTGATAGTAAGGGCCCTTCCACACAGCCATATAACCCAAAATATCAAGGCAGAAAATCCAACAATATCTGCCTTGAACTGGGTTATCTGAGTCCACACTGCCATGTATTCCAGTTCAAAGCAGATAATGTGGGATTTTATTCAGCTGTATGGAAGGATCCTAAGATCTAGCACAGTGGCTCTCAACCTGGGGTCCCCAGATGTTTTGGCCTTCAACTCCCAGAAATCCTAACAGCTGGTAATTGGCTGGGATTTCTGGGAATTGTAGGCCAAAAACATCTGAGGACCCCTGATCCTCAGATCAGTTGAGAACCACTGATCTAGCAGATAGATATACTTCAGGGGATTATAACTATTCAGGACTGGAGGCTACATTGACCCAAGGATTTCAGACTGCTGGCAGAAAATAGCAAAGACTTGGAACCATTCCTGAAGAAAGCCAAAGGAGAAAATGCAAAGTTAGGTTTATAGTTCAACATTTTTAAAGACCAAAAATTATGACCACACATGATTTACTTAACTTTAAACTAGATGAAAAAGATATCGAAATAGTTCAGAGAATTCTATATTGTTATTCATCAGAAGGGAGAATGCAATCCGCAAACCAGAAGAAAACTTGAACATGGAAGGGCAGCTATAAAGGAATAAGATTCTGAAGTGTCAAGGTATATTACTGAATTCGTATTGTCCATGTTACCGTATTTCCCATCTGTATGTACAGTTGCACAGTGGTGGCACAGTGGTTAGGTCAGCAGTTCGAATCCGGGAAGTGGGGTGAGCTCTCCCTGTTAGCCCCAGCTTCTGCCAACCTAACAGTTTGAAACATGCAAATGTGAGTAGATCAATAGGCTGGCAGGATGGTAACGGTGCTCCATGCAGTCATGCCAGCCACATGACCTTGGAGGTGTCTACGGACAATGCTGGCTCTTCAGCCTAAGAAATGGAGATGAGTACCAATCCCCAGAGTTGACACAACTAGACTTAATGTCAGGGGAAAACCTTTACCTTTACTATGTATGGTTGTGAAAGCTGGACAGTGAAGAAAGCTGATAAGAAGAAAATCAACTGATTTCACATGTAGTGCTGGAGAAGAGTTTTATGGATATTGTTGACTGCTAAAAATACCAATAAATTAATCCTAGAGCAAATCAAGCCTGAAGGAAGCCAAACTGAGAGTTTGAACATATCATGAGAAGATATGATTTGCTAGAAAAAGGAATGGCAGAAGCAGTAGGAGATGAGGAACATTGCATTCCAGGTGGAAAACTCAGTCAAAGAAGCTGCATCTTTGAGTGTAAGACCTGAGCAGGGCGACTCAAAGTTCTCTCATTCATAAGGTCACCATAAATTGAAATAAACCTGATAGCAGTTAAGAACAACAGAGCTATGCTTTTTGACCTCTTGAAGCCAAAGAACCTAACATAAAAAAATGTTACTTTAAAATTCATATTTGGGGGGCTGTATTGAAATTGTAAAACACATTTTCTCTATTTTTCTAACTGGATTGTTTTTTTCCCTTGTTACTCAGATGGGAAACTGCAATTTGTGTCCAAATCATTTGCTTACACAAAATCAGTGCAGTTACACAGCTGTTGCCAATACTGTACTGCATATTAACAGAGACCCAACTCGTGCCAAGTTTACATAACTGACATTTAAACATAAATTTTAAATGATAAAGTAATGGATATGTATGAATGTGTGTCAAATTCAGATGAGGCCCAAAGAATGAGCCAAACTAGACCCCACCAGACTGGTTCTGGTACTTCCTGAGGCAAAGCAAAGCTGGAACGTGTTCAAAGAAGGGCAACTAAAATGATCAAAGGCCTGGAAACCATGCTCTCTGAGGAGTGGCTTAAAGAGTTGGGCATGTAGAAAAGAAGGTTGAGAGGAAATATGATAGCCATGTATAAATATGTGAAAGGGTGACATAAGGAAGAGGAAGCAAGCTTGTTTTCTGCTTCCCTGAATACTAGAACTCAGAGCAACGGGTTTAAATTACAGAAAGGAGATTCCACTTGAACATTAGTAAGACCTTCCTGGCTGTAAGAGCTGTTCAACAGTAGAACTCACTGCCTCAGAGTATGGTGGTAGAGTGGAAGTTCATTCTTTGGAGGCTTTTAAACAAAGGCTGGATGGCCATCTGTCAGAGATACTTTATGCTTTTCCTGCATGTCAAGGGTTGGACTGGATGGCCCATGTGGTCCCTTCCAGCTCTATGACTCAAAGCAAACCCAAACTGGTCAGCTGAAACTCCATTTAAACTTCATATTTCAAGAGTGTTTTCTTTAGTTTATGTTTTGAGAAAACACTGAAGTTGAGGGAATGAGAAAATGGAGTCAAGTGAATAACAACTCCAGCCTCTAATCCTGGGATATAATTTGACAGATTGGTGCTAAGTGACTGACAGAATAAGAAGAGTGGTTATCTTGTTATGCTCCAGATGAAATCCAAGGCAGGTTTGGAATGCCAGAGGCATTTTTAGATGATAATGTCCAAAGTGGTGCCAAACTGCATTAATTATACAGAGTAGATGCACCCTGAATCTTACGGAATCTTGGGATTTATAGCTCTAAGATCTAATGTGTTGTCGAAGGCTTTCATGGCCGGGATCACAAGGTTGTTGTATGTTTTTTGGTCGGTATGGCCATGTTCCAGAATTAATCTCTCCTGACATTTCACCCACATCTATGGCAGGCATCCTCAGAGGTTGTGAGGTATGGAGAAAACTAAGCAAAGATCTAATGTCTCACCTAACTACAAATCTTGGGATTCCACAGAATGCAGCTATGGTAGCTGATATCTGTCAAAATACTATGGTTGTGTAGTGTAAACTATATGGTGCACATGTGTTCATTGTGCAAAATTTAGACAATAAATTCATTCTTACTCTATCCAGTTATAAATATGTGTGCAAAAATGGAACCAAGTTTTTCTAGAATGTGTGCATTTTGTTAATCATTGTTCTACTACTATTTTTCTCCTATTTGATAATCCTTGCTGTTCTTGCTTTTGTGCAGAATATAACATGGGGTAGATAATTTAATTCAACACATTTTCTCTCTCTCTATTCATTATACATTGGAGAATGGAGTGAATTCACAATCTATTCTGGAACCATTCTGTTTCTGTCCTTATTTCTGTCAGTAGCTCTTCATTGTTGCTTCACTTTTGGCAAAGTTTGAAGATACTCCAGAGTTTGCTGGAAACTCCAGAATATCCAGGGGCTGTTGGTAGTCTGGGCAGCAGGATTTGTTCTAATTTGGCCTGATCTGCTTTCCAATTGGATGCTGCCACCATTACCTAGGGAAAGGGGAGGGATAGAGCCTGTGTTGTTGCTACTATCAGCTAGGCACAGAATCCATCCAAACTCTTGCCCATCATGGGCAACTCTGCATATGACCAGCAAGAAGGAGAGGGACCTTGTTAGTCACATAGGTATCCCATTCTGATACCAGTAGAGATTAGTGTTGTCCTTAGAATCATAGAATCATAGCATCGTAGAGTTGGAAGAGACCTCACGGGCCATCCAGTCCAACCCCCTGCAAGAAGCAGGAAATCGCATTCAAAGCACCCCCGACAGATGGCCATCCAGCCTCTATTTAAAAGCCTCCAAAGAAGGAACCTCCACCACACTCCGGGGCAGAGAGTTCCACTGCTGAACAGCCCTCACAGTCAGGAAGTTCTTCCTGATGTTCAGGTGGAATCTCCTTTCCTGTAGTTTGAAGCCATTGTTCCGCGTCCTAGTCTGCAGGGCAGCAGCAAACAAGCTTGCTCCCTCCTCTCTATGACTTCCCTTCACGTATTTGTACATGGCTATCATGTCTCCTCTCAGCCTTCTCTTCTGCAGGCTAAACACACCCAGCTCTTTAAGCCGCTCCTCATAGGGTCTGTTCTCCAGACCCTTGATCATTTTAGTTGCCCTCCTCTGGACGCATTCCAGCTTGTCAACATCTCCCTTCAACTGTGGTGCCCAGAATTGGACACAGTATTCCAGGTGTGGTCTGACCAAGGCAGAATAGAGGGGGAGCATGACTTCCCTGGATCTAGACGCTATACCCCTATTGATGCAGGCCAGAATCCCATTGGCTTTTTTAGCAGCCGCATCACATTGTAGGCTCATGTTTAACTTGTTGTCCACGAGGACTCCAAGATCTTTTTCACACATACTGCTGTCTAGCCAGGCATCGTCCCCCATTCTGTATCTTTGCATTCCATTTTTTCTGCCGAAGTGAAGTATCTTGCATTTGTCCCTGTTGAACTTCATTTCGTTAGTTTTGACCCATCTCTCTAATCTGTTAAGACCGTTTTGAATTCTGCTCCTGTCTTCTGGAGTATTAGCTATCCCTCCCAGTTTGGTGTCATCTGCAAACTTGATGATCATGCCTTCTAACCCTTCGTCTAAGTTGTTAATAAAGATGTTGAACAGAACGGGGCCCAGGACGGAGCCCTGCGCCACTCCACTTGTCACTTCTTTCCAAGATGAAGAAGATGCATTGGTGAGCACCCTTTGGGTTTGCTCGCTTAACCAATTACAGATCCACCTTTTGTATGGAATTGCTGTTTGTTTTGTGTAGTTTCATTTGTTTCGTCTCATTTTCGTATTTGTTCCCACTAACAAAAATGGGGCACCTAAATGAAGAGAATATTCGTCTGGCTTACGAAAAAAACAAAAAAATTTGGACCATTGGCTGCAATGGGAGGGCTTCTGAGGCTCATCCCCTCCCCCCAATGCTCGGTTTTTGGACTAGAGGGGTGAAAATTGCTACACACGGAGGGCATTTTGATCCCTTTTAGCCCACCAACATTTAAAACGTTTGGGTCTTTAACCCAGAGTACTATTGTTATTATTAATAATATTATTGTTAACATTCATTGGCACTCATCAGCTGCCATAGGGAAGCAGCACTCTCTCAGACTCAGCTTAGGGTCCCAGAATAACTATTGTTATTAATATTAATATTAAGACACATTCATACACATCAGATGTAATGGGGAAGCACTCCTCTCTCAGACTTAGCTTAGGGTACTATTGTTATTTATATTAATATTATTATTAACACTCATTTGTACACATCAGCTGTAATGGGAAAGCAGCCCTCGGTCAGTACCTGCTTATTGTTACAGGGCCAAAATGAAAGGAAAACAAAAGCAAGTATGATGACTGTGTGGTTTTAATTTTCGTATCGCCTCTCATTTCCTACTAAAATGTCATCATTCGTTTTGTATAGAGGAATGGTCGAAACGAAATGATAACATGAAGGAAATGAAGGAAACATTTTCACGCACATCTCTAGTAGAGATACTTGTTGTAGATAGGTGTTAGAAGTGGGGGGAGGGTGAAAGCCATCAGAGCAGATGCAATGAACATCTTGGATCCATGGTTGCTATAGGAGAGATTTACACCAGGCTAAACTGCCTTGTGTTAATGAGCCTCTAGTTTCAGACCTCACAACCTCTGAGGATGCCTGCCATAGATGTGGGTAAGGCGTCAGGAGAGCATGCTTCTCAAGCATGGCCATACAGCCCAGAAAACTCGCAGCCATCCAGAGATTCCAGCCATGAAAACTTTCGACAACACATTGTCCTGCTATGGTTTATACATGCATTCTGGTATCATAGGATCATAGAGCTGGAAGAAACCTCGTGGGCCATCCAGTCCAACCCCCTGCCAAGGAAAATCACATTTAAAGCACTCTTTTATATATTCTGCACTGATATACTCTTTTTAGTCTGTGTTAGGATTGTGGATGCTTTGCCTTCTCTACTTTGTATCATATGCAAACAGATGAGAATTATTCACTCTCAGCCTAGAGAAATTGGAAGGAAAACAAGGACATTACATCATGTAGAAATATAGCAGACTGTCTCCTTTATCAGAGAAGTGAGTCATTCAGGGACTCCAAATGGAGATGTAGCACAAAATTATATGCCCTCCAAGGCAAAGCTGTGTGTTGTTTCAGCTCAGAATAGTGATTTGAACAGAAACAAAATGAACCACACACACTTTTGGGTAGGTGATACACACTCTAAAAAAAGGGAAACCTGTGGCTGTTGAAATGATTTCTATCAACAGCATAGGCAGTAGTCAGAGATTATGGAAATCCGAGCCGAGCTCTGCTACGAAGACCACAAGTACTCTATCCTTGCTTTAGATGATTTTTCAGACTAGAGGTCTATGTTATTAATTTAAGAATATGGTCTTCAGTTCATAAAGGTAAAGGTAAAGGTTTCCCTTGATGTTAAGTCCAGTCATGTCCGACTCTGGGGGTTCGTGCTCATCTCCATTTCTAAGCCGAAGAGCTGACGTTGTCTGTAGACACCTCCAAGGTCATGTGGCCGGCATGACTGCATGGAACGCTGTTACCTTCCCACCGGAGTGGTATCTATTGATCTACTCACATTTGCATGTTTTCGAACTGCTAGGCTGGCAGAAGCTGGAGCTAACAGTGGGTACTCACTCTGCTCCCCGGGTTTGAACCTGGGACCTTTCAGACTGCAAGTTCAACAGCTCAGCACATTAACACACTGAGCCATCGGAGGCCCTTCAGTTCATAGAAGTGTGGAAAACACACAAGCGTTGTTGGATTTAAGAAGATTTAACCCACTCCCCTGAATTGAGAGGATGAATTTATCTTAGCCTTAAAGTATTGTGAAAAATGGTAACAATACTCATTAAAAATAAAAGGACCAGCCAGTTTTAACTCCAGGTTATTCCTGACAGATCATTTTTGAGAAAAACCTTAGCCCAGTGGTTCTCAACCTTCCTAATGTCACAACCCCTTAATATAGTTCCTCATGTTGTGGTGACCCCCAAACATAAATCTATTTTTGTTGCTACTTCATAACTGTAATTTTGCTACTGTTATGAATCTTAATGTAAATATCTGATACGCAGGATATATTTTCATTCACTGGACCAAATTTGGGACAAATAACCCGATACACCCAAATTTGAACACTGGTGGGGTTGGGGGGTGATTGATTTTGTCATTTGGGAGTTGTAGTTGCTGAGATTTATAGTTAACCTACAATCAAAGAGCATTCTGAAATCCAGCAACGATGGAATTGAACCAAACTTGGCACACGGAACTCCTATGACCAGCAGAAAACACTGTTTGGTGGGCATTAACCTTGAGTTTGGGAGTTGTAGTTCACCTACATCCAGAGAGCACTGTGGACTCAAACAATGATGGATCTGGATCAAACTTGGCACAAATACTCAATATGCCCAAATGTGAACACTGGTGGAGTTTGGGGAAAATAGATGTTGACATTTGGGAGTTGTAGTTGCTGAGATTTACAGTTCATCTACAATCAAAGAGCCCCTTGAACTCGCCTTTATATGTTCTGTCTGATGGATTACTCTGAAGGATGCATCAAAAATATTGATCAAAACCATATTTATAACAAGTCTGATTCATTTATTTGCTGATTATCTCAACAGAAAGTGGCAATGATAATCTCAAACGTAAGCACTTATTGATGACTCTACTATATACCACCAACGATACAAATCTGAAATGTATTTTTATATTGTGTTTTATTGCAAACTACCCAACTAAGGCATCTCTTTCGTAGACTTCAGCAGAAGATCTGCTACAGTTCAACGATCTGTTACAAATATGAGGGCTACAACACTCATTATCTTCCCAATTCATTTAAGATAGAAACCTATTGCATTGCTTTCAGTCGACTGGGACTCTGTGAATGCAAGTGATGCAGGTGTGCAAAGAAGCAAATCCTATTACAAAGACTCAATGTAGAATTAAGATGACTGATCCAATTTTGTTGTGGCAGAGACTATTTCATGAACAGTGTCATCATTTCAGCGTTATAGGAGGGGAAAAATAGCACCGCTGCCACCTTGTATACAGTAACCTTCCAACATCCTCTATTCCACATGGAACATGTTTTTACTTCTTCCTATTGATCAGTTTTGCTCATGCTTTGCTCATCTTCTTTGCTCAAAATTCAGATCATATTTTCATCTACTATGCTAATCTCCCCCACCTTCTTCTTTAGAGTAAAAGGTTTTGTTTAGCTTTCTTTATCTCGACTTCTTTTAAATGGCATTCTATAATACCATAGCTGAGACAGAGACAACTTTTAGACCCCCCCCCCCCCCCCCATTTCAAAGGACTCATTTGGGCTGGCAATTTAGTAATGCAAAACATTAAACAATAGCAGCAGGCTCTGATAAATGTGCTTTCAGCTTTTTAGTCAAGGAGATGATAACCAGAACAATTGAACAAAAGTTGATTTACTTTGGTACAATCATCTGGAACAAAAAGAAGAATGTAGAAAAGTTGCATGCAATAACAAACTAATGCATCTTAAGTAATTTACTGTTTTTTGTTTTTGCAGAGTTCAAATTTTGCTCACATGCTGAAGCCATCCTAATACATTCTCTCTCTGTCAGTGTCTATAACTGAAGCCTTAGTAAGAAAAATGTTGCCGATGGTTTTGATGTATTCAGCCAATTAGATTTGCAGTGCAGATATAATTTATTCTACTCCATTAGTAAGCCAAGAGTATGTGTTCGTGTATATGTGTTTGCATGTGTGTATATCGCAGATATGTGTGTCAATTTGTGCACGTACATATGCACAGACAGCTCTAGCCCAAGTGTCAAACAATGTGTCTTGGTCTTTTCTTCCACGTCAGGAGCCCCGCTATTAAACAATCATGAACTGGCAGACATAAGGCAACAGGTCTCTGCACCTCTTGTCAAACCATTTGCCAACAGCAACTCCCGACAGCGCAGCACAGTTCTCGAGCTTCCCACCATCCGGTTGAGTTGTGATCTCTGTTTCCCAGTTCTTATAACGAATGGGACTGCTTGTCATGTCCACCCACTTCCCTTCCGCTGCCAGATCATTCACACCAAGCCAAACCTCTGTTTCGGGCCCCAGGCTCTTCCTCACGTAGTCATAGAGAGCATCGTTTTCATCTCCCGTCTGCGGGGTGCTCAGGGTGCCGCCTTGTGAGATGCAGTCTTCACTGGCCACGTGATAGGTCTTAGCGTTCGAAAAAGCCAGGAAACATTTTAGATTCACCTTGGTGCCTTTCAGACAAACTAGTGAGAGACAAAACGTAAGAGTCAATGGAGATAAAGTCACAACAGAAAAGCAGGGAGCTAGACTGTTTAATTGATGACCTCTGGAACAATAGATAGTATAATTAGAACAGGATAGACTCAACACTGGTGTTTTCATTAAGACATCCTAGTCTATTTATTTGTAGAAATGCTCTGACTCACTGCCTGCATATTATAATTTATTATGCTTTATTTTATTTAATAAAAGAACATTCCTAAAATAAAAAAGTGATACAACAGACCATAGGATAATTCTGCCTGAAATGCAGGCATTTATATTCTACCATATAAGGAAATACATTAAAAATATTCTTAATGTACTAAAAAGCAAAAATATATTATTCTAGGAGTAAGAACATGATTTATTACTAGCCTTAGTGAAATATAGACTTATCATAAATGCATGTTATATTATTCTTCTATATCTCTCTGTTAACCAAATGATGACATACTGCTTGGAAATCCTGACTATTAGTATTACTACTACTACTACTACTACTATTATTATTATTATTATTATTATTATTATTATTATTATTTTCTAACTGTCGTACTGGAACAACAATGATTGTTTACTTTAACTATAACAGTTTTTGGCAGTTCTTTGTTAGAACATTACCAATGTCCGCTGCCTCTAACCTAGCGATTTTATTTGAAGTGTTTAATACCAGTGCTAATGCTTTTTGCTTTTGCTTTTTGGTGTGTTTCTTTGCCAAGGTCTTTTGCATTTTTATATCGCCATTTGTTCAGATTGCTTTTCTTTTTTATATATTTGGTTTTGGTTTTTGGGTTTTTTTTCTCTCTCTCCCTTTTTGATCCTTTTTAAATCTCAGTTTTCCTACTTTCTATACAAACAAATGTTCTCACTCTTTCGATGTTAATTTACTCTATCTTATAAGGTAAAACTTCAATAAAAAAATATATTTTTAAAAAGAAACACTCTGCTTTGGAGTATAATGCTGCAATTTCTGATCCCAGTTGTTAGAACAATGGTTCTCAACCTGTGGGTCCTCAATGTTTTGGCCTTCAACTCCCAGAAATCCTAATAGCTGGTATACTGGCTGGGATTTCTGGGAGTTGTCGGCCAAAACACCTGGGAATCCATAGGTTGAGAACCACTGTGTTAGAAGAACTAGGGAGGACGGATGTTGCCATTCAACTCACCAAAGAATCTTCTGTACTATTTCATTATCCGGACGAAGGCCACAAGGTGGTGCTAGAGAGCGAAGGATAGTCCATTTTATGGGGTGGAGGATGGGTTGAAAAAGTAAAACCATTTCCCCTTGTTTTCCTGTTATTCTCCCCACTCATGCCCCCGTTGTGGAAACAACCCTAATGTATGATATGGGAAGGGCGGGAGGGGGAATAACTACTGAAAACGGGGGGGGGGGATGGTTTTCCTCCTTCGACTCCCCCCTCAAAAAATGGATTATCCTTCTCCCTTTACTGCCCTCTAGTAGCCTCCACCTGGATAATGGAACAGTATCAAATCTTCTTCAAACAAAACACTTCAGGTGGTTGTTGTATGTCATTCGGGCTGTGTGGCCATGTTCCAGAAGTATTCTCTCCTGACGTTTTGCCCACATCTTTCCAATGCTAATTAGGGTGATTAACTGCAACATTAACTGGCTTCCAACTGACAAAGGACTCTTGTCACACCCTGGACTTTCCACAGATACATATTTACCTTCCTTGCCTAGTCTC
This sequence comes from Anolis carolinensis, assembly GCF_035594765.1. NCBI lineage: Eukaryota > Metazoa > Chordata > Lepidosauria > Squamata > Anolidae > Anolis > Anolis carolinensis. Next base: position 65,211,449 of record NC_085846.1, read on the forward strand.
TCCATGCCTCACAACCTCTGAGGATGCCTGCCATAGATGTGGGCGAAACGTCAGGAGAGAATACTTCTGGAACATGGCCACACAGCCCGAAAGACATACAACAACCCTGTGATCCCGACCATGAAAGCCTTCGACAACACACAAAACACTTCAGCTCTACACCAAGGATGAGAGAAGGTGTGGTCCTCCAAGGGCTGTTGTATACGGTTTGGATCCATCCTATCTTCGAGACCGCATCTGCCCCTTTGAACTAGCATGAGCTCTAAGACAGGGAAAGAGAATAGCAGCAGTACTATCCTGCTGTGTCTGCAACCGACCCACAAGTGACTGAAATCTCTAAGCTCTTAACTATAGAGCCAGGAAAAAGTATTAAGAGACTTCCATCAAAATCCCCATTCATTTGAATATTCTTTTGCCTTCTTTCTTCTCCTGTTTGTTTTTGATTGCCCAGTAAACTACTCACTCATTGGACCCAATGGATCCCACCTTCACATGGCGATGCTACTAGAAAAAAAAGAAAGTAGATATTCTATGTTTTGCATCTGAAAGAGCCCATTGACTCTTATTACTGCGTAAGCTGAGCCAATTTTGTGGTGTGTGAAACCTCTAGTTCTTAGGTTTTATACCTGTTTGAAGTGCTTGCTTTTCCTTTAGCAGAGCCACCTCCTGGGAGATATTGTCTAACTGCTCCTTGAGATCCTCAACCATTTTGAGGCTTACTGCATCTGTTAGGGGAATAAAGAGATCAATTAGAATCTCAATTTACATTCAAATACGGGTTGAGCATCCCTTATATGGAATTCCAAAATATGTGAAAATCCAATATTGTCCATATGGCTGACACCTTTGCTTTCAGATGGTTCACTCTACACAAATGTTGTTTCAAAATGTGGTACAGTAGAGTCTCACTTATCCAAGCCTCGCTTATCCAAATTTCTGGATTATCCAAGCCATTTTTGTAGTCAATGTTTTCAATATATCATGATATTTTGGTGCTAAATTCATAAATATAGTAATTACAACATAACATTACTGCATATTGAACTGCTTTCTCTGTCAAATCTGTTGTAAAACATGATGTTTTGGTGCTTAATTTGTAAAATCATAACCTAATTTGATGTTGAATAGGCTTTTCCTTAATCCCTCCTTATTATCCAAGATATTCACTTATCCAAGCTTCTACCGGTCCGTTTATGTTGGTTAAGTGAGACTCTACTGTATATAAAATTATATTCAAGCTATGTGTATGAGGTGCATATGAAATATAAATGTATAAATTCTATACATCTATTTATTTATTTATCGTGTCAGAAGTGAACCGAGGGCAAAAGTTGTAATGTCCTTTGACCAGTAGCTGGTCACTTAGGAGTGCCTCTGGTGTTGCTGTAAGAAGGTCCTCCATTGTGCATGTGGCAGGGCTCAGACTGCATTGTCGTAGGTGGTCTATGGTTTGCTCTTCTCCACACTTGCATGTCATGGACTCCACTTGGTAGCCCCATTTCTTAAGGTTGGCTCTGCATCTCGTGGTGCCAGAGCGCAGTGCCTTCCAAGTTGCCCAGTCTTCTGTGTGCCCAGGAGGGAGTCCCTCATCCAATGTCAGGCACTGATTGAGGTTCTGGGTTTTAGGCTGCCACTTTTGGACTCTCACTTTCTGGGATGTTCCTGTGAGTATCTCTGTAGATCTTAGAAAACTATTTCTTGATTTAAGGCATTGGCGTGCTGGCTGATATTCAAACAGAGGATGGGCTGGAGATATCAATGCCTTGGTCCTTTTGTACAATGTTAATTCTAGAGCCCACTTTTTGCTTGATAGTCAAGCAGTGCTTCTTGTAAGTCAGAGCACAGCCCAAGGTAACTCCAGTATTGTGGTGTGCTGCAGTTCTCCAGTGGGATTCCTTCCTAGGTAATCTTCAGAGTTCGAGATGCTTGTCTGTTCTTAAGGTAAAAACACACACATCTGCGTTTTAGATTAGTTGGTGACCAGCACCAAAAAATGTACAAATGTCAGAATAGAAACATATACATTTGGGTATTAAGAAGCTGTCAAGACACAGAGGCCTTAAAGAGCCACACACACCATTTAGTCCAACAAAAGGTTTATTGCAAAACAATAATATGCTCAGAGACACTTAACTTCAGTGTCTCTGGCCAAAACTCAAAGAATTTGCCCAAACTGGGCTCCAAAAAACAAACAGAAAATAACCCGGATTAAACAGCAAGAAAACCCAGATTAAAACACAGTCAAAGCAAACAGCAAGCAAACAGCGCTGTAACCAAGAGTTCCAACAAGCAGCACTGTACCCAAGGAGTTAAATGCAAAGAGGAGTTATCCAAGCCAGCCGAGGTCCCACCATTGCCGTAGAGGAAGTCCAAACAAACGTTGTTTTCAAGGTGGTCAAAGAAAGCCGTAGTCGAGTCAGTCCAAGAGTCTAGGAAGGGAGAAAGCCACACTCACGATAAGCCAGTCCAAGTTGAAGAACCACAGGAACCATGAACACCAGGCTGTAGAACCCCAACCCCAACAGGAAAACAGGCAGAGACAAATCCACACAATACTGACACTTTGCCTTCTGCAAAGATTCCCCATTTCAGAGCCTACTTTTAACTTACACATCATTATCCGACGATGAGCTGGCCTCTACCCCATCATCATCTCTTACAGCTGTCCTTGTTTTCACACATGAACCCCTGTTTCCATCTCTCCAGTTCCTCCATCTCCTGTCAAGACTTAGATTTCCCCATGACTCGGATGTACCTCCCGTTTGCCAATACTCCCGTCCTGAAAACCCCACCAATGTGTTGCTAGAAGCTGGTTCTGCACATATGTTCCCAATCTCTTGTACCCTAGTCCAATCCATTGTGTTCTCCCCATCCTCATCACTCCCAGACCCATCACTCCCAGAGAAACCCATAAATGATTCATCATCTGTGGGAGCAGTAAATATATCCCGGAGCTTCTTCCTCTCCCGTTCTTTATCCTATTCCTGCTCCCGAGTAACCCTCTTTGTGCCTCTATTCCCATCCATCATATTTCCTTCCTTACTCATCGACTCCCCGCCACTTGGAAACCCTTTGAATGTGTCTTCATCAGTAAGTGCCATACATATATCCCGGATCCGTTCCCTTTGCTGTTCCTCATCTGACACCTGCTCACGATTACCCCTTCTTCCCCTCCTGGTACTGCTACTACTGCTTGCAAAATTACTTACTGACTCAACTACAACAGTCAGAATAGGAACATATACATTTGGGTATTAAGAAACACTGTCAGAAGCAAAGTTAAATGGATTAGGGATCAGCTGATTTTCCCTGTAATAGGCAGTAAAAACACCAAAAGCTTTGGAGAGCTTCTGTTTGACTATTTCAAAGCTCTCTGCTTTGCCGGTGATGGCACAATCATCAGCATAGATGCAACCAGGAGCGACTTGCAACATATACATATATGCAAATACAAGTATTCCAAAATATGAAAAAACATTAAAGTGCTAGACACTTCTGGTCCCAAGCATTTCAGATAAGGGATACTTAACCTGTAATGCTGTTATATGTACAGTCCCAACAAATTGCAAAATGTACAAAAAGGGGCAACAACAGATTATGCTCATCTTTCATAAAGGGTGCATCATGCTACATGGTAGAATTAAGGCAACAGGACAATACCTTATATGCTATGGCGTGATACTATGGAATCTGGGATTTGTAGTTTAGTAAGGAACTGGGGGGTGGGCGATGACCGACAGGAAGGTCTGGCATGGGCTGGCCCATGAAGTCATGAAGAGTCAGAACTGACTGAATGAATAAACAACAACAACAAGGCACCCTTTGGTAGAGAAGTCTAAAGACATTGTAAAATTACAACTTCCATGATTCTATAGCACTGAGCCAGGGCAACTAAAGTGGTGTCAAACTTAGTTGATTCTACGGTGTAGATGCACCAAAACACTGTGTTAAACTAAGAGAAGGTTTGGATTACATTTTTTTAACATGAGCTGTAGAAGTGATTGATACGCAACAAACAGGAAGTTACATATTTTCCAACAATGAAACCTTATCAATAACTGAGTTTATGTAAGGTAATCTCAATCTCTTTTATCTTTCTTTCACCCAAAATTCTTTTTAAACACATTTTTCTTTGCTCTGAGTGCCATACATCTTCTGCTTTGCACTGCATTGGTTTTAAACTGGCAAGTATAAATAATTGAAATAATAATAATAATAAGTGATGCTCTGAAGACCAGGGACATCTGGCAGCCCTGCAGATATTAATACAAGATCACTTCTTTTTATATATTGCCAGTACAATTTGCTTTCAAATCACAGTATGACTACACTGATATGCTATAACTGTGCTGTGTCCAGAGCATGGAAATGTTTCTTTTTGGAATGTTTAGCTGCCAGAATTATCCTGGCAAGTAGTCAGTGGCCAGGTTAGGAGGTGGATTTGGGGAAATATTGGTTGAAGCTTAAGATAGTGTCTATCTGAAGAAGAGAGGCAAGATAGCATTTCAATTTATGAAGTTTTCTTTGGATCAGCTTCTAATTAACCTTTACATTGCATAATTGGACAAATGGAACAAAGACAAAAGCAACTCAAGTAGCTGTTAATGCTCCATATTTATTTATTACTGTGTCAGAAGCGAACCGAGGATTTCATTGTAATGTATTTAAAAGCACAAAGTTAAAAAACGTGGCATTATACTAAATGTCATTTGACCAGTAGCTGGTCCATAGCAACTAACTATATCATTTTGTCCAACTATCCTCATTTGTCATTCCACTTTTTCAGTTGCTTTTAGAATGCCCCAGTTTCTCTCTCATTCTTCTACTATCTCCCCTTTGTCCTCAGTTATGGCAAACCGAGTTCAAGATGCAAAAGTAGTCCTTGTCCTTCCCAGTAAGCTCAGTCAAAAGTAAACTTCTACAGTCCCTCCTCCCATTTCCCCAAAAATAAGACCTACCCTGAAAAGAAGCCCTAGCATGCTTTTCAGGATTTTTGAGGATGCTTGAAATGTAAGCCCTACTTCAAAAAGAAGCCCTAGTTACAGTTCATTAACTGTAACAGTTCATTAAAAAGTCAATTTCGAAAAATAAGACATCTCCTGAAAATAAGCCCTAGTGCAACTTTTGGAGCAAAAATTAATATAACACCTTTGGCCCTCTGGATGTTTTGAATGACATCCATCCACAATTAAGGCTTTCTGGATAGGGCTGGTTCAAGTTGTAGCTAAAATCTCTGGAGGCCCAAATGTTCTCCTGTCCCTGACAATTACATTGCACAGTACCCATTTTATTTGGTAAGAAAGGGGCGCCAACTCCCACAAAACAAATGGCAAGAGATAAAAATGTTTTGTAGTCAGAGAAGCAAAGCACAGGGAAAATTATATACCACTCTTATTACTAGTTAACAGGCTACAGTAACACTGTATCACACAATTATTGGTATTTTCTTTTATCTCATGAAAACACATTCTAGGAAAGCATGTAGTTAATAGTACTCTAATTATAGGAAATCACTCATATCTGAACCCTGTTTTAAGCAGATTTCATTTGTCTATGGAGAGTTTCCAGTCATTTTATCTGCTGGTGTTGTAATAATAATAATAACAACAAAAACAACAACAACAACAACAATATTTTTATTTTTATACTCCGCCCCATCTCCCCGAAGGGACTCGGGGTGGCTTACGTGGGGCCAAGCCCAGGCCACAAACAATAAAAAAACATAACAATAAAACAATCAATCAACAATAAAACAAGTCATAGGTAAAGATACAGTAAATACACTATAATAAATTCCTGTTGTTGTTGTTACACCTGTGTCAAAAAGGGTGGCTTACCAGTAATGATTGCTGGAATTCTATGACCTGTTTATCAAATGTGAGTAATATTTATGCAATCACTGTTGGTAGGAAGTTCTCTGTCTTCCCAGCTTTTTTCAAACATACACTTAAGCACAATAATAAACAGCTGTAAAGTGCTATAATCATTTGCTGTTTCTGCTTCAAATCACCGTTTGATGTAAGGGGGACATTGTCAGAAAACTGACATATGAACTTAATGTAGTAAAGTAGAATGTAAGGAAAAATTACCAACAAGTGTTTTTTTTTCACTTTAAAAAATTACTCTAAATTGTTATGACAGTTTGTGCTCAAGTCAAACAAAGAACTTGTGGCTTTCCAGATGTTGTTAGGCTGCAGTTGCCATCATCTGTTAATGTTGGCATATGTTGGCTAGAACTCATTGGAGATACAGTCCAATAACATCCATACAATCCCCCACTTATGCTCTAAAGACTTGCCTAACTGGCTCTCTACCTCAGTGTCAACCAGAAATGATTCCTGGACGTCCGGGGAATTCTAGTCAGTAATGCAGGATAAAACTGGTTAACTTGGTTTTACCCTGTGTTAGGAAAGTCAGAAAATTCTTTTGAGTTTGGGTGATACTCTAAAGTAGTCCTGCGCTCTAGGATTAGTATAGCATCATCATAGACAATCCCTCATTGCCAAGTATGGTTGTCTTTCAGGGGTAGAGTATTGCCGTTGGGTTCACAAATTACTGTAAAGACCTATTCTGGATTTACACGATCTTTTGCAGTGAAGACATACATTTCCAGATGGAAGGTGGTTCTGACAAGGGTTTGCATGATGGACATGTTTATCCCTTCTGCCCTCTATTTGTGCCTCTGCAAAAACCACAGCACTGTTGGTAACAGCCGACCTCCAGTTAGAATGCTTGAGGGCCAGGGCTTCCCAGGGCAGTTCCAGACAGCACCAAATCTCACACTTTAATTAAGGTAAAGGTTTCCCCTGACATTAAGTCCAGTCATGTCTGACTCTGGGAGTTGGTGCTCATCTCCATTTCTAAGCCGAAGAGCTGGCGTTGTCCGTAGACACCTCCAAGGTCATGTGGCTGGCATGACTGCATGGAGCGCCGTTACCTTCCTGCCATAGCAGTACCTATTGATCTACTCACATTTGCATGTTTTCGAACTATTAGGTTGGCAGGAGCTGGAGCTAACAGTGGGTGCTCAAGCCACTCCCGGGATTTCAACCTGGGACCTTTCGATCTGCAAGTTCAGCAGCTCAGCACTTTAACGCACTTCGCCACTGGGCAAAAAAAAAAAAAGACAGTTCCTGTGAGCTGGTCCACACACAGACTTCTTGGTCCCTGGATGTCTGACTCCGTAGTCCACACTTCCTGCTTTGTTCCAGAGTTTGGCAGCCCCTAAAATGGCCACCGAAGGACATCCGCCGGAACCGACCAATTAGGAACAGACATTTGAAACCCGGGAAGAAACCAAGATTAAAGATCCCATGCTTTCTGAGTGCTGGGACAGACAGACATTGGAAGATGCAGATTTCCAGCTTAGAACCGGGATATTCCCGTACCTGCAAATCTTGTGTTTTTTTGCTGTTTGCAGTGATTGCTTCCATGTTTGCAGGGAACGGTGTCTGGCCATCCTCCTGTTTGCTGTGGGAGCTCCTGGGATAAAGGTAATGTCTGGACGGCCCCTGAGTTCTCTGTTGTTTATCCCACATTTTTTAAGATTAGCTTTAAGCTCATCTCCAAATCTTGATTTCTGTCCATCAATATTCTGTTTTCCATTCTTGAGCTAAAAGTAAAGTAACTGCTTTGAGACACCATTATTGGGCATTTGGACAATATGGTCAGTCCAGCGAAGTTGATCATGGAGGAATATCGCTTCAGTACTGGTAGCCTTTGCTTCTTCTAGAGTATTGACATTTGTCCACTTGTCTTCCCTAGAGATCTGCAGGATTTTTCACCATCATCCCCTTTTCCCTGTGCCAACATCAGCAAAGCCGCTCGCGTGACCAGGGAAAAGAAAGCGGACAGTTCTCATTCCTCTCCTTGGTCATGTGGATAGCTTTGCTGATGTGTCACTTTGTCAACTGCTGTGGTGACAGGGAAGCAAGTCCAGGTAATGGTGATAGTCCAGTGGGGTTGTACTGGGTTCAGCCTGACTGATCTGGACTCTACTACCATGTCTCAGAGGCAGTGTGTCTGAACAGCTCCATGGAATCTGGGACTGGTCCGAAGCAGAAATGCTCTGGATCAACCCCAGATTTCAGTGACTGTGTCAATAATTTATTTATTTATTTACAGTATTTATATTCCGCCCTTCTCACCCCGAAGGGGACTTAGGGCGGATCACATTACACATATAAGGCAAACATTCAATGCCTTGACATAGAACAAAGACAAAGACAAATGCAGGCTCCGAGCTGGCCTCGAACTCATGACCTCTTGGTCAGAGTGATTGGTCTCAGCTGGCTGCTCACCAGCTTGCGCCACAGCCCGGGCCTAAGATTTGATAAGCCTAAGATTTGAGAATGACTGGGAACCATTTCTATGACACTATTATAGCACAATAGTTCAGTTTTAACTGCCATGGCTGCATTCTTTGGGATACTGGATTTTGATGTTTGTGGAGGCACTGTGGGCCTCTGATGGAGAATTCTCAATGAATTCTCCATCAGAGAATTCAATTCTCAATGAATTCTCCATCAGAGAATTCAATTCTCAATGAATTCTCAATTACCTTGTAGTCCAAAAATAAATTTCCCAAGCTTTGCTCCTACAAGATCTGATATAACTACATTACTGTTTAATAAAGTTTGCAGGAAAGTATATTCCATGACAAGAAAGGAAACACACACAATGTTGACATCATCTATCAGAAAATGGCACACTGATAAATTTAAACAAGTAGATTTTGGGTTATTTTTTCCATAGCTCTTCACATTAGATGGGGGGAATCACATCTCTACTTCCTTTGTAAGGCTTCACTTAATGGATAAGGACATTTATATATTGAAATATGTTTCCTTCTTTGCATCCCTTGCCCTGCTTTAACTAGGAAGCTATAGAAACTAAATGGTACTACTGCCGCTCGCCTCAGACTTGAGAAGGAAAAGTAAGCTTGTTGCATCACCCCGTCCACCAAATAATGTGTGTGTCTTTGTGTTGCTTTTTGCAATTGTCTCTGTGTTCATAGTAAGGCAGGAATGAAGGGGTAGGAGGAAATGGCCATATAAGGAGGTACGAGCAGGCCAGGAACACAGCCGATGGGATATCACATGATTTCCCCGAAATCATGTGTTTTGAGAGAAACGAAAGTAATGAAATGTAATACTGCACCACAAATATGCACCAATGGTTTGATATGTGGGCGGTCGTAAACTGAACCCACTGAATTGTATAAATAGACACTTGACCCTGTCTGCGGGGTTCTCCCTTTTCAGCATCTAGTTGTGCGTGGGATGAACCTCTGCAGCTGCAGGAACTTTAGTAAACTGCTTTCTTTGGAAAAAACTCCAGTTGTCTGTCTCCTACTTCCACTGCGTCCGCACAGACACACGACAAGCCGAGAAGAGGGGAAGTCTGGCTTCCGCTACAATAGAAGATATAAACCAGAACAAATGAAGATGCATTCCACTTGTGAAGTTAATAAATGATCTGTTACTCATGTTTTCTCACACCGAATATTTCATGAGCAGACTTTGCAATTCCCCTTAATGGTAGCACATATTTTCCTCTACCGGTAAAATGATCATCTAAGGGCCCTTCCACACAGTCCTGCATCCCAGAATATCAAGGCAGAAAATCACACATTATCTGCTTTGAACTGGAATATATGGCAGTGTGGACTCAGATAACCCAGTTCAAAGGAGATATTATGGGATTTTCTGCCTTTATATTCTGGGATATAAGGTTGTGTGGAAGGGCCCTCGGAACCCAGAAATCCATAGGCTTTAAGATATTTAGTAGATACAGCTATTTATTAAAAAGCAACATTAGCAAGCATGACTTGAATGTCTTCTGGTAATTGCTGATAACTCTTCCCAACTCCAGGGATTGAACATTAAATCCCTTTTAACACTACTTAATTCAAATCTCCTACAAAAGATAGCAAAGCCCATTTAAATTCTCAAGAGACCTTTCCATAATTAATTTTGATAGAAGAACATACTAGTAATTATTCATTCTTTTTGCCTGCACTCTTCATGTGTAAAATGTCGGCAATATCCTCTTTCCACAAAATCCTTTGAATGTGCTTAGTGTAAGTCAGTGAAGGATAAGAAGCTAAAGTCACAAAGATTAAACAGAAGCAAATATAAGAATCCACTCTGTGGTTTTAGCAAGTTGGTATATAGTTCTGTGCAGATTATTATTGTGCTTCTCTCTGTTATATGTCAGCCGATTTGGTCAGATGGAACCATAATGATTCATCTGCTTTCAAACACTAGCAAAGCAGTGCAGATTGTAACATACAATACCATCTCATAATATAATTTGTTAATTTAGTAGTAGATTTTTTAAATACACAGAGTATTCTATCAGACTAGAAACAAATAAAGCTGACATATACTAAGTTAGGCCATTAATCCATTCAGCCTAGTTTTGGCTGTGGTTCTCCAGAATTTCAAGGAAGAATTTCTTCCTAGCCTTAACAAGAGATGCCATCTCTTGTGGTTTCTCATATAAAGTACTCACCAAGCATCTTCTGGCTCAGCTTCCAAAATCAGGTGAAACCAAGATAGTACAATCCAACAGGAAAAAAAGTTTTTAAAACCACTTTCACGCACTAAATTTAAAAAACAAAGAGATCACTATCAGATGGAGAAATGCCCCCCACCATGTGTCTGCCTGTTTTACCTCTCCTGGGGTCTGCCTTTTTCTTGGGTTTGATGTTTTGCTGAGTTGTCATCTGTGCCATACAAAACAGGCACAGAAGAAGGCAAACTCCTCGGAAGAGCATTTTCTGGCTGCTGTGATCCTTGATGGGAGTGAAGCTGAAGTGGTTTGATCTGCCTTGAGCTAGGCTTTAACCAAAAATGTCTTGCCAAGAAACCGTTCCAGATTCTTCTGTAGCATTCCAGTGCCTGGAGGATATTTTTAAAGATTATTGGGAGAGATCCAACATCCTTAAGGCTTTCAAACTCTCCCATAAACATGGAGGGTGTGTGCAGAAATGTAGATCTTTCTTTCATTTCCTAGATCTTGCTTAGATTTGAAATAAGTAAAGATGATTTCTTTGTCTCCTACTGATTCATTGAGACTATCGTATTGCATTGCTATTTTTTCACTATTACCCAAACTCTGAAGTTGCCAGCTTTTCAGCTAACCTTCATGTTCAACTTGATCTACAGACATTTAATAATTCATTTGATATCAAGATTTCTATTTCACATTTGCACCCTGATCAAGAAGGTTGTATGCATAAGGAGTCCTAAGGAGAGCCATGTTAATAAAAGATTAAAGCAGATATCCACAAACTGCAGTCTTTCAGCTGTTTGGGCCTCCATCACCCAGAAGTCTTAGCCAGTCTGTTCAATGGTCAGGAATTCTGGGAGTTGGATATCCAAATACCGTAAAGTCTTGCTTATCCAACATTCGCTTATCCAACATTCTGTATTATCTAGCACAGTTTGCCTTTTAGTAGTCAATGTTTTTGTAGTAAATTTTTCAATACATTATGAAGTTTTGGTGCTAAATTATTAAATACAGTAATATAGTAATTACTGTTTATTTAACTGCTTTTTCTGTCCATTTGTTGTCAAACATGATGTTTTGGTGCTTAATTTGTAAAATCATAACGTAATTTGATGTTTAATAGGCTTTTCCTTAATCTCTTCTTATTATCCAACACTTTCGCTTATCCAGTGTTCTGCCGGCTCTTTTATGTTGGATAAGTGAGACTCTACTGTGCCTAGAGGGCTGCAATTTAAGGATGCCGCATGTGTGCGGTACTGATATCATCTAAATTGGCTCCACTGAACCAATTGCTGCTTTAACATTTATGCAAATTCTATCAATTCAATAGGTCTACTCTAGTTGAGATGAACTATAGCAGTGGTTCTCAACCTGGGATACCCAGAAGTTTTTGGTCTTCAACTCTCAGAAATCCTAACAGCTGGTAAACACTGGGATTTCTAAGAGTTGTAGGCCAAAAACATCTGGGGACCCCAGGTTGAGAACCACTGAACTATAGGATTCAGGTTTATGTTGATATACCAGTTAGTTGATATAATTATTCATTCAAACAATGTATATTTCACTTTTCTCCTTGTACAGGATCTAGTATCTTCCAAAGGTGTTTCAAAGGATCTAAGGTGTCTTCTAGAGGTGTTTTGTGGCTGCCACAAATTATGTTGAATTGGTCGAGTCTCTATGAGATATTAACCGAAAAACTATAGCAAAATGTGCTGCAGGATGTTCTGCAAAACAGAGTGTTTGCAGTTTTATGAACTTTCTCCATGTTTTTATGATAGAATCAATTAGGAAATTACATTTATAACCCAGGAACAAAAATCATGTTACATAGTATTACCACCCAGTCAGCCTGACATCCATAACAGGAAAGATTCTAGAGCAGATCATTAAACACGTAGAAGGCAATTATATGATCACAAAAGTCAACAGGGGTTTCTCAAAAACAAGTCATGTCAGACTATTTTTAATCTCCTTTTTGATAGAGTTACAAGTGTGGTGGATGAAGGGAATGTTGTAGATGTAGCATTTCTTGATTTCAGCAAGGGCTTTTACAAGGTCCCCCATGATATTTGTGAAAATTAGTAGTAAAATGTAGACTACACAATGCTACTGTGAATGTGTAATTAATTGACCAACTGAACTCAAAGGCTGCTCATGAAGGATGCCTCTTTATCCTGCAGAGAAGTGACTAGTTGGGTGTCATAGGGTTCTGTCCTAGGCTGAGTGCTATTTAAATTCTTTAGCAATGATTTGGACAGTGGAATAGACTAGAGCAGGGGTCCCCAAACTAAGGCCCGGGGGCCGGATGCGGCCCTCCAAGGTCATTTACCTGGCCCCCACCCTCAGTTTTGTAATATAATATTTTTATATCAGTTTTAATAATATAATATATTGTGTATACATATAATATTGATAATAATCTTATTATTATCTTGCAATATAATACTAATAGTAATACCATATAATTAATTATATGGTATATATTACATCTATATATATATAAATGAGTGATGGCATCACGGCGACCAACAAAACAACAAAACTACAGGCCCCCCCAACCTCGAAATTTGACAACACAACCCATCATCCACGCCTCTAGGTTGATACAACAAAAAGAAAATAAAAATAAAGTCCTAATTAGAGGGAAAGGAATAATTGTTTTTATCCAATTGCTGCCAGTTAGAAGCTCCGCCCACTTGGTCTCCTAGCAACCAACTCAGCTCAGGGTACAGGCAGACTTAGGCCTCGGCTTCTTCCACAGATTATCTAATTTGCATTGGATTATATGGCAGTGTAGACTCAAGGCCCTTCCACACAGCTATATAACCCATTTATAATCTTATATTATCTGCTTTGAACTGGATTATCTTGACTCCACACTGCCATATAATCCACTTCAGTGTGCATTTTATACAGCTGTGAAGAAGGGGCCTCATATCATCCAGTTCTAAGCAGATAATATAAGATTATAAATATAATATGTAATAATTACTGTGATATAGAATCATAGAATAGTAGAGTTGGAAGAGACCTCATGGGCCATCCAGTCCAACCCCATTCTGCCAAAATGCAGGAAATCGCATTCAAAGCGATTAATAATAATACAGAACAATATAATCTCTAAAAACAGGACAGTAAAAAAAGAGCAACACCCTGAAAGCATAAGCCACAGCAACGCGTGGCCGGGCAAAGCTAGTATTATATAATAGTATAGTGGTATAGTTCAATATAGTAATATATAATGCTAATATTGTGTTATGCTAATAATATAATATATTGTATGTACATACAGCTGCTCTGAGTCCCCTTCGGGGTGAGAAGAGTGGGATATAAATGTAGTAAATAAATGCAGTAAATAAATAATTAATTTTAGACTTAGGCCCTGACATGACTTGAAGACACACAACAACAACAACAATCCTAATTAACTTGACTATCTCATTGGCCAGAAGCAGGCCCACACTTTCCACTGAAATCCTAATAGGTTTATGTTGGTTAAAATTGTTTTCATTTTTAAATATTGTATTCTTTCATTGTTGTTGTTGTTGCACTACAAATAAGACATGTGTAGTATGCATAGGAATTTGTTTGTATTTTTTTTCAAATGATAATTCGGCCCCTCAACAGTCTGAAGGATTGTGGACCGGCCCTCGGCTTTAAAAGTTTGGGGACCCCTGGACTAGAGAGTCTGCTTATCAACTTGGCAGATTACACCAAATTAGTAGTAGTTAATACCCAGAGGACAGAATCAGAATCCAACATGGCTTTAACAAATTGGAAAGCTGGGCCAAAACTAACAAAATGAATTTGAACAGAGAGGAATGAAAGGTATTACTTTTAGGCAGAAAAAAAGAAATGCAGAGGTGACTCCTGGCTTGACAATAGTACCTCTGAAAGGGATCTAGGAGTTTTAGTGGACCACAAGATGGATTTGAGTCAATAGTGTGATACAGCAGCTAAACAAAAAAATAAATAAAATCAATGTGATTCTAGGCTCCATCAATAGAAATGTAGTGTGTCTAGATCAAGGGAAGTTATAGCACCACTCTATTCTGTTTTGATGAGATTTTCCCTGGAGTACTGTGTCCAGTTCCGGGCACCGCGATTCAAGGAAATTGACAAGCTGGAATATTGTACTCAAAAAGGCAGCCAAAATGTAGGGAGCTGGGCATGATTAGCTTGGATAAGAGAAGATTAAGAGGAGATATGATAGCCATGTTTACACATTTAAAAGGATTTCATATTGGGGAGAAAGCAAGTTATTTTTGTTGCTCCAAGGATGAAGACATGGAATAATTAATTCAAGTTACAGGAAAAGTGATTCCACTTAAACATTATGTGACGGCGCGAGTGGCGCCATCTATATGTCAAACTATAAGTTTCAAGATTTGAATTGTTGTATCATGCCTGATTTTGCCCTTACCCTGTAAATGTAGTTGGATTGGTTATTTATATCTGTCAATCAATGTTGTTTGTACCTGTTACATTGCTCACTTAGCTAAACTATTTGGCTCCACCTCTTCCTGGAGTAGGACTGTGTTTCCTCTTTTCATTCCATCAGCAAGTTCTGTATCGGATGGACGTGAAAGAGAGGCTTGGCTCAAAAAGCCCTTCAAAAGTTACCTCTCAGCACCAATTCTGAGGTTCTTACCCTTGGGACTCACACTTCATGTTCAGGGCCAACCTGAACAACGTTGAGGAGTCTCAAGCGCCTTCACATCAGTCCTTTGGCAACAGAGGAAGACTCTTGTCTTCAGATATAGGTCATTGGACTGAGGCTGAGTTTGCTCCGGTATTCACAGCCAGAGAAAGAGGGATCTGGACAAGCTTCATGGACTTAAACAATCAAAGACTGTAATGTATATTTTCTTTTACCCCCTTTGTGAAGAATAAACCCAGTTTTTGAGTTAACTACAGTGTTTTGGTCCTTGGGAGTTCCAGTTTTCCTAAAGGAGGGCAAGAAGCAATCCCCTGGGGAAAGATGTCACGTCCATGCCTCTTTCACTAAGAGTTTACAGCCCCAGGCGCGACGGCACAGTGCTGAGAGGTGCCTTCTTTTCCAGAAGTGCTGAGAGAGAAGCCTTCTTTTCCAGAACTGCTGAAAGAAGCCTTCCAGAAATGCTAAGAAGGGAAAAGAAGGAGCCAGGAAGGGCCTTGAATTTGCCAAGCCCATAGTCTCCTAAAGATAAAGAAGTCAAAAGAAGCCTGCCTTTGCCTCCAGAGGGAAGCTCAGCCTTCACAAAATTGAGACATTTGCAAGCTTTCCCGCTCTTTTTGCATCTCAAGCCACCAGCAAATTGCTACATTCAGCTCTTGTAGCTGCAGCAAGTTCAAGCCTTCTGCAAAGTGGATACATTTGCTAGAAGCCTAGCCTTTGCAAAATTGATACATTTGCTAAGTTTCCCGCCTTTTCTGTTTATCAAGCAAGCCAGCAAATCGCTACATTCAGCTCTTGCAACTGCAGCAAAATCCAGGTTTCTGCAAAGTAGATACATTTCTCCAGAAGTCAGCCTTTGCAGACCAACCAAGCCTCTTCCAGAACCCAGTTTGCAAAGCAATAAATTCCAACCTTCTGCAGTTCCTGCCATTTCTTCAAAGCCTGCTGCAAGTTTATGAAAGCCCAGGCTTAACTTCCCAGTTAAGCAGCTGTTTTAATTGTCTTGTTTAAAATTGCCCTTTTGTGTGCCTTTAATTGTATAGTTAATTAGTATTGCATTTTGTACTGTTTGAAATTTGGGATAAGTTTCCTTTTGAATTACATAATGGCAAGTCATAGCAATGAGATTTTGCAAACAAGGGTCAAATCCCCCCTTGTAGAAGGTGCAGAAGAAAGGGTTCAAGGCTCCCCATGTGTAAGCCTTAGATCCAGTCTGCTCAAGATTCCATCTAATGATGCTAGCCTTAAATCCAAGCATTCATCTAGGCATAGCAGTTCCTCCCAATCCACACACTCATTCATCAGTACTTCTTCCAAAGCAGCCCACTACAACAGAGAGGCTGTCCGTTTGAAAATTAGAAAAGAGGTTTTAGAAGCAGAGGCGTCTGCAGAAATGGCTAGGCAAGACTTTGCCTTCAATGAAGAGGAACTCCTCCTTCAACAGGCTAAAGCCAAGCAGAAACTGCTTCTAGCGCAGGCTAGGGCCCAGCAAGAAGCTGATCTAGCGCAGGCTAGGGCCCAACAAGAAGCTGACCTAGCGCAGGCTAGGGCCCAACAAGAAGCTGACCTAGCGCAGGCTAGGGCCCAACAAGAAGCTGACCTAGCGCAGGCTAGGGCCCAACAAGAAGCTGGCCTAGCACAGGCCAGAGCCCAGAGAGAAATAGAGCTTGCAATGGCTGAAGCCAAGCAAGATGAGCTGCAACGGGATCTAGATCTGCTTCAAGTAAAAAGAGACACAGCACAAAAGATAGTCAGAGCTAACATTCTAGCCAAAGCCCTATCACAGGAACTAACACAAGAAAACCTTAGTTTCCTGCCAACACAAGAGCCTACAGCAAAGGTTTCAGCACATCTGCAACCGGAATCACCTGTAGTGCAGAGTCATATCTCCTTTTGCCACCTTGAAGATCGCTCACCTGTTCCAGTGTTCGCAACTTCAAGGCCAGCCCATTCCTCAGAAGTACAGCAAAGCACGGCCGGGAGAGTGCCATCTCTGTCAGAGTCCATTCCTGTACTTAGGCCTCAGAGATACCACTTGTCTACTTGGGAACAAAAGGATGACGTCTTTCAACAACATCCAGATGTCCATTCACATTGGCAAGGCATGGCCGGGAGTGAACCACCACATTCATCCCTGCATACCAAGTCAGTTCTCCCATCGCTGAAGATGAAGGCTTCAGAGGTGCTGCCTGCCAGCAATCTGCTGAACCCAGCATCGCCTACCATCGCGAAAAGATGTGTTCAACCGAAGAACATTGAGTTTGTCACGCCACATCACACTCCTCAGATGTACCCTTACACACTGGAGTCTCAATTGGGTTCCCTCTTGAGAAATCCAAGAAGAGACATCAGAGACAAAGGCGTCCAGAAATTCACTGACCGACCGGATGACTACCTTCTGTGGAAAATCACCTTCATGAGGGCCATTCGAGATTTCAAGCTAGAAGCGGATGAAGAACTGTCCCTTCTTATGGCGTGGCTTGGACCCAGCTCAGCCGAGCAAGTAAAAAGACTTTATGCTGCTCATGTAGCAGACCCCCAAAGAGCTTTGTCCACAGCGTGGTCTCGCTTGGACCAGCGCTTCGGTGCGAGCACTGAGATAGAAGCATCCCTCATGGATCGACTCAACAGGTTCCCATCACTGAAGATGAAAGATTGCAAACAGCTTTGGGACTTTAGTGATCTTTTACTAGAGCTAGCTTCAGCCAAAGGAAATCCAGAGCTGCCAGGTTTAGCATGTCTGGACCAGCACACGTCACAGAGTGCCATCCTCTGCAAACTTCCTTTTCCTCTTCGAGAAGCTTGGGGGAAACAGGTGTTCAAGTACAAAGAGGAGAATGCAAATGTATACCCGCCCTTCACCTTTTTGGTGGATTTCGTCACTAGAGCAGCCCGCGAGAGGAATGACCCTCAGACAGGTCTTCTCGCTTTGTACCAAGGCCTAAAGCCTGAAAAGACCTCCAAAGAAGACAAAGCCCAGGGCAAAGATCTTAGAAGGAACCTGAGTGTCAAGATGACAGACGCAACTCCTGCAACTTCTGCTCAACCAGTCAGCAACAACACCATATCCTGTCCCATTCATCAAAGGCCACACAGCCTAGCTGAATGCAGAGAGTTCGCAAAGAAGCCTTACAAAGAACGACTCCAAATAGTTCAAAAGGCCAAGGTGTGCTTTAGATGCTGCGGCGCCACTATTCACTTCTCCAAGGACTGCAAAGAAAAGGTTAAATGCCAACACTGCAACAGCATCAAGCATTGCTCTGCAATGCACAACTTCGATTCCCCTCAATTCAAAGCAAAGTCAAATTCTCCTACCAAAGAAGAAACCAAAGAAGACCAAAAGCCTACAGAACCTCAGGTAGCCCTCAAGGCTCCTGCGGTTGCCTGCACCAAGCTTTGTCAAAATAGCCACAAGCCCAGGATTTGCCACCCAATCTGCCTGGCAGAGGTGTATCCAGACAAGCAGCCGTGGAATAAGAAAAGGGTCTACGTCGCCTTGGATGCCCAAAGTGACGCATCTCTTGCAACCCCAGAGTTCTTCGACATGTTCGATCTTCATACAGAGACAATAGAATACACCATATCCACTTGTTCTGGAAAGAATAAGATGAATGGCAGAGTTGCAACAAAGTTCAAAATCTCACCTGTCGGACAAAAGGCCAGGTACGATCTTCCTGACCTTATAGAATGCAGCCTGATTCCCAGGAACAAAGAACAGATAGCCACGAAGGAGGTGGTACAAGCCCATCCTCATCTCAAAGGTATTCAAGATCTAATTCCAGCTTTGGACTTGGAAACAGACATCGTCATGCTTATCGGTGCAGATTGTCCCACACTGTTCCGTGTTAGAAACCAGATTGAAGGTCCTAAGGGTTCACCCATGGCCCAGCAGTTGCCTTTAGGATGGACGGTGTTAGGCCCAGTCTGCCTGAACAAGATGTTCCAGCCTGTCACTAAAAGGCCTTCACTAATGCAAGGATGTGCCAGCCACATCTCAGTTTGCTGCCAGGGAGTAATGCCCGATTACTCTTCCATCATCGAAGTCACAGAGAGAGATGAGCAAACAGCCTTCTCTAAAAATGAACAGAAGTTCCTTGAGATGATGAACAGCCAAGTCACTCAAGTCTCTGAAGGTAATTGGATAGCACCTTTACCTTTCAAGCCGGAAAGGCCATCTCTACCCAACAACAGAGATGTTGCCCTTCATCGTCTCCTGTCCTTAAGAAGAAGGATGCTAAAAGATCCGAAGGTAAAGACCCAGATCACCCAGTTTGTGGAAGACCTCTTCAGAAGCAACTACGCTGAACCAGCCAGCGTGTGTGCGGAGGGAGAAGAGCAGTGGCATTACATATCCACTTCAGAAAATCCGGCAGATGTGACATCCCGAGGAACATCAGCCGCAAAGTTGTCCAAGTCATCCTGGATCACTGGACCCAAATGTCTTCAAAATCCTTCCTTTCCAGAAAGCATCTCCGTGCTCAAAGACACTGAATTGCCAGAAATTCAGTCCTGCAAATCTACCATCGATGGCCAAGACTTTTCAAGGCAAGGTTGAAATCCAGCCAAGTTTGAAAGATTTTCAAAATGGACTAGACTTCAGGCAGCCATAGCCAGGCTCATACATTACATCACTACAAAAAACAGTGGTGCAATTCAGCCCCAAGATCTTTCAAAAGCCTCAACAGTCATCCTGAGATCCACTCAAAGAGAGTGTTTTTTAGAAGAAATAGCTTGTTTAGAAAGAAAAGCATCCTTGCCCAAAAATAGTTGTTTAAAGGACTTGAACCCCTTCCTGGACAATGAGGGTCTCCTTAGGGTTGGAGGTAGACTAAAAAGAGCAAAGATTAGATCCTGTGTTAAAAATCCTTTTATTTTGCCACACCATAGCCACATAGCTCTGCTGTTGACACAGCATTTCCACACAAAAGTCAAACACCAAGGAAGGTCAATTACTCAGTCTGCCCTAAGAAACTATGGGTTTTGGATTGTTAGGTGCCAACGTAAAGGTTGGGGATTTGGTGTTACTTAATCAAAGATGCTCCTAGAGTGCGCAAGGCCCAGGTTAAGGTCATCTCTAACGAAAAAGTTTTTTTTTATTTGACAGGCCTATTAGCGACATGGTTGAGTTATTTTCACAAGACGTACAGTCTTAAAGTTATTATAGTTAAAGGTATTTAACTACATTTTGTTTAGATTTCCGAAAGTCCGGAAATCTAGGCCGGGAGTGTGACGGCGCGAGTGGCGCCATCTATATGTCAAACTATAAGTTTCAAGATTTGAATTGTTGTATCATGCCTGATTTTGCCCTTACCCTGTAAATGTAGTTGGATTGGTTATTTATATCTGTCAATCAATGTTGTTTGTACCTGTTACATTGCTCACTTAGCTAAACTATTTGGCTCCACCTCTTCCTGGAGTAGGACTGTGTTTCCTCTTTTCATTCCATCAGCAAGTTCTGTATCGGATGGACGTGAAAGAGAGGCTTGGCTCAAAAAGCCCTTCAAAAGTTACCTCTCAGCACCAATTCTGAGGTTCTTACCCTTGGGACTCACACTTCATGTTCAGGGCCAACCTGAACAACGTTGAGGAGTCTCAAGCGCCTTCACATCAGTCCTTTGGCAACAGAGGAAGACTCTTGTCTTCAGATATAGGTCATTGGACTGAGGCTGAGTTTGCTCCGGTATTCACAGCCAGAGAAAGAGGGATCTGGACAAGCTTCATGGACTTAAACAATCAAAGACTGTAATGTATATTTTCTTTTACCCCCTTTGTGAAGAATAAACCCAGTTTTTGAGTTAACTACAGTGTTTTGGTCCTTGGGAGTTCCAGTTTTCCTAAAGGAGGGCAAGAAGCAATCCCCTGGGGAAAGATGTCACGTCCATGCCTCTTTCACTAAGAGTTTACAGCCCCAGGCGCGACGGCACACATTAGGAAAACATCCTCTTAGTAAATGCTGTTAAACCATGGAATATGTTGTGTCAGTGAGATGGAGTCTCCTTCTTTGAAGGTTTTTAAACAGAAACTGGGTTCTGTGCTGGGTTGGACTGGGTTGGAGTGGGTGACCCTTGTGGTCTCTTCCAACTCTATAACTCTATAATTCTGTAAAAAACATAATACAAAATTGGAATAAAAACAGATAAATACACCACACATTCAAAGCCATTTTTGTTACATAAATTATAAGCTAAAGGCTTACCTAAATATAGAAAGTGTTTATCACAGCGAATTGTTTTCCCCTCAAAATTCTGCCCACAAATCTGTGAACTTGATGTGTTCTGTATATTACAGTTAGCTTTTAGGAAAGACCTGAAAACATGGCTCTTCCGCTGTGCTTTCGGTGAGTAACTTCTGTTATATATTTCTGTGTTACTCCCCCCCGAACATCTATCCTCTAAACTGCCCCACTCTCATATGTCTCATATGTCCCTGTCCACATTGGAGTACTCTGTCCCTCTCACTCCGGGTTTTATCTTTGTGTTCATGCGGCCTGCTCTTGTTTGACTGTATCTTGATTTCTTGATGTGATGTTTATTATTATGTATTGTATTACTTTTAATTATGTTATGATATGCTGTTTTATATTTTATTATATTGTATTGCTTTGGGCATGGCCCCATGTTAGCCGCCCCGAGTCCCCGCTGGGGAGATGGTGGCGGGGTATAAATAAAGTTTTATTATTATTATTATTATTAGGTACCACTCCGGCAGGAAGGTAACGGCGCTCCATGCAGTCATGCCGACCACATGACCTGAAGATGTCTATGGACAACGCCGGCTCTTCGGCTTAGAAATGGAGATGAGCACCAACCCCCAGAGTCGGTCACGACTGGACTTAATGTCAGGGGAAACCTTTACCTTTTACTACAAAAAACCCTTGGGGGAGTCTTCAAACAGGAGTCCAAACATCAATTTTCTTTGCTCTCTGGACATAGTTTTTCAACCTTAATTTGGACAGCCAGATTCCACATGAGGAGAAACAATTTTATAAGTCCAAAAGGATATTTGTGATCCTTTCATGCCTTAGAAAAATGCAGATTAGGGCCAAACATTGGCTAACATACCCCACAAGATATGATTGTAATAGCTTGACCTGGAGATCACAGGCACACTTCCATAATTCTTCAGAATTTGTTGCCACTAGATAGTCCAAGTTTAAAGGAATTTTAAGGTTGGATAAGTTCACAGATAATAGATCCTTCACCAGCTATTGCATGCATTAATGATATGAAACTTATGTAAACAGAACATCCTATAAATAACAGGATGACCTTTTTGGCTGTGCCTACTTGGAAGCCTCCATAGTTATCTGGCAGGACTTTGCTGTAAACATGCTTAATATGAAGGTCTGCTTCAGCCAAGAAATTAATTTAAAGTTGAATTTTTGTGGAGACTAGTTTCATCTGCCTTCTTAAGAGGATGTCCTGCATAAGCTTAGAACTCACTTAATTGCGATGATAACAGCAGATACGTAAATTGTAATTCATTTCTATGCATTGATCTGGCGGAAAGAACATACAAACTGTAAGTATATACCTGTAGTGATTTCATTGTTCAGTTTGAATCCCATCTTAGTCATGTAACTGTATGGGTTCCATAAGGTTCCATGGTTGGCCAAGTTAGTCACTCAGAGGAAAGCAAAAACAAATCCCCTCTAAATAAATCTTGAGACAACCCCCCCCCCCATGTGATAGGTTCACCTTAAGATCTCCATAAAATGCACATTGATGGAAGCTGCCTACTTTAAATATAATCATATACAGTAGTCTCACTTATCCGAGCCTCGCTTATCCAAGCCTCTGGATAATCCAAGCCATTTTTGTCGTCAATGTTTTCAATATATTGTGATATTTTGGTGCTAAATTTGTAAATATAGTAATTACAACATAACATTACTGCGTATTGAACTACTTTTTCTCTCAAATTTTTTGTATAACATGAAGTTTTGGTGCTCAATTTATAAAATCATAACCTAATTTGATGTTTAATAGGATTTTCCTTAATCCCTCCTTATTATCCAAGATATTCGCTTATCCAAGCTTCTGCTGGCCTGTTTAGCTTGGATAAGTGAGACTCTACTGTATATAAGTTTCAGGCATAAAACACTTACTTTTGAATGCAAGAATTCTGGTGTGCCTAAGCTGGCCAGGTTTTCAGAGTTCCAGTCTAATTCAAACTATGACCTTCTCACAATGCTCACCATACAAAAGTGAAATCTAGAGAACTGATTTTACAAATGGTTCCTCATTCCATTTTGTACCGATTATAGTAATTTAGTGGCTTGAACAAATGCATTTGGGACCAATTTCTTATCCAAAAAGCTGCAACTGAAAAGGTTTCCATGGGACAAAGAAAAGCCCTGGATGTTTTCTTGAATTGCTCTCAAGGGATTTAGTTATAGTCCTCTTGATTTGCCTTATAATTACAATTGTTTGGTTCAGAAGAATATTTCCATAACAGATATATTAAGCAAAGTATTTTTGTCAAATGGATACACTAATCCCCCCCCCCCCATTCTTACTAAGCCCTGAGGACTAATTGAAATGCTTGCTTTATTCCATGAGGCCTTGGGATGTTACATTCTGAGCAAAAGCAATTAAATGTTTCTGGGACAAACACTGAACAATTTGCAATACAGATGTTTCCTTTTATTGCAATACTGGATGCATGACAAAGAAAACGTGGCAGTAACTGCGCAGCAACACATGGAAATTTCCACCAGCCCTAATGGCTAAAGCTTCCATGGCAAAGTCTATTCATGGACCAGACAGTAATTCCGTTTGGGTTTGCAGGCAGTTGTCTGTCTGGAGAAAAAGGGCTATGTATGTCTGAGTTGGAGAGTGTCTTGCCAATAAAGAGGACACACCTTCCTCAGCAGCAGCATGAAAAAGAAAGTTCACCTCTGCAGCATTATTTTACTCTATGCACAACTCTCTAAATCTTATCTGGTGATATAGTAGTGTATTCTGCTAATACCACAATCATTACATTCTATTCCATTTCTGTGAAGTTGTTTGGAATATTTTGTGCCCCGTTACCAGTCTTGAAGCAATTGATCAGAGTTGATATGACAACGAGGAGAAAAAAGATGTAATTTTATTTAAGAAAATATATTCATCTTTGGAAACAATACCAAAAAAATTGCAATAAACAGGAAAGAAAAAATTACCCCCCCCCCCTCCTTGATTGCTGTTCAGCAAGACCGATGTAATGATGGAGTTCATCCCAGGAATCCAACCTTTTTCCGTGATGTTCCAAGACTTTCTTCTTTTTCTAAGATAGTTTGCAAAGATGTATGTAATAATTTGCCGACTCGTTTTCCAGTCTGGAATGCACATGGAAACAAAAAAACCAACACAGCATGACACAGGAGAATTTTAGCAAGAAGAAAACATACCATATAGATAATGTTTTGGGAGAAAAATTATTGTTAAATGTGAATGCCATTGTTTTAAAAACTGACCTAGAGCAAACAGCCACATTTGAATCTGGTTAAAGGATTACTTTAAAAAATAATGAAAAACTTAAAAAGTTTTGTGCTTCTCTTTAACATATAGTAAGACTCAACCACAGCAAAACTTTCTGGGTTTATATTAGTCTGTGGGTACATCTACACCAGGCATGGGAAACCTTTGACCCTCTAGGCCAGGGGTCCTCAAACTTTTTAAGTGGAGGGCCAATTCATGCTCCCTCAGATTGTTGAGGGGCCGAATTATCATTTGAAAAAAAACCTGAACAAATTCCTATGCTCACTGCACATGTCTTATTTGTAGTGCAAAAAAACCAAAACAAAAAATCAAAAAAACCCCAGCAACAATTACTTATTTACCAGTAATTATTTACTACATTTATACCCCACCCTCTCTCACCTCGAAGGGAACTCAGAGCGGCTTACAAGTTGTATGTACATACAATATTATATTATTAGCATAGTACACTATTAGCATTATATATTAATATATTGTACTATACCACTATACCGTAATATTATTAGTAATATTACATTTAATATATAATATATATATTGTTATATTATACAATATTATTATATTGTATTATTATTATTAGCCGCCCTGAGTCCCCTATTGGGTGAGAAGGGCGGGGTAGAAATACTGCAATAAATAAATAAATAAATAAATAAATAAATAAATATTATATCGTATTACATTATAATATTATTAATAATATTATATATATACACAATATATTATTATCATATCATTCATGTACAATATTTCATTTACAATATTGGTAAATGAAAGAACAATACAATAATTAAAAATAAAAATAATTTAACCAACATACTGTAAACTTATCAGAATTTCAGTGGGAAGTGTGGGCGTGCTTTTGGCCAATGAGATAATCAAGTAGGATTGTTGTGCCTTCAAGTCATTTCAGACTTTGGGCGAGCCTAAGTCTAAAACTGAGAGCGGGGGCCAGGTAAATGGCCTTGGAGGGCCACATCCGGGCCTTAGTTTGGGGACCCCTGCTCTAGGCATTTTGGACTTCCAACTCCCACAATTCCTAACAGCCAGTAAGATGGCTGGGATTTCTGGGAGTTGAAGTCCAAAACATCAGGTGGGCTGAAGTTCGCCCATGCCTGATCTACATTGTAGAATAAATGCAGTCCCTTTGAACTGGCATGGCTCGGTGCTATAGAACCCTGGGAGTTATAGTTTGGTCAGGCACCACACTATTTTGCAAAGAAGGCTAATCTTTATTTATATACTGTCCTATCTCCCCGAAGGGACTCAGGGTAGTGAACAACAAAGTCAGAAAACTAAAGATCTTGCAAAACTTTGGTTCCCACATTCTATAGCATTGAGCCACTGGTGTTAAGCTGCATTAATTCTACAGTGCAGATGCACCCCATGTTGAATCTGTCTGCATTTATCCAACCTTGGGAAAGTTACTTTTTTGTATTAAAACTCCCCGAATCTCTAGCTACATGGCCAGTGGGCCCTGATTATCCTGGTAATTATAGTCCAAACAAGTAATGATAAAAACCAATGCCCATGTTTACTGGTTTAAGGAAAAAGCTCTCCCCCACACTCTCTATAGCATTCTTGCAGGCTTAAAGTTTTAAAAACAGACAACCCGAACATCAGGCTTTGGTTTGGGGACCCCTGCTCTAATGGAAACAATGGGGTTGCAACACATGGGACAAAGCCAATCAAATGTAAGGTATACAATTCTGAACCAGTTTGGCAAGAACTCCAATTCATTAGGAACAAACAAGATAGTTAACCACTATTTTATTGAATGCAATGAGACCATTTCCCTGTCAGAAGGAGGAAAGGGGCTCAAAGGAAAATTCCAGTTTGTATTTTTAAAATGAGGCTTGCCATCTCCCAAGATGGTCAGGGATCCAGGAAAACAATTCAACTCTGTCTCTTAGTATTCAGACTATGGCAGAAGGCATATCCCTGCCTAAAAGCTTTCATGTCAGTCACATGTATCAAGCATAGCTTGTAACAGCAACTTCTCCAAGCTCTGATTTAGACAAGCATACATTATGTTCAAGTCCTGATTATCTCGCTATGGCAAAAAAAACCAAAAACAAATGGAAAATTGCCTGGTAGACTACAGATCAAGGAGCTCATTTTACCAGACTGTAATGGATAAAACAGAAGTACAAGTTATTTGATGCTCTAACCCCCAACCTAAGTGGAAGAAGAATCTGTTGTATCTCAGAGTTCTGGGCTGTCTGGATATCTGAAGATTATGAAGATCAAGACATTGCCACTATAGAAAGGATGACATTCAACAGCAACAAAAATCTATTTCAAAAACTAATCCAATGGTAAAGAAAATAAAGAATATATGAGAATAACATTTTGGAAGATTCTTTTCTTTTTGTTTTGGGGTTGCAAAAAACCCTTTAAGAGGCAAGGGTCTGAAATTTGTGGAGACTGCTTATAATTGTGTAGGTGACCATCCTGCAAAATGCCTGCACTGCATATCTAGTTCTGTGCAAAAAAATTATATCATGTCCTGGTAAAGGCTAATTAGTCATGGCTCAGCACTTGTTAGATGTGGAAGCTTTAATGAATACAAGGAAATACATCTTCAAGTTTGTTTTTTCAAATTATCTGACATCTTGTGAAGTAAACCTTTAAACCAAAACAGCTTGACACTTCAACATGTATGATGTACTCAATAATATATCAAAATGCACACTAGAGTTGGAATGATATTATTATTTACAAGCGCCACTGACCTCCATCATTTCAAATATGCTTTCTGGATCAAGGCTCCCTCTTCCAACTTTTTTCATACAGGTCATGGCACCTCTACTGGTCACAGAAATGAGGAGGCTAGCCAAGGAACATGCTTCCTCCTGAAGGGTGGCATCCACTACATGCCTATAACCAATCTGAAAAAATACACAAGCAAGAAACTTAAGCTGCAATTCTTGGCATAGTTTTCTGTGAATACAGACATACTTCTGAGGATACACATATTTCTGTTAAGAACCAATAGACATCTATATGTTATATCTAGGAAGTTCTAGGTTCTCCGGGGTGATTTTATGGTCAACTTCCAGAAGAATTGCCCTCGAGGACTCCTAACCTCAGTGAATATGGAGAACTAAATATACTCTTTTCTACCTGTGAGCACAAGTACCCTGCATGTCTTGACTGCCTTTTCATCAGATTGTCCATATGTTAATCTTTAAAGTATTCAACCCCACTATCTGAGGTGAGATGAATGACAGGGCCTTGCTGGTAGCTGCACCTGGTTTGTTAAACACAACTCAGGCAGGCCAATCTATTTTCTGACCTTCTGAGCATCAAGCAAAACACTGCTGGCTTTGCCTGCATCTCCTACTACCTTACTTTGGAAGGAATGAGATATGAAAATGGTATACTAGAAAAACCTTGTTTGATATTGAAAGCTTGCTGTGACAATAAAAATGTAGACAGTCAACCTCTTTAGAGAGACAACTGTAGAGAAGAGCAAACAAGAATTTTCAGATGCTTACTTTGCTCAGTGTTACAATGCAGGGGACATTGTCTACATTAAGCCGAATACAGTCATAGGGATCATCAGAGAGCTCAATTTCCCGTCCTCCTTCATCATCCAAAACACGCACTTTGGGTATCCTGAAGAAAACAGAATTGAATGTCAACCAATATGCCCCCCCTTGAGAATTTGTCATGGGAATTTACCCCATTTCTCTATCAAAGCCAAGCATTCAAATATGACAGAAGGTACCCAACAGAAGAGTCACATGTTTCATTCTAATACCATGAATAAATGCTCATATAAAAATTTGTGTGACAGACAACAAGGAAAGCAGGGGCCAGAAGCACAAAAGTTAAATTCACAGAACAGTGTGCATTTGATGTTTTGTGGACATACCAAATGCACAGGTTATATCAATGAAGATATAGTTTGTTTTGGTATGAACTAGGAGCATTTCAGTAATCTGCCATTTGCTTGCAATTTCATTGATAAATGATAATATAGAATGTGTAAAGGTTATACGGGTGACATAGTTTCTATGGTGACAGTGAATTATTAGTAATAATGTTTCATATCGCTATTAGCAACCCTGGACCTCTTTGGAAAAATGATACCGTAGGATATAAATGTGTGAAATAAAAATATGTAATAACTGTGGTTCTAATAATATGGTCCCACGCTGATGTATTTCTGGGTGATAGCATCATCTACTGTGTGGCACCATCAACAAACAGCCATGTCAGAGCGAAATCTAGGTCTAGCTTATATTGCCAGAAGAGTGTTCAATCTGCAGTCTCTACACCCAACTTTCATACCTTTAATAATGATGATGATAATAATAATAATCTTTATTTTTTACCTGCCTCTTCTTGCGGCTCGAGGTAGGTTACAATATTGCTAAAAACACAAATTCATCTAAAACATTCTATAAAATACACATATTAAAACATATTTCTACAAAATGCATATTAAAATACACAGAACAAAGATTAAACACAAGAAGCAAGTTTAAAATTTGTGATTAGAACTGGCTGGGATAGCCCTGCCGGAAGAGATAGGTCTTTAGATGGTTTTAAAATTCCGACAGCTCATTTAGTTGTCGCAGCTCTTCTGGTAGGTCATTCCACAGTTTTAGGGCAGCCGATGAAAAGGCACTTTGTGACAGTGGCCAGTCAGGTTCTGGCTGCTTGGAGTAGCCTCCCCTCAGAGAACCTAAGCATTTGATGCAGATTGTATGGGAGAAGACGATCCTGTAGGTAACTTGGATCCAAACTATGTAGTGCTTTATAGAGCAAAACCAACATTTTGTACTTTGCCTGGAAACTAATTGACAGCTTGTGGAGTGACTTTAATAGAGGTTTTTTGTGCTTGTCAAGAGCGACTTGAGAAACTGCAAGTTGCTTCTGGTGTGAGTATAGATGTAATATGTTTACTCCTGGATGTTCCTGTAACCAATCTGGCTACCGTAATTTGAGACAATTGGAGTTTCCGAACTTGGTACAAAGGTAGCCCAGTGTAAAGCGTATTGCAGAAGTCCACAGCTAGAATATCAGCCAAAGCTGGTAGTAAGCACTCCTGTCACATCTACCTGGGGTAACATTTGAAGAGACAGATCCAGGACGACTTCCAAACTATGAACAGTCATTCAGGGGGAGTGTAATCTCATCCAGGACTGGTTGACATGCCTCCACCCTCAGATTAGGATTTTAGATGGCAAGCACCTCTGTTTTGTCTGGATTCAGCTTCAATTTGTTTTTCCTCACCTAGCCCATTGCTTCCTCCAGGCATTCATTCAAAGGAGACACGCCCATTTCATCTGAGGCTGTTTTTAAAGGCATGGAGAAATATATTTGTGTGTCATCAGCATGCTGATAACACCCCACCCCATGCCTACGGATGACCTCTCCCAGCGGTTTAATACTATATTTTAAAATTGTATTTTCCTACTGGGACTTTTACAGATATTAGACTAGAAGTCCCATTATCCGAAATAATTGGGCATCCCAGATGATGTTGTTTGGAATTTACTCAAAACATCTAGGAGAGCATCAGGTGGGCGAAGATACAACTGTAAAATGAAAAAGCACTACACACACAACACTTCTTGTTTTACTAATAGCATTATAATTATGATTCATCACATTTACCATAAAAATAGTCACATCCACTCGGTCAGTTCAAAGCTGACAATTTCTTCTGTTATCATTGGTCTGTAGTCAGGTTTGAATACAACATACACAAAAACACCAGAATAGAAGGGCTTTTCACTATCCAAAGGTTTGTGCTCTTTTTGTAACCGTTTTACAAATAAAATTGTATCAGCAAATAATTCAGAACAGCCTTCCCATCTGTGACAGAGGAAAGGCACATTCCCAGCATAATACGGACTTATTCCAAAGTTGAGAGTTTTTTCCCCTTCAAATAAACAGTCCAGAACTGTTTTGTACTGGGCCAAAGTGCTATGTAAGTTTTATATAATATAGCAAGAAGAAAAACATAGGACAAGATGTTTTTAACTAGACTGCTTGGCAAAGTTAGGAAGCCTGATGGAATTACAGTGTTTTGAACCTGGCTGGAGAACTAAACTGGGAGTCATGGAGAGAGTGACCCATCCCTGATTTTGGCTAAAACAGAGCCTTTTGCTCCACAAATTCTCTTTTGAAGATCATGTATGCTCTCTTACCTGGTATTAAATAGAGCTGCTTTTACTGCAATTGAAATGGCATCAAACAAGTTGCCACCACATTCCAATAGCTGAAATAAAAAATAATAGTTACTTTTCTATGATAAGTATTACAAATGTAGCAGTCCTAGAACCCCTGAATGTATTGCTGATTCTCCCTCAAAGAAGATATTCAAATATAAATCCCCAAATCACAAAATATGTCCAATGATAAGAGGACTAATCGAACAAACCTTTACAAAAGTCAAGCCTGCAGATTTCTTGGCTTGGATCTCAGGGATTTGGCTATAGAATGGGCATTAGATTAGTACACATATTTTTCTTGTTTTGGTAATAGGTTAAAATCTAATCAAAATATAGTGCTTTCCAGTAATTAAATTAAAAAGTATCTTATGAAGCCAGAAACACTTTGGACAGAAGGGCATGTGTAATATGAAACATTCTAAACCACCTACATAAAATCACATGGGATTTAGTTTATTATTCAAAGGGTACTTTAGTATTGGACTAGTATGAAGAACAAGAAAGGCCCTCAGTACAAAGTTTATCTACTTAAATAATAGATGGCTGAAGATATTTAACTGATTTAAAATTGGGTCATCAAAGTTTGGACATACAATACTAGTATTGGGAAAATTATTCCATTATTTGAAGATCCAGTCTAAATCTAGTAATTTCCTTAAACAACTGGATGCTTTTCATGACCATTCCTCATCTTCCAGATTTTTCAAGAACAAATCATACTTCAAGAAGAGCATAATGGAAGCTCAGAGCAAATTGTGTGCAGGAAAACAAAAAGAAACTAGAAGTGATACATTTCGCTCTTCTCCTTGTGCTAACACAATGAAAAAAGTATAAGACAATATGAAACAGCTAACTATACGTCCCCTTGCAACTGTTTGTCATCATTGCAGCACTGGTTAAAAAAAAACCCCCACCATTTTGCCTTTAAATTTGTTGCCAAGCTACTGAATTTCAGTGCAAAACACTGCAAGCAACTCTTTAAAGCAATCGCTCTCATATGCTCTGTGTCCTTTAAAAAATAATTTCTGCTTCTTGAAATGAAAATTTCTGCTCCTGAACCCTTCAGAAGTGGTGAAACGTCCTAAAAATAAGGTGTTGACCCTCCTAAATTTTGTTTTGTACTTTGCAGAATCAAACTGGACTATATGTCCCTGTTTGGAGCTGATATTTTCTGGTGTTCTGGGGCTGATGCAACCAGAAAACTGATCACCGTTTCAACACGAAAATGCTTGCTTGAAGGGATGGAAATGCTGCCCTGCCTCTGAATTTGGCGCTGCAGTGGAGGTGTGCATGACCACAATGAAAAGGAACCTTCATTAAAGGTAAAGGTTTCCCGTGACATTAAGTCTAGTCGTGTCTGACTCTGGGGGTTGGTGCTCATCTCCATTTCTAAGCCAAAGAGCTGGGAGCGCTGTTACCTTCCCGCTGGAATGGTACCTATTGATCTACTCACATTTGCATGTTTTCAAACTGCTAGCTGGGCAGAAGCTGGGTCTAACAGTGGGAGTTCACCCCACTCCCTGGATTCAAACTGCCAACCTTTCAGTCAGCAAGTTCAGCAGCTCAGCGGTTGAACTCGCTGCACCACCAGGGGGCCAGGATCCTTCATGGCACAGAGCAATATTATATAATGGAAGATCAGCCCAAATGGCATCTATAGATGTGGTTACATTAAGACTATCTACCCCAGCTTTGAGAGAAATATGATTATTGAACCAAGTAGCACATTTTCTGAAGCTCATCTTTAAATTACGCAATGTAACACTATTTTTTTTCCTGGGTTATAAATGTCATTTCCTAATTGGTTCTATCACAAAAACATGGAAACAGTTGATTAAACTGCAAAAACTTTGTTTTTACAGGACATCTCGCCTCACATTTTGCTATAGTTTTTCCAATAAATATCTCATAAAGTTTCAACCAATTCAACATATTCATTTACTTTGTTTTATGTCCTGCTCTCTCTCCCTTGGAAAGGGACTCAAACTGGCTAACAGTCAGATAGTTTGTGGCAGCCACAAAAACAAAGTTTTTGGAATATAACAACACTTTCAAAGTACCGTATATAAGCCGATCCAAATACAAGCCGAGAAACCTAATTTTACCACAAAAACTGGGAAAACATTGACTCAAGTATAAGCCAAGAGTGGTAAATTTCAGAAATAAAAATAGATACTGAAGGGGTCACTGAACCAAAGTGACTCCATTTTGGAATGCCTGTCTGATTGGAACTTAGAAGACCAGTCTCCCCTCTGAATTAAAGATAAAAGTTTGCAACTGGCTGTCTTGCGACAGATAGCAGATGTTCTATGTTTAGCAATAATCAGTTGATTCTGAGAAACTTATGCAATGTATGCAATACATGTACTTTTTGCTGCACCTGTTGAAATATTCTACAGTTCATGATTGGGCAATATCCCGAAGTTGTTTACAACTCAGGAAGTGTTTGTGGTTTTTCCAGTAAAGCCCAGTTCAGAATGGGGAACTAGAAGTTCAGAAAGGGGAACTAGAAATGTAGTAAACAAGTAGGGTATATATTGTCCGGGGCTGATTAGCTCTGGACAGACAGTTTGGATCAGCAACAGCCCGTGTTGCCCTGTCTGTCGGTAGCTACCTAATAAAGGTGTTTTGTCCTCAACTATTTTGGGCTCTTGAATGGTCTCATAGCGGCTTGGCGAACTCGGGTAATGTATAAATGTCTGGGGGACGCCCAAATCACCCCTTACATTTCTGGGGGCTCGTCCGGGATGAAATTATGGGCTTTGTAGTGATGAAATTTTGGGCTTTGTAGTGTTTTTTAGTTGCCAAGGTTCCGTTGTAGCCCACTCGGAGCTGCTCTTGGGAGCAAGGCGTGTCCGCTTCCCCCTTCCGGGGTGCTGCGTACGGTCCGCGCCGAGACGTGCGCACGGCCTCTCAATAGAGGTAACGACCGGTGGTTCCCTTCGCGGCACCCGAGCGAAGGAAAGGCGTGCTCTCCTCCAAAACAGAAGTTGTGAGACAACCACCGTTGGGAAAGTCGGCCGGCCGCCGCGGGACGGAACGAGAATTAGGCAAGTATACCTCTTAAAACCGCTTGTTGTTTAGCATTGCGGGGAGGGAGAGTTTTAAATTGTAGAAGCAGTTCTGGGTCCCGTAGGAATCCCTTGGGAACCAAGAGAACCCCAAAGGGAAGAGAGCTCTGGGAAAGACCTGCAAGGGGAATCCGACCAGGTCCGGAGGCAGGCCCTAGTAGCAAGACGTGCAAGGATGGTCCGACCACGGTCTGGGGACATACTCCACTAGGAAAATAATCTTTCACGTCCAGTGGGAAAGCGGAGGAAGACCGTTGATCTTCCGGCTGTGCGGGCCAGGGTCAAATCCGCGTACCCCAATGGGTGGGAAAGAATCGAAAGGGACAGGAGGGCCAATGACCCCCCTCCGATGTATGTTGAATAACTTTGAGCAATTGAAGGAGTACACAGCCGAGGCAGAAATGGTGCCTTGTTTGGAGGTTTGGATGCTGTGTTTGGTTTGGATTTGTGTTTGGTGGTTTGGATGCTGTATTTGGTTTGTGTTTGTGCTCAGTGCACTGTTTGGAAGTTTGGATGTTGTGGATGTATACCAAGAGAAAGTGTTCCCAGTGAGAGTAGACCCTCAAGGGGATCTGAGTATAGTAAATGGTAGAAACTCATTGAGGCTGTATCAGAACCTGAATGTTTGTACCCTGGAAAAAGGGACTCCAAGAGTTCCAAATTTGAGAAAGATCTACCAGATGGAGCAGGAGCAGAATGAAAGTCCAGTAGCATTTCTAGAAAGGCTCAGGGAAGCATTTGAGGAGTTTTCTCCTTATGATATGGATGATCCTAGTGATCGAGCTGAAGGAAGGATAGTGCTGAAGAGTGTTTTTGCCAGCCAATGTTGGCCGGATATACGGAGAAGGTTACAAAAGGATGCTAGATTGACTCATTTGACTTTGGAGAGGATAATGGAAATAGCAAATCAGGTTTATTTGTCCCGGGAGGCCGTGCAAGCCAAACGGGAAGAGGCAGCGGTGTCTCGTAGGGCCAAGGTTATAGCCGCTGTGTTAGGGCATGAGCTTGGAAAGAATAAATGCGCACGGTGCCACAAGCAAAGGCACTGGGCGGCGGATTGTAAGGTGGATCTTGGAGGAGGACAGAATAGGAAAGTGCAAAATGGAAGTGGAAGTTGGAAAGGAAGGAGACAGAACCGTGGAGCTGTTAACCAGCCCAGTAGGGGTCCGGTTGCAATTGGATTGGTTGATCCTGCATTGGATGAAGCATGGGCTGGTTTTTCTGAGAGAAGATGATGAATTTGAGTTTCCAGGAATATCTATATAAAATGAACAGAAATGGGAGCTGAGGCATTGTGCCCTACAAGAGTGAAAATGCATGATTGTATGAAAATGTATATGGCTGTTATTTGTGTGTGTATGAGAAGAACATAAAGTGCATGACACTATAGCTTATTGGAAGCTTTGCAGGCGGATAATAGAAAGGAATAAAGGCATGCAAGTTGCGTGTGTCGCGTGAGATAGAGTGGCCCTCATTCCCCTTCACTCCCCAGTGACTTTCCGAAGGTTCACTTGATCCTGTTTACACTTTAAGAGGTTAAGAATTTGTGTATCTGTGTGAGGTTGTGCGAAAGGATCCAGAATGGGTGGAAGAATGTTAGTGTATGGCAGAAAACAATGGGATGACTGGAAGGAATAGAGTTATAGTTACAGGTGGTTCCCAAATGGAAATTGGCATCCTAATGGAAAGGAAAAGGGGAAGGCAAGACCTCCCCTATCCAGACTCAAGGTGTGTTTTGTGAGTTTTGTGGGACCAGTGTGGTTTTGTGTCATTATAACCTAAGATGCTTTGTTTGTTGCGTGTTCTTTGAACAGATAATAGAGAAGAATGTTTGAGAGGAACTAAGGCTTTGTTATAGCTTTGTTTTGTGATAAAGGTTACAAGGTTTTGGGAAAAAGGCTCAGCCAGTGTTAAGTGCATGGGATTTCGTTTGGAAAAAAAAGGTCTCCGGAGGTTAGAGGTGGAATGCAAAGAAGCCATTTGCTCCATCCCTACCCCCGGACTAGGAAACAGGTTAGAGAATTCCTGGGAGAGGCAGGGTTTTGTCGTATATGGATTCCGAACTTCGGACTATATGCCAAACCCCTCCACGAGGCTACCAAAGGGAAGTCAGGAGACCCCTTGGCGTGGGGAACTGAACAGCAAGATGCGTTTGAGCAATTGAAGAAAGCTTTGATGTTTGCCCCAGCATTGTATGTATGTATGTATGTATGTAGGAGAACGCAAAGGAGTGGCTGTAGGAGTGTTGACTCAGCCGGTGGCTTATTTGTTTAAGCAATTAGACAATGTGGCCTGTGGATGGCCTTCATGCTTGAGAGCTGTAGCGGCTGCTGCGGTTCTTGTGGAAGAAGTAAACAAGCTGACCTTAGGGCAGCCTGTGATTTTAAAATGTCCCCATGCGGTAGTGACTTTAATGGAACAAAGGGGACACCATTGGCTCACCAATAGCCGAATGCTTAAGTATGAGAGCATGTTGGTAGACAGTCCACAGGTTAAATTGTCAGTGTGTGCCACTTTGAACCCAGCTACCTTGTTACCTGTGGAAGGAGAATTGATGCAGCATGATTGTTTAGAAATAGTGGACAAAGTATATTCAAGTAGGCCAGATCTCAAAGATCTGCCACTTTAGGCTCCGGAATGGGTGCTTTTCACAGATGGGTCAAGTCGTGTGGTTGGTTCCGAAAGGAAAGCGGGGTATGCAGTGGTGAATAGCAATGGGGAAACCCTAGAGGCAAAGGGGTTGCCTCCGGGGACTTCTACACAACGGGCCGAGCTGATTGCTCTGACTGGGGCCCTCCAATTGGCTAAAGGAAAAAGAGTTAATATTTATACTGACTCGAAATATGCCTTCACCACTTTGCATGCCCACGGTGCCATTTATAAGGAAAGGGGACTGCTGACCTCTGCAGGACAGCAGATCAAAAATGCAACAGAAATTTTGCAACTTTTAAATGCAGTATGGGAGCCAAAAGAGATAGCAGTCATGCATTGCAAAGGACATCAGTATGGTGAGGATCAGGTAACACAGGGAAATCGCCTGGCAGACCAACAAGCTAGGAAAGCAGCAGATGAAAGCACATCAGAAGAAGCAATTTTACAATTGGATGTTACGCCCGTAGTAGAGTCCATGACTTACTCCGCACAAGAGAAGGAGTGGGCCCTAGCAGAAGGGGAAAAATGGAAGGGTAAGGTTTTTATCTTACCCAATGAGAAAATTTATGTCCCAAAAGCTTTGGGATGGAAATTATCAAAGAAATTCGTAGACAAACCCATTTAGGTGCAATTGGAATAGCTTCACTCTTGGAGGGGCAGCTCTGGGTGGATGGCTTGCAGGCCTTGGCCGGAGCTGCTGCCCCAGGATGTGAAATTTGTAAACAACACCCTTTAAATCTTTTGAGTCCTTGGTAGTTGATTTCGCCGAAGATGCCAAGGGTCTGGAGTATTCAGGGTGGATTCCAACCACCGCTGAAAGAGTTGTAGAGGTCAGGCGTGCCTTGTCAAGGGATGCAATCCCTGGGCACGGGATGCTCTACACATTGGGGTGACAATGGCTCAGTCATTTGGTCACCAGGTGGCAGAGGCCCGCGGCCTTTGTTCACCAGGTCCTTGGGTGCCTAGCCCAGGTGGGAGGCACCGCTTGGAAATTGCATTGTAATTGACCCTAATCTTCGGGTAAAAGAATGAACAGGGCTCTGGAAAAAAGTCCAATCTTTGGACAGGTTGTTAACCAACATGTATGAAAGTGGGGGTTTGTCATCTTATGAGTTGTTGTATGGAAGACCCCCTCTGAAAAATTAGATCTCTGCAAGGAGACATACATGAATTGAGAAAACAAGGATTGATAAAAGAAGTCCAAATTTTGGATATGGTGTTAAACAAACTGTATAAATGTACTGAATGCTGCGTTATCCCTTTCCCGGTTACTGCGCTACATGTTTTTCTTACCAGGAGACCAGGGTTGGCTGAAAGATTGGAAGTGTGATACCCTCGGCCCAAGGTGGAAGGGACCACCAGAGGTGTTCGACCACTGGAGGTGGTCCAAATAGCTCTTACTACTGTGAAGTTAAGAGATGTGAAGCCGGGGGTACCAAAAAAGGACTACACCACCAAAGACCCTGACATCTGGAAGGTAAACCTGCATAAGGACAATCCACTCAAATTCACACACCCTAAGGGTCAAGCTACCAAGAGCTGCCCTGAAGAGGAGGGGCCCGAAGCTACCTAGAGCTAGCCCCAGAGGTCAGGTTACCTAGAACCGCCTTGAAGAAGGAAGGAGGGTACACTTCCGAGAGTGTCCCAAAAGACCGAATGGACACTGGGTTTTGGGTGTGGGGATTCGTGGGTTGTATTGTATTCTGTTTTTGTGCTCTGTGCTGTAATATTGAGGACAAACACAAGTGTGAAAATGAGGACACAATTATGCTTTTTAATATTGATCATGATGCCGTTGGTGCGGGCACATATGGGTTGGGACAGAAACACGTTCCAACAACTAATTAAAGATATAGTAAAGAAGCAGAGGTTAAAGACTGCTGGATTTGTGCCCATAGCCCTCACTCCCAATATGAGGGTTGGGTCATGAAAGCAGGGCCACTGCTGGATGTATCTGGATGGAAATTGTTCACCCCTTGGACATATGCTGACCAAGAGGGGTTGACTGATTCGGCTCAATTTATGTTGGCCCATGATGATTCTGCACCAACTGCATCAGCTTGTTTGGCAAGATCCAAAGATGGGATCTCAGGAATTGATCATAAGAACTCTCCCCAAGCCACCCTCATAGAGGTAGGAGATTACCCCCATTGTAATCTCTCTCTCCCTGTATACTATGACAACATACACCATAGAGTTGAACAGCCACAACCACAAAGACTGAGAAGGCAAGCTTCCTCGCCAGAGGGTGATGACAAGAAACCACCCTCTCGTCCGGCACGTAATGGGAAAACAAATACGCCCCCTAAGATGTATGTGGTTACGCCCGGGTCGGAGCTGCCTCGTGCAGCAACTCAGCCACCTGCGGCGGGAGGCAAGCCTCCACCACGGCAAGATCTGGTCCGGACACGAGGAAACTTCCCAATGGAATATCAAATTCCTGGTAGGCCAAGGCCCGGCATTTTGCTTGACAACCATGCCATGGGAGGATTGCCTCCGGGGTATTTCTGGATATGTGGGAAGTGGGGAGGTAAAAATCTTACCCCCACTGTGGGTTGGTACTTGCACCATTGGTACCCTAGTCCCCACCAATATTGAGATACACCCGCGAGAGCAGCCCCTGCAGGCATTGGGCAACAGACCGGTGAAACAGGCCTAAAAGAGCTTATGATGAAAAACGTGGCTATGATCCTGATATCTAACTGAGGGAGAAAGATTTAAAACAGGTTCGCTGATTACCTTGTGGATTGGGTGGCTGAGGGACCTCAGCAAAATATTATTTGTCATGTTACAAATCATGATTCTTGCTTTGTTTCTTTTTGCCATGTATCATGTCATGCTTAAAGATAAAATAATGGCGAGACTGATCACTGCTACTTTCACTCAGCACAGAAAAGTTCAACATGTTACATACAGCTGAACACCCTGGAAAAGGGAACCACCCCACTATAATTGGATACCTGTGCAACCAAGAAATTGTCTTTCTTGGTTACATGAAAAAACGGGGGAATGAAGGGGTCACTGAACCAAAGTGACTCCATTTTGGAATGCCTGTCTGATTGGAACTTAGAAGACCAGTCTCCCCTCTGAATTAAAGATAAAAGTTTGCAACTGGCTGTCTTGCGACAGATAGCAGATGTTCTATGTTTAGCAATAATCAGTTGATT
Organism: Anolis carolinensis; assembly: GCF_035594765.1. Lineage (NCBI taxonomy): Eukaryota > Metazoa > Chordata > Lepidosauria > Squamata > Anolidae > Anolis > Anolis carolinensis. Next base: position 65,251,184 of record NC_085846.1, read on the forward strand.
CTGAGAAACTTATGCAATGTATGCAATACATGTACTTTTTGCTGCACCTGTTGAAATATTCTACAGTTCATGATTGGGCAATATCCCGAAGTTGTTTACAACTCAGGAAGTGTTTGTGGTTTTTCCAGTAAAGCCCAGTTCAGAATGGGGAACTAGAAGTTCAGAAAGGGGAACTAGAAATGTAGTAAACAAGTAGGGTATATATTGTCCGGGGCTGATTAGCTCTGGACAGACAGTTTGGATCAGCAACAGCCCGTGTTGCCCTGTCTGTCGGTAGCTACCTAATAAAGGTGTTTTGTCCTCAACTATTTTGGGCTCTTGAATGGTCTCATAGCGGCTTGGCGAACTCGGGTAATGTATAAATGTCTGGGGGACGCCCAAATCACCCCTTACAATACCAATAAAATTACATTAATTGAGGCATCTGTAAATTAAATGTTTTTGAATGTTTACATAAAACTGTAATTTAAGATAAGACTGTCCATCTCTGATTAAATCATTATTCTTATCTTCTTCAATGTAAAAGTGCTTATGTATCCTTTTAATAAAAATACAGTAAAATAATAAATGCAATAATAAATGGAGTCAAATAATAAATGCAACAACAATAATAAGATCAGAGTGAAATAATAAATGTATTATTATTATTAAAAATAAAATAAATGTAACAGTAACAATGATACGAGTAAAACAATAAATGTAATAATAATAATTAATAGATTAAGATAATAAATATAATAATACCAATAATAGAGAAAAATAATAAATGTAATAATAATTATTAATAGAAAAAATAATAAATGTAATAACACCAATAATAATAGAGACAAATAATAAATGTACCATATATACTCGAGTATAAGCCGACCCAAATATAAGCCAACCAGGACCCTCACCCGAGTATAAACCGAGGGGGGCTTTTTCAGCACTAAAAAAGGGCTGAAAAACCCGACTTATATTCGAGTATATATGGTAAGTACTGCACAATTAAACAGAAAATAACACTTTCAAACCAGAAACAGATTTTTTTTTCAAATTTGTTACAAGGTGTTATGCTTAAATTTGTTTTGCTTACCAAGACATCAACATAAAGCACCCAGCAGTGCTCTCTGGGACTAATACAAAGCAACTTCAAATCGACACTGCTTTCATTGTCAAATATTCTGTAGAGGGTGTTTGCAATTTCAGTGCCCAGCTCCTCTCCACCCCGGCCTTCAAATTCTGGAGTAGCATTGGCGGAACTGGAAAGAACAATAACCAATTTCTCTTCTATGAGGGATTTAACCACAATAACCACCTTAACCACATATTTAACATATATATTTCAATTTTCAAAATCTTAGTCCTCAGATTTAAAATAACATTCTGAATCTGTTTCACACACACACACACACACACACACACACAAAATTTTAGTCAACAAGTTTAACATAATATTCTTCTCTATAACATTTAACATTTTGTTCATTCTTTATTCAGGTTAAGAATAAGAAACAAATTAGAAAACTGCTAACAACATAGCCTATTGAACATGACAGGTTAAGGAGACAAATGCAGTGAGTGGGAACAGATTAAAGCAACAGCATCATCAGTTTTTAAATTGGCTGCTGCTGCATTGAATTTATTTATTTTCTACTAAAGGAATTTAATCAACTTCCCCAAATATCAACACCAGCGGTTTCCAATTTCAACACATAAAAAGCATTTCAAAAGGACATGCAACCCCCTTCCTAGTGGAAAGCCAGCTACTCAAGAGTACTGGCACAAACTAGAGCTGAGAAGTCTTACTTTTTTAGACCACAATTCACAAAATCCCTAGACAGCACTCTCAGTAGTGCACAACAGGGCCAGCCCAAGGTAATTTTCAAATGTAAGCGAACAGAATTTTGGCGCCCCCCCAAAACAATCGGATATCGAATTGTTGGCAGTTGTGAGGCTACCCTGAGTCCTCTTCAGGGTGAGAAGGGCGGGACACAAGTATGGGAAATAAATAAATAAATAAATAAAATCAGGACAGTAAAAAAGAACACTCAAAAACAGGGGAATTCCAGACATGAAACAATCAGGGCCAGCTAACACCACCCAACAAAGATTCCCTCAGGCAGGAAGCAGCCAGGTTTTGAATATGTGAGGGACATTCAATGGTAATCAAGGTGGCCAACTGCAACATTCACACTTGCCTCAAAGAGTTCTTTATCCCACCCTGGACATCATTCCACAGATATATAAACCCCACTTGCCTAATTTCCAACAGACCTCACAACCTCTGAGGATGCCTGCCATAGATGTGGGTGAAATGTCAGGAGAGAATGCTTCTGGAGCATGGCCAGACAGCCCAGAAAATGCACAGCAACTCAATAATGATAATGATAATGATAATTTTATTTCTTACCCGCTCAAGACGGTTGACAACATTGCTAGAACACATAATAATTTAAAAACACTCCGTAAAATATACATATGGAAACATATTTCCATAAAATACACAAAACAAAAAGGAGCCCCGGTAGCGAAGTGTGTTAAAGCACTGAGCTGCTGAACTTGCAGACCGAAAGGTCCCAGGTTCAAATCCCGGGAGCGAAATGAGCGCCCGCTGTTAGCTCCAGCTTTTGCCAACCTAGTAGTTCGAAAACATGCCAATGTGAGTAGATCAATAGGTACCACTTCCGGCAGGAAGGTAACGGTGCTCCATGCAGTCATGCTGGCCACATGACCTTGGAGGTGTCTACGGACAACACTGGCTCTTTGGCTTAGAAATGGAGATGAGCACCAACCCCCAGAGTCAGACATGACTGGACGTAACGTCAGGGGAAACCTTTACCTTTACCTTACACAAAACAAAAATTAGACATAGAGTGGAAGTTTAAACAATATCATGAAAAGGGCGAGAAATCTGCCCCTCTCCATATGGTATGAATCAGGGGTCCCCAAACTAAGGCCCGGGGGCCGGATGTGGCCCATCGAAGCCATTTATCCAACCCCACGGCACAAGGGCAGAAGGGGGTTGGGCTAAGTAACCCAAGGGGTCTCTTCTTCTCTTACAACCATTATTATTATTATTATTATTATTATTATTATTATTATTATTATTATTATTATTAATATTGAGGCTGGGTGGCCATCTATCAGGGATGCTTTGCTTGTGCTTTTGGTGCACAGAGGCAGAAGGTATTTGGACTAAATGGCCCAAGGGGTCTCTTCCAATCCTATTATTATTATTATTATTATTATTATTATTATTATTATTATTATTGAGGCTGGGTGGCCATCTATCAGGGATGCTTTGCTTGTGCTTTTGGTGCACACAGGCAGAAGGGGGTTGAACTAAATGGCCCAAGGGGTCTCTTCCAATCCTATTATTATTATTATTATTATTATTATTATTATTATTATTATTATTATTATTGAGGCTGGGTGGCCATCTATCAGGGATGCCTTGCTTGTGCTTTTGGTGCACACAGGCAGAAGGGGGTTGGACTAAATGGCCCAAGGGGTCTCTTCCAAACCTCTTTCTTCTTCTTCTTCTTCTTCTTCTTCTTCTTCTTCTTCACATTGACGCTGGGTGATCATCTGTCAGGGGTGCTTTGCTTGTGCTTTCGATGCACAAAGCAGAAGGGGATTGGTGACTCTGGGGGTTGGTGCTCATCTCCATTTCTAAGCCAATGGCCCAAAGGGTATCTTCCAACCCTCTTTTTTATTGTTATTATTATTTATTTATATATTTATTTATTATTGCTCAGTGGCCAACTATAGTCTGGCCCTCCAACGGTCCGAAGGATCGTGAACTGGCCCCCTGTTTAAAAAGTTTGGGGACCCCTGGTATGAATAAAGAAATCCACTGGACTTAACTGGCACTTGTATCTTTATTTCTCCATTGGAAGAAGTGAGGCACCGTGGAATTAACATAGTTTGGCTCCACTTTCACTGCCACGGCTCAATGCTATGGAATCCTGGGAGTTATAGTTCGGTGAGGCATCTAAACTATTTGGCAGAGAAGGTTTAAAGACCTTATAAAACTACAATTCCCAGGGTTTCATAGCATTGAGCCATGGCAATGAAATTGGAGTCAAACTGCATTAATTCCAAAGTGCAGCTGCCCTTTGGTGAGATATATGCATCCCTCTGAAGTACACCACTACAATATACACTACAATATACTCTTAGGCCCTTTCTGTATTGCCATATAAAATGCAGGTTATCTGCTTTGAACTGGATTATATGGCAGTGTAGACTCAGATAACCCAGTTCAAGGCAGATAATGTGGATTATCTGCGTTGATAATCTGAATTATATGGTTATGTAGAAGAACCCATACCCTGCCATATAAGATCCAGACTATCTGCTTTGAACTGGATTATATGGCTGTGTAGATGCATATAATCCGGTTCAGTGCATATGACCTGGATTATCTGCCTTCATAATCTCAATTATATGGTTATGTAGAAGAACCCATACCCTGCCATATAAAATCCAGACTATCTGCTCTGAACTGGATTATATGGCTGTGTGGATGCATGTAATCCGGTTCAGTGCATATGACCTGGATTATCTGCCTTCATAATCTCAATTATATGGTTATGTAGAAGAACCCATACCCTGCCATATAAAATCCAGACTATCTGCTCTGAACTGGATTATATGGCTGTGTGGATGCATATAATCTGGTTCAAAGCAGAAAATGTGGATTATCTGCCTTGATAATCTGTCTTCTATGGCTGTGAAGAAGGGGCCTTAGGAAACTATAAATCCTAGGAGTAGGCCCACATGTCCCAGCTTCTGGAACATGGCCAGGGAGCTGAAAAACCTGCAGCAACCCAGCCTCAGGCCCCTCCATTTCCCCCCTCAGTTGCCAAGTTGGCCCAGGCCTGCCCTGGAGACATGCCTGGCGAAATGCTGGGAACAGGGACGGGTTCCTACCTGCCCCGTCTTCATGGCTGAGAGGGTCCCCAAGGAGGTGCATGGCAGGGGCACAGGCCTGCTCGACCTGCCAGAGCTCCTTCCAGCCTTGGAGGGCTGCCGGGCGTTGCGAGAGGAATCCAGGAAGGGTGCAGGTGGAGCAGCAGGCCCAGAGGCCTGGCCTCAGGTCTTGTTCAGGGGCAAGAGGGCTGCAAGGGCGAGAGGGCCGAGTGCGAGAGGGGCGTGAGTGGGCCGAGTGCGAGAGAGGCGTGAGTGGGCCGAGTGCAAGAGGGGCGTGAGTGGGCCGAGTGAGAGAGATGCGTGAGTGGGCCGAGTGCGAGAGGGGCGTGAGTGGGCCGAGTGCGAGAGGGGCATGAGTGGGCCGAGTGCAAGAGGGGTGTGAGTGGGCCAAGTGCGAGAGAGGCGCGAGTGGGCCGAGTGAGAGAGAGGTGCGAGTGGGCCGAGTGCGAGAGAGGCGTGAGTGGGCCGAGTGCGAGAGGGGCGTGAGTGAGCCGAGTGCGAGAGAGGCGTGAGTGGGCCGAGTGCGAGAGGGGCGTGAGTGGGCCGAGTGCGAGAGGGGCATGAGTGGGCCGAGTGCAAGAGGGGTGTGAGTGGGCCGAGTGCGAGAGAGGTGCGAGTGGGCCGAGTGAGAGAGAGGTGCGAGTGGGCCGAGTGCGAGAGAGGCGTGAGTGGGCCGAGTGCGAGAGGGGCGTGAGTGGGCCGAGTGCGAGAGAGGCGTGAGTGGGCCGAGTGCGAGAGGGGCATGAGTGGGCCGAGTGCAAGAGGGGTGTGAGTGGGCCGAGTGCGAGAGAGGCGCGAGTGGGCCGAGTGAGAGAGAGGCGCGAGTGGGCCGAGTGCGAGAGAGGCGTGAGTGGGCCGAGTGCGAGAGGGGCGTGAGTGGGCCGAGTGAGAGAGATGCGTGAGTGGGCCGAGTGCGAGAGGGGCGCGAGTGGGCCGAGTGAGAGAGATGAGTGAGAGAGATGCGTGAGTGGGCCGAGTGCGAGAGGGGCGTGAGTGGGCCGAGTGCGAGAGAGGCGTGAGTGGGCCGAGTGCGAGAGGGGCGTGAGTGGGCCGAGTGAGAGAGATGCGTGAGTGGGCCGAGTGCGAGAGGGGCGTGAGTGGGCCGAGTGAGAGAGATGCGTGAGTGGGCCGAGTGCGAGAGGGGCGTGAGTGGGCCGAGTGAGAGAGATGCGTGAGTGGGCCGAGTGCGAGAGGGGCGTGAGTGGGCCGAGTGTGAGAGAGGCGTGAGTGGGCCGAGTGCGAGAGGGGCATGAGTGGGCCGAGTGCAAGAGGGGTGTGAGTGGGCCGAGTGCGAGAGAGGCGCGAGTGGGCCGAGTGAGAGAGAGGTGCGAGTGGGCCGAGTGCGAGAGAGGCGTGAGTGGGCCGAGTGCGAGAGGGGCGTGAGTGGGCCGAGTGAGAGAGATGCATGAGTGGGCCGAGTGCGAGAGGGGCGCGAGTGGGCCGAGTGAGAGAGATGCGTGAGTGGGCCGAGTGCGAGAGAGGCGTGAGTGGGCCGAGTGCGAGAGGGGCGCGATTGAGCCGAGTGCGAGAGGGCCGCGAGTGGGCCGAGTGCGAGAGATGCGCGAGTGGGCCGAGGAGTGCGAGAGGGAGCCTCAACAGCGCCCCCCTTGACGTGCGCCCGAAGCGGCCGCTTAAACGGCCTCCATTGTTGGACCGGCCCTGGTGCACAATGAGCAGTTCTAGCAAAGGGTTGCCTTGAATACTAATCTGAGGCATGCCAAACCACACACTGCTGTGGCGAACAGTGGGGATGAAGAGGTTATGCTTGTGGACAATGAAGGACCCCCATTTTCAAGCAGAGACAACCCTAACATAACCCCACATCCCATAACACCAATCTAAGAAGAAAGGTATGTTACTGGCACAATACATAAGTGTGGCCCAAATGAAGAAATCTCAGTATTTCTAATAATGACAACTCTGGGCAACTATCAGGTGTTAAGGAGCCTCACCAGTAACCTTGGAGGAGTAATACTACCCTGCAAAAGAAAAGAAAAATCAAAACTATTTTGTCCCCAAATGCCCTTGAGGAAAATAGAGGGAAGTTTCATCCATTTTTGAGCCTCCCTGGCCTGTTTTAAGCCCAGGAGATACGCTTTTTTTTTTTTAAAGTGTGAATCAGAAACCACTTCCTGCTTAAAGGAAAAGACCTCTTTGTGGCTTAAAATGGTTCGGGGAGATGCAAAAAATAGCAAAATTGCTCACATGTCCCCTGGAAGCCACTCAAAGGAAAGGCTTACATGAACTTTTAACATTGTTCGCCCCTATTGTAATGCATTATCCAAGCAAATCTGAATACAGTAGAGTCTCACTTATCCAAGCTAAACGGGCCGGCAGAAGCTTGGATAAGCGAATATATTGGATAATAAGGAGGGATCAAGGAAAAGCCTATTAAACATCAAGTTAGGTTATGATTTTACAAATTAAACACCAAAACATCGTGTTATACAACAAATTTGACAGAAAAAGTAGTTCAATACGTAGTAACGTTATGTTGTATTTACTGTATTTACGAAAATAGCACCAAAATATCACGATATATTGAAAACACTGACTACAAAAATGGCTTGGATAATCCAGAGGCTTGGATAAGCGAGGCTTGGATAAGTGAGACTCTACTATATTAGTGAACACAATAATTCTGAACAGCACACGCTTCATTTCTGTAGATGATGCACACCCAACAAAGAAATAAATTTTTCCCGTGTGTGAAAGCAGAAATGATGTCTGCTACCTCCACTTTGGCTTTAAAAAAACCCTGCAATTAAAATATTTATATATATATATTTACAAAGAAAACACCTGCTGTTTGACTGATTGCAGACACCTTTTAAATCACTCTAAACACCTTTCTCTTACCAATAAAACAATTAAATACTGATGCCCTATTCAAAATGTTCTAATAGAATATTTTTTCTGAGAGAACATGCACAAAAACCATGGCTGTGTGGGAGAACTAAATGACTATGACAGAACGGTAATTAGAACCTCCCCACGTACAGATATAATTCCCTTGCTTTTCCCTTTCAGTGTCTTTATGATGTACTAACCAACTCACAGCAAAGCATGATCTTTCTTTAAGAAATATTTCATACTTTGGTTTGATTTGTATTCCAATAAAGACAAAGAATGCATCTGCTATGCACTCCCCACATGTTGCCCAAGGGCCTACCAGAAAGAAAGACAGTATTTCTACTGACCTTGACCCATTGACTGTTTTGCCATTCCAGTCATCCATTTTGGGGGAAAGAGGGAATAAGGGAATTGGTGCATTGAAATATGGGGAGAACATTGGTTCAAACTATTTGCCAAATATGCATTAAATTATTTTATAGCAATAATATTTATGTGCTATGAGTGCCAACATCCAGGAGCAGATTGTATGATTTCAGTTGCCATGTCAGAGGTGTTAGTTTAATAACATGCCCAGTTGAGAACATGCATGGCAAAGGCAAGGTTTATATTAGTCTGAAAACACATTTATTCCAGGAAAAGGGATCCAAAGAGTAAAGGAATTGTCATAGTCACAGGAAGCCAGAAAGTCAAACCATGGCAAACAGTGAGGAGTTGGCCAGCAACTCTAGTTCCAATTGGCCTGTAGAGTTTGTGGGATGGGCAGGGAAAAGGAAGCTCAGTTCTTACAACTCATTTGCTATGACTCACATATGAAAAGCTAATCATTTTTGTAACCAACATAATATGCATGGTAAGTGACATAATTTGCATTAGCGACCTCCCAGTTAGCATAAGCCAAAAAGTACAGTATATCTAAATATGTGGGGGATGCCTCCCGTTTACTATTCAGTAATGACAGTCAGATCCTACATATCTCAGGTGATACCATCATGTTGGATCTGTCTAGCCATAGCACATTTTGTTTAAGAAATTCCTAGCACAGAGCTTTCCAAACATTTCAGGTTGGTGACACACTTTTTAGACACGCATCATTTCATGACACAGTATTTCATCCCCTATAAGAGATATGGACACATACATAAACTGCAATAATGAAATGTATGGGGCACAACATAACTCATGAAAATGTTTCATTTATATTTTAGAAAGTATATGATTTATTGCTTATTTCATATAGACTCAGAGGTTTCTCCTTACGTTTGTACAACACACCCATACATTGCAGCCAACACACTAACACTTCACAACACACAGTTTGGAAAGCTCTGTTCTAGAAAGGAATTAGAGGTACTGTTCTACTATCAGGGCGGAACAACCAGGGGGTGCTAGAGAGAGAAGGACAGTCCATTTTATGGGCGTGGAAAGTGGGTTGAAGCAGAAAAATCATTTCCCCCTGGTTTCCTGTTATTTCCCCCACCCATGTCCCCGTCATGGAAATAAACCTTGTTTATGATAAGATAAGTGGGGAGGGGGAATAACCAGCATAAACAGGGGAAATGGTTTTCCTCCTTCAATCCGCCCCCCTAAAATGGACTATCCTTCTCTCTCTAGTGCCTCCTGCTGACCTGCACCTGGATAATGGAACAGTACTGAATTAGATATAGAATATCAGGCTAGAATATCATGAAAGAGTTTCCTTGAGGCTCAGAAATAAGGAGAGCAGGTGCAAAAGAAATGATCTCATGGGAGGGATTTTTGGCTTTTAAAAGTGGTTCATGTTGATACATTTCTTTGTGAGAGCAATGCTGCAATCAGGTCAAGAACTTTTGGTGTCATGGGCCTTGTAATTCATGTAACCAAGTCTTCAACCTGTTTCTGTGTTCTTGTTTAATGAGGCATAGTTTTGCCTGCCTTGGATTTATGTACCCTGTCTTGAATGGCATAGTTTTGCCTGTCTTAGATCTATGTACCTGGTTTTGGATATGTCACTTGAATTATGTTAGAGACTTTCTCTGAGGGGATTTTTGGACTTTCGGCTTTTATGGACACAACCTTTTGAACTTTGATTCTTTTTTTATATTTGCTTGCTTTTCATATATCCAGCTTTTATTAAACTCTACTTTAATAAACTCTTACAATTGATTATCTGGACAGTGTGTGGTTTGTGCTGAAAAAAAGCTTCAGGGCTCTAGTGCAACACAGGCTTTAGCTGGCTAAAAGGTTGGGTAAGACTAGAGAATTGTGCTTTACTTAATTTGGAAGGTTTTAACTTAAGATTTGGATAGCATATATGTATGGTATAAAAAGATAAGGTAAATAAAAAAATTAATAAAATACAATAACAGCCAATCTCCTAGCAATTTGGAAGAGATACAAGGAGGGGATGGAACCCAAAATCCACTGTGGCTGAATCCTTTCGAAGCAGTACTAAGGCCAACATTCAATGAGGAATAAGGACCTACAGGGAGTACCTAATTAAAGAAAATGAGCAATGGAAATTAGAAGAGTAGCAGTCAAATGTTCAAACCATTAAAGCTCTAACTAGTATCTAATTTACCTGCATTGAGCAATTTAGCCTCTACAAAATTATGAGCAAACTCAATTTCTAAATTGCAGTAGAGATTTAATAGACAATTCACATGGACATCAAACCATATTAAATCCATAATGCACTGAAGGTGAGATCTGTGCTGTGCTCAATTAAAGGACGAATGCGTTACAGCAACATCTAAAGACTATTTCTTTAGGCTTAGCATTTTGCCACAATTACAGAATTTTCTTTCCAAAACAAAGTATATGCTATGCTGTTGCATTTACTGAGATAATGAATGAAAATGCTTTGAATACTGAGAACTATATACCTTAAGTGTCGTTGCTGCCTAGATGTGCTTTATACTGCATCATTTCATTGCTGGGTTGCTTCTCTCAAAATGGATTTATTATAAACAAACAACAAAGTAATAGGACATAGTGGGACATATGACTTCTTTCACCCTGTCCCACCCATTTCATGGGAAACCCTGATGTTCTTCCATCCATACTGAGCTTTCCTGTCAATGTTCCATTGCTCACACTCTTATCACAAAAAGTTGGAATAATTACAAATATTTCAGGATGCCATAATAGTTCCTCTCATGAGTGAACTTTACTTTCAAGGATATAAATTGCAATGAGTCAATGATTCATTGCTCACACTCTTGTCACGAGAAGTTGATTAATATTCTAGGATGTCATAGCAACTCTTCCCATGACAATCACAAGCATTAGCCACGTATTACATATATGCAATATGTGTACATGCCCAATTTCTAACTAAATCAATCAGAAACCTGTATACTTGGTCACTGGATTTTTTTGGGTAAATTGCATTGATGAAGATCAAGAAAACAACTTAGTGGTAACTCTCAATTTCTTTAATGTCTGGGTTGCACACTTCATGACTTAAGAAGTTGCCTGAATTTTAAGCACAAAGTCATAAAAGTATTCCTCTAATTCAGGAATATTGCACTACATATAACCACATTTTTAAAAACCAGCCTCCATTTGATTCATTTCTCATTTCAATAACAATGCAATTAACACACAAAATAAAACATTCTAGTGGAAGACTCGTGCCTAGTGACCACTACACAAAGAAGACAAGACTCCCATATCTTTAACAGTGTATGAAAGAGAGGATCTCAGCAGCTTTAATCCATGTTATGAACAATGTCTGCTGAAAGTAGCTCTTCCACACAAATGTTAATGGTACAAGAACTTTTTTGTATCTAAGCACCCCTTTTATATTCCCCTCTTGTCTTTCTCAAAATGAAAAAGAAAACAAGATCACGCTTAAAATGAGGTCAAAATTACAGTCACTTTTTATATTATGTGCTGAAGGGTGTGGAGGATTATTAAACTATAACAAAAAATCCTACTGAATACATTCAACACAAGAAAGTTTCAGTAAATGATAAAAAAAGAAACACTTCTAGTCTATAAAATCTGTTCAATTGGTGCCATCTAGTGGAAAGCTACTGAGCCTGAACTGATTCTAAATTTAAGCTTACATTTATGAAGAAAGCAGGTGTATTCCTGGGCATTACTTTGTTAATAATAAATTTCATAGTCAAAGGTTCCCAAGCACTAAAAATGAGCAGAATATGGATTTCAACAAACTTTTCATCCAAATCTAACATGTTGTTAGGGTGTACTGTCAAGTTGTTTCCAACCTATGACGAACATCAGATTTTCTTGGCAAGACTTGTTCAGAGGTATGTTGCCTTTCTTTGAGGTTGAGAGACTTGCCCAAGGTTACTCACTGGGTTTGAAGACTGAACAAGAATTTGAACACTGGTCTCTAAAATTATAGTCCAATGGTTAAACTACTACAAAACACTGGTTTCCACAATATGCACAAGTTGAATGAAATAAACAGGTTAAGGAAGCCTTGAGAAAGAAAACAAAAACATCTTAAACCTTCTAAAGACTAGAGCATTTGAAATTATCTTTCAAAAGGTATCCAAGGATTTTTTTTCTTCTTCTTAAATTAAACCAGTCCTCACTTTTCTTATGGTTTCCATTTGGGGTCCAGATTAATAGATCAACAAACATAAATTACAACTTCTATCAATAAGATGAATTCTTATTTTGCGAAGGCTTTGAAACATGATTCAAAACAAAAGACAGTAGAATCATTAGCTAAATTTTGAGACCTGTTATTTCTAGTCAAACTGACTACATCATGAATTTATGCACAAATACAGTAAGTATGAGGCTGGTTATTTCAGCTCTCCACTTTGTTTGAGAAGACAAGTGGGATGGCTATGGACAACTGAGGGTGGTTGTTTGGACAGTGAAGAGGAGTCAAAGAAGAAAAATGAAATACTAAAAACCAGTAGCTTCACCAGCCATATAAGAGGTCTCTGGCAGTCATGAATGAAGAAACAGTGGCAGTGATGAGGGGCATTTGAGGGTTTGTTGCCTTCCTTTTTCTCCTCTGAGGAGACAAGTGGGCTGGCTGCAGATAACCATGGGTTGTGGTGAGGGTGTGTATGGCACTCCTTTTAAGTTCTCCCTGAAAAGCAAAGACCATTCCGGGAGAACCTACCATAAAACAAGCACTGATCTCCCTCTGCTCTCCCCACCAAGGCAAAGTAGTGCCAAAGAGTCACGAGGACCAGTGGGGAAGCAGCACTTCTTTTAGGTTCTTCCCAGATGGCTACCGAGAACAAAGTCCGTTTTAGGAAATCCTATCAGAAAAGGAAAAATTACTTCTTCTGCTTCAAGGTGGGATAGAACCAAAAAGCCACCACTAGTGTCATTTTCCTGCTCAAAAGGACTGAAGTGGTGCTGCAACTGAAAGTAAAGGTGGTGGTAGGTCTGCTTCTTTGAGACTTTCACCTTTTTTGATAAGAGTTAATAATGTACATTACCTTTTGTCAAAAAACTAACCCCTTTTCTGAGTAGGGCAGGGAAAGGGCTTGTGGAGTACCTGAATGGGAAAACAGCAGCAATGGTGGCCAGAGGCAGCTGGACCCCAGGTAGCACTGATATTTTCATCTCTTGGTGGAATGAGTCCAAAGAGCATGTGCTCAGCCTCAAGGTTTTGTCCTCAAGTTTTACACGGATCACATTAAGACTCATAATTTTGGCCCCAAAACCTGTTGTTGAGGTCGGCTTATAAATAAGTAACTTTATATATATTCTGCCCTATCTCCCTGAAGGGACTCAAGGCGGATTCCAATGACAAAAAGGCAAACATTCAATGCTTCAACATGAATAACCTATACACACAAAATAGCAAAGAAATAATAACCCAACATATAAAATCAAGATTATGACTTAACAACTAAAATTAAAATAAGTCATAGGCTATCAAATAAATTCTATAAACATGAAATAAAACATCAAACAGAAACATCAATATCCCAAAGCTAACAAAGGTCACTGGGGTAAATGAGTTAATTATTGCCTGATGTTTGTGAATGTATTGTTTTGTGTAGTTTTGAAATTTGTATTTATAGTTTAAAACTAACTGACAGTATGTGTCTGTAATGCAGAATGTAATCCAGTAATGTAAGAGTTAACTGAATAGAGAAGAGATTTATGGCTAGAGGGAAATAGCGAGAGATTTCATTTGTCATTGCTGTGGAATGTGGGAGGCGACAGAAGAATGCTTTCCATATAGTGATCAATTGAGGTCCAGTGCACAAAAGCTATGCTCCGGCAAGACTATGTAAATATTGTGAAGTATTGCAATAAAATTAAAAACCGCTGGTTTCAACTGACAGCCGGGAAGTGTGAATTTATTTCTGTGTGACTGAGCAGATAGCTAGATCACCGAAGAAGGAGGTAGATTGAGGCAGGAGGTGAATGAGTATCAATTTAACCATTTCTTGACAATGTTAATTGGGCTAGCAAGTTAAACCAAGTCCGGATACGGACAACAGATTTTAATCAGAAGTATAAAAGCAGTATTAGTACCTAACCTAGCATATACACAAGTATATACTGTATGTATATCATCTTGAGTCCATGGAGGAAGACCAGATCAGCACAACTGATCACCATAGTCTTTCTTATCATCATGGAAACTTTGAAAAGAAATATAGCATTCTCAGTCTTGCTGCTAATATCAATTTAGCATTGGTGGACTATGGTAATATTTATACTATGAGCAGCTTATACTAACCAGTCAACAAAGAATTCCAGGAAGCCTTCATTTGGTCTATCCAACTTTGGTACTCCCATTTCTGCTTTGACTCCAACTAGGATGTCTGTGTGACCCTGTTAAAATACAGCAAATCTTTTGATTTTCCATCAGCACTCCATTCTAGTTTCTATATTGGTGAGTGTTATTCTGCACTTCTTAAAAAATAAAAAAAGTTTTAAAATCACCATATTAGTCTTCTGAAATCTCATGCAAACTACGGAAAAAGTCATCCAACTAATGCATTATCTTTATGAGCTAAAATGCATAAGCACTGCTAATGAACCATCTGCATTTAACATGTGGTGGTAATAACATAGTCAATAGCTGTAATTCCTCACAATAATCTTCAAATAATAGCGGTTAGCAGGGCTGTTAAGCATGAATGTAACTGCAGATTTCACATAGCATAGGCTATGAAACACATGTCATTTTTATGAAGTATGATGAACACATATATTGCCTGCAACACTGAATTTGACTGAGAAAACCCTTCAGCTTGCAATTCTACATTTAATACATGTATTTTTCTTCATTTTTAATATATGAATACAACTTTTAATTAATTTCTATATTTGGGGGGGGGGTGTTCTCAGTAGTTCTTATGCAGCCAAAATTTAGCCATAGAAATCAATGATAATGTAATTCTTTTGACCACATCCCAGGTTAATTCAACTTGACACATGGCTTTACGATTTATAAATACCCATTTCCAAAGCAATTTTGATAATACCGTGTGACTTTCCATTGACCCTGTGGTTTTCCCCCTTTCAACTCCCTTTCTCTATTGACTCCTATCCTCTTTTCTTCAAATCCTTGAAGACCTTTTCTTCTGATCTCTGCTTCTGAGCCAGCATTTTCTGTCCTTCAGGAAGCTTACCAGAAAGTTTCTTCAAGTTATGTAGCACCTATACCTTACCTGTTTCCTAGCTTCCAGGCTATTTGCCCAACTAGTAAACCATCCCTTATAGCTTTTGGCCAGTTGTAAACAGATCCACCTGTGTACACATCCTCAATAATATTTTTCAAAGAACAAATTTCTCTAGTGGCATCTACTTTCTTCATGCCTGTATTTTCAGTTTCCACATTGCTAAACATCTTTAGCTTTTCCATGTATCCCTTTTCTTTTGGTCCTTATTTCTTACCCCAAGGCCCATTCTGCTTTTAGACATCTGACTTTTCGTTTTAATGCAGTTGAAACCATCTTCTCATTCACATTTTTATGATTTAGGATATCTCTTTTGTCCATCCCGTAGCCATTTTTATTTCATTTCCTCCAAAACAAAGCAGTCTGTATTCATATGATCTTTATTTCTTCTTATCTACCCTATTATTTCATGTCTCCCTTCACCATGCTTTTTTACCACTGTATCTCATGGCACTATATGAATAACTAGGTCTAGGAAGCCTTTGCTTCCAATCCAACTACCCATCTTTGCCAAAGATGGGTTGTTGGATTGGTTTGTGGCCATTATAAATGCCTCCTTGGGTCAGGGGTCAGTTCCATCCTGCTTTAAGCAGGCGGTAGTAAAACCGTTATTAAAAAAGACCTCGTTAGACCCATCTGTATGTAACAACTACAGACCAATTTCCAACCTCCCATTTCTGGGCAAGGTTCTGGAGCGGGTGGTTGCTACGCAGCTCCAGGAGTTCCTTGATGACACTTTTCTGGACCGCTCGCAGTCTGGCTTCAG
Source organism: Anolis carolinensis (assembly GCF_035594765.1). Taxonomy (NCBI): domain Eukaryota; kingdom Metazoa; phylum Chordata; class Lepidosauria; order Squamata; family Anolidae; genus Anolis; species Anolis carolinensis. The sequence goes on from NC_085846.1 coordinate 65,267,342, forward strand.
GCCTGGGCACAGCACCGAGATGGCTTTGGTCGCCTTGGTGGATGACTTCCACAGGGAGCTGGACAGTAGGAGTGTGACCCTGCTGGTTCTCTTGGACATCTCAGCGGCTTTCGATACCATCGACCATGGTATCCTTCTGGGGAGGCTCGCCGGGATGGGACTCGGTGGCACGGTTCTGCTGTGGCTTCGGTCCTTCCTGGAGGGTCGTTCCCAGATGGTGAAGCTGGGGGATACTTGCTCGGACCCCTGGCCATTGACCTGTGGGGTCCCGCAAGGGTCTATCCTATCCCCCATGCTATTTAACATCTACATGAAACCGCTGGGAGAGGTCATCCGGAGTTTTGGAGGGTGTTGCCATCTCTACGCAGATGACACAGAAATCCACTACTCGTTTCCATCTAACTCCAAGGAAGCCCCCCGGATGCTGAACCAGTGCCTGGCCGCTGTGGCAGACTGGATGAGGAGGAACAAGCTCAGGATCAATCCTGACAAGACAGAGGCCCTCCTGGTTAGTCGCTCGTCGGATCGGGATATTGGGTGGCAACCTGTGCTGGACGGGGTTGCACTCCCCCTGAAATCACAGGTCCGCAGTTTGGGGGTCCTCCTGGATTCAGCGTTGACGCTTGAGGCTCAGGTGTCGGCGGTGGCCGGGAGGGCTTTCGCACAACTTAAACTTGTGCGCCAACTGCGACCATACCTCATGAAGTCTGACTTGACCACGGTGGTCCATGCCCTAGTTACCTCTAGACTGGACTACTGTAATGTGCTCTACGTTGGGCTTCCCTTGAAGACGGCTCGGAAATTACAACTGGTCCAACGCTCGGCTGCCAGATTAATAACGTGGGCGAGTTACAGGGAGAGATCTACTCCCCTGTTTAAGGAGCTCCACTGGCTGTCGTTCATTTTCCGATCCCAATTCAAGGTGCAGACCATCATATATAAAGCCCTAAACGGTTTGTGACCCACCTACCTTCCGTGACCGTATCTCCTACCATAAACCTGCCCGATCTCTTCGATCGTCAGGGGAGGCCCTCCTGTCGCCACTGCCTATATCCCAGACCCGCCTTGTGGGAACAAGGGAGAGGGCCTTTTCTGCTGTGGCCCCCCGTTTGTGGAACTCACTGCCCATTGAAATCAGGCAAGCCCCCACTCTTTTAGCCTTTAGGAAAGATTTAAAAACATGGTTCTTCCGGTGTGCTTTCGGAGAGTAACTGTTACACACTTTTTTTTGTTACTCCCCCCATCATCTATCCTCTAGACTGTTTTTCTATCTTATGTCTCTGTTCCCCGTGGTTTTATTCTTATCTTTTTCTCACCCCAAGTTTTAACTGAGTGTTCATGCGGCCCGCCCTGATATATTGCTTTTTTGATTTTGTGTTGTACTGTACATGATTATTTATTGTATTGTTGTAATTGTATTATGATATGTTGTTTTTATATTTTGCTATATTGTATTGTCCTGGGCATGGCCCCATGTAAGCCGCCCCGAGTCCCCGTTGGGGAGATGGTGGCGGGGTATAAATAAAGCTTTATTATTTATTATTATTTGCTGCTCTTTGTCTATCTCTCAGCCATCTATCTCCTGCAAAACCAGACAACTTGTCATTATATACTTTTCTTACCCAGACTCATTTATCACGTCCCTTGCATAATTTTAATTTTTGCCACCATTCCTCTGCTTTAATACTACTGGATATTTAAAGATTTATTTATTTATTTTGCTTTGCCACTCCAGCGCTAGCTGGGGGATGATGGCCACTATTACTGCCTCTTTAAAATCTCTTTGGCAGAATCTAACTTCCAGTCATTCTGCATAGTAATATAGCCCTTCTAGCTTGTAATCCAGCTTCACTTTAAAGTAACAGCTGCTTTTAGTAATTGTGTAGGCACATCATATTAACAGTTTCTGCCAAATGCACACATCTGTTTTATCCTATGAAAGCTTTACATACAGTAAATGTGTTGTGTGTGTTGTTCTTTAAATTGTTACTAGGCTCTGTTGTTATGAAAGCTCAGTGACTGGCTAGGGCAGAACCTCTAAAATCCAACAACTCAGATCTTAAAATCATACCCTGTTTCCCCTAAAATAAGACATCCTCAGAAAATAAGACCTAGTAGAGGTTTTGCTGAATTGCTAAATATAAGGCCTCCCCCGAAAGTAAGACCTAGCAAAGGTTTTGTTTGGAAGCATGCCTGCCGAACAGAACACCAGAGCATGCAGGATTGGTAAATGTACGTACCATTGAGTGTTGTACATGGAAATATTGGTAGTAACAATAAATTCTTGATAGGATTCACAGTTTGTCTGGTTATGCTGGTTTGTGATGGCAACTACTGTACAGTATATATAAAATGTTCAATTTTTGTTCAATAATAAATGTGAATTCTTCTTAATGGAAAAATAAGACATCCCCTGAAAATAAGACCTAGTGCATCTTTGGGAGCAAAAATTAATATAAGACACTTGTGTCTTATATTCGGGGAAACACGGTAGTAAGAACTGGCTCCTAAAATAACACATAGAAACCCACAGCAGGAATAGTTAGGTGTACTTACAAGTTTAACTCTAGCAGATCCACTTGTGTTAGATACTACATCTGTTTCCACTTCAATACATCTATAATCTTCACAGCCACGGCCATCAACTCGAAGATCCTCCTAAAAGATCCATCAACGTTGTTATTTAGTGCTAACTCACACAGATATGTATAAACGTACATACACGATTCATAAGTATGTTGATCAGTGTAAATGAGTAACAAAGAAAAGTTGGTTTCTAAGTAAAACCAAGGTCTGATTTCTGTCCAGTCATAAAATACTCAGGGCCAGATTAGATGGTAAAATATTTATAGAGCATGTGTAACTCTCAAGATGCTACTGTACTGCAATTCCTATCAATTCTAGTCAGCTTACACAACCATGTGGTTGATGGGCTTGAAGTCCAGCAATATCTGGAATCCACATAGTTCTTACCCCTGATTTACAATGTTATCCTGCATTTCCTTTTAAACAAACCACAACTGCATGTTATATTTAAATGTAAGGAGCTAAAAGAGGAAAGTTAAGCAATCAAAATATGAAAATGCTTTCTCACGGTTTCACATGAATTGTGGTACTGTTTTAATGTTATCAGAATCTGGAAAAATTATTTTTTAGGATGAGCACTTCTAGAATTCCTCCAAACCTTTCCAGACTCTGATTCTGCATGGAAAACAGCAAGAGGGGAAAAGGGGAGCTTGTGAATCCAAGGTTTGCCATGCTTGTTCCCAGCAACTATGATTGAGAGCACTGCTTCTTAAACTGTAGGTCCCGACCCTACAGTTGTGAAAAAATGACAACAGTAAACGTTTTCTGAATGGAATCTAGTGCTGTTTGAGACATTCACACAAATCTTTTAACAACGAAGTGCAGTGTTTATAGTGGACTTTGCAGAAAATGCTAGTTGTACTTCAAAAAAAGGGAAAATCAGCCTATTTAGCATGCCTTGCAAATGCTGATTTGTTTTCAATAAATGTTTGATTTTTATACCTATTTTATAAATCTATATATCCGGGGTCATGTAAAATTCCTTGTGTGGGAAGGGGTCACGGGAAAAAAGTTTCCCCTTGATTTAGAGGACAATTTGAACTTCATTTTCTAGATCAAGGAAAATTTAGCCTGTTATATGTCTAACTATCAAGCAGATGTTCAAAGTCAAAAACACCACTGGCAAATGTTTGAGAACAGAGGAACACTGGCCAGAGATCTCCAAATGAGGAACCCCCTGTTTTGATTAGTCATTGATTTCTAAATGCTGAGGTACAGTAGAGTCTCACTTATCCAAGCTAAATGGGCCGGCAGAAGCTTGGATAAGCGAATATCTTGGATAATAAGGAGGGATTAAGGAAAAGCCTATTAAACACCAAATTAGGTTATATTTTACAAATTAAGCACCAAAACATGTTTCACAACAAAATTGACAGAAAAAACAGTTCAATACGCAGTAATGTCATGTTGTAATTACTGTATTTACGAATTTAGCACCAAAATATCATGATATATTGAAAACATTGACTACAAAAATGGCTTGGATAAGTGAGACTCTACTGTATTTGTGCATCAGCATGCTAATTCATTCATTAATTCATATGAAGGTTTCATCCTGGCAAGGGATTGAGCGCCTTCTACACTCCCCTATATACTAGGATCTGATCCCTGAGAGATTATCTGATTTAAACTAGATTATATGAGTCTCCACTGCCAGATAATCTGGGATAAGAAGATAATCTGGGATCAGATCCTGGTATATAGGGGCAGCATGAAAGGGCCCTTTGGAACCTAAACGTTAGGTTAGAAGGCTTGCCTCCTTAATCTCAGATGTGAAAAATTGGACAGAAATCCTTCAGAGATGTTTACACTTCCTTGCCTATTTTTCAAGACAAGAATTGACTTTATCCGTAAGCTCTGCCTTTGAAATGATGGACTATTTACTTTTAATGTAGATGCCTAAATACACCAAAGGTATTAGAACTTGTCTGATTTTGGAGGCAAAGGGCCCTTCCACGCAGCCATGTAATCCAGAATATCAAGGCAGAAAATCCCACAATATTTAGGCAGAAAATCCCACAATATCTGCTTTGAACTGGGGCCCTCTCCACACAGGCCCCTTCCACACATCTGAATAAAATGCCACATTTTCTGCTTTGAACTGTGTGACATGGCAGTGTGGACTGATAACCCAGTTCAAAACAGATAGTGTGGAATTTTCTGCCTTGATATTCTGGGTGTGGAAAGGCCCTGTGTCCACACTGCCATGTATTCCAGTTCAAAGCAGAAAATGTGGCATTTTATTCAGGAGTGTGGAAGGGGCCTAAGTAAGGTCAACTCTTGATGGAAGAACACTAATGAATATTTCAGAGTAAGGAACTGGGGGAAAAGCCCACCTCTGAGGATTCCTTGCCTAAGAAAACCCTCTATGAAATTCTAAAGGGTCGCCATTAAGGCACCTTCTACACTGCCATATAAAATCCATATTATCTGCTTTGAACTGGATTTTATGACCGTGTAGACTAATATAATCCAGGGTTGTTTTGAGTTTTCTAGGCTGTATGACCATATTCCAGAAGCATTCTCTCCTGACATTTCACCCATATCTATGGCAGGCATCCTCAGAGGTTGTGAGGTATATTGGAAACTAAGCAAGGGGTGTTTATATATCTGTAGAAGGTCCAGGGTGGGAGAAAGAACTTTTGTCTGTTGGAGGCAAGTGTGAATGTTGCAATTAATCACCCTGATTAACATTGAAAGGCCTTTCAGCTTTACGGCCTGGCTGACTCCTGCCTCGGTTAATCCTTTGTTGGGAGGTGTTAGCTGGTCCTGATTGTTTCATGTCCGGTTTCCAATATACTTCACAACTTCTGAAGATGCCTGCCATAGATGTGGGTGAGATGTCAGGAGAGAATGCTTCTGGAACATGGCCATACAGCCCGGAAAACTCACAGCAACCCAGTGATTCCGGCCATGAAAGCCTTCGATAACACATACAATAGAGTCTCACTTATCCAACATAAACGGGCTGGCAGAACGTTGGATAAACGAAATGTTGGATAATAAGGAGGGATTAAGGAAAAGCCTATTAAATGTCAAATTACATTATGATTTTACAAATTAAGCATCAAAACAACATGTTTTACAACAAATTGACAGAAAAAGCAGTTCAGTGCCTGGTAACATTATGTAGTAATTACTGCTTTTACGAATTTAGCACCAAAATATCACAATGTATTGAAAACATTGATTACAAACACATTGACTACTAAAAGGCAGACTGCATTGGATAATACAGAACATTGGATAAGCGAGAGTCTATTGTAATATAATCCAGTTCAAAGTAGATAATGTGGATTATTTGATTTGATAATCTGGATTATCACAAGAACACTCATGAAACGCCACATAACACCAGATCTGCAGCATTTGCATTGGCTTCCAACTGATTCCCATGGTTTATTTAAGATGCTAGTTCTGACCTTTAAAATTCTTTACGGCCAGGGCCCTTTGTACCTTAGGGATCGGCTCTCCTTCTTCCATCATTGGAGGTCACAATGACCATCCCAACGCGACTTACTTTATATACCGGGTCCTAGAGAAGTGAACTTGGAAAGGACCAAACACAGAGCTTTTTCTATTTCTGCCTCTGCCTTATGGAATGACTTGCCGCCCTATATGAGAGCCATGCGTGAGTTAGGGCCTTTTACCCTAGCACTCAAGACCTGGCTTTTTACTAGAGCTTTTGATCTATGTTAATTTTATCAATATTTGTATGCATGTATTTTTATCCTTTACAATTTAGCTTGTAAATCGCCTAGAACATCTTGGATGGAGGGCGATTAATAAGTAATTAAATGATGATGATGATAATTATATGCCAGTGTAGAAGGCACTTAAAGCCCCTTCCACACAGCTGAATAAGATTCCATGTTATCTGCTTTGAACTGGAATATACGGCAGTGTGGACTCAGATAACTCAGTTCAAAGCAGATATTGTGGGATTTTTCTGCCTCAATATTCTGGGTTATATAGCTGTGTGGAAGGGCCCTTAGTCAACAAGCAGTTTGAATCCACATCAGGAGGGTATGTAGCTCGTTCACAATAAAAAAAATAATAATGTACTTTTATATTTTATAAATATAATAAGCATAGGAGTGTGAATCAGCAACCAGCAGAGACGAAAATGAACTCTGCACATGCTCTGACACATTGTTATGAAGCGGCCTCACGGACAGTCAGGTCAAATGCTGAAGCGGACGAAAGACGCCTTCCCCGGCCCTGTCTCCTCCCCGCGGCCGTTACCTGGACGCCGTGAATAATGTACACTTTCTCCGCTTGGCACAGCACCACGGAAGCCATAGTGAGACGAGAAACACTGCGCAGCCTCAGAACGCCCCCAGTCTGCCCGCTTGCTGTTTTCGCCGCGTCTTCTAATGACGTATGGCTTCGAACCCCGTACTCTGTTGCTGCGTAGGCGCGATCTTCTTGCCTCATCGCCTTAAGTGACTCATTCTTACTCCCGCGTTTCAGATGGAGAAGGCTGATCAGGGCTTCGCCGAGGAATTTCCCGCCCTCGGCTGCAGTCCTTCCCAGGAAGGGAGAGATGGCACTGGACCAGGCATGGGCAAACTTGGGCCCTCCAGGTGTTTGGACTTCAACTCCCACAATTCTTAACAGCAGGTAGGCTTTTAGGGATTGTGGGAGTTGAAGTCCAAAACACTTGGAGGGCCCAAGTTTGCCCATAGCTGTACTAGCTGAAGGCAGAAAATAAGGCCCCTTCCACACTGCTGAATAAAATCCCATTTTCTGCCTTGATATTCTGGATTATATGGCTGTGTGGAAGGGCCCTAGGATGATCTTGGCGCTTTTCATCTGAAGCTGAGCGAGTGTGATTCCATAGGATTATAAGCGAGGAAGTCAGCTCCTTTTGAGTGCAAATTTATTTGGTCCACATGTAAATAAATACGACGGAATTGTGGCCTACCAGCTGTTAGCAATTGTGGGAGTCAAAAACACCTAGAGGGCTCAAGTTTGCCCATGCCTGGTCTATGGGAAATAAATTGTTCTTCACAACAGGAAAGCATGCTGCTGTCGACTCCGTAGTTGTAGATTCTGCATCTGCAGATAGTCCCCCCTTCCCTCCAAAACTAAATCTTAATTTTTTGCCATTTTAGGAAACCTGTCGTGCTATGCCATTGTATAGAATGGGACTTGAAATCCTTAGGCGATCCCTCGTAGTTCGAGGACAATTGTCTTCCATCCTTGGTGTCTTGGGGGTGGGTTCTTAGGTGGCTGAAGAGACCTATTCTTGATCTGCATGTTCTCCCGCAGTGAGGACATCGGTTTCCAGGTGGAAGGCAGTCTCGGTCAGGGTTGGCTTGACGCTCCTTCCTCTTGGCACGTTTCTCCCTTAAGCCCCCCATTCGTGCCTCTTCGAACTCCACAGCACTGCTGGTCACAGCTGACTTCCAATTAGAGCGCTCAAGGGCCAGGGCTTCCCAGTTGTTAGTGTCTATGCCACAGTTTTTAAGGTTGGCTTTAAGTCCATCTTTAAATCTCTTTTCCTGCCCACCAACATTACGTTTCCCGTTCTTGAGTTCGGAGTAGAGTAGCTGCTTTGGGAGACGGTGATCGGGCATTCAGACAACGTGTTGGGTTTCCGTGGATGACATGGAACCAAACACGAGATAACAAGGGCCCATTCTGTACTGTCTTGCCACATTTGCTGTTTTGACTTTTGCAGGTTAGATCACTTGCCAACGCTCATTTTGGTGCCTCAGATGTTAGTCCTGCTTCTGGGTATCTTTGACCAGCTGATTCCAAAAATGGTACCAGTTTTCCTATATCAGTTCTGCTGCCTCATCACACCAGAGCATGGATTCACTTTAAATCCGGTTTCTGTCTCCTGTAGAATTCTGGGGTTTGTAGTTTGGTTAGGCCCAGGACCTGTCTGGCTGAGCTGTTTAAAGGTTCCTCCCTAAAGTGGATTTAAAGTGAATCCAAACTCTAGTGTGATGAGGTCCGTAGTGTTTGAGATACAGAACATATGCTACATGACAGTTCACCATAATAGGAAATCATGATGATCATATCTAAGAAACTAGAGCTGATGTCTATCCAATGCTACTTTCTGAATCAGCACCCCAAATAACCTCAATGAATAATAATAATAATTATTATTATTATTATTTATATCTTGCCCCTTCTCCCAAAAGGGACTCTGGGTGGCTTACAACAAAAATACTACATAGTAATAATAGCAACCAAAACAACACAGATCAACAAATCATAATAAAAAAACCAAAAACAGCCATAAAAATATTAAATTATAACATCAAAACATCCCAAGGTATAAAATTTTGTGCTGGAATAAAATATGTATATAAGAGGCAAAATCTCCCCAGCTCCTATTAATAACCAATTAACCAATGAATATGGAGGGGTGGCTATATTTCTTACTTCATGTTTCATATACAAGAGCCCTTTTGGAAAATCTCTAATGCTGGGTACCATTTAATAGAAGAACAATATAAAAATGTACAAAATGCAAAACTGCTTAGTTTTCAGAGATTATACAGACAAGAAGATGATGGCTTGCATGCCTTGGCCTCCTCCTTTTTATACAATTGTGTTGCAAGCAATATGCATATTATGAATGAATGAGTTGTGTCAGAGCCGGCCCCAGGTATTTTTCGAGTGTAGGTGAACAGAATTTTGCCCCCCCCCCCCAAAAAAAAACAATCACTGAAAAATAAAACCGTTGGATAAGCAAAAATGTTGGATAATAAGGAGGGATTAAGGAAAAGCCTATTAAACATCAAATTACATTAAGATTTTACAAATTAAGCACCAAAACATCATGTTTTACAACAAATCAACAGAAAAAGCAGTCTCAACGCGCCCCTGTATGTTTACTGCCCGAAGCGACCGCTTAATTTGCCTCATTGTTGGACCGGCTCTGAGTTGTGTGATTATGCACATTTCTTTAAAAAAAAATATAGTGCTATCCTCAAAATACGTCCCACTGTTTTCAAGAGAACTTTCAGGAAAGTATGCAGTACGATTCAAACTGATCGGCCTGAATGAACTGAGTTACAAGTAACAACTGGGAAAACTTAATTTGTTCATTGCAGTGCACATACATTGTGAATAGGTGTTGTCACACTGAGTTGTATGAAGCATCTGTTTTGAATAGATGCTGCCTATTCTGATGATTCTGGAGTTAGCATTCTAGCATTGTAACAGGTATGTAAAACTGCTGTAAACATTGTCAGATTTAGAGCTCTGTATCAAAATACTAATGACATCCAACTCCTATTCTTTAAAATTCTGCTACTATTCTATTGTGTGGGTTCCCCACTCCCCCCCTTCTAAACAAAAGTTAAACAGACTAGCAGATTAAGATTTTGCTCTTGATGAGAGAGTGATATTTTGATATGATAAAAATACTACTATCCTTATTTACCAACTACCAATGAAGACCAAATTCCTTTCGCTTTCCTCTTTTAAAAATCCTTAAACATCTACAGTAGAGTCTCACTTATCCAACATTCACTTATCCAATGTTCTGGATTATCCGTTGCAGTCTGTCTTTTAGTAGTCAGTGTTTTTGTCATCAATGTTTTCAATACATCGTGATATTTTGGTGCTAAATTTGTAAATACAGTAATTACTACATAGCATTACTGCATATTGAACTACTTTTTCTGTCAAAATTGTTGTATAACATGATGTTTTGGTGCTTAATTTGTAAAATCATAACCTAATTTGATGTTTAATAGGCTTTTCCTTAATCTCGCCTTATTATCCAACATATTCGCTTATCCAATGTTCTGCCGGCCCATTTATGTTGGATAAGCGAGACTCTACTGTGTATGATTTCTTTTTAAATTGTGTGTTGTGCTGAGCTGTTCTATCTGCAGTGATTTATGTAAAGTTGTTCAATTTTATTGCCAAAATCTTTTGGGGTTGCCAAAAGACAAAACATCCTAAAGCAGGGGTGGGGAAGCATTTTTCTGCCAACGGCCGTTTGGATATGTGTAACATCATTTGCGCCCTATGTCTTAATTTTATTATAAATAAATAATTGCAAATTTATGTATTATTATATTATTATAAATTATTACATTATATATCTATATCTATATATCTATATTCTATTCTATATATATAATAAAAGTGAAAAGTAAAAGTAAAATTTTTTCGATAGAGTTACGAGTTGGGTCGATACAGGGAATGCTGTCGATGTAGCCTACCTGGATTTCAGTAAGGCCTTCGACAAAGTCCCCCACGACCTTCTGGCAAATAAACTAGTAAAATGTGGGCTAGACAAAACTACGGTTAGGTGGATCTGCAATTGGCTAAGCGAACGAACCCAAAGGGTGCTCACCAATGCGTCATCTTCATCATGGAAAGAAGTGACAAGTGGAGTGCCGCAGGGCTCCGTCCTGGGCCCGGTTCTGTTCAACATCTTTATTAACGACTTAGACGAAGGGTTAGAAGGCACGATCATCAAGTTTGCAGACGACACAAAACTGGGAGGGATAGCCAACACTCCAGAAGACAGGAGCAGAATTCAAAACGATCTTGACAGACTAGAGAGATGGGCCGAAACTAACAAAATGAAGTTCAACAGGGACAAATGCAAGATACTTCATTTCGGCAGAAAAAATGGAAATCAAAGATACAGAATGGGGAACGCCTGGCTTGACAGCAGTGTGTGCGAAAAAGACCTTGGAGTCGTCGTGGACAACAAGTTAAACATGAGCCAACAATGTGATGCATCAGCTAAAAAAGCCAACGGGATTCTGGCCTGCATCAATAGGGGTATAGCGTCTAGATCCAGAGAAGTCATGCTCCCCCTCTATTCTGCCTTGGTCAGACCACACCTGGAATACTGCGTCCAATTCTGGGCACCACAGTTGAAGGGAGATGTTGACAAGCTGGAAAGCGTCCAGAGGAGGGTGACTAAAATGATTAAGGGTCTGGAGAACAAGCCCTATGAGGAGCGGCTTAAAGAGCTTGGCATGTTTAGCCTGCAGAAGAGAAGGCTGAGAGGAGACATGATAGCCATGTACAAATACGTGAAGGGAAGTCATAGGGAGGACGGAGCAAGCTTATTTTCTGCTGCCCTGCAGACTAGGACACGGAACAATGGCTTCAAACTACAGGAAAGGAGATTCCACCTGAACATCAGGAAGAACTTCCTCACTGTGAGGGCTGTTCAACAGTGGAACTCTCTCCCCTGGGCTGTGGTGGAGGCTCCTTCCTTGGAGGCTTTTAAGCAGAGGCTGGATGGCCATCTGTCGGGGGTGCTTTGAATGCGATTTCCTGCTTCTTGGCAGGGGGTTGGACTGGATGGCCCATGAGGTCTCTTCCAACTCTACTATTCTATGATTCTATGATTCTATGAATGTTTGTATCGGAGTATGTATCAGTGTTTTGATTGGCCTGGCGGAATATGTGCTCGCGTTTTGATTGGCCAGGCGGAATATGGGTCAGCTTTCTGATTGGCCGGCCGGAATATGGGCCAGCTCTGATTGGCCGCCACTTTCACAGGCCACTGGGATTGCTGAGGGAAAAACTACTACCAACTGGCTTCGTTCGGCCTACTTATCTCCTCAGAACGATGCTAGCTTTGGGACAGTTAACAGCTTTCGGCCTACACTTTGGTAATAAAAAACACCACTGCCACCACCAGGAAGGCCGGACCTGGACCAAACTTGACACACAAAACCCCTATGATCCATGAACCCACTGGCAACAGATGGCTCCCTTTGGCCCCTCTGCTGACATGTTTAAGGCCTTCCAGGCTGGCCCCACGCCGCTAGGCCCAAAAGGGGACGCCATCTTGCCTCAGCTTTCAATTTCTTTGTAAGGCCCTACTTTCTTCAAAAGACAGCAGAGAACATTGTTATTATCTTTTTAATGATATGCTTATGAACACTTCTAGCCCCCAAAGCCCCAATCCAAGCCGCCTTTGATCATTTTGCTAACACGTTTCAGGCCTTGCAGCCTGGCTCCATTGTGCTAGGCCGCAAAAGAGGCGGCCATTTTCCCTGTTCCAAACAGAGCAGCTTTTGCCTGTGTCTTTTGGATACAGCACTCTCCTTCAACAAGGTCAGGCGGTAGTACGTAAATAGGTTGATCCACTGTGACGGCACTTCCTCATTCCAACGTCATAAATTAGTTAAATTTGCCTCCCCACTTTATAAGTGGTACCTTATTTCCTACTTGATAGATGCAACTATCTTTCGGGTTGCTAGGTCCTTTGGCTCTGGGAGTTATAGTTCACCCTTATATAGACAGCACTGAACCCAGCCAACTTCGGATCTGGACCAAAGTTGGCACACTGCCTCATCATGCCCAACTGAGCATACAGGCAGGGTTTCGGGGTGATTCTCCTTTGGCTCTGGGAGTTGTAGTTCACCCTTATATAGACAGCACTGAACCCAGCCAACTTCGGATCTGGACCAAACTTGGCACACTGCCTCATCATGCCCAACTGAGCATACAGGCAGGGTTTCGGGGTGATTCTCCTTTGGCTCTGGGAGTTGTAGTTCACCCTTATATAGTTAGCACTGAACCCAGCCGACTTCGGATCTGGACCAAACTTGGCACACTGCCTCATCATGCCCAACTGAGCATACAGGCAGGGTTTCGGGGTGATTCTCCTTTGGCTCTGGGAGTTGTAGTTCACCCTTATATAGTTAGCACTGAACCCAGCCAACTTCGGATCTGGACCAAACTTGGCACACTGCCTCATCATGCCCAACTGAGCATACAGGCAGGGTTTTGGGGTGATTCTCCTTTGGCTCTGGGAGTTGTAGTTCACCCTTATATAGTTAGCACTGAACCCAGCCAACTTCGGATCTGGACCAAACTTGGCACACTGCCTCATCATGCCCAACTGAGCATACAGGCAGGGTTTTGGGGTGATTCTCCTTTGGCTCTGGGAGTTGTAGTTCACCCTTATATAGTTAGCACTGAACCCAGCCGACTTCGGATCTGGACCAAACTTGGCACACTGCCTCATCATGTCCAACTGAGCATACAGGCAGGGTTTCGGAGTGATTCTCCTTTGGCTCTGGGAGTTGTAGTTCACCCTTATACAGACAGCACTGAACCCAGCTGATGACGGATCTGGACCAAACTTAAGTGATATTTCCTCACATCCCCAAACAACTCAATGCCGTCTACTAATTACCCGGGCACCGCCGGGATCCCAAGCTAGTTAAAAATATCCAAAGTATCCAAAGACCATGCAGCACAGGCTTACCAGATTAATCTGAACAGGCAAAAAACAAAAGCACAAGTAGAAGATGCCTGTGTGAGGAGAGGAACCTGGAAGTGGCTCAGATTTGAATAGTAAGCGGCACCCAACCCACAGAAGAGTCAGCTCAGAGGAGCTACAGAAGCCGGGTAAAGTGGGCAGACTGGGACAAGCATCCCTATCTGTGTTGAGCCTCCAGTGGCTCAGTGTGTTAAAGCGCTGAGCTGCTGAACTTGCAGACTGAAAGGTCCCAGGTTCAAATCCCGGGAGCGGCTTCTGCGCCCGCTGTTAGCTCCAGCTCCTGCCAACCTAGCAATTCGAAAACATGCAAATGTGAGTAGATCAATAGATACCACTGCGGCGGGAAGGTTATGGCACTCCATGCAGTCATGCCGGCCACATGACCTTGGAGGTGTCTATGGACAATGCCGGCTCTTCGGCTTAGAAATGGAGATGAGCACCAACCCCCAGAGTCGGTCACGACTGGACTTAACGTCTGGGGAAACCTTTACCTTTACCAACCAACCTGGGCCAAACCAAATTATTATGTGGATTTTATATGACCTGTAGGCATTATGTCCTGCTGGGAAATCCATGCCAAAACGCCATAGTTAGAAACAGTCCAAATTGTACGGTAAATTCCTGATACGCAAAGGCATAGTAATAAAATGTATCCTGTTATTCAATGAGGCAGGGAAGGAGAGGGAGCAAGGAGGGAAAGGCCTGGTTCAAAAATAGCAACCTGCCTCCCACCACTTGCAATGCTGTCAATTTCACAGTCCACCTTCATCCTTGTGCCAACCCTGCCACTACAACAAACCAGGCTCTACACAAATCATGACCAGGGATCCTGCGGAGGGATGCAGAAGGTGTCAGAGCGATTTGCTAGGCACACACGCAGCAGAAGTCGCTGACGAGAAAACACTAGATAAAAAAATGACGCTGGAGTCTTCAGTTCTCTATCAAGTTTTACTCACGAACGGAATACACAGTTCTCACGCAGGCACAGACGGGAAGGAAAAACAAAGAAGGGAATAAGATAGGAAGCAGAGGGCAATTTATCCCAGACTCTGCTGTCTGATGCAATCCAAGTTTGCAGGCACTTAACCCTTTACATACTGACATAGTAAACAGAACACAGCCTTCAAAACTGCCAGAGCTTGCAATACCTGTGACCACACCAGGCTGATTAACCCTGGTCTCTATCAAGGGAGGCCATCAAAGGTGCTCCCTCACCCATAGCAGCCACAACTGCCCAGTCGGGGGTGCAAATTATTTTGCTTTGGTTGCTGATCTGCATCTTGAATCCGGAACATATCCAATGTCTGTATCATCGACTCTTGGGTTTTTCCTGCAATTTCCTTAATCTTTGAGTTTCAGTTTCTGCAAGGACCAGATCCAAGTCAGATCTTGGTTAGCATCTGAGTGGGAGACCAAGGGCGAGACCAAATGGTCTTAGGGGCCGTATAAGGACCCCAGGCCAGACGTTCCCTACCCCTGCCCTAATGGCATTAGATCTTGGAAATTAAGCGGGGTCTGCCCAGTTCATTGCCTTCCAATGAATTCCAAATGCTGCATGCTATATGACAGTGTGTTGTCATATATACACAAACACACCTGCCCCCAGATTTCTAGTTCACCAAGGACTCAGAAATAAATATATGAGTGTACCTGCACTGTAGAATTAATGCAAATTGACACTACTTCTACAGGCATAGATTAATGCTATGGAATTCTTGGAGTTGTAGTTTGTTCAAACACTAGCCTTCTTTCTAAGAAGGCTAAAGATCTTTGCATTCTACTAGTATTGTGTTTGAATCTTTGTAGTAGGCATTTTATTTACCATATTTATATCCTGCCTTTCTCTACCCTGAGGGGGACTCAATTTTATGTTTAGTATTGTGTTTTATTTGTACCTTTTAGCTGCGAACTGTGTTGCAGCTAAAAGATATAGATAAAACACAATACTAAACAAGAAGGGTAACAAATAAAATTTAGAATTACAGTAGAGTCTCGCTTATCCAACGTAAACAGGCCGGCAGAACGTTGGATAAGCGGATATGTTGGATAATAAGGAGAGATTAACGAAAGGCCTATTAAACATCAAATTAGGTTATGATTTTACAAATTAAGCACCAAAACATCATGTTATACCACAAATTTGACAGAAAAAGTAGTTCAATACGCAATAATGCTATGTAGTAATTACTGTATTTACGAATTTAGCACCAAAATACCATGATGTATTGAAAACATTGACTACAAAAATGCGTTGGATAATCCAGAACGTTGGATAAGCGCATGTTGGATAAGTGAGACTCTACTGTACCATTGCTATTTATGAATCAAATTAAATCAGGCCCCTTGTGTCCCTTCACTAGCATTACCTAGCAATGAGGCCTGGTAGCCAAAGCAGCGTCCCACTACGTTCTTCCCACATTTCTCATTTTCACTAAACTTTGCCTCCTGCTTTGTTTGCGTGCGCGACTGGAGTTAATAGTACGTCACGTGCGGGGGGGCAGCCAATCAGAGCGAGCCAGGAGCCGCGCCATGATAGCAACAATGCGGTTGCTGCAGAAGCCGGCCAGATTGAAGGGAGGGGGGAGCCCGGAAGTGAGCGACACCGGCGGTGGCCACGCCCCCTAGCCTCGCCTCCCTCAGCGTCGCTCACTTCCGGGCTCCTTCCCCCTCAGTGTAGAAGGCGAATGAGGCGGCAGTAAGCGAAAGGGAAGAGCCGAGCCCTCGCCGCCTCCCTCCCTTCGGGCGGGCTTTCCCCGGCAGGGCGGATGGAACGCCGCGCTGGGCGCTGGAAGGTCGACCCTGGAAGGGAAGCGCGGGCCCCTGGCGGAGCGGAGGCGGCCTCCTCGGCGGCAGAGCGCATGTTGCTTCCTCCTCGGCAGACTGGGTAAGGCAAGGCTTCCGCGCGCGCCTTTTCCTGAAAGGGAGGGGGAGGGAAGAAGAAGGAGCAAGGGCTCCCTCCAGGCTGGCAATCTGTGGAGGGAATGCCGCTTGCCACCACTTTATTTATCTGCTGTGGAATCATTGGGGTTGTAGCTTGACAGGGTCTCTATAGCGCATGCATGGGCAAACTTGGGCCCTCCAGGTGTTTTGGACTCCAACTCCGGAATGGTGGGAGTTGGAGTCCAAAACACCTGGAGGGCCCAAGTTTGCCCATGCATGCGCTATAGTGTCTGGTACCTTACCAAATTGCAGCAACCCAGGATGCCATATGAAGTGGTGTCACACCGCATTCATTCCAACGTTTAGATCCCTGGCACACCAGTATATGATATTTATTTACTGTATTTTATCCCGTTCTATCTCAACCCCAAAGGGGACTCAGAGCGTCTTCCAAATTGGCTATTATTCAATGCTACATTAACATAAGGCAAACAAAATACAATATATGTGTTGTCGAAGGATTTCATGGCCGGAATCACATGGTTGTGTGTTTTCTGGGCTGTATGGCCATGTTCCAGAAGCATTCTCTCCTGATGTTTTGCCCACATCTATAGCAGGCATCCTCAGAGGTTGTGAGGTATATACATGGTGTATTAAATCATAAAAATCATAAAACATGTATACATACGTAAATAAGCTGTTAAAAGATTACATATTGACCAAAAATCATAATCCAGAAGCGCTTCCAATCACATTGCTATTCACTTCATGGTTGCATATATAGCCCTGTGCTACTCTCTAAACCAGTCGTTCTAAACCTGTATGTTCCCAGATGTTTTGGCCTTCAACTCCCAGAATCCTAACAACTAAAATGATGAGGGTCTGGAGAACAAGCCCTATGAGGAACGGTGTAAAGAGCTGAGCATGTTTAGCCTGCAGAAAGAGAAGGCTGTGAGGAGACATGATGGCTATGTATAAATATGTGAAGGGAAGTCATAGGGAGGAGGAACAAGCTTGTTTTCTGCTGCCCTGGAGACTAAGACATGGAACAGCGCCTTCAAACTTACAGGAAAGGAGATTCCACCTGAACATTAGGAAGAACTCCCTAAGTGAGAGCTGTTCAGCAGTGGAACTCTTTGCCCCGGACTGTGGTGGAGGCTCCTTCTTTGGAGGCTTTTAAGCAGAGGCTGGATGGCCATCTGTCGGGGGTGCTTGTAATGCGATTTTCCTGCTTCTCGGCAGGGGGTTGGACTGGATGAGCCACGCGGTCTCTCCCAACTCTGTGATTCTATAGTAAATTGACTGGGATTTCTGGCAGTTGTAGGCCAAAACACCTGGGACCCACGGGTTGAGAACCACTGCTCTAAACACTTGGTTCCATAGCCAGGTTTTCACTTGTTTTCTAAAGGATAGGAGGGAGGGGGCTGATCTTATTTCACTGGGAAGGGAGTTCCACAGCCAAAGGGCCAGCACTGAGAAGGTCCTGTCCCTCACCCGCATCAGCCGCATCTGTGAAGAAGGTGGGACCCGGAACAGGGCCTCTCAGCTTGGGATGGTTTATAGGGGGAGATGCATTCTGACAGGTAAACTGGGCCAGAACTGTGTGACATGTACATTGTTAAAATTAAAATCAGAATGTAATGGTGGTCTGCTGGTGACAATGGCAAAGAGGAAAGCCTGATAATAGAGAGGAGTGGAGAGAGTATAGTTACTTCAGCTGTCAATTCCTTATTTTAGGGCCCTTCCACACAGCCATATAAACTAGAACATCAAGACAGATAATGCACAATATCTGCTTTGAACTGGGGGCTCTTCCACACAGCCCTATATCCCAGAATATCAAGGCAGAAAATCCCACATTATCTGAGTGTAGACTCAGATAACCCAGTGGGATTTTCTGTCTTGATATTCTTGGATATAGGGCTGTGTGGAAGGGCCCTTGTGCCCCTTCCACACAGCTGAATGAAATCCCACTTTTATCTGCTTAGAACTGGAATATATGGTAGCATGGACTGAGATAACCCAGTTCAAAGCAGATATTGTTGGATTTTCTGTCTTGATATTCTGGATTATATGGCTGTGTGGAAGGACCCCTAAAATATCAAGGCAGATAATCTACCTGGTTTAACTCACAGATCCTCTCAGGCACATGTCAAAGGCAGGGATCCATCATGGCATGGGAGCAGTTGGTACAAGTTGAGTGTCCCTCATCCAAAAGACTTGGGACCAGAAGTGTGACAGCTTAGGAAGCAGACATGGTCACATTGTCCATATCATCTAGTAAGAGCCTTCAAAACATTTAATGTTGGCAACACCATCTTTAGACATGCCTTATTTTGTGATACAGCAAGTGAGCTTTACTTTCAAACCGGAGGTTAAACTTACCCCTTGTAAGGCATATGGATACATACAGGAATTGTTATAACAAAATCTGTGGGGATACAACTTTTATCAAGACACCCTTTCATTTCTTTGTTTAAAAACATGGTTTGTAAGATAATAGCTTATATTTCCAAGCTTTTTATAATTTCTTATTAGGTTCATGCAACACACTTACACAATGCAGCTGACACACCAATGTGTTGTAACGCATCATTTGGAAATCTCTGCCCTTGTGTCTTGGTAGCATGTGAAGATATACAAATGCGCTATTCTCAAATGCCAATGTTACTCTCCACACACCCAGAAATGCCAAGTGCCAGTGTTTCCATGCAGCAGAGCTAAACAGCTAGCTATTTCTCCTTGTGATCTGGGGTATAGCATGTGCTGTATTACTACTTATTACTCTATTTCTGGATTAAAGAGAAAAGTTGGCCATCTGCAAGGACGTTGCCCAGGGCACGCCCAGGTGTTTTTGATGTTTTTATCAGCCTTGTGAGAGGCTTCTGTCATGTCCCTGCATGGAACTGGAGCTGATAGAGGGAGTTCATCCATGCTCTCCCTGGTAGGATTCAAACCGGCAACCTTCACATCAGCAACCCAACCTTCATGTCATCAGTCTTGCCGGCACAAGGGTTTAACCACTGCGCCACGGGGGGCTCTTCTTTGGGGAGATAATGCTGGGTATAAATATTATTATTAACAATAATAATACTGTCAGCACCTTGTTCATTTTTGTTGTTATTTGCATGCATTCATGCTGACTCCTTACAGTGACTGCTCCTTACAAGTATAGTGACCCTCTCATAGGGTATTCTTGGCAAGATATATTCGGAATAATTTTGGTAGTGTCTTCATCTAAGGCTGTGATTTTCCCAGTGGTTTTCTATGGCTGATCAGAAATTTGAAATCAAGTGTCTTTGATTCCTATTTCACCATTGAAACTAGTGTACTACACAGGCTTTCCCATTATAGGGATTCTCAAACTGTAGGTTATGGACCATTGAGACTGGT
The DNA here is from genome assembly GCF_035594765.1 of Anolis carolinensis. Classification (NCBI taxonomy): domain Eukaryota; kingdom Metazoa; phylum Chordata; class Lepidosauria; order Squamata; family Anolidae; genus Anolis; species Anolis carolinensis. The sequence goes on from NC_085846.1 coordinate 65,287,437, forward strand.
GACTCATGACAGGGTTTGTAATTGGTTGTACGCTTCATTTTTTTAAAAAAGGTAATTAATACCATTTTGATCCAGACTAGATTATTGAGCAGGATAACAAGCCCCCCCCCCCCCCGCCTTCCACTTTCATAAAACAGCATTAGTGCTGTCTATTATTGTTATTGCTGTTAGTAGTAGTACCCCAATATTATCTCAGTACCAAGACCCAAAACAGTTCACAACCTTAAAAACCATAAAGTTTAAAAGCTCACGAAATATAAATATTAAAATAGAGTTAAATGTTACAATTACTAAAACAATTCAGTTAAAATCTCACTAAGATGAATAAGTAAAAACTATTAAAAACAGTTCAGAACACTCTGTAGCCCTTGCCTGTTCTTAAAAACTTTGCTTTAATAGCCTGCCTAATAAAAATGTTTCAGCCTGCCATAAGAAGGACAATAAACACACACTTTTCCCCCAGGTAAAGGGCATCTTTTTAGTGGCCTTAGGGTTTTCCACTTTCACAATATGGTGATTATTTGATGCTTCCAAACGAAAAAATAGTATGCAGGTGTATGTTAGGTAGGTGCTTTGATTTGTCCAATAAAAGAGTGGCCACTTTAGACCTTCAACATTGCCAGTTGGCCAATGAAGAAAATGTTAAAGAGCACACTCAACTACCAGAGCTTGAGCTTCAGAGTACTAGAACTCCTAAATTAATTCCAAACAATGCAGCACAGTGTATAAGGTATTAGTACTGGACTGGGAAAACTCTGGGTCAAATACTTCTATATATATAAAAGGGTAATGAAATTTCGGCCTAGGACAAAACAACAAAACTACACATCCCAGAAACACTAAACTTGCCAGCACAACCCCTTATCCATGCCTCTACGTTCATACAACAAAAAGAAAAGAAAAATAAAGTCCTAATTAGAGGAAGAGGAATAATTGTTTTTAGCCAATTGCTGCCAATTAGAAGGCTAAGCTCCGCCCACTTGGTCTCCTAGCAACCTACTCAGCCCAGGGGACAGGCAGAGTTAGGCCTCACTTAAGCCTCTTCCACACTGCCTATAAAATACAGATTGTCTGATTTTAACTGGATTATATGGCAGTTCCACACAGTTATATAACCCACTGAACTTAATGTCAGGGGAAAACCTTTACCCTTTACCTTAACTACCACCAATTCCTCAATACTTTATTTCCCATACCACCATACTTCGCCACAGCAACGCGTGGCCGGGCACAGCTAGTGCTTAAATAAAAGTTTCTGAATGATACTTTATCAATTGCTCTATTTCGTCTGAACTTATTTCATGGAGTAGTTATGAGCTTGCCCTGAAATTCTGTTCAGATTTTGCATTTGGGTGTGGAACTAAGGCTACGCTTCCTGGAGAAGGAACTACATGTGTATTTTGAGATAAGCGCTCATGGGAAAGGAGATTTCATGGGATAAGAAATACAGTCAGAAACATCCTTATCACATAGCCCTGTATTTAACTGTGGAATATTGTCATAAACTGGTCTTAATGCTAAACCAAGAAGTTGCTCTCACATGATGAAGGAACGGATCTGATTTTAATATTGCCATAGTTAGTATTTGCTAATGTTAATTGCAGAAGTATAAGGTAAAACTGCATATTCTGGTTAATAATCATCTGTACTGTATTGTTCTGACATCTAGATATTTTGGTAATAAACACAACTGAATCTGATAAGAATTGTTATATGTTGCTTATTTCTTTTATTCTTAGATTGATAGTTTTTGATATTATTAGAAATTCTTCAGTTATAGCAAGTAGTGCATTTCAATGAAACATAGAATCTTATCTTTCTAATGCTAAGGAGGTACTGCATTCAATTTTTGATGTCTAAATTGATAATTTACCAGTAACCCATATCTTAGAGAAATTCAGAAATTTGTCACTAATCTTCAGTTTTTTTCATCTACCGTATATTCAAAACTGGCCCAATACATTTTGCTGTCTGAAATCAAACAGCAAATGCTGCCCCTCCTTTCCCCAAATCAATCTGTTTTGTACTTCTTGACCAGTCAGGTTACTTTGGCACTTGAATACCTCCTCTGTCTCAATATGCCCACTACTTGAATAAGTCTTGATGGTGTTCAACATATCAATACTTTTGAATTATTTTTCTTGGGTACTCCTCAACGAATGGGCAATAAAGCTACAAAATTGACAGAATTAAAGCAGTTTGGTAGTACTTCAGCTATTATGACACAATTTCAGAATAAACTATTTTGATTGAAATGCAATTTCAATACTATCATTAGCAAATTTTTAAGAGGTGAACATTCTTTATTTTTTCCTGGGGGGGGGGGGGGGGGGAGAGGCAATGTTTGTAATAGAAATGTTTTTCTGTGCTCCATTTTTATGTTATTTTATGCCAGCTGAAGACAGCCTGAAGCTACAAAATTAAGACTTCCCATGCTTAGGTGACAGAGAATGCAGTTTTCTTCATTTGCTTACTATTTAACTGGTCTGTTCATTATATAAAAGCCACTGTGATTGCAGTCGTACATATATTATCTGGAAGGAAGTCCCATGGAATTTGACAAAGTTTATTATTTAGTAAACATGTACTGCATAGGATTGCATTTTTCTCTGTCTTTCGACTTGTCTACTACACCAAAATAATCCACTTGTAATTAAATTTATTCAGTCTGAGTTGTCACAAATTCACTTGTTAGCGCCACAGCTATTGCACTAAAATTGTATTGCTATGCACACCCGAAATTGGAATCAGCAATTGTTTTAACAGTTTACTTTTCTGAAATTCTTTGGTGCACTCTATTATCCAATAAATGCTTTCACTGTGATCCCTTATGGCTCCTACTATTCTGAACCCAGCTTGAGCATCTGGTATTTCTAACTCCCTATTTGTTGTAGAATTTTGAGTATCGGTTTGCTTGCTTAGGAAATTAATACAATAGTCATGTGATTGTGATCCAGTTTTTTTAGAAACTGGAATGTGTATTGAGCCTTTTCAATCTGTAGAATCTTCCAATCTTTTGCTTTGCATGTTTACTGATAGAATTTAGTAAGAATTTGAATTGATCCTGTTCTGTTACTTTTTATTTATTATTGATCATGCAGTGTGTGTTGGTAGAGCAACTGCACTCTTGACTTAAAATTCCCTTTGATTTCTTGGATCCTGTTGAAGTGGTCTCTTATTCTGTCTTTTTGTTGTCGTCTGTTTCTCTGCAGTGATCATTATGCCAGTTCTTCTTGTACCGTTGTGCAAATTGTTGAGTAATTGTATTCATGGTTCTGACACAATTTCTTTCCATTTTTATTTTTTCTTCTCATCCATTCTTTGTTTGAAGAGTTTCATCTATCGTTCAGTGCAGCTTTCCTTTCTTTTTATCTTCAGATAGTGCCTTTTTGTATTCTTTCCTCACAGTGTCCTTTCACATATCTGTTGTCTTAGACTCCACTAAAACAGTATCTCAGCTTTGTGCTATTCATAGATGCCGGTAGGAATAATGGTCCGTAACACAGAGAGTGAAGTATATCATCTGCATAATCTGTCCCACTGGAACCTGATCACACATGAATTACCCCAGATTAGCATTTGAAAGCGTTTTGCTGACTGTTCTGAATTGAGATATGATATTGTATCATCTATTCCTTTTGCTGAACTGGTAGTTCCAAAAGGCTTTTTAATTAATTGGTTCATTTTGATCCAGTGTTGAGTGATCTTCCAAGTCTTGCAAATATCCTGATCCATGTGAATCTGAAACTTACTTTTTGATCACAGAAAAGAAGCTAAAGACTTGGCATGGGAAATGGTTACTCAAAAGATCACCAACAAACATTGCAGTGATCTTCCATATGTAAGTGAATTCTTTAAATAATGTAGGTAGACATTTTGATTAAGTATCATGCTTACAGATAGGTTGCGAGTCATAAAAAGCATTCTGTGTTCCATATTATTATTCCTTGGTGTATCAACTGCCTAAACATTACATGATACCTTATTTGCCAGTGATGTTCTTCAGTACTTTGCAATTTGCATCCATGCTTTGCCACTTGAGATAGTCTGTATCAGGATAATATATGGAATAGATGAAGAGTGTCAGATGCCCAAGTTGAAATATCCCTGCAGTCATAAAAACTCACTATGTAACCTTGGAGAAGAAGGAATTGCATAGATATGAGTCAGTGGGTTGCTGGAGGAGGGATTGAACTCTGTCCAGGTTTGGACTAACATACAAGACAATACAGTGGAGGTGCTTTTTAAGATTTTCAAGCTGCTTATGTTTTTCAGTATCTAGATTTTGTAACCCTGAGACAGAGACCCTGTAGAAACTGGTTTGGTCTGTCTGGAAATCCAACCTGTGAAGAGGCCAATGGTAGGCTTAATGCACTAAGGAAATTTGAAATGATCCCAAATTGCACAAATATTCTATGTTGCTTATATGTTCTACATCCCCACCTTCTGGTTTAATATTGTGTCAAACTGGCCAAGGGGAATCTGTCAGCCAGACAAGCTATCCGTCATTTTTATTCAGTAGCTGACTTTGTTTTATGCAGTACCTGAGTTTATGTATGCATTTAAATGAAATATTTGCATAGAATAGTTACTATATGCTGCTCCAGCATAGGTATTCATTAGAAGATTTTAGTATCTTGGAGCTTGAATATGAAGTATAGGTTATCCTTCCCAAAGAGTATATTTCCCTGTTTGATTCCCTATTGTTCTTATGATTAGTGTTTGTGCATTCAGGGTATGTTTTTGTACTTCCATTATAATTAATTTCACTCTGTTAAAGCAATTTCCAGTTTTAGCCTGTGGTCCTGTAGTTTGTAATTTGTTGCTGTGTGCTTTCAAGTCATTTCTGGCTTATGGTGACATTAAGTTGAACTTATCACAAAGTTTTCTTGTCAAGATTTGTTCAGAGGGACATTTCCTTTGCATGTTTCTCTGGTTGAGAAAGTGTGACTTGTCCAAGGTCACCCAGTGGGTTTAGATGGCTGAACAGAGATTTGAACTCTGGTGTCTATAGAGTCATAGTTCAACGCTCAAACAACTGCACCCCACTGGTTGTCTAGGTCATATACTTACTACGTTTGTAGCCCAGTAGTAGGCTACCAGGCTGTAGTTTGTACATATTTGTGCTATAATAAACCAGTATGTTTCCGACAGACTATAGTGCTATCTTTTTGTAGAACCAGTGAAGACAACAGCTCTTCTCAAAAATTAAAGCATAGTCTAAGATCCTGCACATGACATAATTTGTAAAGAAATGGTCAGTGAGACTTTTTATAAAATTTGGAAGTGTTTAGCCTCAACAGAGTCAACAAGGCAGTAGATGATTTCAAAATCTTCCAAGTTGAACCAGATGTACAATTGAGAAAGAAGTCAGAAACATCCTAGGAAGAAAGGGAGGAGGGAAGGAGTTAGTTGAGAATAAATCAAGAATGAGCAGTGGGTTTTTTTGTATAAATTGTGAAATTCATGTAAGCATTCCAAGAATGCGTTCACCTGAACAAAACAATTGAGGTAGTTGTATAGATGTGAAACTGATTAACAAAATAATATATAACCATGAGAACCAGAACAGAAAATCTTTCTGCTATATTTTAACTGGGTAAAGGGAGGCAGCAGTGAGTGAATATTGCCTTGCAATATACCAGGACGCTGCATTTTTGTGCTGTATATCCAGGGATTCCCCAAACAATGTCTTTAAACTGAATTTACAGATGTTTACCCTGAAGTTGCTCATGCCCTACTGTTGAGCTTGCTATAGAGAACTGGTTAGTCACTGTGTGAGCAGAATATGGCAAGAGATATGCTGATAGGGTTGTTGTATGTTTTCCGGGCTGTATGATCATGTTCCAGAAATATTCTCTCCTGATGTTTCGCCCACATCTATGGCAGGCATCCTCAGAGGTTGTGAGGTATGGAGAAACTAAGCAAGGAAGTTTTATATATATCTGATAGTTTGATCCATCAAGACATATCTTACATTTTTGCTGTAATACCCAGTATAATTTGCTTAGTGTATCACTAGGATTAAGTGGTTGGATTGTTGTAGTAATCTGGAGACCAAGATTCGAATTGCTGCTCAGCTATGGAAATCTACCTCACAAGTCACACTCTCAGCTTCAAGAAATCTTGCCAAGAAGGTCCCATGATAGGTTCACTTTAGGATCATCATATGTCAGAAATGAATTGAAGGCACACAACAAAAACAAAAAATTGCTTGCGTAAGCATCTACCTCATACTTACTATATGGAATAGTGCATCTCAACTAATGATTTTACTCCAGGTAGTAGTTTATTATCCTAGTATAACCCTCCCCCCTTCCCACAATCCAGATAGATTGGGCCTCCGGTAATTGGTGGTTAGGAAAAAAATGAAGATTGAGGAGCAGCATATTTGAATGCGAGTGGATTAAGGACATCCCACCTGGATTAATAGCAAGAGATAATAATTATATCCTATAACTGAGAAGGCATTACTTGGAGAGCAGGATATATGTGTTAATGCACATAAAAGGCTTAAGATAAATGGGTCATTCATAGGGTGTTTCAGAAGATTTACTTGTTCTATTTCGTTCTGTTGTGTTAGAAATAATAGGCCATGAATAGAAGTTAATGCCAGTCCTATAAATCTGATATTTGTACATCTGGCTACACTATTGTTCTGATGGCCCTGAAATACCTCGACCCATATTGTTATTGGTGCAGTAAACCATTGCATTAAGTTACATTCTATGCTGAAATGAAATTATTTAGGTGCTAATCTTTAAGAAAAACAATTCTCTTTCTTAATGCTATTTTAATACTTGCCTTTCCCTCCAAAGTTTGAAAGCAACAAGAAGAAATTAGGGATTACACAATAGGTAACGGTTTGCCATAGTATTGTCGAAGGCTTTCACGGCTGGAATCACTGGACTGTTGTGTCGTTTCTGGGCTGCATGGCTGTATTCTAGCAGCATTTTCTCCCAACCTGCACCTGTGACTGGCACCCTCAGAGAATCCTCTGAAGATGCCAGCCACAGATGCAGGCGAAACATCAGGAAAAAATGCTGCTATATCATGGCTGTACAGCTCAGGAACTACACAACACTCCAGTTTGCTGTAGCTTCTTTAATTATAATCATATTTCCTTCTGTCTATTTGTGTAGCAGGAACCTCTAAACTTGGGGATTAGATGTAAGAAGGTCCAAGCATTTCTACTTCCCACATTGTTTCCTAGAGGATTTAACTTGCACAGGTTCAAAAACCTCAGAAGTATATAAGATTTTAATTCATACTTTGACCCATATTGTTTTCCACATAGCAAATTTGCTTGCCATTTTTTTAAAGTTGTGATTGACAGAAGATTTTTAAACTGTAGTGCTGGCTCTGAACCAATATATGCTACAAAGATAACCAAAAGCAAAGATAGAAAATATGCTGCATGATCTTTCTCTTACTATGTGTTAGGAAACAGCCTGTTAAATGCATGATTATAAAAGTCTGCTCTGAATCTGTTCACAGATATGAATTATGGTGGCACTCTATATTTTTGTTAATTTAAGTGCTGTCTTGCACACTGAGCCAATTTTAATAGCTTGTTTAATTTGCTTTTTCTATATATTTTGGAGGAACTGATTCAGGGTGTCTGGACATAACATAGCTTTCAAGAGCATGAGCACCTTGAAGATACAAAATTCCATTTGCTTTCTTTACTTTTATTTGAACATATAAGCCTGAACCTCAGAATTCTGCAGGACTCTGACTTTTTCCCTTCCTTTCCTTTTCCACCTAATTTGACAAGAGCCTCCCCCCAGTAAAATCCCAGATTTCAATGTTGAGAGTTTAAAGACTCTTTTTCTGTAATAGCATTTTAATTCATTAAGGTATTTTAGATTCATGTAAGACCGAGCTGTTGGTTCCTTTTACTATTGATATCCTATAGACTTCTGATAAAAGTATGATAGGAACCATAGTGGAAAGTAGAAATAGTGAGTCTGATACTCACATTCATCCAATTGTCTTTTGCCAAATTCTGAATCAGCTGCTGAAACTGCAGAAGCAAAAGAAAACTAGGTGTGGATGAGTGGGGACGCTCCTATTTGTGCCATAGACTGCTTAGATCAGTCTTTCCCAACTCTCTCTTGTAACTTCTTACACCTAGAAGAGGATTATTTCATAATCTATAATGAAAGGAATACTTGCCAACAATAAAAAGGCCTCTCATTTTGCTTTACAGTGAATCACCGCTGTTTCCCTGAATTCAAGCAAACAGACGATTTTGCTTTTTTCATCATATGTGGTCTGCTTATAAGGCATTCCCATTTTGATGTGCAGGACTAATTTTCTGCATATAATACTACATCTAGAAATGCATCTAATATTTCTACTGATGTGGATTTGTTTGTGGAGTTCTAGATTGAGAGCACTGTTTGTAGCAGGTTTGAGCCCACATGAGTTAGGCTAAGTGGAAGTATGTGTCTCTTCTAAGTTCTTCCACTTGCTTTCTAAATTCCTTGGTGTTCCTTGGTGCTGAGCTTGCCATGGGGTAGATACAGCCACTGTCTGCTGAAATCTTGGTTGTTAAAAACTTTCTCAGAATTATAGCTGAGAAAGCAAAGTTACTATTGTAACCAGGATTTTTTCTTCTTCAAGGATTTCTTTGTTTTGGAAATCTGTACATAATTTTAGTGCTGCTGAATTCTTAAAATTTCTTTTTTTTCCACGCTTACACATATTTGTTGGAAGATTAGGGAATTTTCAAGGGCTTAAGATTTCTTATTGATGTAATGTTGTTTAGCTTTATTTATTTATTTTGTGTCAAAAGCATTGTACGACAAATACATTTCAAAATGATGGGAGGAAAAAGGGAAATCACAAGCAACTAAATAGTTTTGGACCAAAAGCGGGCAACAGCAACCGCATTGTACGTAGCTTTAAACAACTCCTCCTCCGTACATGAGGCAGGGCATTGTGGGCAAGCATACATATGCAGAGTTGTTTGTTCTGCTCCACAGTCACACAAGGTGGAGGATTCCTCCAGGTAGTGCCATCTTGCCAGATTGTCTTTTGATCTGCCCACTCCGCTTCTCAGTCTGTTTAGGGACCTCCAAGTTGCCCATTCTTGGTTTGCCCCTGGAGGAAGACCCTCATGGGGGGCCATCCAGTTAGAATTGCCAGGTTTAGCTGGGTTTATTTAGCTACTAAAATAGCTTAAACGTAGCTATAGGTACACACATAGTGGTTGTCAAGTTGAATGAATAGTCATTATTAACCCACATTCATAGTGTTTAGTGCTTTGAAGCTGCTTGATAAACATAGTTCATGTATCCCAAAGGCAGCCAGTTTATCAGTGACTCTGTTGCTCTGGTTTCTTTGTTGTTGAACCTCAAACACTTGGGGAGTTCTCAAACTCTTTTTAGGCCTATTGTTGCTCCGAAGTGTTTTTGATCTGAATCTGAATGCCACAGTTTTTCCAAGAGGTCATTTTGTCTGTGATACACTCCTTCTAAGAGCGGTAAGTCAGTTTGTCCTTTTAGGTCAGTGATGTCAAGGAATTTCCTCATTTGCACTTTGGTAGGCTTCCATATATTATGTTGTAGAATAATGCTTTATGTAAGAAACATTTCAAATGTTTCTTGTATTGTTTCTTTGTTTTGTATTCCTGAATTCTGCCTTTGGATTTCCTACAGTTAAATATTTGTATTTTTGTTCATGACATCTATATCTACATTTGTTCTTTTCTGGACAGGATCAGGTTAGCATGCAGTTGATACCTTCCTACCTTTAGTTTTAGAATTCCGGCTGCAGAATGTATATCTTCCATGTCTTTGTGGAGTCATTTCCATATTCTGTTGTTCAATTATGCTTGAACTTGATAAATATTTTGATGAATCAGTGACTTCAAGGTTATGAGCAGCTTTTGGCAACTAGCCCCATATCTCACATGTTCAGTGATCATTCTCAGTCACTGTGAAATAGCCATTTCAGAGTTTCCTCTGATACACAATGATTTTATTAAATGCATGAAATGCAGGTGAAATGAATTACTATCCCCCACAGCTTTTCCTGCTCCTATCAGTGGGAACTGATTTCATAAAGCAAATAATTGCATATTATCATCTTCCTGAACAGAACATTTCACTATTTTAGTAAATTGCAATTTATATTTGCACAGGCAGATATCCAGGTTATATTCTTCTGCCAACATCTCTCCCAACAGGAGAGGGATTGTTTTGCATCTGGGTACCTGGTCTAGCATCTCTGCATTGTACAGTGGGCTTTTGGTGTCTACTGTGATTTATTTCCATTACTCCTGTGAAGACCAAGTCCCACTATATAAAATTGTGTCATGAAATGGCGTGTTTTTTATAAAAAAAAGTACCTCCCAGAACATTTTCAAGCCATGGATGGTGGAATCTGTGGATGCAGAATCTGTGGATTTAAAGGATCAACTGTACATTAACTACAGAATGACATCACAAATTTTTGTCTTAATATATTTCAGCAGGTGGGAGCCACGATCTGACTATGCAACTTTTTTATGACACCCTAATACACTGTCCTGAGAACATATATTTTTATGATATTTTACTTTTCCGGTTTTAATTGTTTTAATTATATTATACCTCACAACCTCTGAGAATGCCTGCCATAGATGTGGGTGAAACGTCAGGAGAGAATACTTCTGGAACATGGCCATACAGCCCAGAAAACACACAACAATCCTTTAATTATGTTGTTTATTTCTTATATGTTTTTAATTATGTAACTTTGTAATCCTTACTTATGCTGGGCTTGGTCCCCTTGTAAGCTACCCGAGTCCCTTTGGGGAGATGGTGGCGGGATATAAGAATAAACTTGTTATTATTATTAATGTAGTCCCAACAGCAAAATGCAGTAAATATTTTGGGTCAGTTTTAGCCCCAGGTGTGTCATTTCTTTAAATAAAGAAGAAATTTATATGTAGCAGGTGAAGAAAATGTGGGTACATTATTTGTGACTTTTCAAATAACAAGTCTTGGAAAAGGCCTACCTTATAAGCCTAATGAATTCTGTAACAAAATGTGACACTATCCTACCTGGCTAGATGAAAGCTAAGGCAACCTCCATTATTTTCAGTAACTATCTTGGCTTTTATGATCATTTAATTTCAAAATACCACTGAAATTTTGATATCTGCCAAGGCACAAGCACTCTATTCAATGGTGACTGTCTCGACACTGTTCCAAAGATCAAAGTACTAAGATTAGCAGTTCTGCCAAGGCTCCTATTACCTTTTTAAAAACATTAATAAAACAAGACTTTTAATGTGTTGTGCATATTTATAAATTCATTACTTATAGCCTGGCCTTTCCTTCAGATTTAGGATAGGTAGCCATAATCTCATGCTCTTGCTTATTCTCAAAAAACCAGAGTTTCTCAAAGTCAAGGGTTTGGGACTACACCTTCCAAAATCCCTTAACCAGCTTGGCTAGTTTCCAGGCTATACATATAACACTTTTATAAATGATGACTAACAAATATCCCATCTTAATGGATTGGAAAGCTGGCATGAACTGAATTTATGTGCCCTCCAATCATAGAGTGAGTACTGTTTCTATACTGTATTGACAGGATTGATTATAAGATGGTTTGTGCAATGCCACTCTGACATTTAAAAAAATGCTGTGAGATGGTTGATTATCTATAACTAGGGAAGCACTGTCAAATGAAAAGCAGACACTAGGTTGTGTTGACAGTGATTTAAAGAGGTTTTGCTTCCCCTATAATGTATACTGACATTTTATTTTCCAAACTCTTGTGTCTGGTTAAACATGTTTGGTAGGCTTGAAATAATTAGATTCCCTCATTGTCTTTATAAAGGCTTCCCCATTTAGCTTTTGGTTTTCCCCCTTAGATATAATATTCTGACCCTAAGACAAGAGATTAGAAATTACTTTTCCATTACTGTAAATTGGATTCCATAAAGCTTTGTTTCTTATCTGTAAGATAACTAAGTATAGGAAGGAATGGTAGAAAATAGCCATGTGATGTCTAGATGGGTCAGCTTAAGAAAAAGGGAATTCTGGTCACTACAGAAACAGGTAAAGCTGTGTTGAAGCATTGCCAGGTCTGTTGGCCTGCAGAGTTGGAGTAAGGAATATCTTCTGAAGATTAGTCCTGGTTAGCACTGGATACCTGGTGGAAGTAAGGACCAAGGATAAGTCCATGATGAAGGATGAATATATAATTCTGAGTGAACTGAATTAGTGAGTTTTCCGTCACCAAGGCTGATGGCTTTCCCCAAGGGCTACTAGAAATGTTGTAGTTTAAGTCTGTTGAATGTTGTGATTATGGATTTATGGAGGAAAAAATACATATTCCCCAATGTTCCTAATTTGAGAGTTTAATCATAGAACAAATATTGACTAACCTATGCATGGATATGATTTGAAAGTATTTTCCCAAATAATATAGCTGGTTTTGTTATTTTAAATTTTCTATAGCACTCAGATAATATAGGGATTGGTATTTTAGTACTTCAGATACTTAAATATCTGTTTTTCAGAAATTCAGTGCATAACAACTCTATATACCATGGGTTCTCAAACATTTTCAGCCACAGAGCCCTTTTTGAAGCAAAAGTTTCTCGTTGGTCCCAATAAATTTTTATATATAATATTATATAGAATGTGTATATATATAATGCATAGGCAAACTTTTTGACCAATATAAACATAACAGTATTTTATTGGAAACTCCAGGGGCCACCTAGTAAAACCCCCTTTTGCCATGCAGGAAAAGCACAATCAAAGTGCCCCCTGAGCAGTGGGAGGGCATGAGGGTTTTGAAAGCAAGGAAGGTGAGGAGGAAATGATCTAGGTGGCAAGGAAGGTGAGGAAAAAAGACTTTAGCGGCAAGGGAGACAAGGAAAAAGGCTTTTGGAGGCGAGAATGAAGGAAAAGCTTTTGGGGGCAAGGAAAGAGAGGCTTTTGGGGTGAGGGACTGGGAGGAAAAGGCTTGGAGGGGTGAGGGAAAAAGCTTTTTGGGGCAAGGGAGGCAGGGGGAAAGGGTTTTTTGACAAAGCAGCTGAGCGATAAAGGCTTTTGGCGGGGAGGGGTGCGAGTAAAAAAGTTTTTGGGCAAGGAAAAAAGCCTTTTAGGGGTGAAGAAGGTGGGGTAAAAGACTTTGGGGCCCGAGGGAAAAAGGATTTTGGCAGCAAGGGAGGAGCATGAAAGAGGAGGGAAAGCTTGGAGGGGGAGGGGGAAGCATGGAGCCCCTCAGTATGCTTCGCGGAGCCCCTCAATATCCTTCACGGAGCCCCAAGGGCTCTGCAGAGCACACTTTAAGAACCACTGCTTATACCCGTGTATAAGTCTAGAAATTCTGGTCAAAAACATTAATGCAAAAAACCTGAGACAACTTATGCACAGGTCAGTATGAGTACCGTACCTTAACTCTTATTTAAAAAGGAACCATTCCCTTCTATGAATAGAGTGGCGAAAGCATGACTTATCTGTTGCCAGGAAAACCTAAAAGAAACACTTACCTGTTGTACTCTGTCCAGCATGGCCTTTTTGAATGTCATTGTGGGGAAATGTTGACTGTGGACCCCTGAAGTGGCATTGATGCTTTCCTCTCTGGAATGACCCATAACTTAGCCGAGAGTCATAGCAAAATCCATAATTTTGGACCCCAAAATCTGCCATCAACTTGTACATGAGGTCAACATACATGAGTATATACTGTATGTTAAAAATAGATCAAAAGTCAATGTGATGCTAAAATAAACATTTTTATGCTAATTTTTATGCCTGTCATCTTTAAATCGCACCAAAATATGTCAAGCATTTATTAGGCGTAATGTAATCCATTCTTGCGTCAGCCAAGTTGTGGACATTGAGCATTATTTATTGCCTAGTTTAATTTGAGGTGTGATAATTATATTACCAACCAACTCATAGTTTTCTAATGGCCTTGTCATAACTAATGATGCAATACACTTCATTTTAAATCAGTGTAACTTGTTAAATGAGTTTTTGAACCCGACACAAAGTGTGCTGATCTCCCCCCTTTCTCTCTCTCTCTTACCTATGCATACACACAGAGAGGAAGATGTGAATAACCCTTTTCCTTTCTGGTTGGACTTGAGATCTAAGGCAGTTAGATGCACACCTTAATAATGCATATTAGTATACAATGTATTATTCATGCGGAATCAAGTCTTTCCACATTGATGTTTGTAATTTAGCAGATATCCATGATATCATCCTGATTGAACTCAGTGAACAGTTTCCTTCTTACATTTGTTCAAAAGTAACTTACAAATTTAGTTCTAAACCTTAAATACCAAAATGTGATTAGGTTGGGAAGTGATAATTAAGTAAAAAAGAAAAGCGAGAAGTGATCGATAGTAGGGTGTTTTGGTTTGCTGAATCCCTTCATCCACAATAACTGACCCTGCTTTTATTTCAGTCTTCCCTTTGTTACAATTCCCTCCATGAGCTACATGTCATCACAGAAAGTCCTCAATTAAGTTTGTAAAGTGGAATACTATTGAGAGGAGAAAAAACCCCAACAACACCTATTTTTCAGATCCAAGAATGGACATTATAGTCTATGATGATTACTCCAGTCCACCGCTTCAGAGACATTGAAAGGAAACCGGAATATCTCCAGCCGGACAAGTGTGTCCCACCTCCCAACAACGGTTCTTCGGGAACCATGTGGTTTATCCGAGATGGCTGTGGTATTGCCTGTGGAGTCATCACCTGGTTTTTGGTCTTCTATGCTGATTTTGTAGTCATCCTTGTTATGCTGCTTCCATCAAGAGACTATATCTACAGTGCGATCAACGGAATAGTTTTCAACACTTTGGCATTCCTGGCTCTGGCTTCACATATGCGAGCAATGGTAACAGATCCGGTAAGTGTTGTCACTGAAAATATATTAACCAGCTGCCATCATTTGTTCTTTGGTATGATTTCAGGAGCCAATAGAATGGCAAGGTTTGTATAAATGTGCCTTCCTTGTCTAAGAAGAAATGTTATATTTTTGATACATAGTGGTTTTTGTTAAGCGATTTTTTAAGTATAGTTCAGTCAAGGAACTATAGGGTGATCTTCAGGTATCTCCTGAATAAGTCTGAGAATACAAAAGGAGGAGAAAGGGAAATTTTTCCATTCTGTTCTCCTCAACAGTATAGATAATGCTTCTGACATGCCATGACATGGAGAACAGAAAAGCTGGAAAAACCTGTTGTGTGTGCTCCCTCTTCAGAGAGGTATAATTGCAAGTAAATTGTACTTTGAAGAAAAAATATTTGAGCTTTTCTTATTAGTGCTCTGCATGCATTATTGATTTATTCTATGATAAGATTTAATCAAAGTGCATTTTAGGAGTTTCAAGGCTTAAGATTTGCCAAAGAACATAAGCTTAAAGTGCAGATAAACAAATAGTTTACCCAATGTTTCTGTACCCAAAGAGTAATTAAACTACTAGATCTTTCTAATTCAGAGATCAGGAATATTATACCTTCTAGATATTGGACTGGGATTCCCATCAACCTAGACTGGTGGGAGATGAAGCTAGACTGGTGGGAGATGTAGCAATCATAGAATCATAGAATCATAGAATAGTAGAGTTGGAAGAGACCACATGGGCCATCTAGTCCAACCCCCTGCTAAGAAGCAGGAAATCGCATTCAAAGCACCCCCGACAGATGGCCATCCAGCCTCTGCTTAAAAGCCTCCACGGAAGGAGCCTCCACCACGGCCCCGGGGAGAGAGTTCCACTGTCGAACAGCTCTCACAGTGAGGAAGTTCTTCCTGATGTTCAGGTGGAATCTCCTTTCCTGTAGTTTGAAGCCATTGTTCCGTGTCCTAGTCTGCAGGGCAGCAGAAAACAAGCTTGCTCCCTCTTCCCTATGACTTCCCTTCACATATTTGTACATGGCTATCATGTCTCCTCTCAGCCTTCTCTTCTGCAGGCTAAACATGCCCAGCTCTTTAAGCCGCTCCTCATAGGGCTTGTTCTCCAGACCCTTAATCATCAAAATCAAAATCTGGAAAGCCAAGTGTTTTACCATCTTAACTTATACTGCTGCACACTCCAATTATTTGTTTAGAAGTAGTCAGTTGTTTCATGGTAGTTCAGTTTCTTTTAGTGAGTGCTTGTGTTTAAATGTGAGGGCTTCCCTGAGAAGATACTGGGGATTGGTCAGGCCTTCATTTAGTGGTTAGATACACCTGAGCATGACACCTGAAAAAAGCTCTGTCACACTCATGCAAATAGTGCTTCCAAACATGACTAAAAAATCAGCCTGATCCCCCCCCCCCCCCCCCACACACACAATTTTTTGGTGGTTGTACTTGGGTTTTCAATTGCTCTGTGAAACCTACGAGGCACACTTTCCCCATGCCCTTCATGGAAGTTGTAACTGGGGGCTCTTCTGTTCCATTTTGGTTACATCTGTGTTCCTATAGTTATTATATTTTCTCCTTATGTTTTTGATACATGTGGCAAACATTCATTAAATGTTATTCTTCCATTTCCCACCTGAGGTTTTATGTTGAACTTGTAGTAATAAGGTACTAACACCAACCTTTCAGTTTTACTTTTTGGCTTCCTTAAAACCTCTAGGAGATGCATCCATATACAGCACCTCTGTAATGGGACCTAATAGGTTTTGTAATGACTGAAAATGTCATATTTTCATTTCCAGGGTGCTGTGCCCAAAGGTAATGCCACAAAGGAATTCATCGAAAGTTTACAGTTGAAGCCAGGACAGGTGGTTTACAAGTGTCCAAAATGCTGTAGTATCAAACCAGACAGAGCACACCACTGCAGGTATTATTATTACTGTTGTTGTTATAAGGATCCTTTATTTTAAAATTGATATGATACATCAGTGTTAAAACAGCTATTTTCTTTTCAGACTAAGCAAGAAAAGTGTGTAAATAAAAAGACTAAAAGAACAATTTATAATATCCCGTACAAATATTAGTATGAAATTGGAGGCTGCTTTACAAATTTATTGCAGAGCATGGGCTTGTTAAATTTTAGTTCCTAGATTCATTCCTGTTACTGTTCTTCTTGTTATTGCTGCTGCTGCTTGCTTATACTGGTGTCACGACCCAGGCTACAGAGCACCAATAACCATATGCAGAGGCCAGATTCTATCTAATATCTTTATTAAGGAAATATATAAAGTAAATAAAAGCAAGTGTATGAAATAGTCCAGAAGCAGACCTTTCAGGAAAGGTCAAAATTAGTCCAAGTAAACAATGTCCAATATGAAATATTAAGGTCCAAAGTTGTAATCCAATAACCGAAACACTCACTTTGCCAGGCAAAGTGAGGGGAGATGACAAGGTCCTTTAATCCATGAACTTGAGCAAGGCTAGAAAATAACTTGATACTTGAAAACAAGGCTTGAAACGTGGAACAAGGTAACGAGGAACAAGAACAAGGTCCGTGGAATAACTTGGTAAAATCCGTGAAACAAGGCAAGGTTTAGTCCTGGGAAACAAGGCAAGGTCCGTAGGTAAACAAAGGCTGGGAACCAGGAGCGAAGGCTGGAAACAAGGCAAGGCTTGAGCAGGAACGAGGCTTGAATCGGAGCGCGCTGTCCAGACACAACTCGCTCCGGAGGCTGACGAATTGACTCCGCAAAGTTACTCCGCGGGTAAAACACCTATATAGAGTCTAACTTTCCCGCCGAGAGCAGTTCTCTGGGAACCAGAAACGAAAGCTAATCTCTGAAACCAGATGTTTGACTCCTTAAAGATTCTCATGGAAAGCAGGCTTAATTGGCAAATTCTTAGCAATTATTCTCGCACTCCTGCGCGAGGCTGCTTCCAAACCCCTCTGTTGTTTACAAAACTCATGGCGAGAGAACACGGGAGATGTAGGCTCAGGGTTTGTTTGACATACTTCTGGGACACAACTTTCTTGCAGGTGCAAGGTTCCCAGATCTGCCTGGGAAAGATCTGGCTGAGAAGATTCCAGTTCTGACTGGGAAGGTAAAAAACCCAAGTTTTCTTCTTCATCAGGCATTACAATGTCATGAGCAGGACTACAAGGCCCATGAGTCATCACACTATCCCCCTCCTCAAGGCCCCTCCCAAACTGGGACTCTCTCCCCGAGGCGCGAGGTCGTGGCTTGGCGGGATAGGTCTGATGGAAGCGACGGGTTAGATCAGGAGCATGGACTGTGGAGGCGTCTTCCCAAGAGCGTTCCTGAGGGCCAAAACCCACCCAGTCAATGAGATATTGCAGGCGGCGGCGGTGAAAGCGAGAATCCAAAATGTCCTGAACCTCGAACTCGTCCTCCCCATCCACCAAAATAGGAACGGGGGCCGGCCGGTCTACATCTGGCCGCACACCATCCGCCGGAAGGAGCAGGGAGCGGTGAAACACTGGGTGAATGCGCATTGAACGCGGAAGTTGGAGTTTGAAAGTCACGGGGTTTAATTGCGCCACCACTGGATAGGGGCCAATGTAACGGGCATCTAACTTCCGGCAAGGGCGATGGGAGGGCAAAAAGCGAGTGGACAGAAAAACCCGATCTCCTACCTTGATTTCGGGGCCCGGCTGGCGATGTTTGTCCGCGTGACGTTTATAGTCCTCCTTGGCTTGTTCCAGTTGCTGGAGCAAAAGTTGTTGCACCGCTGTGAGTTCCTGCAGCCAATCTTCTGCTGCGGGAACTTCTGAAGTTTCAATGACAGGGGGAAAGAAACGTGGATGGAAGCCGTAGTTTGCAAAGAACGGCGTTTCTTTTGTAGAAGCCTGGACTCCATTGTTGTAGGCAAACTCCGACAGTGGTAACAGAGAAGCCCAATTGTCCTGTTGGTAGTTTACATAACAGCGAAGGTACTGTTCCAAAGTGGCATTGGTGCGCTCCGTTTGCCCATCCGTTTGGGGATGATGAGCTGAAGATAAACGAGAGTCTATGCCCAATAGTTTTTGTAGTGCCTTCCAGAAACGAGAGGTGAATTGGGATCCACGGTCTGTGACCAAACTCTTGGGCAATCCATGTAGTCTGAAAACATGTTGGAGGAATAAATCTGCAGTCTCTTGGGCCGTGGGAAGGCCTTCACAGGGAATGAAATGGGCTAACTTGGTGAAAAGGTCCACCACCACTAGGATCGTGGTGAATCCACAGGAAGGTGGTAAGTCAGTGATAAAATCCGCAGAAATTATTTCCCATGGGCGAGATGGGGTAGGAAGGGGGTGTAGAAGCCCTGAGGGCTTCTCCCTTCTTATCTTGGAGCGCTGGCATACTGGGCAGGTGTTGACATATTTCTCCACATCTTTGCGGATCTTGGGCCACCAGAAATCTCTTAGGATCAAATGCATGGTTTTAAATAGTCCGAAATGCCCTGCTGGTTTGCAGTCATGACACAGACGAAGTGCTTTTTCCCTGCCCGGTCCGGGTGGGATATAAACATGATTTCTATAGCAAAGCAGTCCATCTTTAAGCGAAAAGGGAAAATGCAGACCTTGACGAAGTTGGTCCTGCGCCCAGGCATCTGCTTGCTGACTAGCCCTGATTTCTTGAGCACAGATGGGTCCTGGAGTAGAGGGAGTTGAATCAATGGGAGTGGATTTGGTGTTCCCCACTGTGAGCGTGGCAAAGTTCTCGGGTTGTAGTAGTTGGGATTCAAAGGTCTCCTTGCGTCCTGCAGCGTATTCCGGTTTACGTGACAGGGCGTCTGCTTGCTTGGTTTGGGCTGGGGTCACATAATGAATCTGGAAGTTGAAACGTTCAAAGAATAAAGCCCAACGTTGCTGCCTCTGATTTAGCTTGCGGGCAGTTCTTAGATGTTCTAGATTCCGATGATCAGTGTGGACTTCAATGGGAAATTTGGCCCCTTCTAGCCAATGTCTCCAAGTTTCAAAAGCTGCCTTTATGGCTAATAGTTCTTTTTCCCAAATGGTATAGTTCCTCTCTGGTGCGGTTAGTTGACGAGAATAATAGGCACAAGGATGAAGATGATCTCCCACCGGTTGTAGGAGCACAGCCCCAATTGCCACATCAGAGGCGTCCGCTTGCACCACAAAAAGGGTTTCAGGATCTGGATGCTGAAGGATTGGCTGGGATGTGAATAATTTCTTTAGTTGCTGGAACCCTTTCTCTGCTTGATCAGTCCAGCGGAAGGGCTGTTTTCCACGGATGCAGCTAGTGATTGGGTCAGACCAGCGGGCAAAATCTGGAATGAACTTGCGGTAATAGTTCGCGAACCCCAAGAATCGCTGCACCTCCTTCTTGTTAGTTGGCGCCCGCCATTCCAATACTGCTGAAACCTTGGCTGGATCCATGGAGAGCCCTAGAGGCGAGATACGGTATCCAAGGAAATCTACCTCTTGTAGATCAAAAGCGCATTTTTCCAGCTTGGCATAAAGTCCATGATCCCGCAATCGTTGTAACACCATTTTGACGTGGTTCTCATGTTCTGATTGTGATCTAGAAAACACCAAAAAATCGTCCAGGTAGATTATCAAGAACCTATCTAGATAGTCCTGGAAAATGTCATTGACAAAATGCTGGAACGTTGCGGGAGCTCCGCATAATCCATAATTCATAACTCGGGACTCGAATAATCCGAATTTAGTCTGGAAGGCGGTCTTCCACTCGTCCCCTTCTCTGATGCGAACTAAGTTGTAAGCTCCCCGAAGATCCAGCTTGGTGTAAACCTTGGCTCCTCGAAGTCGGTCTAGTAGATCCGAGATTAAGGGCAGGGGATAGCTGTTCCGCTTGGTGATATTATTCAATGCTCTGTAGTCCACCACCAAGCGTAATTCCCCTGACTTCTTCTTCACAAACATCACTGGGGAGGCGGCTGGGGATTGAGAGGGTCTGATGCAACTAAAATGATTAAGGGTCTGGAGAACAAGCCCTATGAGGAGAGGCTTAAAGAGCTGGGCATGTTTAGCCTGCAGAAGAGAAGGCTGAGAGGAGACATGATAGCCATGTACAAATATGTGAGGGGAAGTCATAGGGAGGAGGGAGCAAGCTTATTTTCTGCTGCCCTGCAGACTAGGACACGGAACAATGGCTTCAAACTACAGGAAAGGAGATTCCACCTGAACATCAGGAAGAACTTCCTCACTGTGAGGGCTGTTCGGCAGTGGAACTCTCTCCCCCGGAATGTGGTGGAGGCACCTTCTTTGGAAGCTTTTAAGCAGAGGCTGGATGGCCATCTGTCGGGGGTGCTTTGAATGCGATTTCCTGCTTCTTAGCGGGGGGTTGGACTAGATGGCCCTTGAGGTCTCTTCCAACTCTACTATTCTATGATTCTATGATTCTATGATGAATCCCTTGCGGAGGTTTGTCTCTATGAATTCCCTGAGAGCTTCTTGCTCTGGTTCAGTCAGGGAGTAAAGATGCCCTCGCGGGATCGGGGCCCCCTCCACCAAGTCAATGGCACAGTCATAAGGTCTATGTGGGGGTAATTTTTCGGCTTCTTTTTCATTGAATACATCCCAATACTCGGAGTACTTCTTTGGCAAGGTGATAATGGGCTCGGTGTCTGTGGCATGGCAGACCTTGGCTACGAGGCAATGGTTTTGGCAGTACTTTGAAGCAAACTGCAGTTCTCTGTTGGACCAGGAGATGCTTGGGTCGTGAAGTGTCAGCCATGGAATCCCCAAAATCACAGGGAAATGGGGAACCTCAGTAACAAAGAAGGAAATCTCTTCCATATGTTCCCTTATCCACATCCTGGTGGGTTCCGACCACTGGTTTACGGGGCCCGTCTTGAGAGGGCGGCCATCGATGGCTTGCACCACACGGGCATTCGTGAAGTCATGATATTGTAATCCCAGAGAGTCGGCATACTCTCTATCAATGAAATTGTTGGTAGCTCCAGAGTCTATCATGGCGTGGATCATGACGGGTCCCTTTTTTGCTGACCATAAGGTGACCACTAGAAGGAACAGGACCCCGGTTGGCGGCTCTTGAATGGGTTTCTTGACCGGGTTGGCGAGCCTCTTTACGCCCGGTCGTTGGCTTCCCCCGCCGGCTGTGCGCCAGCCGCCTCAGACGCCTTCGTCTCCGTGGAGGACGCCGCCGCAAGACGGGCGGCGGGCTTCCCTTTGGCTGGGCACTCTCTGGCGAAGTGGCCCCCATTCCCGCAATACCAACAGAGATTTAGGCGTTGGCGGCGGGCCTTCTCGGCGGCATCTAATCTGGGACGCACATTGCCCAACTGCATCGGCACCTCCTCGCTCCCTCTGGGGTATGGGGATGGTGGTGGGGGTCTCCACACTGGACGCGGCTGAACGCTGGCGGGAGCGGGGGGTTTTGCCCCAGCTCTACCGCCCTGGCCTCGGACCCACTGTTTCCTGTTGGCAATCATGACTTCAGCCCGTAAACATTGATCGATGAGTGCTTCCAGCGTTTGGGGAGGATCCACCTTGGAGATTTCCTCCAGCATTTCAATGTTGAGACCCTCCCGAAATTGTCCTCTGAGGGCAACATCGTTCCAGCCGGTGTTGTGGGCCAGCACTCGGAACTCGGCTATGTACTGAGACATGGGTCTGTCTCCTTGGAAGAGGCGGCGGAGTTTGTGCCCGGCTGCCTCCAAATTGTCCTCGATTCCCCAGGTCGCCTTAAGGTGGTCCAAGAAATGTTGCGCTGACCTTAGATGTGGGGAGGCTTGGTCGAACAGAGCCGTCGCCCAGTTAGCCGCTGGCCCGTCTAGGAGACTGTAAATCCACGCCACCTTGATGTCTTCCTGGGGAAACTCGGCATCACGGGCCTCTAGATAAGCTTGGCATTGGCGACGGAAAACATGAACCTTAGAAGCTTCTCCAGTAAACTTGGTTGGCAACGCCATGGCCGGAAGACGGATTCCGCGTTCCTTCAAACCCTTTATTTCCCCATCTTGTGCATTGAGCTTATCACGGATTCGGTCCACCTCATCCTTGTCGATGGTGTAGGTAATCGGCTGGCCGCTCGGCCCAGGTCCGGCTCCGGTAGACATTCTGGCCGAGGTTAATTGGTGCTTAGGGTGGCGGAGTCAAACTGTCACGACCCAGGCTACAGAGCACCAATAACCATACG
This sequence comes from Anolis carolinensis, assembly GCF_035594765.1. Classification (NCBI taxonomy): domain Eukaryota; kingdom Metazoa; phylum Chordata; class Lepidosauria; order Squamata; family Anolidae; genus Anolis; species Anolis carolinensis. Next base: position 65,310,460 of record NC_085846.1, read on the forward strand.
CAGAGGCCAGATTCTATCTAATATCTTTATTAAGGAAATATATAAAGTAAATAAAAGCAAGTGTATGAAATAGTCCAGAAGCAGACCTTTCAGGAAAGGTCAAAATTAGTCCAAGTAAACAATGTCCAATATGAAATATTAAGGTCCAAAGTTGTAATCCAATAACCGAAACACTCACTTTGCCAGGCAAAGTGAGGGGAGATGACAAGGTCCTTTAGTCCATGAACTTGAGCAAGGCTAGAAAATAACTTGATACTTGAAAACAAGGCTTGAAACGTGGAACAAGGTAACGAGGAACAAGAACAAGGTCCGTGGAATAACTTGGTAAAATCCGTGAAACAAGGCAAGGTTTAGTCCTGGGAAACAAGGCAAGGTCCGTAGGTAAACAAAGGCTGGGAACCAGGAGCGAAGGCTGGAAACAAGGCAAGGCTTGAGCAGGAACGAGGCTTGAATCGGAGCGCGCTGTCCAGACACAACTCGCTCCGGAGGCTGACGAATTGACTCCGCAAAGTTACTCCGCGGGTAAAACACCTATATAGAGTCTAACTTTCCCGCCGAGAGCAGTTCTCTGGGAACCAGAAACGAAAGCTAATCTCTGAAACCAGATGTTTGACTCCTTAAAGATTCTCATGGAAAGCAGGCTTAATTGGCAAATTCTTAGCAATTATTCTCGCACTCCTGCGCGAGGCTGCTTCCAAACCCCTCTGTTGTTTACAAAACTCATGGCGAGAGAACACGGGAGATGTAGGCTCAGGGTTTGTTTGACATACTTCTGGGACACAACTTTCTTGCAGGTGCAAGGTTCCCAGATCTGCCTGGGAAAGATCTGGCTGAGAAGATTCCAGTTCTGACTGGGAAGGTAAAAAACCCAAGTTTTCTTCTTCATCAGGCATTACAATGTCATGAGCAGGACTACAAGGCCCATGAGTCATCACAACTGGTGACAAGTGAATTGGTTTTTCCTGAGACTTGGGTTGGGAACTGCACAAAGCTAGTATACAGATATCTTATTTCTTGTCAGTTGTGATGATCTAAGCACTTTTTCTTATATAATTGATACACGGACATAATGATTTTCCAACATATCTTGATGCTTGATGCTTGGAGGAATGTTATTGACATTCATTATAACATACTCCCAACTGATATCAGATGGTAGCTTGATATGCCTTTCCAATATTTAGTTTGCTCATGAAGGAAATCTCTGCTTTGTTGATCATACTTTTTGTTCCTAACTCCATGTAGAACTGGGTTTTGGCATGGTTCTCTTGTCCATGACTTAAGACATTTTAAAATAGAAACCCACATGCATTTATATCTATACCATGTAGGTAATCTGTGATTCTCATACTTCCCTGTGTTGCTCTATGTGTAAGGAAGTAGAGAAAACAGGTAGCAGGGAAATAATGATTTTGACCAGGATGGCTCAGTAAAGTTGCCTGCCTCTGCTTTAGTTGTTCTGGAAGTTCTGCATAATTGGGTGGATGCTGGGGGTGGCCACATAATAGGCCCCACAGCCATGCTTTCTACAGACTTTCATATATTTCACTTCCTCAAAGTGTGGTGGAAGCTCCTTCTTTGGAAGCTTTTAAACAGAGGCTGGATGGCCATCTGTCGGGGTGCTTTGATTGTGAAAAGGGGTTGGACTGGATGGCCCATGTGATCTCTTCCAACTCTAATACTCTATTTAACTGCTTTTTAGATTTCCTGTATGCAACATGCTGAAAGCTGGTTTGGTGTAGTGATTTGAGCATTGGATTATGATTTTGGAGACCAGGGTTTAATTCCTCACTCGGCCATGCAAACCCGTTGGATGATCTTGATCAAGTCACACTTTCTCAACTCTAGAAATCTCTTTGATAGTTTGGCATGAAGTCAGAAGGCATAGAACATGTATTACTGTTTAAAATAGGAACAAAGTAGGCATGTAATGCCAGCATCTCTCATTTGAATCAGAGGCCAAGTTCATACATTCTGAATGGTCAGGGTTTGTGTCAGTTTCTTTATGCCACCATTTCTTTGAGTAGATCTGCCCATAAAACAGGTTGTAAGTCCACAAACCCATGCAGAAAGTCAAACTGGTGGCCATTAGTTCTCAAGTTATTTTTAAAAATGCGTGTTGTGACTGATTATTTAAGTGCATATAAGAAAGTATGCTCTAATAATGCTTGAGTAGATAAACATGAAGGCAGTTGAATGAAAAAGATACCAAAAAAGCCCACCCCAAGGTAAATCTAACAGTCTCTTTACAGAAATCATCAGCTTTTGACTTGGAGCCAAGTATGTGCCATCACAATAAAAACTAAATTAGTGGAAATTGGAACATGCCCTGCAGTCCTCCCCACTTTCTTTTTAGATTATGGTTTTTTATAGCTGGAAGGAGAAAAACAAGAAACTGCAGGGTGTAGGTTAATGCAGTTGTCATAGATCCAGTTCCTGAGAGCACTTCTAACTTGAAATGATGGTATGACAGTTAATTGCACTTCAAACAGGCCTTATTTTCTCAAAAAGAAGAAAATTTTCTCATATGGTAAGATTTTGAACAAACATAAATCAGATGAAGCTTCTGAAATGAGCTGTGCTCATATAATTGTAGTCAAAACAAGAGTGTCTGAGTTGGCTGACAATATGGCAATAGTTTATCACTTATTAATGCTGCTCCAAATCCAGTTTATGTTTCTTCAATTATGAATAATGCTAAGCATCTACAACGGTATGACCTCAGTTTAAGTCACTTGAAAGCAGCTTTTGGAAAAAGAGAAAGTGTTTTCTCTATAATCTAATAACAGTAAGAGGTAGATTGGATAATTGTTAGGATTTTATTGCAATGTATTGCATACATATTTTTGTTCTTCTTTTAGTGTTTGTAAGAGATGTATACGAAAAATGGATCACCACTGTCCATGGGTTAACAACTGTGTAGGAGAGAACAACCAAAAGTACTTTGTACTGTTTACAGTAAGTAGTTCACCAAATGAATTTGTTATGAAGTAGTTCAAACAGGGGCCTTCAAGTAGGATTTGTTTGTGTTGTTTTCTTTGCCCACTGAAATAATTATAGTGCAATATTCCTGGGGAAACAAAAACACTTTATTGACATTGCAAAATGTTTGAGATAAAGTAATTAAGGAATCAAACCACACTCTTGGGAGTAATTATCAGCTGCTTTCTTTATTCCATGTATCACTGTATTATTTTGAAAGTCATGAAGCCTATCTTATTTCATTTGTTACTCAATTTTGCTTTACATCCAGCTGTATCTTTCTGCTGTTAGCAAAGTTGCCTGGTAGTCCCACCACCATGGACACCTCTTTGGTTTTTATTTAAAAACACTATGTTTATTTTGGTTGGCTGGAGACTTTTGCTTCACCTTCTCTGGTCAAGTATGATCTGGTTTGAGAAGGAAAAACTTGGCTGGCATTAAGACTTGACTGCTTGGCAGACAGGGTCAGATTGGAATGCCTTTGGAATTTTCAAGTTGTATCTCTGTTCCGCTAAGATTTTCTAACATTATCAGTAGTTCTATTTTAAAACTTTTAATCTAATTTGGATGGGAAATTGCTGTTATCTCATGGCATGTAGTATAATTAATGGAAGAAAATTGACCCCTTGTTGAGTTAGTTTATTCCAGGTAGCTTTCCACTGGGCATATTCCACTAGGTCTATTCATTCTCTGCCTGAAGTAATTTAGCAGATGAGATAGAAGATAAGGAATTTTGAATCATAATGGCTAGAATAATATCTGTCTGTCCTGAGTGCTTGTCTTGGATTTCTGCTTCAGCTAAAAATTGGCAACTGATGTTAAACTCTTTAGATCTTTGGCTTGTTCTTCAGAGAAAAAGAGCGAGTGAGCTAGTTCTACTAAATTATTTCTGCAAATAAAAACATGACAGAGTTGCAGAGGCAAACTGCTGGAGGGAAGAATATGGTGTGACATAAGATTATCTTCGGTAGAAGCAGCCACTTTAAAGATGGTTCTTCTATTTAAACAAAATGTGGCTGACAGTGAGAGATTTGTTCAATCTATTATCTTGGAGGAACAGTCCCACACTGTGCATAACATGACTGCATAGAATTGGAATATAAACTATTGTATGGTGCAGTATAGTTTGAGATGTCATGGCACAGTATTGTCCAACTTACCATATATACTCGAGTATAAGCAGAGTTTTTCAGTCCTTTTTAGGGCTGAAAAAGCCCCCCTCATCTTAAACTTGAGCCAGCTTATATTTGGGTCAACTTATACTCGAGTATATAGGTAATCAGAGTTGGACAGTCTTATTTATTAAAGGCTTATTATCTTAAACTACAGTTTTATGTAAATATTCAAAAACATTTAATTACTGATGCTTCAATTAATGTAATTTTATTGGTATCTATTTTTATTTTTTATTTTTGCATTTCCCGTCCTTGTCGTCTACCCGAGTCAATAAGTTTTCCCAGTTTTGTGAAAAAATTAGGTGCCTTGAGCATATATGGTACATGCCTACCAACCCAATGTATACATATTAGCTCAAAAAGAAGTTGCCTTTTACTCTTGGGAACAAAGTGGTGTGTGTGTGTGTGTAGAATAGTCTGCGATTCTTCCTCTTACCTAAATAGCACTAGCATAGATGAAAATTATATTGAAAAATATGCTGCTTTGGTCTGATAGTAAACCTGATTCTGTGGAGGAATCGAAAGCTAGAAAGTAGAGAAAGATCACATTGCTAAATTTTTGTGCTACATATATGACTCAATAAATAAAATATGTTACCTAGTGATTTTATTCCTTGGTTGAATCTTTTGACTAATGTCCTGAAAACAATTCTTCTCACTCACAACATTAGACGTTTTGTCCATGCAGTGCGATTGTGGACAGAATGACATCATTTTCAAAGCTGTATAATTTAAAAGATCAAAACTCATACTTTGTTTCAGATGTATATAGCACTGATTTCTCTGCATGCCCTGATAATGGTTGGATTTCACTTCTTGCATTGTTTTGAAGAAGACTGGACAAGTGAGTACTGACAAATGTAACATTTTCTGACTTACAGGGAATACATTGTTTTCTTTCAAAATGGATAAAATCTGTGGGAAAGAATAACTTCTTGGGCTTCATTGCATATTTGCCTTCTTCAAGTTTTATCACAGTTGTATAGTATCGAACCCTACAGAATTTGGTCTCATTCTATTGCAACTGTGTATATAGCTAAGCTTCTATAGTTAGTATTTGCTTGAGAAATCACATTTCATATACATCAGTTGCATTATAATTATAGCTATTATCTTAGATCAATGTAGCAACACACAGTCTCTGGACTCCATGTGGCTGCCACCATTTTTACACACAAACTCTGCTACCACTGGAAATCTATAATGATGTAGCTATGGCATACATCACCTCTGGAGGGTTGTGGGTAGTAGTGTGTTCGTCCTTGTAGTTTCTCAGTCTTTTTTAAATTAACAATTCAAGTCATCATTCATTATGACCTCTTTTCAACATGCTATGAATATATTATATATATCCCAATTTTTCATGTAAAAATATATTTAAAGTGTTGGATACCTGTGTCATACCAAATCATGGAAATAAGGTAATAAACCCAGCAATAAACATAAAAAGACCACTATATTCTGGAAATGGTCCTCTGGGATGGTGGGCAGCTATCAGTGGAAGGAGGCTGCATTGGGCTCCTCTCCAGAGAACTTGGAGAACACAGCGCTACCAAAATTCAAAATTGTTTGCCCCTATACCCCCTCGGCTATTAGGAGCAATTTTGTCATTGTAAAACAAGAGGAGCTTGTTTTATAATGGTGATTCTGAAGTCAAATTTTGATTCACTTTCTGTTAGGAAAAAGGCCTCCCTGGCCTAAAATGGCTTGGGGACATGAAAGATGTCACAAAATAAAATGTTGGCAGGGTATAAAACCAGCCCTGGTTCTGCACTTTTCCGCTCCCTACACTTTGAAGAACCAGAGCATCTCAAAAATAGTGCTTCCAGGCAACCATCCTGTCGAATTAAAACAGTACCAAAATCAAAGCTCGTGGCTTTTATTACTTTTGAGGGGTCCAACTTAAACTGTCCAAGGGAACCCCAGGAGAGGCCTTTTGCCAGACTAAGAAGTATACTGGATTTCACTTTTGGATTTGAAAGAACAATAGTTTCCAGCTTAAAACAATTTGGAATAGGCAGCAAACAGTATGGAAGTGCTGTCTCCTTCACGATTTAGAGAGACCAGGTGTATTTTGGATATTTTTGAATTATCTGTTTTTTCCCTAAAACAGGGAGGGCCTTTTGCATTCTGTTTTACCACCTCTATACTTACTGCAACTTTGACTCCTTTATGATGAACATTCTATACATGCAGATGCAAGCAAACCAAACTAGTCTTGATTTCCATTTGTTTTGATCTATAGATTGAGGTTACAGATGGAAGCCTGTGTGTCATATCATTCCTATTCCTATTGGAACAAAAATGGGGAGATATATAGTATAGACATGCCATATTATATATGTAATAATCTTGAGTGCAATTCTCCTTTCCATTTTGAATATTTAAATATTAAGCTGTTTCTGTCCAAAACACTGGTGCTCAACTGCATGCAAGCCAGGGAGCAACTTCCCTTGTATGCTGAACTCTCCAACAGTGTTGTACTTCTGTATTTATCCAAATCCTTCCCAAAAAGGTGACCAGAAGTAATGTTGCATCATTTTCCATTTTGTGAAGGACTCCAGTAAAAATTGATACATTGGGAAGAGTTATGGAAGCTTTCTGTTTGGGGTTGGGGTATCTTTGCACAGTTGGGAGGACTATCCATTCAAGTTTGTGCTTTCTTTTAAATTGGAGAGTGGGAGAACAGGGTAGAGTCTTCAGAAATTATAAAAGTAGAGTTCAGGAACCATATGTGGCTCACCACCTCAGTCTAAAGCATTCAGTGCTTTGCTGTGTTCTGTTTTTGCAGAGTGCAGTTCTTTCTCTCCACCGACTACTGTGATCCTACTTATTCTCCTGTGTTTTGAGGCTCTCCTCTTTCTCATCTTTACATCTGTTATGTTTGGAACACAGGTGCACTCCATCTGCACGGATGAAACGGTGAGTAGGTCCGGGCTTCTTTCCATGTTCCTCTGGTTAAAAAACGTAATTTGTCCAATAGGTAAGATGTCAATGTAAGGTAACAATAAAGAAATAGCAAACATACTTCAGAGGCAGCCTGGGGCATAAATGAAAATGAAAACATGATGCTTGTGAAGAATATTTTTCTATCGGAATCTCCTTGTGCTGACCTTTTACTCCTAGAATATATTCTTGCATACTAAAGTCTGAGGTCTTCATAGTCACTATAATTATAGCATCTCAGTTTCCCCTTTGCACTGCTATTATTCCCACCTTGACATAGAGATGTACCTTGATGAGATTAAAATATGTTACTAGAAATCATGTTTACAGAAATAAGGACCATGTATGGTTTTAAAGCAATTGTTTTTATTGAAATGTAATTCCTCAGAGCACTTTATTTGTGCTGTTTCAAAGAAAAAAAATATGAGGGTATTATTGTAGCCTGAACTCTCTAGAAGTCTGAATTTTGTCTAAAAACCAAAGTGGCTATTTTTTTCTTATGAGAAGAGACTGACTAGGAAAGACCATAATGTTTGGCAAGGTGGAAGGCATAAGAGGAAGAGGAAGACCACAACCCAATTAGATAGAATAACTCAAGGATGCCAAGGCCTGTGCAAGACTTGTGCAGGGCTGTTCATGAGTTGGAGCTCAGCCTGTTATAGGGCTGCCATAAATCAAAGTTGATGTTGCGACAGCTAAACATTATTGTGGACTTCTCTAAGATCATATGAAGGAAATCTTTGACAATCTCAGAATGTATGAGGGCTATGGTCCTTTAATAATGGAAGTGGCAGAAGAGATCTGTCTATTTTATTGAGCGTACAGAGAGTTGGCCATGATTCTTTGTCCCTTTTATTGGCTGTTTCCCAGTAGACAGTTAATGCCTTTTGCAGTGTCCTTCATCTTCTCTGAAGTATTTTCTGGTGAGCATAGCCAGCCATAAATGAAATTCAGCTCTGGTTCAACATAAACAAAGTGAGCAGTTTTTGAAATCTGCTTCTTTTGCCTCATGAGGCCTCCGTGTTTCACCTGATTTTTATTCCAGAGTAGAAATGATGGTTAAATATTTAATCACTTATTTTTATCAGTTGCCTTACTGTGTTCCAGGAATAAATTGCATATTTGTAGTCATTATTGCTTAATACCAGTATGCATAACTGAAATTGCAGATCTTCACACAGTGGGTGTTTGTACTATCATCACTTTATTCATGCCCTTGCCAGCTTTTTTTTTTTTTTTTGACCAAAGGTTTTAGAATCTCCCAGTTTGGACAGATGCAAAGATCTTCACCTGGTTCCAAAGAAACCAATGTTCAGTGCAAAGAAAACTTTCTCTGTAAAGCAGTGGTTCTCAAACTGTGGGTCCCCAGATGTTTTAGCTTTCAACTCCTGGAAATCTTAACAGCTGGTAAACTGGCTGGGATTTCTGTGAGTTATAGGCCAAAACACCTAGGGACTTACAAGTTAAGAACCACAGCTGTAAAGGAATTTCAGACCTAAGGTGACATTGCCAAAAGGCTGTTCTCAATGACTATTCACCTCAGTTGAGCAGGAGATCATGGAAAACCACCTTCAAGGAAGACCTTAGTACTGAAGTATATCTGTACAGCAGAAGATAGATCATAAAAATAGCCATGTTCCATGACATTAAGAGTTTCAAATAATAAAACTGTGTGACACTTTGAATTAAAATACTCAAGATGGGTGACCATCTGTAGAGAGATGGTATAAACATTTTAGATAAATGTCTCTATGGTATTCTGTGTTCCATCTCCTTTCATCTTTTTTATGACCCTAAAAACCTCAAGTATATTCCAGCATTCTTGTAAAAAGGATGCTTTAATTCCTGGATTGTGATGGTGGTTGATGCTCATGATGCTTTGTTGAGTTTAATATGAAGGAATTATTATTTTGGAAGCTTTATCTTCTTCTAGTGATTTCTAGTAATCAGTACATTTGTTTTTACTTTACACTAAGCTGACGCTTAAGAAAGCTTCAAACCCTGTTTTCCTGAGTAAAGCCTCATCAACACATACACACACACATACATATGATACATTTTGTTGTCCATATCGCTTTGCAAATATGTTGCATCTCATGTGTTATGTTACTCATCCGCCAAGTTTGGAAATATCCTTTAGAAAGTCACTAGTCTTATTTAAGTTTCCCTATGCTAAATTAATCAGGTATGTTTTTCAAACCTGGTTGCATTGCTATCAATTCCTGATTATAAGTTATGAACAAGTTAATATATTGGCAAACAAATATCTAGACCCAAGTGCTTGTTTTTTCTGTATCAGAAATAGAAATCATGCATCCCTCCGGGAAATGTTGGGCTACAACTCCCAACATTCCAACTTGCACTGCCAATAGCGATGAGTGCTGAGAGCTGTAATCCAATATTATGAGGAGGGGTATATGGTTTCCACCTCTACTCTGCATGAACATTTTCTATTTACATTCTTTTCCAACCCCTACAAAGCAATTTACAACCGTAATTTCCAAATTTATTTGAAGAGTTTTGTCAGAAGTGTTTTCAAATTCTCTAACAAAAGTCTGCATTCAGGTGTAATGGTAAGTGTGTTTTATCATCAAAAGCATTAGCAAGGCTCCTGCTCAGTACCTTTCTCAGTATGTGCAAGGGGTATATTGGAAGCTCCTGTTCCTGGTTTATAGCAAACTTAAGTATGAACCTGGCAGATGTGTGATTTGATTGTCATTTGAGATTTTGCTGTGTGTAAACCATAGTTTACAAAGGTTAAATACAATAGCAAACCGCAGTTACTACTATGTGATCACAAGCTTCTAACTTCCTCTCAGAAGAGTGGAATAAGCATACAGACTTGGGGCATGTCCTGCTGGTAACAATCAAGCTGTGCTGCTAATTCTGAATGCAGTCCATATCTATTGGAGCAACCTTCTTCCCATAAATCTACACATGTGATGACACACATTTTTATCATTATGACAAGAGAGCACATTTATTGCAGAAGCCATGTTCAGTGTTTTCTAATACCTGTAATAATTTTATCTTTTCTGACATGGTGGTTGAATTGATGGTAGGTTTTGTAATTTTATGACATCATGCTGAATCCTTCTTAATAAGTGGATTTGCATTTCTTTCTTAATTTGTTTCTATACATAAAATATTCTTTCTTTTAAAAAATGGCAGTATACATTTCCATGTCAAAGTCTGCAAGACACAGACACTTGTTAGTTTGTCAGGTCAGAAAGCATTATTTGTATCTGAGAACAATGGGCCAGATCTTGGTATCTTTCCAATGTCTTCTACCGCAAAAGCTGATGAAATTGATTAATTTAGCTTCACTACAGCCTTCCTGTTTGCCTTCAGAAATGATTTAACACTTTTATCATTCAAAGGGCTTGCCACCTCCCTACCAAATGTTTTCACTATGTTTATGTCTTCAATAATTTTCATTTCAGAGTGATTCTGTACCTTAGTAATTTGCACATTTTGTGAAAGCCCATGATTTCCCCGCACCTCAGTTTTTCTTCAGTTGGGGAAGATTTTTGCTTCTTTTTAAGTTTTCTTGGCACCATCCTTTGACATTTTCCACATGCAGTCTTATTTGTGGCCAACATTATTGTTGTTCTGTCAGTTTGCATCTTCTGAACTTTTGCTTACAAACCTTTATACCTGTTTTATAACTAATGTCCCTTTCAACTAAATTGGCTCTTTTAAAATTAAGTTAGATCATGTTGGATGTTCTTGGCCTCCCTCCCTCTTTATGTATAGATAGAAATTGATAGCATCATGGCCAGAGTTCATGAGTAAGGAAATCCCTACATTTCACATCCACATATAGCAGCTGCTTCTCACCTGGTGTTATATAATCTGCTTATTCTGTATGCCCTAATTTAATTTGTTGTATAAATATACTTTATAAGTGTTATTATGTGCTAGAATATGGAAAGATCTGTTGTAGGTTTGGCATCTTCCAGTGGTTGAGGAAAATGCATCATCCTCCCAGCCCACTAGGGTATATCCTGCCATCATAGTTACTGTGTCACCAAATTCCCTGCTGTGCACATACACCATATAATTTTACGCTACAACAGGGGCACAGACAATGTGTGCCTCGTAAATAAAACTGCATTTTCTTACAGCAGCCACATCAGGATCAGTGACCTAAGCAAACTCAGTTCTTCTTTTGGTTCTTAATTACAGTTTTGAAAATGTATTTGGAAATATTTTCTGTTTTGTTATCTGCATGTACAGCTGTGTTCTGGATGAAGAAAAAGTCCAATTAGTTCCACACATTTCTGGTTCTCTTCTTGATTTCATTTTCTGTTTTTAAGATCCTCGGTGGGCAGCAGTAGTATTTATTTATTTATTTTATTTTATTTAAAATATTTATATTTCACCCTTCTCACCCCGAACGGGACTCAGGGCAGAGCACAACATATATACTGCAAGCATTCCATGCCGGGACATAAGATAATTATAAATATATACAAACATTAAAATCAGTTATATCTACTTTAAAATCAGTTGTTTAAACCAGTAGTGTGTTCCCATATTATCTGTTTGACCTGGCATTTCTGCTCCCTGTGGCACCTCTGATTCTTTGAGCAGTTTCTCGCTTTGTATGGCATTTAGTTTCTCACTTCATAGCTAGTGCGATCTGATTTTGAAAAAGTTGATATGGAAAGTTGATTGTAAGAAGAACTGGAGAATGGATCCATTTTGAAAAAATGTCTATTGTTAAAACAAAATATTTGCTAGCTATTTTGTAAAGAACAACCCACTCCTTGAATGCAGTTAATAATGCAAATATTGAAGTAACCCACAAACTAGAAACCTAGTATCTGAGGGGGCTATATGTATTCTCCTTCTCTCCTTTACTAATATTATTCCTTTCTGACATATCAACATGCTTCTGCTTAATCCTTAAATCCTTTCCTCCATTGACAGCCTTGGCTTTTGTTAGTGGAACTTCAAAAGTAGGGCTGATTAATACTAGGGCATGTCTTGAACTTGTTTGTGAAGACACTGAAAATTGTTGGAGCATGAGATAATATTGAGGGATTTCATGTTAGCCAGTTTCATTAGAATAACTGCCACATTGAGCATCTCTTTATGTGCGTGCGTATGTGTGTGTACTTATATACACAAACACACATATAGGATTGAGAGGATTATGGAATTTCCTGAACAGCAGCTGATTATTTCTTCATAATTTGTCTCAGATTTGTTAACTATTATTAATTAAAAAGTGGAAGATAAATGTTTAGGGAATGTATCTTGCCTTAAAAGAGTAGTTGAGGGAACCTTTCCCCCAAAATCAGAACTACAAAAATAGGTTCCTGACTGAAAATGTCATGTTTCTGTTTTCAGGGAATAGAACAGTTGAAAAAAGAAGAGAGAAGATGGGCTAAAAAAACAAAATGGATGAACATGAAAGCAGTATTTGGCCATCCGTTCTCTATAGTTTGGCTTAGCCCATTTGCTACTCCAGACCAAGGAAAAGCAGACCCATATCAGTATGTGGTCTGAGAACCCATGAACAGCATTTCCACTGAAACAAAACCACATTTACAGCACTATGGTTATTATACATGAATGTTCAGAGTGAAAAGGCCATTTTAAATGCCTATCAGATGACTGAATCTTGCAGAGAAAAGACAAAAAAAGCAGCCCTGTATTCTGAAAATTTGGTAACCCTCTGTTTCTGGTGGCTGAAGCTTTTTCTTTCCTTTTTAAAAAAACTGGGTAACTTTACTTGGTCTCTTTGGGTTGTCTGTCTGCTTTCTCTGACATAACTAATGTGAAGAGGGAGTCTTGTTCCTCTGTGCCCTCCCATCTTTATTGACCGTGTACTTTCTCATCATGATTGACATCTGAATGACAGTCTGTGCCAACAGTGCCGTCTTCTAAAATGAAAACTTGTGGACTCCTAAATGACAGATGATGCTTTGAGTTCACAGTAGGTCTCTCGCTGTGCCGTTTGTATCTAACTTCCTGCCCCCCACCTGTTGAAGTCAAGTTTCACTTACTGAGAACTGAAGAATACAAGACAAAAGTATGGCCCTGCAAGAAGACCAGTTAATAAAATCGCTTTGCATTTAACATTTAAAATGTATTGACAGCATTACATTATTATACTTCAAACAACTACAGAAAAAGTTTTCTTGCACGTTTGCCCCCCTTGCCCTGCTCCCTTCTAAAGCTGTCTTCCTAGGTTAAGCGATGGATGGTTTTGTGAGTATGTGTGGATTGTTATGCCTTATAATTGGAGGAAAAGAAGAAATGTGGATTTAAATGTGTAGATTAGCAAGATATCAGCTTAAAACAATATTGAAATATTGGATGCTTCTTGAACAGTGTTCATGTACAGAACAGGCAGGTCCAGACGAAACCTAAGCACAGAGTGGTTTGTGTAGATATGTCAGCATTGTCCTCTTTTTTAAAAAAAACATTACCACCTTTTTATATCTCTAATAGTTTATTCTCCTTTTTATATTGATACATATATATTTTACATTGGAGAAATATGTGTTCCAGAATAGTGCATGCCTTCTGTCATGATTATGTGGATGGCAAGTTGTGTATGTATGTAGTCAGCACTGGAGAGAGGTGTGGAGGACATTCTGTTGAAAAAGACAAACAGGTAGAACAGATTACACTAAACTGACTGGATTTGTAACACGTTTGTGTCTGTCAGAGCAGGGATTTATTATATATTTCGGGTCTTAAAACTACTGAGGGTGCTGTTGGATCAATTGCAAAAATGATTATAAAAAATCCAAAATAGTAGAACTGCGAAGTGAACTATAGTCCTGAATTTATTCTTTAGACTGAAAGCCATGAAGTGGGGAGGATGTTAATGGAAGAGGCTGATGGGTCTGTTTTGTTTGGAAAATAATGTGAATGATGCATCTTTTCAATTCTGTTAATGCTTCCATTTGGGAAACAAATGCAATAAACTTTTTCTGACCACTGTTTCTTTGCATTTTTTTGGAAGGGGAATTAAACACATAGCCAAAATAATAGAGGAAAGAAGACTGATGAACTAGAACTTGGGTTTCAAATGTTGAAAAACCATCCCAAAAATCAACATCTTTAAATTTGATATAATGGCTTATGTTCTATACGGGAACATTTCTAATATAAATTCTGTTATCACAATTTTGTATTATTATGTCTTTATTACAGCCATTGTACTGAATTAATTTGTACAAGACAAACAGGATGTGTGAAACCCTGGTTTTTTGTTGTTGTTTTTTGCATATATACAACACTATGGTGCTTGTTCATTATATTGTATCTAAAGAACCATGATATTGTCCTCCATGATTTATTTGTTACCTGCAGATACGGGCAGCTAGCTACTCTTTTCTGGTTTGTTTCTGTCTTGATTCGCTTGAGTAACAAACCAAGAACAAACCCTGGATTTTTCCTTTGGTGTGTTGGAAGAGAAAGATAGCTGTCCCTATTGTAGGACATAATAAACAAATTATGTACCAAAATTACTATTTAATCACTGTAAATGGGAACTGGTTGTGTCAAGCAAATTGTTTACTTTAGTAGGAGTCATTCCCTGAAAGTAAGGTGTGCTTAGCAATCACGTATTTCTTTCGTAAAAAAAATTGTGGGGAAATGAATATTCAGTCTGATTGTATGGTTAGAATTAAGATGCACTGAGCTCACTGAGCCCAAAACATTTCTGCCGAAATCTGCTTATTTGCTAATTTTCTTGTCATTAGGTAGGATATCTCCCTTTAACTTCATTTGATCCATGGAATAGCTACCAAAATTCTGCCCTGAATAAGACACTTCAAGGACTGATCTGTAACATGACAGCATTGTTTTCTTTATCAAAACATTGCCCATATTCCATTATTTCCAATTAAGTACCCACATTAAGGTTTCCAAATATTATACTTACAAGAGATGCAAAATAGTGAAACAAGAGAATAATTAAAAACAAGTTTTAGTGATATAAAACTACATTGTGGTGAGAACTTGAAAATGAGTTCATATAGTCCCCTGTGTTAAGTCATTGATCCAAGTGCCTTTCTGATGCATTCATTCTGTGAGGCAGTCCTAGATTGACTGAGAGGTCGTGAACAATGTTCAAATATTTATAAGCTCGTAGCTGTGAAATTCATTCCCTAGGGAGCCTTGCCTGCTGCCCAAGTGATCTATTTTTGGAACTTGGTGGAGACCTTTTTATTCTTCCAGACTTTTAAACATTCATTGAGATTGTTTAATGCACATACTTTGTTTATTGTGCTGCTATTATCCGTTTGTTGTTTTTAGCTGTGCTATTTTTGGGGGACGGAGGATGTTTTTTGGTTGATTGTTTTTATAAATCACTGCAAATATATCTATACTGAATTGTAGTTAATGGTGTTCATGAAAAGGAGTTATTATATTTATGTTAAAGAAATCCTTCTGTATTAAACCGAGCCCATCATTTTCTGTCCAAGTTGCATTAATATGTATCTGCAAATGTTTTCTATCCCATTCTTGGTCATTTTCTCTGAACAAGTAAAGTAAAGACAGGTATATTATGAATGGTACATGGGAGATTCCCAACCCAAAGATAGAGGATCCAGAAGTACAGCTTTTATTAACCACTTCTGTTGTGTTTATACTACATATAGTAAATGTATGTAGTTGCTCCGCTGCTTACAATTATGGCCTGCAAGTATGGTGAGACAGTTTTTTTAAATGTAATGTTGAGATTTGAACTGTTCATCACTAAACATAAGAGAGAAATTGGGAACAGTCCTGCATTGTTCTCATACAAGTATTTTGCAGAACTAGCTATAGTCACTGGTTTATACAGTCTAGATCAGGCCTTTTCAATCTGAGGCTCTCTAGTTTTGGACTTCATTTCCAGAAGTCTTGACCATTGAACAAGCTGACTAGGGCTTCTAAGAGCTGGAGACCCAAACGCCTGGAGGACTGCAGGTTGAAGAGGCCTGGTCTAGATCATAGCTGCACAATGGGCCTTGGCCTTTCCTGAAGGAAGGACAAATCTTGAGGTTTGCACATCTTCAAATATAACTTCTTTGATCACAAAACACCCTATTTAAATCTAATGTTCACCTTTTTTGACTAGATAACTTTGCCAAAATTAGGGTGCCCATTAGATACTCGTCATTCTGTAATCATAGTGCTGAGCCAAAACAAAAGGGGAAGCTGTTTCAGGAGCTCCTATTTGAGGGACATAATCTCTAATTTAATGACCATGGTTTAATGCTGTGGAATCCTTCAATTTGTAGTTTGGCAAGGCATCAGCATTCTTTGGCTGAGAAGGTTCAAGACCTTGTCAAACTATAGCCCCCATGACTCCATAGCATGGAACTAAGGCAGTTAAAGTGGATTCATTCTACATCATTGATGCATCCCAAGGTTTTATTTTCCATGAGTGGAAGCTTTGGTGCTCGAACACTTTTGTTTTTAAGGAAGACAGTCTAAGAATGCAGCAAATACAGTGGCCAAATTAAAAAAGAGTGCCCTTTTGGCTGCTGTGCATCACATTGGACAGCAAATAATTTTTTGGCCTTCAGGGTTTTAAAAACTGAGGTGGCATTAGATTTGTTGGTGTATTAAAGTAAATACAGTATACGCCTTTTCTACACTAGAGATATGTTTTTTGAAAAACCTAAAACTGGAAATAGAACCCTGGATTTAGTGAGTAGTGATTTCACAGTGTTGGAGCAATCATGGAATCATAAGATTGAAAGGGACCACAAGAGCCATGTAATCCAACCCCATACCATGCAGGAGTCCACTGCTAAAGCATCCCTAGATGTGAGCATCAAAACTCTTTAAAGTCCTGCAAAGAAAGAAGACTTTATGGCAGTCTGTTGCACTATAAATCTGTTCCTACTTTGAGGAAGTTCTTCCTAATTAGGTGGAATCTCTTCTCCATCTACATATAATAGTAAAAACATGCCCACCCCATCTTCTACATTAAGGGTTCTCAAATTCTGGTCTGAAAAGGTCTAGTGTCTTATATGAACAAAAACACAATTTCTCGGATTTCAAAGTGCCTCAACTGATAGTTGAGATGTGAGCAATAGAAAGAGTTCTGTGTAAAATGATATTGTGTAAATGATACTTTTCTTCTACACTTATTATTCATTGAATCCTGTTAAGACTAGGACTAACAGAGAAAAGTTGAGAAAAGTTCCTAATCTTGTTTTGTGACTTAAATTTACATGTGGACTTCCGAAACATTTTGATTGCTTTAACAGTCTTAAACTGGTCATTGCTATCGAGTTTCATGTAGAATTTGCATTGTAACTCGCTTCTCTAGTCAGAGCTTCCCCCCAACAACTACACATACAGTGGGACCACTTTAATCTTCAGGGATTTGGTTCCAAGACTTCATACAGATATAAAGATTTTGTTGTATTTTAAAATTATTTTTTTCTTACCTGCAATGGGTTGAACCTTTGAATGCAGAACTTGTGGATATAGTAAGCACACTATATTTATTAAACATGTTAAGGGTCTATATCAGTCATGGAGTATGCTCAGAATGCATCAATTATATTTGTTTGAAGTATTTTAAAAATATGTTTAAAACTTTTGCCAAAACATTTGTGTCCATTAAGTGTCTAAAATGAGCTGTATTGTGAATTAAATGAAAATAATGTATAATGCCTTGTCTTGAACTTATTTTGTTGGAATTTCACTACAAATAGTCAATGGTTTCTTCACACTGTTGCTTTTCACAAACATAATAGCCAGATAACTCATAGTTCATCTTGTTTCCCAGATCCTTCTGAACCATGATACCATTACCTGGATGGGAATCTTGGGGGCCTCCAGATATTGTTGAACTGCAATTTCCATTGTTTATTACTTTTGAGAGTTTTAGCTAAGGCTATTTGGGATTTTGTAGCTCAGCAACATTTAGGGGTTGGCATGATTCTAGAGAATCAGTGTAGTGTAGTTCATATGTTGGACTAGTATTTTGGGATAATCCCTTCTTGTGGCATGGAGTTACACTCTTTCAATCTTAGAGCAATAGCAAATCCCTTCTGAACAAATTTTGCCAGTGACATCCTATGATAGAGTTGCCGTAAATCAGAAATAACACAAAGAGAAACAATTCAGCAGTCTGACTTGTTCTATTTTTCTGGCCTTGGATACCTAAGGGAAAAGGTTGAACTATCTTGCAGCAATGTCATAGAAAGAAGGAAGTGGAACATATGACTCACTGACACAGAGTTTAACTAAGTCTTTTCCTTATTAACAGAGGCTTCCCTTGTATAAACTAAGGTGTAAAATAATGTTTGTGCTTGTGCACAGCTTCCCGCCTTTGTCATATTTTCTAATTCTGGGGTTGCCAGCTATGTTGAGTGAGAACCAGGCATAAAATCTGAAATAACCACAGTGTTACACACAAATAGTTGGTAGTCTGTATAACCCCAGCAAAACCTCATATTTAACTAGTCAAGGGGTGCATAGTTATATAAGACACTAGTCCTTTTCAGATTCTTCTGATGAATGTAGAGCAAGTTGTAGTGACATCACAGCATCATATTCGCCCCGTAAAATAAATAGATTAATGATAGTGTTTGAAAAGATGCATTATATTGACTTCTCTGTGTATATGTGAGTAGGCTCTGCCTCTTCTAACGTTTTGAATGGCCAGAGAATAAGCCTTCCCATAAGGTAAATGCAAAACTTAGAAAATCCATTGTTAAAATGTTTTTAAAAATGGTAAAGTTTAATTTGTTGTAAGGTGTGTGCTAGGACTTTCAATATTTAACTGTTAAGCTATTTAAAACATTTCGACCCATTTAAAGGTCCCCAGGTAATGTAGCACGGAGCCCCTGGTGGTGCAGTATGTTAAACCCTTGTGCCAGCAGGACTGCTGACCTGAAGGTTGGGTTACTGACCTGAAGGTTGCCGGTTTGAATCGGGGGAGAGTGCAGATGAGTTCCTGCTGTCAGCTCCAGCTCTCCATGCAGGGACATGAGAGAAGCCTCCCACAAGGGTGGTAAAACATCAAAAAATCCGGGCATCCCCTGGGCAACATCATTACAGAAGGCCAATTCTCTCACACCAGAAGTTTATCAAGGCACTCTTGACATGAAAAAAAGTTAATGTAGTATTAGTGTTTTTATAATACTAATACAAATAGCAACCATGGGTTTTAGCCAGAATCAGAAGAGGCATTCCTCATTTCCTCTCACATAGGATTGAATAGGAGCCTCCGGTGGCTCAGTGTGTTAAAGCACTGAGCTGCTGAACTTGCAGACCGAAAGGTCCCAGGTTCAAACCCGGGGAGCGGAATGAGTGCCCGCTGTTAGCTCCAGCTTCTGCCAACCTAGCAGTTCGAAAACATGCAAATGTGAGTAGATCAATAGGTACTGCTCCGGCGGGAAGGTAACGGCGTTCCATGCAGTCATGCCGGCCGCATGACCTTGGAGGTGTCTACGGACAACGCCAGCTCTTCAGCTTAGAAATGGAGATGAGCACCAACCCCCAGATTCGGACACGACTGGACTTAACGTCAGAGGAAACCTTTACCTTTACCTTAGGATTGAATAGGAATTTGAACATGGTGCCTGCTGTGACATTGTGAAGAAGTCTAAAAACAAACGAGTGTTTGTTTTAGAGCTATCTGTAGATGCTGTCACCTGCTACAACTTTTTGGCAAGTGTTTCTTTTATCAAGTGCCTGCCCTAATACAAATTCCGTGAAAGAACTGAAAAAATGTAGGGTGCTGCATAGGAATAATAGTGAGCATATTATACCCTGTTTCCCTGAAAATAAGACATCCCTATAAAATAAGACCTAGTAGAGGTTTTGCTGGATTGCTAAATATAAGGCCTCCCCCAAAAGTAAGACCTAGCAAAGTTATTGTTTGGAAGCATGCCCACCAAACAAAACAGCAGAGCATGCAGGATCGGTAAAGGTACATATCGTAGATTGTTGTACATGGAAATAATGGTAGTAACAAGAAATTCTTGATAGGATTCTGGTTATGCTGGTTTGTGATGACAACTACTGTACAGTATATAATAAATGTTCATTTTTTGTTCAACAATAAATGTAAATTTGTCTTTATCGAAAAATAAGACATCCCCTGAAAATAAGACCTAGCGCAACTTTGGGAGCAAAAATTAATATAAGACACTGTCTTATTTTTGGGGAAACAGGGTATGTAAAGAGGCTCTGAATTCTATATTCTAGACATTTGGTTTTTATTTCTTGGAAGAGACTTCATATCCCTGATTTTAAAAGAAAAAAAACCCCATATTTTTTACATGTTTGTGCTGTTCTAACAACAGAATCCCAAGTGCGGCAGTGCTTGCTTTCAATAAATAAATGCAAACTGTTTTGTCTCCTGCAGGGCATAGAACGGCTAAAAAAACAGGAGCCAACTTGGGAAAAAGTCAGCGGCTGGGAAGGGATCAAGCTGGCTTTCGGGGGTCAGTTGTCACTGCAGTGGCTCAATCCTCTTTCAGACCTGAGTTGCAAGAAGTCTCCGCCAGCTGGGACAGCAACCGTTGCTCCGTCTGAGATGATGGTCCAGGAAGCTTTTGAGCAGCTTTCTGATCAAGATGTGGTTATAGAAGTGTGCAGTGAATAACATAAAGTGCCTGTAGTATCCTGTTGAATTGTGTACACTTGAGGCTTAGCTTTAAAGGATCATGTTGCATGAAAGCATTGAGGTTTTACCATTTCTCTAGCTGAGGGACTCACTAAATCAATGCAAAGCAAGTACATTCCAAATGTTTTACTGCTGATCATCATTTAAGCAAAGTTCCATGAAGTTTATATAGAAACAATGACAAAGTTGATCATTCCTTTAAAAAATGCAATACAAAATACTCTTTCAGAAGCAAACTACAAAGCTTAGCTTAACTTTTCATAGTCCATTTGACTGTGTATTATGTTCTCAAGCAGTACAAAGAGTGGTCAAGTAGAGACTCTTGGATTGCTTTTTCAAAGAAAAGAGGAATTATACACATCATGTCATTATGAATGTTTATGTGTTTTTACCAAACAGTAAAACCATAGAATACAGTGAATAGTAACCTCACAAGCAGTCAACAATGGGATTACCATGAAGGCAATGACAAAATAATAATTGAAATGTTATATAATAGGTTAAGAAATTCAAACAAAGAACCAACAAATCTTACAAGTCCAGCTAAGTGACTCTTGGAAACCAACGACGCCTTGTGCTTATTTCTACTGAGTGCATTGAAAAATGGCTTTTTTCTTTTCCTTCCGGTGGCTACTCAGGGGATATTAATGTTCTATAACTAATTGTTTTTGTCCCAGACAATGGTTGTTTTACAACCAAAAGACTTACAAAGATTAAATGCTGTCGTCACTTCCTAGCAAAACCAGCACTTATTAAAATATATTTGTAAATAAAGGGTAGTTGAAATATATAGTTCAGACATTGGGAAATAAAAGCTATGTTTTGGCTGTTTATCTAGGAATTCCTTGGAATCGGTCAGTATACCTTTTGCCTAAGAGTGTCCGATTAATCTGTTAATTTTACAAATAAGTAAAGATTGTGGAATAATCTGTAATGGCCTGGCTACAGAACAGTGAGATTGTGATTAGTGGCCAATACCTGGAATGTGCATGTGCATTAGGGGTGTGCGAAACGGCAGAAATCAGTTCTGTTTTTGTTTTGAATTTCGAGTTTCCCATCCTCATCTCCCTGTTCTGTTTTTGGCAAGATTCTTCCCAAAACGGAAATGGAACTCCAGATCCCAAATTACGAATCTGAATCCCCCCCACCCACCCAAATCTCCTGGAATCGGAAAACAGAATGGATTTCTGCTGTTTTAGACACCCCTAATGTGCATGCATGGCTATTAGGTAAGACTAGTATAATTCAGTTGCTGTGTATCTTTAATAAAACTGTCACAAATGGGGGGAAAACTGACTTTTTCAGGTTCCTGTGAGTGGTCAGTGAGTGATAGTGTAGTATTATTTGGTTAGTAACCAAAGATTGATTCATAGAATCATTGAGTTGGGAGAGACCACAAGGGCCATCCAGTCCACAGTGTGGAAGGGAGACCACCGGGAACCTTATATAAAAGCAAGAGTCTGCATGAATTATATATATACAATAAGGAAAATATATAAAATGAAGAGTAGCTGAATGGGTTCTCTGATTCTTCCTCTTTAATTCTGGGTGCTTTTTATATTTTATTGAGGGGACACCTTCTTACCTTCTGGTGCTCATCGGTAGAGATAGCATCAGCAAGCGCCTTGAGCACCTCAACTGCCATTTCTTGTGAAAATACAGAAAATATAGGGGTGGAGGAGTCTCTATGACGAGCCTTGTATGGCTAGGATTATCAGGAGATTTTGGGTCGGTGTTGCTTAAATTTCAAGTCTCGCTTCCTATGTTGTATGTCAAAGCACTTCTGAAATGGGAGGCATTTTCTTGATATTTGTTATTGAGAAGATTGATTGATTTTTAAAATCCATCCAAAGTAATTCTCTGTATCTTAAGCTATTGTTGTCACTTAAAGCTTTACTTACGAAATTGTAATATATTTACATAAAAACCTGGATGCTAGTTTCTGTGTTGCAGAATGGGAGCTGAAAATCTTCCAAATATCTTTTGCTTTGAAGAGCTAGGAGCATTTTCACTTTTATGGTGATTGGGTGAATGTTGCTGGTTTGAAGGGAAATTAGGGGTGTCTCATAGTCTTATGGAAATTCATATGTTTTCTCCTAAGCTCCCTGTTTAAAGAAGAGGCCAGGTGAATGCTTGTGCCCATTTATCTCTGCTTTTTGTTTGTTTGTTTTTGATTAGTAATGATCATAATTCATATTTCTCATAAACAGTTTTCTTCTGAGTGTGACCATTGGCTTGTTTAGCTCAGAATGGTCTATTGACTAGTAGCAACTTCCTGAAAATTCAGCGTTTTTCTCATCACCTGTTGCCTGATCTTTTAAGAAGTACTAGAGCTATTAGGCATTAGATCTGGTTCTCCTTAACATGCAAAGTGTGTGCTAGTTTACTTGAGATGGAGCATTTCTCCCAACTGTAGAAGGGACCAATGAGCAAGAAAAAAACAACTTTTTGCTTGTATCAGATAGCAGAAAGGTAGATGTAGGTTCTCCAGTGTGTTACCTGCTAAGCTTAAGTTTAAACACTTGCTTGGGCCTAAATCGGAATATACTTTTACTTTTAGAAAGAATACTGAAAAAAACTAGGGTAAGGGAGAAAAGGTAATTCAGTCAATGGAAATTAGTAATTTAAATCATCCAAGCACTTGGGTTTGCACAAAAAACATTGTACCTTATTCAGAGTGGGAGGCAGTAGGGAGAGCTACAGACAGTAAACATCCTGGGTCTGGGTCTGTTTGAAATTGTGTTCAAAGAGGATTTTAATGTGAAAAATGCCAGTTGAATAGATGTGACAGATTCGTTGTAACTATGTCTTGAATTGTCTCTGTACACATAGCAAAACATCCGACCCTACTTCTGGCTTTAAGTAGAGATGCTGCCTTTTTAATAAAGCAAGGCTCTGCTATT
The DNA here is from genome assembly GCF_035594765.1 of Anolis carolinensis. Classification (NCBI taxonomy): domain Eukaryota; kingdom Metazoa; phylum Chordata; class Lepidosauria; order Squamata; family Anolidae; genus Anolis; species Anolis carolinensis. Next base: position 65,334,075 of record NC_085846.1, read on the forward strand.
TGTATTTAAACCACTATTGAAAAATGTGTCACAAGAGATAGATTCATTCCTGTGCCTGTTTGAGAGCTAGAGAGTTAAATGGGTTGGGGAGGGGGGCATACAGTACAACCTGCAACTAATGGTGATTTTTGGCTTGTATATGCTGATTGCCTAAAGGGAAAAATTTACTCTCAGCTCAATAATTAATTTCAACTTTGAGGTTCCCTATTGACTTCAGTGGAGCACATATTGATACTGTTGTCTATCAGGACATTAATTTCATTGGCATAATAGCCTTGAGAGAGGGAATACTGGAAGAACTGCTCATAAAGCTTCAAAAATGCTACACAAGAGTAAATTGCTCTTGTATTGTTTACTTCTTCAGACATGAGGGAAAATGTTCCTTTTTAAAATTTCAAGCATTGCTTTTTTAAATTGATCTTCATTTGTATTGTGTGCTTGCTTGGGAATACACATGGTTGTGATTTTTCTTTCTTTTGGTTAAGTCAGAACATTCTTTGTACATTCAAAGGTATGGTAAGACCCCTATACCAACAGAGTCTCTTGGAATTTGCTAGGTCCTTTGGGGGAAGTATAGCTTAAAGTCACCTGGAGAACCAAGATTTCCTAAAGCAGTGGTTCCCAACCTTTGGGCCTCCAGGTGTTTTGGATTTCAGCTCCCACAGTTCCTAACAGCTGATAAGGTGGCTTGGGTTTCTGGGAGATGAAGTCTGAAACACCTGGAGACTCAAAGGTTGGGAACCAATGTCCTAAAGAGACTGCAGATATGGCTTCTGCAGTAATGGGGATCTTACTGTATTGCAGAAGTTGTCTATTACAACGTTTTGATCCATTGGCAAAGAGTAAATTAACCTTGAAATGGAACGGAAATGGACTAACAATTGAGTAGACTTTGGGTATGGCATTGTCAATAGAAGAAAGGAGAAGTTACTTCCACTTCCAATATGAAAGGAGGAGCATCCAATTTGGGGAAGTTTCTCCTTGCTTCAGTCCTCACAGTTAGAGAAGGGACTGAAAGGTAGATACTGGAGAAGGTTGTTCTGTGAAAGGAACTTAGCTCAGTTTTCATAATGGGAATTAGCACCAAATCCACTGTGGACAATTTCCCTGTGGATTTCAACCATATTGCCCTTTACCATCTTATTTTGATGCCCAGCAAGCCCCGGTGGTGCAGCGGATTTAACTGCTGAGCTGCTGCATTTGCTGAGCAAAGGGTCAGTGGTTTGAATCTGGGGAGCAGAGTGAACTCCCACTGTTAGCCCCAGCTTCTGCCAACCTAGCAGTTTGAAAACATGAAAATGTGAGTAGATCAATAGGTACCTCTTCAGTGGGAATGTAACGGTGCTCTGTGCAGTCATGTCGACTACATGACCTTAAAGGTGTCTATGGACAATGCCAGCTCTTTGGCTTAGAAATGGAGATGAGCACCAACTCCCCAGAGTTGGACACGACTAGACTTAATGTCAGGGGAAAACCTTTTCCTTTACATTTACCTTTGATACCCAGCAGGAAAAGGCCTAGGAATAAATATGAATGTTAAATTCTTGTGGACTGCTTTTAAAAGGAACATTCTTGCCTGTGTTAAATAAAAGTGCCTTATTCATTCTCAAAACATTTCGTAAAGCTTTATGCAGCAGACTGAGATTAAATCATTTTTTAGTTCATGAGCTATGAACCAAAGCATCTGAACTCTTCCCCAAACATGTTTTGACATGGTTGTGCATCTACCGAAGAGCGTTTTAGGAGTAGAGCCTCAAAAGATCCTTTAGATTAAATAGCTTATTTATCCAGAATCCAGCATTTATATTATTACATCTCTTGCTGCCTATGGGAGTAGCTCCATGGAAGCCTTCTGCCTTGGACAACTCTATGTTTAGTATGTTAACTGTTTGCACTGGCAGGACCTCAGAAGTTGTTTGGGAGAAAGAAAATATATGTGTGCTATTAAATTAATCATGTGCGACTAATCACCCCATGCTTACTGTTTTAGACAAGTGTTATGTCTTTAAAAACACAGCCATTATGTAGGCAGAAAGGTGCCTTAGTTCAAAAACTCCAATAAATAATGAACTGGAACCCATCCTGTGGGGGAAATGTTGTGTTTTCATGTCCAGTATTGGGCTGTTTGGTCTGTTCTATGCAATTAAAGTGTATGCATTTACAAACCTTATGTATTATTTTTGCTCTTTGTATCTCATTTTTGACTTCCATTGAATAATGGTACTTATTAAAAAGTACACTATTTTGATCTCACACCGGTTGTCCTGTCTTTTAATCGTTTGTAGTGCCATTGAGGTGACTTTTTGTGAAGGTCACTTTTTATCTACACCAATTCTCTCACTACACAAATCCATAGGATTCAAAAAAAGTCACAATTCATCAGGTTTAAATTCTTGCTTCTGTGAAGGCTACCTATATTGTACTTACCCTTGCAGAACAACTCTACCAACCAGAATAGGCATGAGTGCAATTTATATAGATGTGTCTGAGAGTGGGGATGTTCTGTACGAACAATAAGTTCACTGTGTATTTCTATGACATATCAATTCACAACATGACTCTAGTCCTGCAAATGTGCTGCCCACTGAAATGTTCTTTCTGTAGTCATGCTTATTGATGGCCTGAGAGAGTGACTGAGCTTTCCCCTTATTATCTAATTAAAATAGGAATGTTTCTTTAACCAGGACAAAATAAAGAAACCCCCAAAATAATTTTTTTAAAAAACAAATGCAAATGCTGCATTTCTAAATTGCTTGCCCTCAGAAAATAATCTAGAGCTGATGTGGTCTATCCAATGCAATGTTCTGAATCAGCACCCCAAATAACCCCAGGAACAGGCCTAAAAATGAAGACACCAAGGCACCCCTGCTTCCAGGCACCACATGGAATGGTTCCACTCAGGGAGGAGGAGGAGGAGGAGAAGCAGCAGTCAGGAGGCTTGTCACGCATTTTGTGGGTAGTCAACTTCTCTGCTCTTGACATCCCCATTGCCATAGCACTATAAGAGGGTTTCACAAGACAAGCCGCTCTTTATAATGGTGTAGTAACTGTGAGGCTGCGAACCATATTTTAGTTTTCGTGGACCACTGGACCACAGGTTGGGAACCACTGCTTTATATGAACTAGTATAGCTGTAACAGAAAATGAGAGGAGTCACTAGTGCCCCACACAGGTTTTCACCCAGACACAGGCTCACTCACTTACTCATATATACAAAATCACATTCAGTAGTCTCACTTATCCAACATAAACGGGCTGGCAGAACATTGGATAAGTGAATATGTTGGATAATGAGAGATTAAGGAGAAGCCTATTAAACACCAAATTAGGTTATAATTTTACAAATTAAGCACCAAAACATGTTATACAACAAATTTGACAGAAAAAGTAGTCCAATACGCAGTAATGCTACATAGTAATTACTGTTTTTACGAATTTAGCACCAAAATATCACGATGTATTGAAAACATTGACTACAAAAATGCGTTGGATAATCCAGAATGTTGGATAAGCGAATGTTGGATAAGTGAGACTCTACTGTACATACATGTATTTTTTAATAATTGGGCAGATCCCCACACAAAGAGAACTTGCATTGAACACTAGGCATATGTTTTTGCACTATTTCTGATACAATTTCCCTATTATCTCATATAACATTTGTAAATAAAAAAAGTCCAATTTGTTCATCCACAGGATTATGAAGATTGAGAACTTTTGTTTCCGTCCCCATATTCTTCTTTAAATTTGCTGATGGAATATATAGGCAATAGTTGGATAGATAGGCAAGAAGACAAATGCTAGTGATAATCTTTATTTTCGGGAAATGTGTAACAAGGAAAGTTAAATACACAACCTCACTAGCAGGACGTCAGTTGTCCTTTTTGAGGTTAATATTCTAGTATAATACTAAAGCAAGTTTACACATTGCACACTGAAGAATTTCTGGCCTGTTAAAACTGAACAATTTTAGTGTGATATATAAAATATAGCATATCTTACAAAGTTACGGAGAGAGAATAGAAGGCTGTATATAGTTTTGTAATACACTGAATAGATCTCTAAATGATATGCAATTAGAAAATGTCAGAATTAGCAACTGGCAGATCTACTTAGAGGAGCAAAAGGAGTAAACGTATTATTTGCTTTATATCAGAGTTAGGATTTTGGTGGCCTTTTAGATGTTTGCTGGACTACAATTCCCCATGTTACTTGGTCATCCTAACAATGATTGCTGAGAGCTACAGTCTGACGATATTTGGAGGAATACACAGTTTTTAGATGTCCATTATAAAAAACTCACTTTTGACATTCTATCACTCCAGTTTTTACAAATCACATTTTCTTCAACCATGAGCTCTCAGGTCTCTAAATATGCAAGAAACATTTAAATTATCTCTATTATTTTCTTAATAGTTGGAATCAAAACAGCTATATGCTTAAATCACTTCAGTTATCACAGTTCGAACATTTTGTCTGTGCTAGCAGTACTATAAGCAGTGTCAAAGAAATGCATCCATACAGCTCTACTGACACTCAATAACGGCACTTGGGAATGCTCTACTTGGTAATGCAGATCATCTTTTCTGTTGTTATCCCTCTAATCTGGTTGGATGTCAGTTTGGCCACAATCTTCTTCAGCCCAGTCTTCCTTGGTGCACACACTATTTTGCATTTAAATATTCGTCCAGGTGCTAAGTCCCTAAGAAGGACAAAAATGTAGGAGAGAACATTATTAAAGTATCTCTTAATGGGCTAGATTATGTGTAGATTTCCAATTGACATCTGTATTAAACAGTAGTGGACACATATAGATGAATGACCTCTGAAGATCTGACACAAATGAGTCGCACTTCGGGGTGAAAAGTGGATAATAAGAATGGAACAAATAAATACCATAACTTAAGCTTCATCATACAATCACCCCATCACATTCTCTGGAGTTAAGGATGCAGTACCCCTATAAAAGTGAGTTATTTTTTGCCTGAAAGAATACTTATCTAGGAATCCCAAAGTATTCCAGTGCAGCCCTATGGTCAGCTTCCATCAGAAATTGACCATAGAATTGTGCTGAGGGATCTAATGATTCTAGAAGGGTGTTCTGTTTAGGGATGTCTAGATCCTTCAGCAAGACATCATGGCCAGCTTCTGGCAGAAGTTGATTATAAAGTCAACACTGGAGGACCTAAAGGTTGCTAGTGACCATAGTTGTTAAATCTATGAGTTATCGAATCCACAAAACCTGCAAATGTGGAAGGTCAACTGTATCCCATTCCCTGGCCTTGTCTACAGTCTGGCCATGTCCTATGATAGTTATCACCATAGGTTTTGGGCATTGTTCTGAGTTTTAAATTGTTCTTTTATATACTTTATGTTTTACTTATGCTCTGTTTTAGGCACTTTCTGCCATATGTAAGCCACCCCAAGTCCCACTAAAGCCTTCCAGTATTTTCTGTAGGTCATGAGAGTTCAGTGTGTTAAGATTAGTTCAATTCCATCATTGGTGAAGTTCAGAATGCTCTTTGATTGTAGGTGAATTATAAATCCCAGCATTCAAATTTGGGCGTATCGGGTATTTGTGCCAAATTTGGTCCAGTAAATGAAAATACCACATGCATATCAGATATTTACATTATGATTCATAATAGTAGCAGAATTACAGTTATGAAGTAGCAATGAAAATAATTTTCTGGTTGGGGGTCACCACAACATGAAGGAGTGTATTAAGGAGTCACGGCATTAGGAAGGTTGAGAACCACTGCTCTAGATTCAATCTTTCAGTTAAGCTCTCAAGGCGCAAGAGTATGCTTAGCCAAAATGACACTGGAGACTCTAACTGACATCAACTCTGACCCACATCCTCCTTACCCTTGATCAAATGTTTCCATCGTAAAGAGACCCAGGCCTTCAACATGCAGTTTGCAATTTTCCAGGGAAATGGACAATGTGTTCTTGAAAATGAATGCACAGGTAAAATCTTCGTTAACCTTTGCACTTTCTGCCATCTGTAAAACAAAGATGGGTCACAGAAGAACACATTAAATGAAATAAAGTGCATCAAATGTGTTAGCTAATAAGCAGCACAATAACATACACACAAAATTGTATCTCCCAGTATGAGCCTAGCCAAATTTTAAGATCCTTGGGTAATGATTTTCTCTTGGGATCAATACCAATATAGACCCATTTAGAATAGAATAGAATAGAATAGAATAGAATAGAATAGAATAGAATAGAATAACTTTATTGTCATTGTACATTGTACATTAGTAAAATCTGGAACAGCTCCTGCGCCAAACTGATTTGGGAGTCACCAACAGTCTAGTGGTCAGTTTAGAGGTCTAGATAGTCTGAATCAATGCCACTCCTTTAATGGACAATCTGAGACCCAAAGCTGTTTTCCAAAGTCGCCTGTATATTTCATATTCTCACTGAGCTCATCTATTCCCTCTCTTCTAGCAGGTTGAATGAGATAATTATTTTTTTAAAAATCAGACAACCATCTACTTTGTCTCTAATAATAATTTTAATAATAATTAATAACTTATTAATAATTATTAACTGCAAAAGGCCACCCTACTGGGATCTGCACGCATCATCCGAAAATACATCACACAGTCCTAGACACTTGGGAAGTGTTCGACTTGTGATATTTTGATACGAAATCCAGCATATCTATCTTGTTTGCTGTGTCATAATAAATTAATAACTTTATTATTATATCCCACCACCACCTCCCCAAAGGGACTCAGGGCAGCATACAAATAGCACAAGGAGCCTAAAAACAACATAAAAGTAAATACAATGTAAAATACAATAAAATAAAACACATGCAACATATAAAACATCAATTCAGACTCAATTAAGCTGAGATTCTCTAATCGTTTCTAGAAAACTTCTCCATTGGTTTGTTTATTCCATTTGCAGTTCATCAACATTTTTTTATCATGGCAGAAGCAACCGCTTCTGGTGTGGGAGAATTTACTATCTACAGAGACGTTGCCCAAGGGACGCCTGGGGGGCTTCTCTCATGTTCCCGCAAGCTAGAGCTGACAGACAGGAGCTCACCCCATCTCGCGGATTCCAACTGCCAACCTTCAGGTCAGTAGCCCAACCTTAAGGTCAGCAGTTCAGCTGGCACAAGAGTTTAACAATTATGCTTTATACATATTAAGTATTGCACTGATTTTCCTTAATGCCTTACCTCCACTTTGAGTGGGGGATACTCAAAGTTGAAATACAGTTCCTCCATGAACTTCTCATTTGTTTCTTGAACATCCGCAATAATATTGATCTTGACCAGAAGTTCATCCTCTACGACCATCAATGTCTTCATGTAAGCATCAGCTGCTATTTTCAGAGGGATCTCAATAACTGTACCAAAACAAAGAAGAGACAGCTAGAGAGAAAAATGTTCTGTAACACAAGTAAGTGTCTGCTTACAGATGCCTCTTACTATAGCATGACTCCTTTTGTTTGTGAAGCAGAGATATCAGGGAAGTGGGAAAAGATTAAAAAAGAAAGCGAAGCTCCATTCATTATAATGATGTTTCGCCAATCCCAAATGGAAAGAAATACAAATAAAGTATGAGAAGAATGAAGAGGATATTGCAAATAGAGGACCCGGCAGGGTTGTGCAGCTATGAGGGAGAGACTCACTTGATATGACTATGAAATCCACAGATCTAGTGAAATACTATGCATACTTGCGTATAAGTTGGTGGCCGTTTTTTTAAAAAACTTATCATCATTCTGCTCCATCCCAAGTGCCCAAATAGCCCTGCGTGCTGCTACATTCAGCTCAGGTTGAAAAATAAGTTCCAGTTTTGGTAAACGAGGAATAATGGAAGGGAAGTGTGTTTTGCCTCTGCTGCTTGTCACTACCGTGTTTCCTCGAAAATAAGACAGTGTCTTATATTAATTTTTGCTCCCAAAGATGCACTAGGTCTTATTTTCAGGGGATGTCTTATTTTTCCATGAAGAAGAATTCACATTTATTGTTGAACAAAAAAATGAACATTTATTATATACTGTACAGTAGTTGTCATTACAAACCAGCATAACCAGACAAACTGTGAATTCTATCAAGAATTTCTTGTTACTATTATTTCTATATACAACACTCTATAGTACGTACATTTACCGATCCTGCATGCTCTGGTGTTCTCTTTGGCAGGCATGCTTTCAAACAAAAACTTTGCTAGGTCTTACTTTTGGGGGAGGCCTTATATTTAGCAATTCAGCAAAACCTCTACTAGGTCTTATTTTCTGGGGATGTCTTATTTTAGGGCAAACAGGGTATATATACACTGGATCCCTAATAGAGGCAGTTTGCTTTCCTTGCTTTTTCTCCAGGCTGTATTCTGTTCTTTTTCCTCATTTATTTTCCTTTCCCTACCTGTATTTGTGTAGCTGCAGACATTTTAAAGACCAGAAATACAATCGATTCACCCATAAATCGTAACTCCTCAAGCAAGCAGACCCTCTTCTATTTAGCTCTAAGTAGCGTATATACTTGAAGATAAGCCGAGTTTTTCAGCCCTTATTTATGAGCTGAAAAAGCCTCCCCCGGCTTATATTCGGGTCAAGGTCAAGCCAGCAACGGAGCCTGGAGGCCACAGTATGTTTTCTTTTCCAAAACCTCCCTCCTCTGCTTCTCCTCCCAGGCTGGTTATCATATTTTTTGAGAGAGAGACAGAGAAGAAGTGAATGTTGTCAAAAGCAAAAGGAGAGTGTGAGAGAAACCCTTGCAAGCCAGATTACATGGGTAGAAGGGGAAGGAAAAAAAAGATATTCTTGCAAATATGCACGATTCATTACTACTATTACTACTACTATTATTATTGCAAGAACATTTGAGAGAAGTTTTAAAAAGCCTTTTCTGACTACTTTTAGAGTTTGAAAAAGGGAGAAAGAAAAGAGGTGGGAAAAGGCAGGAGAAAAGAGGACAAAGTTGTTTTTAGGGGGGCTTTGCTTGCATTTCTTCCTTGGGTAAATGCATGCCCCAAAGCTTCTAAATATTTATATAGATGTTCCCCCTACAAATACATTAATATATGAATTTTCTCATTATATGTTTACAGGTCTTTGCAAATCCTATGTAAATATAGATAACTAGAGATTTCCATGTACCTGTATATCTGTTCCTATATGTATACATTAATTTTATATATGAACTTTATATGAATTTTACCCTCACATGTTTGCAAGTGCAGAGGGAAAATGTGTGTATGCGCGCATGCACACACGCACACACAGATGTCTAGATAGATATAAACATTGATAAATCGGGCTTGCAAATATTGCAGGAGGAAAATGCACATAAAGAGAGGATTTGCAAAGGTTTCAGGGGGAAATACACATGTGAAATTAGTATATATAATGATAGATCTATATCTAGCTCTGCATTGTTTATGTAGGCATTATATGTTTGCCTGTTACTATGTTGGAAGCTGGCCTGAGTCCCCAGGGGGAGATAGATAGGGCAGGGTACAAATGAAGCTGTTGATGATGATTATTATTATTATTGTAAAGTTATTGTTGCTTTTCCACTTATAGAGTTAGTTTACTGTTTTTCTTTGAAATACAGTAAATATTCAAAACATTTAACCCACTGATGCCTCAATTAATGTAATTTTATTTTTGAAATTTACTAGTAGCTGCTGCATTTCCCACCGTCGGCTTATACTCGAGTCAATAAGTTTTCCCAGTTTTTGTGGTAAAATTAGGTGCCTCGGCTTATATTCGGGTCGGCTTATACTCGAGTACATACCCTCTATGTTCCCTCTATGCATTTTGTAAAAGAAAGGAAAAATTTGGTTATATGTGGTGACCTATTCATCCTCAACATATCCATGGATCAAAGCAAAAGCCATAATTTTGGCCTCAAAAGCTGCTCTTAAATTATACATGGGGTTGCCTTATCTAAGAGTAGGCAACTTTCAATATAAAAAAGGCAATACCTTTCCTTGTGGTAGGATTGTATACACACCTGGCTTGCCTTCTGTTTTGATTGTCTGCTTCACGGTCGCAAGGCTGGCCTCTACATTCCCAGTGTATGATTCCAGCTGGCAAGAGGCAGCAAAGTTGATGGTCCATGTACCCAGAGAATCGTTCCTTACAACAATATTCAGCTCAATGGGTTGCCCAGGCCATAGTGCTTGGTCCCCTTCCGTCCCAAGTTTTAAGTCAGATTTGACAGAATCCTGGGCAGATGGGTCTTCCAAGGTGCCCAGATTGCAAGACTGAAGATAGCAGCAAGCAGTTTCCACAGCTTTCCTTTCCTCAGGAGACTCTGAAAAAATAGGAAATGGGAAAGCAACCAAACATGAAATCATTAGCTACAACTTCATTTGCTACTTGTCTGTTCATTTTACTAGGATTAGCAACCTACCCATCCCTCAAAAACTAAAAATACGCCATTATCCACAACTCTAGGTAAAAGATTTCATATGTATGTCAATCTTATCTCTAAGGATTACAATATGACCTAATTGCAAGTCACAGATAGAATAGCCTCATTGAATATATTCCTAAACTGTTAGTCAAGATTTATCTTGATCCTTACTCTATTTGATTCAAGTTGCCATATTACAAGTCTGATTTCAAGTCTGGCTTTTGGATACCACCCCCATTTGATGGGATTAGGGGTGCACACAAGTGGAAAAACTGCAAGATAAAAATATGGTTTTTTTTAAACTTAAGACAGTGGTTCTCAGCCTGTGGGTTCCTAGATGTTTTGACCTTCAGCTCTGAGAAATCCTAACAGCTGGTAAATTGGCTGGGATTTCTAGGAGTTGTTGGCCAAAATACCTGGTGACCCACAGGTTGAGAACCACTGGCTTAAGAGGACATCTCTCCAGGAATCTCTAGGTCATCTAGCATAACTTTGTGGTCAACTTCTGCTACACGTTCTTCACAGAATCATGCTGGAAGATCCACAGATACGTAGAGAAGAGTTGTATCTAGGAATCTCTAGGTCTTCCAGTTCAGCTCTATGGCAGAAGATGGCCATATACTCATGCTAAACAATGTACATATGCCTAAACAGAACGTATTAATTCATAAATATTCAAATCTGCAATAGTGAAACCTGCAAAGGCTGAGAACTGACTATCATGGATGTGCATGACTCAAAAAACCCCTGCTTTGTTTGTCTTAATGACATTTGTGTGACTGCCGTTTTGATTCTAAAGTGTTTTGAAAAAATCGTAAGAAGTCCAAGTCAGATATATTACAGAGTTCTGAAAATTTACGAAGTTTTTTGTTATATTATTTGCCCATTTGTGTCAATGGGGCACTAATGGGGCTCCTCCCTCCCTCAGTTTTGGGGCTATCAGGATGAAACTTACTACAATTACTACAATGTGTGCTACTACAATTGTAGCACACATTTACCACTCTAAACCCTCCAAGTTTCAGAACATTTAGCTCATCCACTAATTTTTAGGATATTTTTGAAGTTTTTACGAACAACATTTTTTTAAAAAAATGTTTGTACGGGGGAGGGGGCACTGTGCAGTTTTTGTAACACAGGTCGTGAGTACGGATTTCATGCATCTCTTATGACTTTCAACCCTCTTACGATTTTTTGCACAGCCCTACTGACTATATATGTTAAATGTCTAAGCATATGAGGTGTCCGCCATGTTGACTTCACACATCATATTTAGACCTAATACATTTTTCGTTATTATTGTAATTCTGGCCATCCCACTTGAAAACATTTAAGGGTCCATAAAAAACCTAGATCAGGCAGTAAAAGCAATCCATAAATATTCTGCATTAAATCTCTAAGTTATGAGTGCATATGGGAAATAATTCTAACTCCTCTGACACTATGAAGTCAATGTCACAGTCACCTTCTGGATATTTGTACTGATCCGTGATGTCTTCCCGGACGTTCTTCCCAACGGCTTTGGTGCTGATGCTCTTCCCTATCACCTTGGTTTCTTCGCGCAGCTTGATGTATTTTTCTTCGCCCCCCTCATTCTTTACAACCCAGTAGACCTTGTCTGCATTCACTTCAGCAAACACAAACTTAGAGTCATAGGGAAGATAGACTTCTCCCTTTTTTATTGCACTTATTGGCGTAGGGCCACACTGGTAAATCCCTATAGAGAAGAATGAATATTAATTTATTTTTGTCTCCATCTGTTTTGAGAGTCCATGTGCCTATCATTTAGTGATAACACGTCTCTTCAAAATTCAGCAGCAGGAAGATAATAGCAGTAATTTAATTAAACGCTACAGTGTCCAATTTGCTGTTTCCCATTGTCCCACACATCTATATTTACTGGTGCTTGTTATCTACAGTGTTGCACATTTATGAAAGTACAACCTTTACGGACCTTTAATAGTTAAAAAGCATGAAAGCTAACTGGTAACTAAACTGGGAAAAGTGGCCATCACACTGTATTAGACACACAAAATATCACTCCGTGGGTTTGTTAATAGAGATAAATAAGCAAATCAAGATACATCTTACACATAACTGGGCATGGAAATATATGGTGCACACTTTGCTGTTTGCTGCCAGAAATTATGTTGAACTTAAATACCCACGTAAACAAAATTAGGATATGACTTGCTTTCCAAAGGTTACTAATGATACTCCCTTCCCCATTTTTCATAATTTCTATGTTCTCCTGACATTTTAGGATTCAAAGTTAACTCAATCACCTCTTGCTCTGTTGGGTGCAAGAGTTGCTCAATGATCCTAATTTATTTTGTATTTTCACAAGTGATAGCCATGGTTACAACTTCCATTCTGGTAGATACTGTCAGGAATCTTGTTTAATTTCTCAGAAACAGAGGCTAACATTAGCTGATGAAAAGATTTCCATCACTTTGTAAAGCACAGTCTCTCTGCCAAGAGAGATATCTTGAGGTTAAGGCCTAAGACAGGGGTCCTCAAACTTTTAAAGTGGAGGGCCAATTCACAGTCCCTCAGACTGTTGGGGGGCCGGACTATGATGAAATAGTCCAAAATTAGGATTGTTGTTGTTGTGTGCCTTCAAATCATTTCAGACTTGGGTCAACCCTAAGTCTAAAGTTTAGGACAGGGGCCAGGGTAGATGACCTTGGAGGGCCACATCCGGCCCATGGACCTTAGTTTGGGGACCCCTGATCTAGACGATCTCATAAGACCATCTAGATGGTCTCATAAGACCATAGGTAATGAAAGGGACCATCAAAGGCCATCTAGATGATCTCATCAGGCCATCAGAAGACCATAGATAAGGAAAGGGACCCTCAAAGACCATCTAGATGGTTTCATAAGACCATAGGTAAGGAAAGGGGCCCCCAAAGGCCATCTAGATGATCTCATAAAACCATAGGTAAGGAAAGTGACCTCCAAAAGCCATCTAAATGGTCTCATAAGGCCGTAGCTAAGCAAAGAGACCTTCAAAGACCATCTAGATGGTCTCATAAGACCATAGGTAAGGAAAAGGACCCTCAAAGGCAATCTAGATGATCTCATAAGACCACCAGAAGACCATAGATAAGGAAAGGGACCCTCAAAGACCATCTAGTTGGTTTCATAAGACCATGGGTAAGGAAAGGGACCCTCAAAGGCAATCTAGATGATCTCATAAACCCATAAGTAAGGAAAGGGACCTTCAAAGGCCATCTAGATGGTCTCATAAGACCACAGGTAAGCAAAGAGACCTCCAGAGACCAGGTAGAATTAGGTCAACTCTAAATCTAAAGTTTAGGACAGGGGCCAGGTCAATGACCTTGGAGGGCCGCATCCGGCCCCCGGGCCATAGTTTGGGGACCCATGGCCTAAGACCTTGCCAGGAAGCTGTTAGTTCACTTTAGCACCAAAAGTGGGGACTCTATGGGCTTGAAGCAGCTGTTGGGAGTTGCACGGAATACCAAACAACCCATTATTTAAAATAGTGGATATAATGAAGATTTCCATTTAACCAGTTTTTAAACTAAAATGTAAACTTTGACTTGCTTGTGATCAAGTCCTACCTTGGCTCACTTCCTGAGGTGTGGCATCAATTGCCTGCCAGCCATCAAAGCCCTTTGGCAGATCTGGCCTTTTCATCCAAACATCATTCCACACGTGGAAGTTCCTATGGACAGATAAGGTTCGGTGGTGAAAATAGAAAAACCTAATAACTGTAGCTTCATATGTTAAATCAATCTACTTTGTGTTCAGAGGTGTGGTCATTGTGACCCTCCAAATACTTTTGGACAACGGTGACTCCTATGATACCTCACTATGGGTTGTGCCAGATAGGGGTGGATGGAAACTGAAGTCCTAAAATCTCTGAAAAGGTGGGAAAAGTAAGGACTTAGCAAAGTTTAATGAAAACACCAGAGAGTGGAAGAAGTTGCATCAATTGTCATATGAATAAATTTCATCAGGCTGTTGTTTCTTCAACCAAGTGTCCTCCAGGTTGAAGAAAGATGAGAAGTAATTCATCTCTCTAATGTCTTGGGTAGGGGTAGATTCCTGTCCTGCTATCTAAATTACTTGTCAGAGATGTCTCAGATTGAAACTGGAACCTCCCACATGCCATGTCTGTACTTTCCTAAGCAGGTTTGAAAGAGGTAAGTGGCTTTCACGGTGCTTTCAGTGGAATCTGCATCAGAGGTTTTAGAGAACAGAGGAGAAACAGGAGGAACATAACATTGTAATCAATGTGAGACTGGCATCCTCTTAGTGACATGCAAAGGCATAAGATATTTTAAGAGCTGTTCGACAGTGGAATAAGCTGCCATAGAGTATGGTGAAATCTCCTTCTCTTAGGTTTCTTAATCAGATGGGGATTGGTTGGAAGTGCTTTGATTTTATACTTCAGCCTGGCAGGAGGTTAAATTGGATCACTCTTGTGGTTTCTTTCAACTTTACCAATCTGTGAATCTACCCTTAGCAAAGCCCACTTTGGACTCAACTCCATTGTCTATATTAGTCTATGGGATTACAGCCAGATTCTCTTCTACGCCTTCCATTCTCCACTAGCAATGGAATGGGCAGGGCAGTCGGAGGAGCGGGGTAAACAGATCCTGGATCTACATTGCCATATAGTCCAGATTATCAAAGCAGATAATCGACATTATCTGCTTTGAACTGGTTTATATATATGATTCTACACTGCCATATAATTCACTGCAAAGCAGGTAATCTATACCTCACAACCTCTGAGGATATCTGCCACAGATGTGGGCGAAATGTCAGGAGAGAAATCTTCTGAAACATGACCGTACAGCTCGAAATACTCACAGCAACCTAGAGAATCTGGATTTTATATGTCAGTATAGATGAGACCCGAAGTGGTGAGAGTCAAGCTATGGTGGAGTCCTGTACACAGAATTCTTTTACTGTGCTTGACCATGGAGGATTTCAACCTGATACCTGTACTCATGGCACCAAAGAGAGATAATAATGGCAGGTATATGAGGTATATCTGTTGAGTACGGTTGTATGAGGTTTGGAGAATAAAATGTTTCAAGTACCAGGGAAGAGCAACTCTATTTACTAGGCATGTGCGATCCATAAAGAATGGTTCTAAACTGTGTTCAAAAGTAAGGCGCTTTGTTTCTGATGTTTTTTTCCAAAAAAAATTCGGGTAAAAATTTTGTAACTTAACAAAACTTACAGATCTTCATAAGTATTTCATTAATGTCAACTGCAATTGCGCAATAGGGAAAACATCACTGGCAGGGAGGATACTTCAGGGGCTCCTCTCTCCCTCATTTTTGAGCTATCCTGATGAAACTTGCTACGGTGGTAGAACACATTTACCACTGTTAGTCCACCAAATTTCAGAATGTTTCACTTATCTATGGATTTTTGGCAATTTTTTTAAAAAAAATTAAATCAACATTTTTAAAAAACTACAAGAACTAGCTCCTTGAATTTTCTATCCAATGACACAAGATAACAGGGGATCATTCCCCCCAACTTTTAGAAATACTAATACATCTACTAATTTTAGGGATTTTTTTTTAAGTTTTCAGAAAAATGAACTGTTTAGGGGGAGAAACAATTTTCTCTCTCCTGTCCTGATTGGTGCATTCTCATTCTGAGGCATACTGGGAAATGTAGGTTAAAGCAGAACCTTTTGAATTATTTGACATAGGGCTGCTCCCCTTCCCAAACTACATATCCCAAGTTCTGTGTATTCCCAAAATGCAATTCTCCCTGTCTGCAAGCGAGAAGCAAGCCATCATGAAGTCTTCAATGGAGAAGCCATTAAACACAGGGAGAGAAATGGCAAAGGAGGACAGGTATGGTAGCTTTAACTTTTTATGCTTCCTTTCACTAGTAGTATTTTGCTTTTGTTGCCTTGCACTAAATGAAACTGACTGGCAGCCTTCTGAGCTTTACAAAACACTAACAAAAAGGTTTTGGGGGTCATATACGATTCTTACATTTTTGGAGTGGGCCATGCTAATGCTTCAACTTTCAACTTAATAAAACTTCCAAATTCTTCCGATTTTTATGGGTCATTTGCACATGCCTACTATTTACCTTTTTACAAGAACAACTTTGATACAACTTTAACTGCCATTGCTGCAAAATCCTGAGACTTCTAGTTTTGAGATATATTTGGAATTATTTGACAGAGAGTGTTAATGCTTGTAATGAAGTATGAATTTTGGTTTATAGATGTTATGTTTGATTGTGTGTTTGTGTTTTAAAAGGGTAAGTATTATAGTTATTACATGAAGGGAGTAGCCAACGTAGCGTTCTGAGGCTGGTTGCCATAGAAACATAGCTTCTTCTGTAGAAATTTAACTATTTCGAAGCTAGCAAGAAAGGGGCGGAGCTAGCTGGATGAAAAAAGAGGGAAGGTTTTAAAAAGAGTTCAGTCTGTGATCGGAGGAATCACAGGGAAGTTCAAATCTGAGTCTGTGATCGGGGGAATCACAGGGAAGTTCAAAAGTCAGTCTGTGATCGGGGGAATCACAGAGAAGAGACTGGTTCCAAGTTAGGGAAACCAGGGAAGCTCAGATATCTAGTTGTGTCATATTAATCAAGTCAAGTGACTTGTTTGGGGTTATTGGTAGAATCTGAGTGATAAAAGGAAGCAATTCCAGTTAGATCAGAAGTGTTCAGTTAATAGCATCAGTTGAAGGAATAGGAAAAGGTTTAAACTGCTCAAGGAAAGGAGAAAGTATTTTGAAAGTGGATTCATCATATGTTATTATTGCAACTGTTGAAGAAAGTGTAACTCTAAGTGAGAAACTACATTGAAACCACTGAGCTCTGTGCCTGAACAAACTTGTTATTGTTCTTTCAATCTCCCAACCTCAGTTGCCTATATTCTAAACCAAGTTACACTACCATCTTAAGTAAAGAAGAAGAAGAAGAAGAAGAAGAAGAAGAAGAAGAAGAAGAAGAAGAAGAAGAAAGTAAAAGGTCTTATCCCTGCATCTTTGGTGGTTGCATTGTCACAATTTGGTGTCAGTCGTTATAAATTCTCCACAAATTGGTGGCAGCGGTGGGATAAAAAAGATTCCCCCCTGCCTGAAAGAGCTTTAGTCATTATTAATTCTTCACAATGCCTTACCAAACAACTAACCCTGGGTTTCCAAAAGATGGTAGCTAAAATGGTATTCAAATGCTATAACTATTAGGCTTGATCGATCCATGAAAAATTTGATTCTAAACTCGTTTCAAAACTAGAGGGGGCAGTTTTTCGTTTTTGTTGCTAATAACGAATTTGGCCCCCAAAATTTTTCGAAATTAACGAAAATTAGTTATTTTCTAAATTAATTCGTTAATGGCGGACGCGCATGCACGGTGGCCCAAAAACAGCCCGAAGGGGGGGGGGACTTAGGGGGCTCTCCCGCCCTCATTTTTTGAGTGATCTTCTTCAAACTTGGTACAGTGGTAGAACACATTTAACACTGATAGCTCACCAAAATGTGGAACGTTTCCCTTATCCTCTGATTTTTGGCAAATTTTCATAGCTTTTATAATAAACCTTTTTTTAATAATTGCAGTAATCTGTTCCTGGTTTGAAAGTCTTATTTCCTGTTAAATTGGGTTGTCTTTACTGTGAAAGTCATTGTTCTACTTCAGAAACTTTGTTTTTGTGGCTGAAACTTTGTTAAATTGGTGTGTGTGTGATATATATTGTGTGTATATATATATATATAGTCCCTGCTTGTGTGTGTGTGTGTGTGTGTGTGTGTGTGTGTGTGTGTGTGTGTGTAGGTAAAGGTAAAGGTATCCCTTGACGTTAAGTTCAGTCATGTCTGACTCTGGGGGTTGGTGCTCATCTCCATTTCTAAGCCCAAGAGCCAGTGTTGTCCATAGACACCTCCAAGGTCATGTGGCCGGCATGACTACATGGAGTGCCATTACCTTCCCAGAAACACCCAGAAAATGGGAATTCCAGACAGGAAACAATCAGGGCCAGCTAATACCTCCCAACAAAGGATTCCCCCAGGTAGGAAGCAGCCAGGCTTTGAAGCTGCAAGGCTATTCAATGCTAATCAAGGTGACCAATTGCAACATTCACACTTGCCTCCCACAGACAAGAGTTCTTTCTCCCACCCTGGACCTTCCACAGATATATAAACCCCACTTGCCTAGCTTCGCACAGACGTCAAAACCTCTATGTCTGCTACAGATGTGGGTGAAACGTCAGGAGAGAATGCTTCTGGCACATGGCCATAGAGCCCGGAATACATACCACAACAGTGTGATCCCGGCCATGAAAGCTTTCGACAACACAACCACAGTATCCATTCAAGTTCATGTAGCGTGGTATGGACTGGAGACCTGTATTGGGGGGAGGGAGGGTGCGAATCTGGGCCCCTGGGAGTCGTAGTCCTCCCTCCCTCCCTCCCCGGGAGCAGCCGAGGACGGGCCTGGCCCACACCCCCTCGCATCCCGGGCCTCTTCCTTCCTCTTCCTTTTGTTATTTAAACTATATATTGTGAAATTATGGTGTGTTTTTTTTCATGCGTGTTCTGTGTTCAAGATAGGGAGACCAAAGAGGAAAAGCAAGGGAGGGACGGAGGCCCCAACACTTCCGGCTCCCATGCGAACTCCCCCCTTGTGTGCCTTGGAGGGTGGAGCATGCGCACTGGCTCTCCCTTTCTCTATGGCTCTTTTCAGGTCGCTTGGGAACCCGAAGTGCCTCCTCCCTTTGCCTTTGTGTCCAAGAAGGAGAGAAGGACGTTGCAAGGTTTGCATTGAGGGTGTTTCTCTGGTGGGTTTGGCTTGGAAGGGGGCTCATTAAGGCCCAATTAATTAATGCACTGAGCTGAGGCGAGGCGGCGGCGGCGGCGGCCATTTCCCCCCTCCGTCTTCCTCCTCCTCCTCGGCCTCCTTCCCCCTCGCCCCCTCCCATTGGCTGAGCCTCCCATTGGCTGAGGGGCAAAAGGAAAGGAGTTTGGGTGCTTTGCAAAAGCTTTTTTTTCTTAACAAAAAAACGAAGAAATTAGAAAAAACGGCCTCTCGCGATTCGAAACTGCGATATCCAGACGTGTGGACAACCAAGGTTCGATATTGCTTCAAAACAATCGAAAATAACGAATCAATAACGGTAAACGGGGAAAACGAATTATTTGAGCAAGCCTAATAACTATATAAGATGAAAGAGATGTAAGTTTCTTCCCCAGTTTCACTCTCTTGCACTATTTTTGAAAGAACACCAGAGGGCTTCCTGACCTTTGAAGGAATGCTTTCAGGAAGCTCAAGCAACTAAATTAAGAAAGGAATCAACTGAGAAACTGTGAGAATTCTAGAATGCTTAAAACGGTTGAACCAAAATGCATTTTGGAAGCATATGACTCTCAGCTTCTAATTTTTCCTACAACTGAAAATTTCAATAAATGATCAATGGTATCAAAATGATCAGTGAGTTATAATCTGGTTACCAAACAGAGTCTTTTGTTAGATTGTTCAATTTTTCTCCCTTTTCATTCAAGAAGACATCAACTTTTAGATTTTCTTCTGTATCGTGTGCTGATGCGAAATTGGTCACACTTCTGGCTGGAATCCCCAAACAACGCATAACTGAAATACAGATACATAAAGGCATCAACTCTAAATTATAGTTGTTTGCATCTTGGTTCTGCAACATCAGTTCCCCGTTATAGCTCATTAATGATTATATCAGGCAGATTTCTAAGAGATTGGGCTCCCTTCCCAGTTGAACCTGTGAAACTGGTTGCAGTGCTCACAGAAGTTAAATGTTGGAAAGACCTGGATTGTAGAAGATCATGAAAAATAAGTTGAACCCGGCAAGATCAAACCAGGAATCAATTTAGTCCAACCATCCTGTTTTCCAAGAATGATCAACCATGTTTGTTTGGGCAAACTACATTAATATTTTTCCAGTCATATTTCCCAACACTTGATATTCCAAAGTATGATGCTTCTGGTCAATAAAGTTTCATTTATTATTTTCCATTAAAACATTTGGGGGAAAATATAGCATAGAGAGACTACCCTTAAGATGTATATCTTACCTGTGGTAAGGACTCCAGAGAAAACCCAGCACTGGCCAAACAGGACACTTTTTTGGGTTTTGTAATACTGTTGCAAAATTGGCACACTTCCTGTCCAGGCCAGAGGAGAAGTACCACTTGTATATTTTCCTGACCAGCTTGCATAGAGCACTCCACGATCGTCCTGAGAATTAACCTATGGAACAGTCAAAGAGAACACAAACTCCTGACTTAACTCTTATACCCTTTCCATTTTGCCAACATTCTTTGAAAGCTGACTCACTGTGAGATTTAACAACTGATGGATAAATAATCCATGGAAGACATGTTGGACACTCAATGGTCAGAGGTGGAAACTTGTATTATTCAAATAAACAGAGTGATGCATGTGTTTGGGGAAATTATAATTCTGAATCTTTCAAGCTGATCTCATAGATTAGTCCACATTCATGGTTAGCTTTTACTGATTCATTGGATACACTCACAACATATATCCTTCCCACCTAACAATATGGAC
The DNA here is from genome assembly GCF_035594765.1 of Anolis carolinensis. NCBI lineage: Eukaryota > Metazoa > Chordata > Lepidosauria > Squamata > Anolidae > Anolis > Anolis carolinensis. Next base: position 65,355,022 of record NC_085846.1, read on the forward strand.
AATGTATGAACGAAACTTAGAGCTAATCTTCTTCTCTTTCTTATTCTCTCACTCTCTCTCCTTTTCTCCCTAAGGCAGTGGTTCTCAGCCTGTGGGTGCCCAGGTGTTTTGGCCTAAAACTCCCAGAAATTTCAGCCAGTTTACCAGCTGTTAGGATTTCTGGGAGTTGTAGGCCAAAATACCTGGGGACCCAAAGGTTGAGAACCACTGCCCTAAGGACTGCAATCTATTTAGAAGATTAATTATTTCTTGTGGAGACTTTCATGACTTTAACCAGAAATGGAGCAACATGAGAAACCTGGCAAGGACAAAAGCCATATAACAGCCTTTTTGGTATTTTGTTCATCCCTTTTTTGGGCCAACTTCAAAGCATAGAATACATTAAGCAAGCTTTCTTCATCAGGCAAAGATGCTAAAAATCATGCAGGAGAAAAATAGTGTTCCCTGTTCTAGACCAGGGCTTCTTTAACTTTTTACACAGAGACATTTTTAGTCAACCCTGGGTATATACAGTAGAGTCTCACTTATCCAACATAAACGGGCTGGCAAAATGTTGGATAAGTGAATATGTTGGATAATAAGGAGGGATTAAGGGAAAGCCTATTAAACATCAAATTAGGTTATGATTTTACAAATTAAGCACCAAAACATCATGTTATACAACAAATTTGACAGAAAAACTAGTTCAATACGCAGTAATGCTATGTAGTAATTACTGTATTTACAAATTTAGTACCAAAATATCACGATGTATTGAAAACATTGACTACAAAAATGCGTTGGATAATTCAGAACGTTGGATAAGTGAGTGTTGGATAAGTGAGACTCTACTGTATTTACGAATTTAGCACCAAAATATCACGATGTTTTGAAAACATTGAGTACAAAAATGCGTTGGATAATCCAGAACGTTGGATAAGTGAGTGCTGGATATGTGAGACTCTACTGTATAGATATATAAAACAGGTATGCAAATCAATCATTTATTGATAATAAATCAAAGAAATTGATTTAAAGTAATTAAGAATTGTTAATTTGACATAAATATACATTTATCATTTATGAAAATGAAAGCAACTTTATATTAGTCTTGTGCATTTGTATAGAATCACTATCTGTTTCTGTTTGTTTCATTTGTAAGGCCCCATTTTAGGTTTTGAATGCCTCTCCCAAAAATGGGCATCTTTCCGAATGAGTCTTTTCATTCCACATCTGAAAATACAAACATTTTCATCCCATTGGTGGCAATAGGTGGGCTTCTCAGGCTTCCCTTCCCTTTTATCAGGGTTTGCCACACTTTCATCTGGGGAGTCAAAGGGCTGGGGCTGAAGACACCCCCACTTGCACCACTGCTGAGGTCTCTTCATCAGAGATGGTGGACCCACGGTGGGATCTTTGGTGCAGGGCTGGGTCGTGACGCTTTTGCTGGCTTGCTGAGGATTTTCCTCCATCGTGTTTGCTGGTGGCCTTGCTCCGCAGCCGTGTAGGCCCAGAAATACACTGGCAGGCAGGGCCGTAGCCAGAAAAAAATTTCAGGAGGGGTTTTGAAAATTTCGGGGGGGGGGGAGGTTTAACCCCTAGCACACACCCCTCCCCGCTACAAACCTGTCAATATCTGCTTGAAATAGTGCCTGGAGGGACTCTTAATGTTTTGTGTCTCATAGACTTAGCATGGGGATTTGGTTAACCAGTTAAAATTCATGAGTAAACCAGGTTTTTTTTATAACCTGAAAAATTTCGGGGGAGGGGGTTTGAACCCCTAAACCCCCCCCCCCCCCCCTCGCTACAGGCCTGCTGGCAGGCATGGGCACTTTCCACCTGCACACCACACACACAATCTCATTGGAAAGAGTGTGTGTGGCATGCAGGCCCAAAGCGCCTATGCCTGCTGGGGCCTACAGCTGAGTGCCAAAAATGAGGCAACCAAACATTTACCATTTCCACTTTCCTTTCATTTCACTATTATTTTTGAATCAGAGGGGGGTGTACCATATCATGCCATCCAAATGAAACAAACAGTATTACAACACAAATTAAACGGCTGAAACGGTTACCGGGCACACGACTACTTTGTATACTGATGAGATGGATGTGTTTATTTTTACATAAAGAATTAAATCTTGGTTGAAAATTTGATACTGCAGGATGTAGAGCATTCTCAGCATTTTACATACCATGCTGACATGCTTGGTTGGAAGCCTCAAGTAGCAGTTGAAGCATTTGCTGCATGTAGTTGCTTGCTAACAGGTTCATGTAATTGTCTAAAATAGCCACTAGGTGGTAAGCTACACACAGTTAGGAGATGCCAACTGAGTTCATGACCCACAGTTTGAGAAACTATGTTAATTTGTGAGTCTTTCCCCCATATGGGGTCCACTTCGCTCAATATTAGGGTATTGAAAAAGATTTCTGAACATGACCTATGGCAGTTAATGTGGTATCAAACTTCAAGAAACCTGAAATATGGATATAACCTGTTCACAAGAATGTATTAAAAAAACATACCAAAGCTGACATAGTCCGGGAGATGATGACAGGGTCTTTTCTAGCATTTGGCTTAAGCTGGCTCTTGTCCAGAAGGTACATGCAGCAATCCAGGATGTCTTTCTCAAACTGTGATAGGGAGACAAGTTTGATCACTCTTTCAATTGTTCATTGCTAGAGAAAAAAATCCTCCCTTCCAAATAATACATCAAACTGCTGTTGAAATGTACTTTTCTGATAATCCAGTTTTTAAAAAAGAAATGATTTTTTAAAAAGTCAAGATAATACTAAACCAGAGTACCTAGAAATCTTGACATTTGCTTCCAATAGCAGCAGAAAGGATTTTATAGCAAGATCATGACCTTTGAATAAATAGTTTGAGACTCTTAGTACATAAAGCATAATGGACATCATGCCAGCTATATCTGATTGTATCACAATTTCTCCGCACAAAAAGAAACTATGCTTCTGCCAAGATATGCCCCAAAGAAGAGTTTCTGCAGAGCAAGGCATTTGGAAATTGTGTTTGTAGCACTCTCCTAGTAGTGTACAACAGGGGCCACGCTGGCATAATGGGTTAAGCCCTTATTCTGCTGAACTGCTGAACTGAAGGTTGGCAGTTTGAATCCATGAGATGGGTGAGCTCCCGTCTGTCAGCCCTAGTTCCTGCCAACTTAGCAGTTTGAAAACACTCAAATGTGAGTAGATAAATAGGTACCGCTTTGGTGGGAAAAGGAAAAGAAACACGCTCCAAGCAATCTTGCAGCCACATGACCAGGAGGTGGCAATGCAGACTCCTCGACTTGAAAATTGAGGGAAAAGCACCTCGCATAGTCAGAGATGAGTACAGCCTCCAGAAGCCAGAAATGAAAGGAGAAACCTCATCCTTCTTTGTATGTGTCATGTGGTTGTAAAGGCACTGAATGTTTGCCTATGTATGTAAATGCTGTAATCCGCTCTGAGTCCCCTTGGAGAGAAGGGCAGAATATAAATGAAGTGTGTTGTTGTTGTTGTTGTAGTTGTTGTTGTTAGAAGGCATGGGCCGGGCTGTGGCGCAGGCTGTTGAGCAGCTGCTGCAATAAATCACTCTGACCATGAGGTCATGAGTTCGAGGCCAGCCCGTGATGGGTTGAGCACCCGTCAATTAAAAATAAAAAATAGCCCTGCTCGTTGCTGACTTAGCAACCCGAAAGATAGTTGCATCTATCAAGTAGGAAATAAGGTCCCACTTATAAAAGTGGGGAGGCAAGTTTAGCTAATTTACAACTTGGAATGAAGAAGTGCCATCAGAGTGGATGATGAAGCAGCTGCTCCCCCCTGTGGCCAGAATTGAACATCCCCTCAGAAGAAGGTTAAATTGCCTCTGCGTCTGTCTGTCTCGGTCTCTGTTTGATGTGTTTATGGGCATTGAATGTTTGCCCTATGTGGGTATAATGTGATCCGCCCTGAGTCCCCTTCAGGGTGAGAAGGGCGGAATATAAATACTGTAAATAAATAAAAAATAAATTAAATGTTAAAGGGTCATAGAATCATAATGTCTCTTCTCGCCACCACATTATTTTACATTCTAATTTATTCAAGTCAATTGAATATCTGGGCATGCTTACGTCTGAGCAAAAATGAGAATATGTACTTTTTACCTGTCCAAAATTCCAAGGCCTTCCCCGTATACTTTTTGTTGATCCAATATAGATATAGCCAGTATCATTGAGCACATACTCAGTTCTTTCATCATCATCAGGCAGGAAAACAGAATCCGCTAAAGCAAACACAGAAGTGTGTGATTACTATTTTCTTCTTTTTCATATAACTGACAGTAAGTCTGGATGGAAAGTAACATGCTTATGCTTGGCTGATCATGCAAGTGTGACTGTCAGGCTATCTGATCTAATTCAACTGGAAAGTCTTTTCACACCCTCTTGTCAGAATTGGGTCTTGTGAGGAGTTGCAGGAAAAACAAACAGCATCACCAACTAACAGATATGCACAGGCTTTCAAAGTGTGCCTCCCTCCGTTCCAGAACTTTTCTCTGCAAGTGTTTCATAGAAATCCTTGATAGAGACTGCAGATGTAGCATCTCAGCCAGTTTGATAGCTGTAACATCTTTTCACATATTATTACTATTTGGGACTGAGGAGGAAGAAGGAATGGAAAGTTGCAGAAAAACAGAACCCGGTATGTGCCAGCTGGAAAAGCTGACCACTTTTCAATTAAAATTGCAGTTTTTGGCCAGGAAAGGGGGGAAAAAGTCCTGGCAATCATGCAGGAACTTTGTGGGTTGTTCTTCTTCTCCCTCTTCTTCCTGCACCATTTTCCAAATGGGACGTGAACTTCCATTTTCATTTAGGAAATTGGCAAATTCCCATCCTATCTCTACTGTGTTTACTTTTTTTTTTTTGCAGAACTGCTTCCTCTAGTGGTAAAAGGCATCTGTTTGCTATGGAGCTCCCATGGCACAGTGGATTAAACCCTTGTGCTGGCAGGACTGAGGACTTGAAGGTTGGGTTGCTCTTTTTTGTGACAGGAGCAACCTGAGTCGCTTCTGGAGTGAGAAAATTGGTTGTCTGTAAGGACGTTGCCTAGGGGATGCTGCCCGGATGATTTTGATGTTTTTACCATCTTTGTGGGAGGCTTCTCTCATGTCCCCGCATGGAGCTGGAGCTGACAGGGGGAGCTCATCTGCGCTCTCCCTGGGTTGGGTTCGAACTGGCAACCTTCAGGTCAGCAACCCAACGAGGTTAAAGCCTCGTGACTTGAAGGTTGGGTCGCTGACCTGAAGGCTGCCAGGTTCGACTCCCACCCGGGGAGAGTGCGGATGAGCTCCCTCTGTCAGCTCCAGCTCCATGCAGGGACATGAGAGAAGCCTCCCAGAAGGATGGTAAAAACATCAAAACATCCGGGCGTCCCCTGGGCAACGTCCTTGCAGACGGCCAATTCTCTCATACCAGAAGCAACTTGCAGTTTCTTAAATCGCTCCTGACATGAAATAAAATCTGTTTGTTATGGCACATTATTTTCAACAACTATATATCTTCCATTTAGGACCTCATCACATTGACCGAATCAAGCATCCTAGAACGCTTCCAGCCTGCTTCAGGGATGGAGCCCCATGCCTGCCATCACACAACGGGGATGCTTCCCTCCTTGGATATTTTCATCCAAACATGGGAGCCTTCCCATGTTGTACTGGCCTGGCCCTAATGGAGCCAGCACACTTCTGCCCAGTTCAGGTGGTGCTTCCCGTGCTATGGGGGAAGTGTTGCTGCACCGCCTGCTGTTTCACCACACTTGCTGACAAAAACAGCACCAGGGAGGCTCCCCGTGAGATAAGATCACTAATGTCCATTGTATTGTAATTGGTTGTTGGGTGGTAAAACACAAGCTTGATTTGCGGGGATGATTAGAGCTTAACGGCTCATCAATTCCCAACAGTTATGCCAGCCACATGACCTTGTAGGTGCCTACAGATAACGCTGGCTCTTTGTCTAAAAGTGGAGATGAGCACCAACCCGATAACGACTTAATGTCAGGGGAAAACCTTTATCTTTTACCTTAATTTACTTTTGCATGCGTATCTTGTCCAACAGTGCTTCCTTTCACAAATACTGTGCTATATGTAGCAGAGCAGTTATATTCCATTATCCCCAAGAAAAGTCAAAAAAATTGAGAGGCTAATAAAACCAGACCAAAGGCCAGATGCTTATGAGAAGCATCCAAGCTGCTCATAAGTGCTACATGCTTCCAGCAACTACTAGAGAGAGGTGCACTGTCTCTAAAATGGAAGTAGTATGTTATAGTTATTACATTGTTGTGTGCCTTCAAGTCATTTCTGACTTAAGGCAACCCTAAAGAGAAGGTTTGTCAATGACTTCCTCTGAGGTTGAAAGAGTCAGCGGGTCAGCCAGTGGGTTTCCGTGGTAGTGACAGAAATTGAATCAGAAATTACCTTCACACCAGGGGTTGAACAACAGGTAGAAATGTTCATTACAGCTATAAATGCTAGCCCCAGTGTCCACCTTCACAACGTATTTTCCAATAATGGCATCTGCTGGACTGGTTACAGCTATCAGGCACTAATGAAAAAACAAGGGCATGATAATATTACCGTATTGATTATATTTCCTTATCCTTCAAAATCCCCATTGCTTGCTGTAAATGTGAATATATCATAGTCTAACAAATGCCACACAAGATTTAACCACAGTATGTGTGAAAATGAGCAAGTATGAAGAAGCGATGAATGTGTATAAGTGTGAAAAAAAGAAAATGAATGTCCATGGTTTATGTGTAGATGTGGATAGATGTGAAAAGTTGAGCACCCCTTATTCATAAGGTTTGGGATCCAAAGTGTTTACGGTTTCAGATTTTGTTCTGGATTTTGGAATATGTGTTGTTGCTGTACGTAATGAGATACCTTGGACTTATAAAGCAAGTCTAGACACAACATGCATTTATGTTTCATGGACATTTTATATGTATAGCCCAGGCTTGGACAAACTTTGGCCCTCCAGGTGTTTTGGACTTCAACTCCCACAATTCCTAACAGCCTACCGGCTGTTAGGAATTGTGGGAGTTGAAGTCCAAAGCACCTGGAAGGCCAAAGTTTGCCCATGCCTGGTATAGTGAATAGATAATTTTATACACAATATTTAATAATTTTGTGCATGGAAAAAAGTTTGTGTACAAGGAACCATTAGAAAGCAATAATGTAACTATCTCTGCCACACATGTGGACAGTTTAGGATATGGGAATTTTTTTGTGTACCTCCCAATCAGGGCCGGACTATGGCGTAGCTGGTTAGTAGCCAGCTGCAATTAATCACTACTGACCGAGAGGTCACAAGATCGAAGCCCAGATCAGATTAAGCTCCTGACCATTAATAGCCTAGCTTGCTGTTGACCTATGCAGCTCAAAAGACAGTTGCACCTGTTGAGCAGAAAATTTAGGTACCGCTTTATGCGGGGGAGGCTAATTTACCTAATTTACGACACCATAAAAACTTCTAGCAGCGTGCAGAAAGCAATGAGGAAGTACTCCATCAAGGAGTCGGTGTCACAAGTAGACAATGGAGCAGCAGATCCCCTGTGGCCGGAATCGAGCATACCCTCATGAAACCAGAAGCTGGGAAATGTTAAATTGCCTCTGTGCCTGTCTATATACTGTATATACTTGAGTATAAGCCTAGTTTTTCAGCCCTTTTTTTAAGACTGAAAAAGCCCCTCTCGGCTTATACTCGAGTGAGCGTCCTGGTTGGCTTATATTTGGGTCAGCTTATACTCGAGAATATATGGTACATTTATTAATTTTCTCTATTATTATTGGTATTATTACATTTATTATTTTTCTCTATTGTTGTTGCTACTATTACATTTATTTTGCTCTATTTTTATTATTATTATTAATACGTTTATTATTTCACTCTGATCTTATTATTATTGCATTTATTATTTTCCTGTATTTATTATTACATGTATTATTTTCCTGTATTTATTATTATTATTATTACATGTATTATTTTACTCTGTTATTATTAAAAGGATACATAAGCACATTTACATTGAAGAAGATGAGAATAATGATTTAATCAGAGTTGGACAGCCTTATCTTAAATTTGAGCTTTATGTAAATATTCAAAAAACATTTAACCTACTGATGCCTCAATTAATGTAATTTTATTGGTATCTATTTTTATTTCTGAAATTTATCACCTTTGGATTATACTTGAGTCAATGTTTTCCCAGTTTTTTTGTAGTAAAATTAGGTGCCTCGGATTATATTCGGGTCGGCTTATACTCGAGTATATACGGTGTGTTGTAAGTCTAATAGCATTAAATGTTTGCCATGTATATGTGCATTGTGATCCGCCCTGAGTCCCCTTCGGGGTGAGAAGGGCGGAATATAAATACCGCAAATAAATAAATAAATAAATTTTGGATTATGGATTTCCAGATGAGAGATGTTTAAATTGTATTTGATAATTTTTTGAAAATTGCTTCTTCTTCTGTTTCTCAACAATTTCAATTGTAACTGTGAAGTTCTTGAGCAAAGGAGCAAATTTGCAGCAGCACATGTTCCCAAATGTTCAGTGTTATATTCAGCTTTCTTTAGTCCCATGTGCATTTCCTAGTACCATGAATATATCATAAAAGGAAAATATAGAAAGACTTTCCCTAATGGGCAATTTCAATTACTTCAACCAACTTTTACATGATGAAATCAAAATCAATAAGTAAACTAATGGGACCTTTCAAGACAGGATATGTACCTCCTTCCCATTTGTTTCACAAATGTTTGCATGCCATGATTGATTACGTTGCTTGGATCTGGTATTCAACCGCACAAGACTTCCAGCGGACTCCATTGGTTTTTCACCTAGAAAAATACAAAATCGCAAAAAGTAATGTTAGCAAATTAAATGACAGAACGACTGAATAGTAGCCTTTGGTTCCAGTCTAATATATATAATGCTGCCACCTAAGACCTTCTATAACACTGTGAATCCACTTGAACTGCCATTGACGCAACCTATGGATTGCTGAGGATAGTTAAAATTATCAGCACTCCCCTTTTTTCCCTTTTTAGCCATCTGTAGAACTGTTCTCAATTTTCTTCACCGTCCAGCTGTCATAACTATGTGTTAAAATAGGAAATATGATGGACTGGACCATACAAACGTTAACACTCAACAATACATTTTACACTTCAGGATTCTATTTAGTTCCTTCACAGCTGCCCTTCCAAGTCTTTGTCTTCTTCTGATTCAAAATCCATCTTAATTTTGATTAATAACTAAGCCAAGGTATAGACAGTTTCAAACTATTTCGTATGCCATGGATGATTACTTTGCTTGGATCTGGTATTCAATCGCATAAGAGTTCCAGTGGATTCCATTGGTTTGTCACCTAGAAAAAAACAAAATCACAGAAAGCAATGTTAGCAAATTAAATGACAGAATAACAAAGTAGTAACCTTTGGTTCCAGTCTCCATCTATAATAACTGCTCTAATATAGATAATACTGGCACCTGAGGCCTTCTATAGTACTGTGAATCAACTGCCATTGATGCGGCCTATGGGATACTGAGATTTGCAGTATAGAAAGGGATAGAATTCTCATCCCCCCCCCCCAAAAAAAACCCCCCACTTTTTTCCTCTTTCTAGCTGTTTGTAGAACTGTTCTCCAGCACCATATCTCAAATGAGTCAATTTTCTTCACTCTCAAGCTGTCACAACCATGTGTTAAAATAGGAAATACCATGGCATGGACCATACAAACCTTAGCACTCAACAATATATTTTTACACTCCAGGATTCTGTTTAGTTCCTTCACAGCTGTCCTTCCAAATCCTAGTCTTCTTCTGATTCAGAATCAGTCTCAGTTCTGATTAATAACAAAGCCAAGGTATGGACAATCTTGAACGATTTCAATGCCTTTAAATCAGCTACTTTAAAAAGACACGGCATAGCCATTATTTTTTGCTTTCAAAACTGTCTTTCCATTGGGTTGCTGTGAGTCTTTCAGGCTGTAAGGCCATGTTCCAGAAGCTTTCTCTCCTGAAGTTTCACCCACATCTATGGCAGGCATCCTCAGAAGTGTGAGGTATGTTGGAAACTAAGCAAAGGAGGTTTATATATCTGTGTAAGGTCCAGGATGGGAGAAAGAACTCTTGTCTGTTGGAGGCAGGTGTGCATGTTGTAATTAATCACCTTGATTAGCATTTGATGGCCCTGTGGCCACCAGGCCTGGCTTCTTCCTGTCTGGAGAATCCTTTGTTTGGAGGTGTTAGCTGTCCCTAATTGCTTCATGTCTAGAATTTCTTTGTTTTCAGAGTGTTGTTCTTTATTTACTGTTCTGATTTTAGAGTTTTTTAATACAGTAAAACCCCGGTTATCTGATTTAAACAGGCAGACTGAATCTCGGATACACTGATTTTTCGGATAACCCGATCTGTAAGCCCAGGCACCTAGCGGAGGGAGGAAACTTCTCCCTCTGGCAGGCGTTTGGACCCAGGGAAGTGCGAGGCGTGCCGCTGCCTAGCGACACATTTTGCGCTTCCCTAAAGGCCTAAGCGCCGGCCGAAGGGAGAAGTTTCCTCCCTTTGGCCGGCGCTTGGACCCAGGGAAGTGTAAGGCGTGCCGCTGCCTAGCGACATGCTTCGTGCTTCTCTTAAAGGCCCAAGTGCCGGCCAAAGGGAAGAAATGTCTCCCTTTGATAGGCGCCCCAGCCCAGGGAAGCAGGCCACAATCGCAGGCCCCTTCCAGGACGCTTCCTCCTCCCTCTCCCACTCCTCTCATGAGAAGGAGCTCCTTTTCGCGAGAGGAGAGAGAGAGGGAGGAGGAAGCGCCCCACCTCTTCCTCTCCTTTCGCATGAAGGACCTCCTTCTCACAAAAGGAGAGGGAGAGGCCGGAGTGCTCGTGGCCTACTTCCCTGGACTGAGCCCTCGCCCCTTGGGAAGCAGCCCATGAACGCTGCTAGGCAGCGGTGCTCATGGGCTCCTTCCAAGGGGTGAGGGCTCCTTTTGCTGGAGAGAAGGAGAGGGAGGGGGAGGGGTGCCCCCGGCGGCCCCTTGGATAATGCAGAGCCTCGGTTAACCGGGGTTCTACTGTACTGGTAGCCAGATTTTGTTCATTTTCATGGTTTCCTCCTTTCTGTTGAAATTGTCCACATGCTTGTGGATTTCAATGGCTTCTCTGTGTAGTCTGATATGGTAGTTCTTAGAGTAGTCCAGCATTTCTGTGTTCTCAAATGCACTAAACGCAGCGCCCAAACACAAATCAAGGAAGAGGAAAGGCACTGCAAACTACTTCATCCAGAGAATTCAGCCATAACAGAGCACTTGATGAACCAACCTGGACACAGTACATTATTTGAGAACACAGAAATGCTAGACCACTCTAACAACCACCATGTTAGACTACACAGAGAAGCCATTGAAATCCACAGACAAGGGTTCTTTTTCCCACCCTGGATCTTACACAGATATACGAGGGTTATCCACAAAGTAGGTTACGTTTTGGAATTTAAAATGAACAAAGTATAGGAGAAAACATTTACCATATGCAGTTGAAAGCCACACCCAAATACCACATCTCATGTAGTCGCCATTCAAATCTAGGCACTTACCATAGCGATGAATGAGCTTTGCAAATCCTTCCCCACTAAATTCTGCCGCTTGCATCCTCAACCAGCCGGTCAGCCCTTCCCACAGCTGCACAGTGTCGACAAAACGCTGTGTTGCCAGCCACGTCCCCATTGTTGGAAACAAGTGGTTGAGGGCACAAGCGGCAGAATTTAGTGGGGAAGGATTTGCAAAGCTCATTCATCACTATGGTAAGTGCCTAGATTTGAATGGCGACTACGTGAGATGTGGTATTTGGGTGTGGCTTTCAACTGCATATGGTAAATATTTTCTCTTATACTTTGTTCATTTTAAATTCCAAAACGTAACCTACTTTGTGGATAGCCCTCGTACAAACCTCCCTTGCCTAGTTTCCAACATACCTCACACCTCTGAGAATGCTTGCCACAGATGTGGGCGAAACATCAGGAGAGAAAGCTTCTGGAACATGGCCATACAGCCCGAAAGACTCACAGCAACCCAGGGATTCCGGCCATGAAAGCCTTTGACAGTACATAGCTTTTGCATTTCCTGACTTGACTTTCTTCAATATCGTTCCAAGTCTTAGCACCATTTTATTCACATTTCAATAACCTTGTCTTGAATCAGAACTTAGAGGCCAGTCGGAATGGAGCAAATCTTTATAAATCTGCTTAAACTCCTTTGCATTTTCTCACAGCAGATATGGAATCTATGAATGACAGGTGTTTATGCATCTCACATCTTATGCTAGACATATTTTAAGGGACCAAATGGGGACAAGATTGCTTACCAGTACTGAGCTGCAGGATGACATTGTCATTATCATTCAGCACTCTGTTAAAAGACAACTTCATACTGAACAACTGTCCCCGTCTCGCAACCAGGCTACAGTTGTCATAGTCATAGGTATGATGGAGACAGACATTCTCTTTTCGGAGGAAATCAACTCCAACAGCCTTCAGAGGACCTCCTGGAAATAAATAACAATATTTGTTCTTATGTAAGGAAAATTGTATTTTCAGTCCTCCCACTTTCTGATTTATACCCTTTACAGAAAGACTGGCATAATGGTTACTTGGGGGAAATGTATATTTTTATGAACAGTATAACCAGGATGGACTATTGTCTGTTTGCCTGGTAACCTTGTTTGTTTCTTCCATAACTCTTTTGAGGAAACACACATGATGGCCAAGATTGAGTGGTGTACACTAGTACACCTTACACTAGTAGAACAACATTTTCTTGCATTTCTGCTTCCTAGAGCTCCTGAGAATAGATCAGAGCTCTAATGGGGGAGGAGGGATCAGTGGAGAGAGGCTTGCAGTTATTCTTCAGTAACATATCTGCCCAATAGATAGGGGACTACTGCTGGGCAACCTTGGGCAAGTAAGCAAGGTGAATAAGCACTTAAGGCAGTGGCTCTCAACCTGGAGTCCCCAGTTGTTTTTGGCCTACAACTCCCAGAAATCCCAGCCAGTTTACCAGCTGTTAGGATTTCTGGGAGTTGAAGGCCAAAAACATCTGGGGATCCCAGAGATCCACTGACCTTAGGGCAAGACTGGTGTCTTTGGGATCAGAGAGGAAGGGACTCCTGCTTCTGTGGGCCAGGAAAATACTACAAGTAGGCTTCCTAGTCAATGTTGCATAGAGAACATTTGGACAACTGAAGAAAGCAGTGAATTCTGGCAAAACAGCAGTGTTCAAGGACGTGCCATTCACCAGTTCTAGAATATTTGCCATGATTTATTCCTAGGTCAAAAAACAAATATCTAACCATTGGGAGCTCTCCTGGAGTAGGAAAAAGACCAACAAGAAATTTGCAATGGTCTCCTCAATGTTCCAAAGTGTGGTTCAAAATTTATTAAAGATAAAAATACATTTTTTTCACCAGTCCCCCTTTTTTTGTATACAAAAAAATATGAGTTTTTGCCCGTACTGGTGCTCTAGCGAGAAAGCTTCTCTAGGCATTTTCCAGGTCCTCCACTCCACACTAATTCTATAGTATGCTTTGGCTGGAAGTCTAAGACAGCATTCATTTCAAGTAAGAAAAAAGGGTTCCAGGCTACACAAAAATCACACTACGTGAAGGGTCCTGGAATGCTTCTCTTGTGTACTTCATGAGCTTCTATCTATCACTTTTGTTTTTGTGTTTTGTGATTCGGACTGTACCTTCAAATGATATCAGATTGATTAGAACAGGGTAAAGTTGTTCTACATAAATATATGGTTTCCAGAGATTGCAGTGGACAGATAGAACATGTAGTCTACTGTCAGAGTCACAGATGTATTGGATTAAGAGCTTCGGAATTAAATATACATTGCTATTGGACACCACAACTCCCCAAATCACCCACCGCCCAGTATGACCAATGACTATATTGGTTGGGAAAATCTGAGAATTGTCTTTCAATTAAAGAAATATTCTTTTTTCACTGCTCTTTGAAACCTACTATGGTGCCAACACAGAGAACAAAAAACTAAATAACAGTGGCACACACATGTCATTCATTTTTGTAGAACACGGACAGAGGGGAAAATATATGTTTAAATATCCAATTGATAGCACTATGATTTTACATTTCTGTTTGATAAAAAGAGGGTGAGTCTAGAAGACCCATGGTGTTCAAAAAAAGGAAGAAAGAGGGTAAAGTGGTTTTTTCAATCTGTTCAAAGGCAATTAGAAGTTCAGAGATTTATGGGGACAAAAAATCTTGGAAGACTTAAGTAAGACATTGCTTTCTTACTGACTAATACCAATTTGAAAAAAAAGACTTTGCCTTGTATAAACCAACTAAAGAACAAGAGAGTCTTCACTATGTAAAAAATTCACACCTAATTTTATGTTAATGTCTTCATGAATCAATGATGTAATGAAACTAGCTGGCATCCCCCCCCCCCGATGTGCAATGGGAAGTTGCTGCCAATTGTGAGAGAAATAAGGTTAAACACTGTGAACGCCACCCACTGTATGACTATCAGCGTCTTCCCAATTGACTTAAATCAAGGAAAAGTTTCATGAGAGCCACCACTCCTCTAAATGTTCCTCCAGCAACAGCAAGAATATCCTGGTGGCAGCAAAATCGGGCAATTCCAACTAGATGGCTCCCCGTTACTGTCTTTATTCAGGGACAAACCAAGGATGGGCAACTTGGAAGTCCCCGAACAGACTCAAAAGTAGAGTTGCCAGATCCAAAGACAACCTGGCAAAATGGCACTACCTAGAAGAATCCTCCACCTTGTGTGACTGTGGAGCAGAACAAACAACTTAGCATCTCTATGCTTGCCCACAATGCCCTGCCTCATGCACGGAGGAAAACTGTTTAAAGCTACAGACAATGCAGTCACTGTTGCCTGTTTTTGGTCTAAAACTATTTAGCTGCTTATGATCCCTTTATTTTATCAGTTTTAAACTTATTTATTTATGCAATTCTTTTGACATGAAATAAGTAAATAAATGATGTAATGCTGTTTATCATAGCCAGTCAACAGAGCTTTGATGTCAATACACAACGTTATACATTCCTGTTCACACTGCTGTACTTTAGAAACTTTTTTCAAGTTCTTTTTCTCCATTCTTGCAGAAGGATAAGAATTAAAGGCTGATTGATTTCCCATTTTTGGAAGTGTTTTTTTTTTATTCAAAAATTTTCTGTAACATAATGAAACTGGCAAACCCATTATGCAGATAATTCCAATGTTCTTGGAATGCCCTAGAATATTTTAAAATACATTGGACTACCTGTGTGAGACTAAAGATATTATGTAAAGATATGATGACCTGGAGGTTAATGTGATGGGGAACGACAGGAACAAACAGGCAAATACTTTTTACCAGCACTGAGAGCAAATGTATTTGTCATGATTAAGTAAAATAAATAGCCAGCAGCAAATGTGAATGCCAGTTAATTGAACTTTCAATCCACCATACTGTTTACAAGAATGATAGCCTTTTGTTTTGACTCACGGTAGTTTTAAAGTGGAAAATCCTTGGCTCTAAATGAAAGTAGCGAATCAAAAGGTAGATTGTGTGGTTTATATCTGTCAGTTAGCAGAAGACTTTCTTTCCGGCTACTGTTTATTACTACTATTTGTTTATTTATTATTGCTGGCAGCATGTTAATGTCTGTCTTTTCATCTCTATATGGACTGAAGGTGATGGTTGTCTCTTTTTAAACAGAGATTGAAACCAGCAAGTTTCAATCTCGTTGTTGAAAAGAAGGGATGGCCCTACCCAGCTCAGCAAAGATTGAGCGAAAGTGTCTTCACTTTGGATGCCTTCAATCATTTTTGTGTATCTTGTCCTTTTCATGAACTTGGCCCAAAGAACCTAGATATGTGACCTCCAAAGTTAGCTTGAACTTAAACATGATGAATCATCTAAGGTATGTGGTTAAGTTGTTATAGATGAGAATGCCTACTTGTGTCTTGGGAATTTTTCTCTAACTGGTTGCTGTAAGGTATAGAAGACTCATGTACATTCACTAAACTTGTCAATTCATGCACAGACTGTGTAGTCAGTGTGTGTATTTGTGAGTTTCTTTTCTGATCAGGTTTCAAGTTTCTTAAACAGTTCTGTAGCTACTTGTAGTGTAATAGTTACTTTAACTCATGTCACCATGGTCTTAAACCAGGAGTTGGCAGTAAATTGATCAGGATCCATTAATATAACTGTTTACAGTGCATTAACAAGCACTTCTTAATTTTAAAATTAGATTATATAAGTAGAATATAACATTTCACATTCAACTAGAGAATACGAAGGAAAAAACAAAAAATCCACATATTTACACAATTGCTGTATAATCTGTATTCTTAGCTTTTTCATTTCTATACATTTCCGATTTTCTGTGCTCCTTCCAACCTTGGGCAACTGTTGCATGTGCAGTTTCTATAATATATTTTACAATTTTGGCCCATTCTTTATTTTCATCTATACCTTCTATTTTCTAAGTAAAAATTTTTATTCAACTCTATTTTTATTCATTATATATCCTCCCTCTCAGTTTTTATTTGTTTATAATTTTTTTGTAACTTATCACAATCCCATCACATATGTATGAAGGTTCCTATTTCAGGTGCAGGCGCAGAGCCTTTTCTGTTTCTGCCCCTGCCTTATGGAATGCCTTGCCGCCCTATATGAGAGCCATGCGTGAGTTAGGGCCTTTTACCCTAGCACTCAAGACATGGCTCTTTACTAGAGCTTTTAATCTATTTTAATTTTTATCAATATTTGTATGTATGTATTTTTATCCTTTACAATTTTATCTTGTAAATCGCCTAGAGCATCGTGGATGGAGGGCGATTAATAAGTAATTAAATGATGATGATGATGATGATTTCACCACATTTATGCCAACATGTTTTCACGTGCTTTTTGTAATATGGGCTAGCTGATGTGGGGATTGATACCTTTTTGTATTCCATTGTGTTTCCTTAATCCTTAGGTGTTTAATTTTTTTTAGTTTTATTTATCCAGTATATGATGCTCTTCTCATTACTATTTAATTCCTCTTCCCACACCTCAATCAGTATATGTTTCAAGTCATATTATTTTCTTACTATTCTCCTATATACAGATCCCACAATTCCTTTCTTCCTCTTTATTCTCCATTTTAACATTTGATCTAAATCTGCTTCTGGGCTTTCCTTTCTCTTCCATGCTTTGATCCTCTGTGTTATTCCATGCCATAATTACCAGTTACTTTGTCCACACTTGTCTTTTAACTCTTCCCAATCTTTTATTATTCCATCAGATTTTAAGAGGTCATCAGTGTTTATTAGTCCACTTTGTTTCATATTTAACAAGCACTTGACTTCCAATTAGTTCACAATAGCAAATATTTAGTGCCATGACTGATTTTGTGTCAGACCTTTGTGACTAGGCTATTTAAATCAGTGGTTCACAACCATTTTTTTAAACCAGAGACCACTTGACCAGGGGCCACTTTGACCAGGAACCATTTTGACTAGGGACCACTCTCCAACATTAGTACCAAAGGGTTACAAATCAGATTTTGGTGAACTTTAGATTCAGTTTGGTTATTTGAGGTGCTGATTCAGAAAATTGCATTGGATAGACCACATCAGCTCTAGTTTCTGATACAGAATATATGCCATCCAGTAGTCACCATCTGCTTACCTACAGAAAATAATATTTAATAATCCAATGCTGATGTGATCTATCCAATGCAATTTTCTGAATCAGGACCCCAAATAACCCCAGAAACAGGCCTCAAAATGAAAATACCAAGGTGCCCCCGCTTCCAGGCAGCACATGGAATGGTTCCACTCAGGGGGAAGGGAGAGGAGGAGAAGCAGCAGTCAGGAGGCTTGTTGTCGCACCTTTGGTGGGTAGTCAACTTCTTCCCTCCCAACATCTTTGTTGCCTTGGCACTATAAGAAGGTTTCACAAGACCAGTTACTCTTATTGCAACAGAGTAGTAATGGTGAGGCCGCGAATCATATTTTAGTTCTTGAGGACCACTGGTGGTCCATGGACCACAGGTTGGAGACCACTTGTCTAAATAAACCAATAGATTTATTAAATTTGTTGCTAGATTGTTTTTCCACTCTTTTTTTCCTTCCTATACCACCCTTGTATATTACATTACTTGCGATATGGAACTTCATGCCACAGTATTACTTAAATAGGCAACTATTTACAGGTTATTACATATTTTTAAAAAAATATGACTTTACAGCTCTAAAACAGGGATGAGTTCATTGGGATATTAATGGGAAAGGGCAGACTTAAAATTATTCCAAAGTAGTTCAGCCCTTCATGTTGTATGTGCATCAATGCAAATGACGCTGACAATTATTGTATTAGGGTTGTTGTATGTCTTTCGGGCTGTGTGGCCATGTTCCAGAAGCATTCTCTCCTGACGTTTCGCCCACATCTATGGCAGGCATCCTCAGAGGTTGTGAGGTATGGAGAAAACTAAGCAAAGAGGTTAATATATATCTGTGGAAAGTCTAGGGTGAGAGAGGTCAGTGTGAATGTTGTGTAGTTAATCACTTTAATTAGCATTGAAAAGCTTATCTGCTGTCTTCTTCCTGCCTCTGGGGCATCCTTTGTTTAGAGTCGTTAACTGCCCTTGGTTGATTCATGTCTGGAAATCCTCTGTTTTCAGAGTATTGCTTTTTATTTACTGTTCTGATTTTTGAGTTTTTTAATACTGGTAGCCAGATTTTGTTCATTTTCATGGTTTCTTCCTTTCTGTTGAAGTTGTCCACATGCTTGTGGATTTCAATGGCTTCTCTGTGTAGTCTGACATGATAGTTGTTAGAATGGTCCAGCATTTTTGTGTTCTCAAATAGTATTCTGTGTCCAGGCTGGTTCATCAAATGCTCTGCTATGGCTGATTTCTCTGGTTGAATTAGTCTGCAGTGCCTTTCATGTTCTTTGACTCTTGTTTGGGCGCTGCGTTTGGTGGTCCCTATGTATTGTATTAGGAATGTATTAGGTTAAGGTAAAGGTTTTCTCCTGACGTTAAGTCCAGTCGTGACTGACTCTAGGGGTTGGTGCTCATCTCCATTTCTAAGCCAAAGAGCCGGCGTAGTCCATAGACACCTCCAAGGTCATGTGGCCAGCATGACTGCATGGAGCGCCATTACCTTCCCACTGGAGCGGTACCTATTGATCTACTCACATTTGCATGTTCTCGAACTGCCAGGTTGGCAGGAGCTAGGGCTAACAAGCGGGCGCTCATTTCGTTCCCGGGATTTGAACCTGGCACTTTTTGGTCCGCAAGTTCAGCAGCTCAGCACTTTAATGCACTGTGCCACCAGGAATGTATTAGTTAGATCTAATATTGCCATTAAAACATTACTCCTGAAGAAAGAAAACAGGAAAATACAAAGATGCTATAGGAATATACTGGGCCAAGAATCCTTTCTAAAACATTATTTGCTCACAAAACTTGCATGATTGCTTTTTAAAGGGAATTACCAGCACCTGTCTTCTCAGTTAAATAAACAAAAAGAAGGAAATGCAGGGTATTAATTTGGCAGTGGGAAAAATACATAAGAAAGGAATTTCTTTTCTGTAGTTAATCATCATGCATACTTTCGTCATCAAAAACCATGTGCTTTGTCACTGCCAGGCAAAGTCCCTTATGGCAATTGTACTCTCAGTCAACAAAAGTGTAATTCGCAGCCTTCTAAGGTTTCAGATATGCTATTTTGGCTGCTATCCACGTACCTTGGACTTAGCCTCACTGAGAACAATTGTGGGAAGGTATGCACAGACCTTTACTATGAACACAATTGTAGTGCAAAATAATAGTTGTTTTCTTTACAATTACCATCTTTTGTTCATTTAAAAAAAAAACCAAGGGATCCATATGATTTCTTTGTATATAGTTGCATACTGATGTTTTTTCGTATTTTCCTCCCCTATTTTCTCAGATATTATTTTATTTAATTTGCAATTAAACAGTAGCAGAGGCAGTTTAGACAGTTTTTGGAAGAAAAAAAAGACAATAACACTGTACTATATATCACTTTCAAAATCTCTTCAAAGGTAACTTAGCTTTCTAGTAAACATAGCAACCTATGCAGAATTCTTGAACCACTCCACTATTCTACTGTATACCAATCTATACATTAATAAATACATATTACCATGTGGCAAATTATACATTCCTCTGAAACCCTAAGAAAAGAATTCAAGTCTAAGAGCCTAAGTGTCTGATAATATTAATGGTAAACATATAAGACTATTTAAGCTATGTAGCATGAATTTCTGGATTCTTTCAGGCTGGAGGTATCAAATCAGAGCAAACAGGATGAAAACGACACAAGTAGAGCAAATATTTCTTCATGTAACTCACCAGCTTGACTCATGGTGGCTTCTGGGCTTTGCTCTTGGATGTTTTGAAAAGGCACAAGTGTTATGCACCACAGGTTTTCCTCAAGGGCTGAAGGAACCTTCTCCCTTTTATCCGCTCCGTCGAGGTGTCAGAATGTGCCTGGTCAGTGGGTGGTGTTTGGAAAGAGGGAGTTGCTGAAGCATAAAATAATGACTTAAACGTCACACGGAACCTAAAAAATAGCTGTAAGAAATCCATCAAACATAGCTTTGACAGGTGGCTTATTTGAAATGAAAAGGAACCTGTGAACGCATTCTGGTTTTTTTCACCCACAAAAGGAAATGTGGAGAATCTAAGGGTCTTGGTTTCCATGTTGGTGGGGTGGTTAATACAATCTGTGTTTTGGTCTGAATTTTAAAGGAACTGTCCATGTATTGAATATTACCTTCAAAGTAATTTCAGCACCTTGGAGAGCTCACTTAAAATCTTGGATAAAACACAGAAAATATTCTCTACATCTCTGAGATGGAAGCCACTAGCTGCCATCTATTGGGGTCTTTTCCATACTAGATCAGGGATGTCAAACTTGTTTTCCTTGAAGGCCACCTCAGCCTTATTTATGGTTGCCTTCAAAGGGCTGTTGAATCCATGAACAAAAAATCCATGGATACAGAGGGCGAATGTAATTTTGATTTACATAATAGTTGGTGCTCTTTAGTTTCTATCTAGCGGGTCGCTGTTGCCCGCTTTTGGTCTAAAACTATTTAGCTGTTTGTGATTATTTTATCACTTTTGGACTTGTTTGATGCGCAATGCTTTTGACACGAAATAAATAAATAAGTTTCTATCCAGTTTGGGTCACCAGGTATTATTGAATGACAACTCCCACCACTTTTGATTATCTACCATCTTGTCTGGGGATAATGAGAATTGCACGTCAACAGCACTTGTGCTCTGAGTTGACAAAAGTTTAAAGAGCATTTTAATGTCAGACATCATAGCCACAAGCCATTAGGAGCCTCCGGTGGCCTAGGGGATAAAAGCCTTGTGACTTGAAGGTTGGGTTGCTGACCTGAAGGCTGCCAGGTTAGAATCCCACCCGGGGAGAGCATGGATGAGCTCCCTCTATCAGCTCCAGCTCCATGTGGGGACATGAGAGAAGCCTCCCACAAGAATGGTAAAACATCAAAACATCCAGGCGTCCCCTGGGCAACGTCCTTGCAGATGGCCAATTCTCTCACTCCAGAAGCAACTCTGGTTGCTCCTGACACGGAAAAAAAAATAGCCACAAGCCTTATATCTAAATTTAAATCCCACTATCTTAAGTAAACAGAGCAAGCTGCATCTTTCCAGATGTTACTGTATCACAACTCCCAGCAGTTCTAGTCATGATGTCTAATGATGAGGAATACAGGAATTGTAGTCCAACACTGAGGTTCACATAAAATGACATGGTGGGCTGGGTTTGGCCCATAGGCCTTAGTTTTAAGGCATGTGCATTAGATGATCAGGAGGCTGAGTTGCATTCTGTGGGATCCTGAGTTTTGTAGTCTGGTGATGAGTCAGAGCTCCCTTGTTGAATATTTGAAGCACCCAATTCTAAAAGGAAAATCCTAGGGTTCCATAGGATGGCAGTTAAAGGGCAATTGTAATATTGTAGTCATTTTCTAGGTCTTCTAGTGTGATTCTATGGCATGCCTCTACAAATTGCAACATTCACACCTGCCTCAAGCAGACAAGAGTTCTTTATCCCACCCTGTGTTATAGGTTGTAGAAATAAATAAATAGAAGCTTTACCACACTATCTGCACCAAGATGTACCCTGCAGTATAATAAAGTGTCATTCAGGCATGTGAAACAAGTAGCAGTATCTTTACTTCAGTTCAAAAGATATAGCAGGGCAACAATATATACATCAGTCTCTCTGAATTCACACAGAGAACAGAGGGAATAAACTGTCCCTTTAAACAGTCTTTAAATATGCCTCATTTCCTTATAAATAATCAGGCTTCAGAGAATTGGCAGCCATTTCCTTCCTGACCATTTTCAGTCAGCACTCTCTTCACTCTCCCAGATGAAAGTGGCAGTTAAAACCGTTTGTCTCAACAGCAAGCTAGAGACAGCAGCCAATCGGAATTCTGGCTCCTGACTGGCTCAGCCAATCAGCTGTCGACATATACCTTTCCAGTCAACCCATTAGATCATGGTGTCCTTTATACAAATCCTCACACTTTGAACATTCCAAAGATATATAAACCTCACTTACTTAGTTTCCAACAGACCCCTCAAACTCTGAGGGTGCCTGACATAGATGTGGGTGGAACGTCAGGAGAGAATGCCTCTGGAACATGGCCATACAGCCCAGAAAACTCACAGCAACCCAACACTGAAATACCCTCCTTACAACCATTGTACCTTGTGTGTTATCTTCCTAACCCCATTTCCAGTGGAATGCACATTAAATAACACTGAAACACCAGCTGTAATAATCTCTATGGTATGTCTTTCTGTATAGTGTTATGCTATATGGTAGTAGGCTGTGAAATCCCCATAAAAAGAAAAAGGTTGACAGAAGTTATTTTTATGTATTTTAAAGAAACACTTGGCTTGACAGGAGCACCCTAGACTTTATGGAAATATATGAGGCTGAAACAGAGAAGAGGCAGAGATTGGGAAAGGAACATAAGAGTTACATGTCCAAGTCTTGGCTGATTAGGGGAAGAAGGAAACGGAAAGTAGTATATGTAAGCTCTATAAGATTGTTGGGTTTCCCCCCAAGGTGAGCTTTTTACACCACTTAGAGAGCTGCGTCTTATTAGAAACCATTAGGAAATCATTCCAAGGAAGGTGGATTACACAATTTCATAGGCAGTGTGTAAATAGGGGGGGCAATACCATCATGATACTTCCATGACACCATGGAAGAAAGAAACCCATCTTCATACTTGTTAGAACAAACTAGAATACACAAAGAAATGAGTATATGGTGTGTTTATGTATCATGCCACTAGGTCAGAAAATGAATGGAAAGCCACCTTTACACAATTTCAAACAAGTGTTCTGCACATTTTGCCGTATATTGGTCCAGATTTTAGCTGTAGAAACTGATGTGAACAATTAGTGTGTGTAATAATGAATCAAATGCTCATCAAATTAAGGAGATATTGGAATGTTTGAAAAGGAGAGCTTGAAGAACTGTGGAAGAGAACCAAGGCACATCACATTTCTGTCATCAGCAAAATGACAGTGAGATGACACAGCTGTGATGGTTGGAATTCATATGAGGTTTTAAATTTAATCCACCAAGCATAATTTAATGTTATGATATATTCCAGAATGAAAATTATACTAACTGTGATGGGAATGGAGGATCAGATGGCCATCATACGGATGCTAAGAAAAGATGAACAATTGTGGCTGATCTAGCTCTTTCAATCTTACAATTCTCTCTTCTGGATTCCCTCTTTCCTGTTTTAGTTGGTATCTGCAATATTATGTTTTAAAACGGTGGATAAGACCTGGGAAAAAGAACACACAAGCTGTTGAATTCTAATTTTAGACAATGTTTGAACTTGCGTAATTTTAATTGATGTTTTAATAACTAATGCTTTAACCTTTGATTTTAATTGTAACTGTTATTTATAATTGTATATGTTGACATCAAATGGTTGCCTATTGTGAGGCCTCGCTGAGTCTCCTTTGGGGTAAGAAGGGCAAGGTATAAATGTGGGAGATAAATAAATAAATGCTTGAAAGGCAATTTTTGAAAACAGTTTTATTATCATTTGGGAACTGTAATATCCTAGAGTTTTTTAAAGTCACTATTATACAAGATTATTTAGAAATTTCTTTGCACAGCACAGGCTGCAAATATCAACACCTTCTGCATTTGTAATAGGCTACACCTATGGCAAATAATACCTCTCCAAAAATCACAACATGTACATTGTTGTAAAGTTAATGAGTAGCACAAATATTGATTGTGAGCAAATAATTTATGGACTGTAATTGTGCGGAACAAGAAGACAACGTATTGACAGAATGGTTCACAGAAGACTTATGAAGTGGATAGTTTGTGAGCCCTCAGGACAAGAATATCGACAGTTCATTTTGGGAATTCGCTACATATGTACAGTATTGTCAGGTGTTCTTTTTAAAATAAAGAATGTCCTTTACTAGCAGTAACTAGCACTGTCCCTTATAGGGATGACATCCTTTATTATAAGAAATGCCTCGTATTTAAAGTTTCAAAAACCTTTCATTTCATATACTCAATGAGATGCCAAAAATTAACTACTTTTGGGTATAGGCCATTCATATAGACATAAAAGTATGTGTCATGTAATTTATGAACATGGACAATGTGCTAATCTTACAGAGAAATACATGACTCAGTTGATAGAAATCAATGCATTCAGTTGGCAGGACACAAACCTGTTTATAGCTATTTTGTGACTGTCGACTCAGAGAGTCATGCATTTTAACTGTTCTGTATCGCTGTTTTGAAAATCTGGTAGCACTAGTTTATAGCTAAAGATGTATTTGCCAGTATGAGGGTACAGGGTATGTACAGGTCTATTAGGTGGGCTACCAGGGCTTTACCCACCAAGTTCACTGTGCCTTAACTATTGTGTTAGTGTATCAGGGGTCCTCAAGCAGAGAGCCAGTTCATGGTGTTGGAGAGCTGGACTGTAGTTTGGAAAAAATGAACAAATTCCTATGCACACAGCACATATTTTATTTGTAGCGCAAAAAGAAAGAAAGAAAGAAAGAACAATACAATATTAAAAATGAAAAATAAATTTAACCAACATAAACTTACCAGTATTTCAGTGGGAAGTCTAGGCCTGCTTTTGGCTAATGAGATAGTCAAGTTAATTTGGATTGTTGTTGTATATCTTCAAGTCGTTTCAGACCTAGGGTGACCACAAGACTAAAGTTTAGGGCCGGGGCCAGGCAAATGATTTTGGAGAGCCAGATCTGGCCTTAGTTTGGGAACCTCTGGTATAGATAATGGATACATATTAAATTGATATTACTTTCTTAGGCAATCCCTCGTAGCCCTAGGATGATGGCCCTCCATGTGTAGTGTCTTGGCGGTGGATGCATAGGTGGCTGTGGAGACCTATTCTTTACCCACATGTTCTTCCACAGTGGAGGCATCGATTTCCAGACGGAAGGTCAGGGTTGGCTTAGCATGTTTCTACCTTAAGCCCTCCATTCATGCCTCTTCAAATTCTGCAGCACTGCTGGTCACAGTGGACCTTCCCAGTTCTCAGTGTCTATGCCACAGTTTTTAAGATTGGCTTTGAGCCCATTTTTAAATTTCTTTCCCTGTCCTCCAACACTACGTTTCCCATTCTTGAGTTGGGAGTATAGCAACTGCTTTGGAAGACGGTGACCGGGCATTCGGACAACGTGGCCAGTCCAGCGGAGTTGAGCATTGAGTTGAGTTGAGTAGGAGCATTGCTTCAATGCTGGTGGTCTTTGCTTCTTCCAACATACTGACTTCCCAAGAGATTTGCAGGATTTTTCGAAGGCAACACTGATGGAATATTTCCAGGAGTTGAGTGTGATGTTTTACAGGCATACAGCAGGATTAGGAGGATGATAGCTTTATAAACATGCACCTTGGTATCCCTACAGATGTCCCAATCCTCAAACACTTTCTGCTTCATTCGGAGAAATGCTGCACTCACAGAGCTCAGGCGGTGTTGTATTTCAGTGTCGATGCTGACTTTTGTGAAGAGGTGGCTGCCAAGGTAGCGGAAATGGTCAATGTTTTCTAATGTTACACCATTAAGCTGTATTCCTGGCTTTGCAGAGGGATTAGCTGGTGCCTGTTGGAAGAGCACTTTGGTTTTCTCGATGTTCAATGAGAGGCTGAGCTTCTCGTATGCTTCTGCGAAGGTGTTTAGTGTGGCTTGTAGGTCTTCTTCTGAGTGTGCACAAACTAAGTTGTCATCGGCATATTGCAGTTCTATAACAGATGTTGTGGTGACCTTGGTTTTGGCTCTCAGTCTGCTGAGGTTAAATAGCTTGCCATCTGTCCGATAGATGATTTCCACACCGGTGGGAAACTTCCCATCAACAAGGTGAAGTATCATAGCGATGAAGATGGAAAAAAAGGTGGGGGCAATAACACATCCTTGCTTGACACCTGATTCCACCTTAAATGGGTCACTTTGGGAGCCGTTGCTGTCCAAGACTGTTGCCATCATGTCATCATGGAGGAGCCGCAGGATGTTCACAAATTTGTCAGGGCACCCAATATTTTGGAGGATGGTCCAGGGAGCGCTGCGATTCACTGTGTCGAATTCCTTTGCAAGGTCAATGAATGCCATGTGCAGAGGTTGGTTTTGTTCCCTGCATTTTTCTTGGAGCTGTCGTGCAGTCAAGATCATGTCCACTGTTCCTCTGGAGGGACGGAAGCCGTTCTGGGATTCTGGGAGGGTGTCTTCTGAGACAGGGAGAAAGCGGTTTGCAAGGATTCTTGTGAGGATTTTCCCAGCAGGGGTTAGGTAGCTTTGTAAATCACAATGAAGCCAGTTATAAAACAAATGAGTTTCCAACACAAAGAATACCATGTAACATTTTTGAAATGTGTAACAAGCTGGTGGACACACACATACACACACACACACAACCTGCTTTAGCACAACTAGGGAAGAAGTGTGTTCAAAGGAACAGCCTCTGATCTGCCAGCATAACATTGGATCCCAGCCAATTTATGGTCATTTTATTGATGTAAATCTATCTAGGAATGTCTGTTTTGGCACAAGGTTGATCTTGACACATCAAATCACTTGTCTGTACTTTCCTACTTTCTGTCTGGTTTCCAATGTTCTGGTTGTTCCTGTAAATGAGGGATTGCACTACTACTTATGCCTACATGAAAAGAGGCCCCAATACACTCAGGAGAACTTCCTCTTCAGTAAATGTACGTATATCATACCAGGCAGCATGTTTTACTAGAATTTAATAGACAAGGACAAGGAAAAGGTATGAAAAGTAAAGTTATGAGTACAACTGGTTTTGATGAATGATCAGATAGCTTTTCCCCACTGAGGTTTCATATTTTGTTTTGTTGTGCAAATGTGATTTTAAGGCTCACCTGAAGGCATATTTGATTTGGCTTGGGAAGTGCTCACAAGCTTTTGTTTATTTTAGATAGAGCATGCTGGGGCCCTGTTAACTAACTTCACAGAATTTCCCCACCTTGCTTAAGATAGTCTGTTCTGCTAGTGAGAAAAGGAATTTGTATTGGGCAACAGCTTGTATTTTGTGAGCTATCATGTGTTTGACGTGTCTAATATCCTCGTCTTTTGGCTTTAATTGCACAAGAGGGTTGGGCACAGTTGGTCCTTCAGGAGGTGTTGGACTACAACTTCCATCTGATTGCAGTTCTTAACAGCATAGTCAATGGCAAGGAGTGGTGGAAACTGCAGTCCAGAAACATCTGGAAAACTCAATTTCCCTGATCTCTGAATCTAGATTGGACTGAGCATTGTCTACTGAACACTGGAGCTTCTCTTAAAGGCAAATTTCTAATCCTTATCACTGAAAAGTCATTTTGAGACTCCTGATCCCAAGCATTTTAGATCAGGGGTACTCAACCCGTACCATAATATTGCAAGATTCAAAAGCTGAAATATCAAACATAAAGTAATGCTTATGATTATGTTGGTTATTCCCAACTAGAGTAAATCTATAAAATTAATTCTCAAATGGCGAGTCAACAGACAAGTAAATCTAATTGAGTCATTGGGTCTACATTATTTTTAGGGAATAAAATAGAATTAAGAACAATATATTATAAGGTTATATCTCTGAAACAATAGAAAATCAATTAAGGAGGACACGTCTGTACTAGAAGTTACTTTTTCAAGACCTATCAACCATGACTTTGTTTGGATTCTTAGAATTAATCCATACTCTGTGGACCAGAGTGTCTTCAGTACACTTCCGCCTGGCAGAATGTGTCAC
The DNA here is from genome assembly GCF_035594765.1 of Anolis carolinensis. Lineage (NCBI taxonomy): Eukaryota > Metazoa > Chordata > Lepidosauria > Squamata > Anolidae > Anolis > Anolis carolinensis. Next base: position 65,383,407 of record NC_085846.1, read on the forward strand.
ATATTAGATTTTCTTGTTTGTTGATAACACTAGAATGCACTGCCAGAATTGAATTCAAGGGTGGCAGATCAGGCTGATGATCCAAAAGAAAGAAATGATGGCAGCCTTCCCTGCATGAAGGCAAATCAAAAATGCCTGTGGCTGACCAAGGATTAAGGTTTTGTCAATATGAAATAACACTGAAGTCGCTAATGCACTGATTCTCCTTCATGATAGACTGGTCATAGCAACACAGGAGACTCCCAAATGTGTCAAGAGAAGTCTTCAATGTCTGCCATTCCCTCTCAGTGATTGACAAGTGAAAGGATATAGGGTGTGTGCATAACCTATTAATAATATCAATATAGAAGAATGCAGGCTCTTCACACATCATGATGTCTCACAGTTTCTGGACCATTTGTGAATTATGGAGTATCAACCCCCACCATCTGCAGGAGCTGCATTCTCAGACTTCATGTGGATACATGAAACTGCAGTTAAAAGTGAACCCTATTGAAATGAAGGATTTCTGGCCCAAGGATATCATAGAGCAGACCTACACAAACCCTGGCCTTCCAGGTGTTTGGGCCTTCAAATCCCAGAAGCCCTAGCCAACTTGGAGTAGTGGTTCAGGCACGCAAGCAGTAGAGCACCAACCGTGAATGAGTAGTTCGCCCCAACACCCGGTGAGGAAGGAGGCAAAGGTCTGGGACTTGTTGCCAGCAGGGAGCTGGCAGGCGGGGATTTGATGTGGTGGGAGGTAACAGACAGGATGCCCCCCCCCCGCCACGCCTGCCTGGGACAGCGGTAGGGTTGGCAATGTAGTTCTTCAGGCACGCAAAAAGTGGAGAAGAAATAGTGAGTGAGTAGTTCGCCCCAACATCCAGTGAGTAAGGAGGCAAAGCTCTGGGACTTGGTGCCAGCAGATTTGACATGGTGTGGAAGGAGGCAAAGCAGCAGAGTAATTGAGTTCTGAGATTAAATAGTTCTAAAGAAAAACCCTTCAGTTTTTGCAAGCCCTTAGCCCTTTCCCCTTGCCTTCAATGCCAACCCAGGAAAAAAGAAGCCTTATAATTTTTGAGAAATAGAGTGATTGTTTATAATTCTTCTAAAAGAAAAACCCTTCAATTTTTGCAAGCCCTTAGCCCTTTTCTTCAATGCCAACCCAGGGGGAAAAAAGAAGCCTTATAATTTTTGAGAAATAGAGTGTTTGTTTTTAATTCTTCTAAGGAAGAACCCTTCAATGCCTTGCCATGAGCAGCAACCCAGTCAGCTAACCCAGGAAAAAGCCTTAAGTTCAGAGAAATAGATTGTTTGTTTTCAATTCTTCTAAAGAAAATCCCTTCAATTTTCGCAAGCCCTTAGCCCTTTCCCCTTGCCTTCAATGCCAACCCAGGAAAAAAAGGAAGTCTTATAATTTCTAAGAAATAGAGTGTTTGTTTTTAATTCTTCTAAGGAATAACCTTCAATGCCTTGCCATGAGCAGCAACCCAGTCAGCTAACCCAGGAAAAAGCCTTAAGTTCAGAGAAATAGATTGTTTTTAATTCTTCTAAAGAAAAACCCTTCAGTTTTTGCAAGCCCTTAGCCCTTTCCCCTTGCCTTCAGTGCCAACCCAGGAAAAAAAGAAGCCTTATAATTTCTGAGAAATCGAGTGTTTGTTTTTAATTCTTCAAAGGAATAACCCTTCAATTTTTGCAAGCCGGTAGTCCTTTCCCCTTGCCTTTAATGCTTGCTATTAGTCCAGCTCTGCAAAAGCCAGGCACTTGGAGTCAGCCAGTAGGCCTTTCCCCTATTAGCCCGGCTCTGCAAAAGCCAGTCACTTGCAGCCAGCCGGAGCCGAAGAGCAAGCCAAGCCACCCACTCACGCGCCCACCCAAACACGAAATGCCACGAGGCGCTCCAAGTCCAGCTTTAAAAAAAAAAAAAAGACGCCTACAGAGGCACGCAGAGGACGTACAACCGCTCCCCCTTACATCAACGTGCACTGTGATTGGTCAGGGAGGCAAGGCCATGCTAGGCTTTGGTTTGGTTGCATTAAAAATATATTTTTAAAAATATTTAAAACATAAAAAAATTATTTAAAAATAAAAAAAAACATTCTGATCAAATTTCGAAGCCATTTAGAACGTTGGGCTACAACGCTTCAAAATCACAGGTTAGATGCAACATGATAACCCGCGTCGGAAACACGTTCGCAATGCGGATTATATCCGATTTTAATCCGAATTAAGAATTATTATGAAGATTCGCCCATGCCTAGTCACAGGTTGTGCAAGTCACGCTGGAAGACCTAGAAAATGCCCAAAGAGGATTCATTTTGTGATACTGGACACGTAGATCGGTTGGGAAGGGGGAGTCATATTGTAATGGGAAGTTAAGTGATTGATAGTCTATTCACGAGAAAAGCCAATATAACTGAAATTGACACCTGCGTATCTACAGTACGTTTTTGGTCATAACTGATGGAAGAATTCCATGGAAGGTGTGTCAACCAGTTCTGTGAGAGGTTACATTCCCCTTGAAAGACTGTGTTCGCAGCTTGGGAGTGTTCCCGTATCCGTCTCTCCAAATCTCAGCCCAGGTAGATACGATGGTCAGGAGTGCTTATACCAGCTTCGGCTGATATGCCAGCTGTGCCTCTTCCTAGAATTGCAGAACCCAAAGACGGTAGTGCACGAGCTGGTAATTTCAAGGTTGGATTTTTGCAATGTGCTCTGCATTGGCCTATCTTTTTACCAAGGTCGGAAACTTCAGTAGGTTCAAAATATGACAGCCAGATTGGTTGCAGCAACATCCAGGAGTGAGCATTTTACGCCCATATTAAAGTCACTCCACTGGCTGCCAATTAGTTTCCAGGCAAAGTACAAAGTGTTGGTTTTGACCTTTAAAGCAGTACATGGTTTAGGTTCAGGTTACCTACAGGATCATCTTATCTCTTACAATCCGCCCTGGACATTTATGTCCTCTAGAGGAGGATACTCCAACCAGTCAGGAACTTACAAGGGTAGGTATAGGGTACAAGTATCACAGTGAGTGGTGATGGAGGATCTAGTTCCGTTTGTTGCGTTTGTTACCATCACTGTTGTATTTTATTTGTTTTGTTCATAATTGTTCTAGTTGTAATTGTTATCGTTTTACATAAGTAATTTTTTTTTAAAAAAGATACACTTGGAGCCTTAAAGGAACAATCTTCTTTGTCGTGATGTATAGTCCATAAAAATGTTTCATGTAGCTTTTCCTCCTCTGGCATTTTAAGTTCCCTGGAGAACATGTGTTCATTTTTCTTCCATCTTTAAAATATTATTCTATTTTTTTCTTGTTTCATAAAGTCTGTCAATAAATTTCTCTCTTCCCTTTCCTTCTAACCTTCCTCATTTTTCCCCATATTTTTTCTTTTTATCTTTATTAAAACTTCTAATAAAATTATATATATACATACGGTAGAGTCTCACTTATCCAACATAAACGGGCCAGTAGAACGTTGGATAAGCGAATATGTTAGATAATAAGGAGAGATTAAGAAAATAGCCTATTAAACATCAAAATAGGTTATGATTTGACAAATTAAACACCAAAACATCATGTTATACAACAAATTTGACAGAAAAAGTAGTTCATTACACATTAATGCTATGTAGTAATTACTGTAGTTACGAATTTATCACCAAAATATCACAATGCATTGAAAACATTGACTACAAAAATGCGTTGGATAATCCAGAACGTTGGATAAGTGAGACTCTACTGTATATATAACATGGAGATTACTCCATGAAACTTTAAAATGCATTATGAAAAATGGTATCCCAACTTGTAACACAATAGATGTGAGCTCTAAATTTTAATTAAGTTATTTTTTAAATTCTTCTCTTAGTCCTCTCAAATATTTCACAACCTACTTTATGTTTATGAAATTTGGGTCTTGGTTCTGAGATTCTGGAGGACCTTTGAAGTGATGTTTCAATCACCAGTATATTGGGAGTTGTTCAATAAGGCCACTACCCCAGTTAATGAAGGGTGATAAATGTAGCAACTCTAAAAACCTATGAGTCTAACAGTGAAGATTCTGTGTTTATGCTACTCTTTGCACAAGAGTATTTCTTTAGTTTGGAAGTTAAAATCATCTACAAACATGGAAGAGTTCGAAAAGTCTAGAGCAAAGTATTAGCAAGAATGCAGGGTCAGGGAATTAGGAAAAGATGCTGAGCTGGAGAAAGACTAAAGGCAATTATTTGAACCAGCAAATATTTGTAGAGTGTAAATCATATGGCAAAAGGAAAAAAGATTTCCTGCCAGAGGAGCAGTTCTGAAGCTTTATCTGGGTGTTGTTGTATGTCTTTCGGGCTGTGTGGCCATGTTCCAGAAGTATTCTCTCCTGACGTTTCGCCCACATCTATGGCAGGCATCCTCAGAGGTTGTGAGATATGGATCTGAGGATGCCTGCCATAGATGTGGGCGAAACGTCAGGAGAGAATACTTCTGGAACATGGCCCGAAAGACATACAACAACCCTGTGATCCCGGCCATGAAAGCCTTCGACAACACATTTATCTGGGTGTATTGTCTTCTTCGTCTACTTCCATTCGCCTTATGTTAAGAGTCAGGAAAAAATTGTGTTTCTCCTGATCAGATTTAAGTTCAGTCCTGGTAGATTCTGAGAGAAAGCAGTTATTCACCTGCCACTTGGAATCTCTTGGTGTCTTCTTTCAGAGTGACTTGTCACACAGGTAAAGGTAAAAGTAAAGGTTTTCCCCTACATTAAGTCTAGTTGTGTCCAACTCTGAGGGTTGGTTCTCCAGCTCTTCAGCTTAGAAATGGAGATGAGCACCAAACCCCAGAGTCGGACACAACTAAACTTAATGTCAAGGGAAAACCTTGACCTTTACCTATTGACACCAACTTGTGAAACTTTTTCCACATAAGTTAATCAATCACCACCCCAACAAACTGCATTCTGTAACACAATAGGTCTTAAAAGCAACATTGCAATCTATTGTAACTTTAATAAAACTGGGAATTTTAAAATCCCCAGGTATATGCTTGGTAGATCACTAGGCAGTTAGCCTAAAGTCCACAATGGAGAGGAGATTATTGTCCCCTTTGGGTCCCATCTACACTGCCGTATAATGCAATTTCAGAATGCAGTTTAACTGCATTGAACTAGATTATACGAGTCTACATTACCATATAATGGTAATCCAATGCATTTAAAGTGCATTCTGAAACTTCATAATATGGCAGTTTAGACAGGGCCTGGAGGAAATAATCTATCATGTTACAAATTCTGATAAGATGCCTGAGACTCCAGTTGGATCTGGCAATTTAAAACAGCGTGGAAAACTTTAATGTAAGTTTTTCAAAATCATATTTTTATGCCTAGTCCAAAGGATGATGACAGCTTTAAATAAGACAGCTTTCAGTTTATACTTTTACCTGCAAGAACAGCATATGAAAGGGTTCTGTGGGTAAATAAATATCAGTTACAATCTGTAAAACAAGTTGTTGGAAATGACAACCTTCTTGAAGCCTTCTCTAGTAATGTTTATCTATATGTTTGCATATATGTTCTAGGGTGCAGCTTCCTTTACTCTAGGGTTCCGAGAAGTTATAAATGGGGCTGCAGGCCACATTCTCTCTAGCTCTCTCCCCCTTTGACTATGTGACCTGTTGATAGCTGTTTTGTTACAAGAGAGATGAGCTGGACGACTGGCACAGGGAACCATCTCAAACATATCTGAAACTGGTTTTTGTATTCGTGTATGCTGAACACATGAAGGTTGTGGGTAAACCAAATATGTTATTTCAGTCAAAGTCTACTTCATTTTTGTCTCTTGAGTGCATGATATGGAGCCCTGGTGGCGAAGTGTGTTAAAGCGCTGAGCTGCTGAACTTGCAGACCGAAAGGTCCCAGGTTCAAATCCCGGGAGCGCCATGAGCAACCGCTGTTAGCTCCAGCTCCTGCCAAGCTAGCAGTTCGAAAACATGCCAATGTGAGTAGATCAATAGGTACCGCTCTGGCGGGAAGGTAACGGCGCTCCATGCAGTCATGCCAGCCACATGACCTTGGAGGTGTCTACGGACAACGGCTTAGAAATGGAGATGAGCACCAACCCCCAGAGTCAGACATGACTGGATTTAACGTCAGGGGAAACCTTTACCATACACACACACACACACACACACATATTGGGCAGTGAAAAACACTTCTGAAGCACTGCTGTTTTCATGCACTGGCAAAATCTTTGTTTTCCTAACAGATCAGAGATAACAGGTTATTCAGTCTAACAACTGAAACCATTGGCTTGCATAATTATATCTGGTTCTATACCACAAGAGAAGATTCTAATCTACATTTTGGCTCTTCTCTGAAAGGTCATGCTTTTCTAAAAAAATAATTATGATCTCCAAATGGAATTTTCCAAAAGGTTATAAATGCCATTTTCCAAAACAAGTAGATTCTGGCTCCAGTAAGTCAATGCATGTAAAAGTTCCACGATCTAAGACTGAGAGCCAGTTTGACATTTTTAATGGGCCATTAGGGAGACCAAATAATATACAGATCCTGTCTGTAGATGTGGCAAAGAATACCATCCAGTTTGGTTGTAGGATCAAATAAGCTGGCAAAATGATACAAAGTTGTTAAGGAAAGAAAACTATGTAAGCAGGGCAAAGAAAATTTTCCACTAAAATAAAGGAGTATCTCAAAGCCGGTCATAGCTTGGCTGTGAGCTTTCTGATGATATAAATACAGATGGCAATTTGACCGAGGACTTCCTTGCTCAAATACAAATTTTGATCCACAAAAGAAATTATAGATTTTTAAAAAATTAAATTATGTATTACTTCCTAATTTGCCAGGATCCTTGAGGTGATACACAACTGTAACAACAAGTCTTAAAATGATTTTTAAAAACCAGTTCATATAATTTAAAAAAGTTTGGTTTTAAAGTACACAATTTAAGCAGACCCCAATATAAATTTTGGTTTTATTATGGAACAGAGAAAACAATCCAGTCTACAGAGTTGGACTTGCAGGTGTGTGTTTACGTGACCAGCAGGGGATTTTGAGGAAGGACTCTGGCCATTGACTCCCATTCAGGTGCCCACTCTTATCCTTAATTTTTTGGATTTTCTTTCACCAACTTTTTCATTATTCTTCTAAGGCAGGCATAAGCCACAGTTACTGGCATGAGGAACAGATACTTAAAAGGAGTCCCACTTTGTCACATAAGAAAAGATAAGGCAACACCCTACGTTCCTTTGCTGCTCACCTTTAGGCTTTTGTCAAGAGATGAATGAGTCCTGCGATGGTCAGACTTCTAATGCTGGCAAAAAAAGACCCATGGCTGAAAAATAATTTTTCCATTTGCTGGGTGCTTAAATACATTTAAAGGAGCTTCCAAAGCAAACAGCAGTGATTTCTATATCCAAACTTGGCATCTCCCAGGTTTACAGTGGGGAGAAAAGCCAGAGTGCAAACTCTAAAAGACAGCTTGTAAAAATTACACTTATATAGCAAAATTTGAAACATTTTCTGTTCCTGGTTTGAAAGTCTTATTTCCTGTTTAATTGTGTGGTTCTTACTTTGAAAGTAGTTGCTACACTCCAGAAACTTCGTTTTCGTGACTGTCACAAATTAAGTTGAATTGGTTGAGACTCTATGAGATATTCATTGAAAAACGATAGCAAAATTTCCTGCAGAATGTCCCACGAAAACAAAGTACAGCTGAGTTAACAGAGACTACACAATTATAGTAATCTATTTTACCAGAAGCAGCAATCAATAAAATTACTCAAAAATCCCTTTGCAGTGTACAGAATCATTATATTCATTCAGTATACCGTATTTTTCGGTAATACACACAGAGAGATTATGACTTCCTTATCCATGGATTTGATATCCATGGTTTCACTAATGCATCTCCCAAAAACACCCATGGATGTGTTTGTTCCTCTCTAAGGCCACATCTACACAGCCATATAAAATCCAGATTATCTGATTTGAATTGGATTATATGAGTCTACACTCATATACTGGTGGCACAGTGCGTTAAACCGCTGAGCTGCTGAACTTGCGGACCAAAAGGTCCCAGGTTCAAATCCCGGGAGCGGAATGAGCACCTGCTGATAGCCCCAGCTCCTGCCAACCTAGCAGTTCGAAAACATGCCAATGTGAGTAGATCAATAGCGGCGGGAAGGTAAGGGCGCTCCATGCAGTCATGCCGGCCACATGACCTTGGAGGTGTCTACGGACAATGCCGGCTCTTCGGCTTAGAAATGGAGATGAGCACCAACCCCCAGAGTTGGTCACGACTGGACTTAACGTAGGGGAAAACCTTTACCTTACACTGTCATACAATCCAGTTCAAAGCAGATAATTTGGATTTTTATATGGAAGTATAGAGGGAGCCTAGGTCTTCCAGTATAATTCTATGGAATGATTCCAGTCCAAGTATAGAAACATAAGATTTGCCATGGTTTAGGTATCCATGGAGAATTTAGGAACATATCCCCCACAGATATGGAGGGTTATACTGTATTGTCAAGTAGGAAGAGCAAGAAAATGAAATATTCATTGTGTTTCTTTGTCTAAAAAAATGATTTGGCTATTTAACCAAGAAGGACCATATACTGTATAATTTTTAAAACATTGTGACAGGCCATTTGCTGCAATTGGCACCACGAGATGTAGAGCCAATCTTAAGAAATGGGGCTACAAAGTGGAGTCCATGACATGCGAGTGTGGAGAAGAGCAAGCCACAGACCAGCTACTACAATGCAGCCTGAGCCCTGCCACTTGCACAACGGAGGACTTTCTTAGAGGCACTCCAAGTGGCCAGCTTCTGGTCAAAGGAAATTTAGTATAATGCCAAGTTTTTAACTTTGTTTGTGGTTTATTATACATTTTAAATGTATTCTCGATTTGTTTCTGACACGATAAATAAAGCAATTTGTTAAATTCTAGTAGTAACTTTATTTACCAAATGTTTTCATGCATGGCCTTCCACAGCCAGAAGAATGACATTGTCTTTCTTCTAAAATTGTGAAAGACCATTTGCTCCAATTGGTAATTTGTTCAGTTCTGCAGTGACTATTTTATTTACCAAATGCTGTCATGTATGACCTTCAGAGGCCAGAGGAATTACAGTTTCTCCTTAAAGGCACTCCTCCTTTGTGGTTTGGTGCTGTAGCATTCACTCCACCATATCTGTCAGCACAGTCTTTGCAGTAAGCAACAATTGGGTATCTGTTGCAAACCATCCAGGTAAACAAAAGGAGAGAAAATATCTCATGCCTAACTGAAGACAGCGAGAACGCCTGGTTTTTCATTTTTTGCTTGATCTCGTTTCCGGTCTGCATCATGAATGAAAAATCCCTCAGGTTTCTATTTCATCTTTTCCTTTGGATGGTTTTGTTCTTCTGGAAGATGAGGCCCAGTGTGGAGAAGCAAAAGTCCAAGGAGAGTAATAGATATCCCTATCCACCATAATAGTGCATGAGTCTCCCCAAACAGCAATTTGCCAAGGAAAGCCTAAAAGAAAAACAGAGGAAGTTCCCTGATCAAAAAATAATAATGGATAGCAAAGCTGAAGGATGAAACATCCTGGTGCAGTTTGGGGGAAGAGGGACCGTGGATGAGGGGACTTACAATATCTTCAGTCACTTCCTGGGACTACTGTGACCCCCACCAATGACTGATCAAGACCAAACTTGGCACATAGAGCCACCATGGCCCACTCTACATCTTGGTGAGATTTGAAAGAGCTTGGACCTTGGATGATGGGACTTGCAGTATATTCATTCACTTCCTGAGACCACTGTCACCCCCATCAATGTCTCATCAAGACCAAACTTCAAACAGAGAACACCCATGACTCACTCTACACCCAGGTGCAGTTTGGAGGATGATGGACCATGGACGATGGGACTTCCAATACCTTCACTCACTTCCTGAGAGCACCGCGACCCACACAAATGACTGATCAAGACCAAACATGGTACATGGAGCCCTCATGACCTATTCTACATACTGGCTCTGTTTGGAGGGGGATGGACACTGGACAATGGGACTTGCATATGGGAGTTGGAGCTCACCCGCACCCACTGAACCCAGCTGACATTGGATATAGGCTACGCTTGGAACACAGGCAAACAATGCCTTTCTCAAATGACCCGGGCACCGCCGGGTCTCCAAGCTAGTGTGTGTATATATGTATGTATGTATGTATGTATGTGTGTGTGTGTGTATATATATATATATATATATATATATATATATATATATATATATACACATACACACACATACATACATACACACACACACACACACACACACACACACACACACACACATTGTGATCCTTCCTGAGTCCCCTTCTGGGTTAGAAGGGCGGAATATAAATACTGTAAATAAATAAATAAGGAGGTACCAAGCACCTCCTATTGCAATATCCTCAAAACTATGAAGAGACAACCCCATGTTATGCAAACATATAGCATATATGGATTTCCAGCCATGCAATCCAAATCTTGATTGTAATGAACTCATGCACTGGGTCCAGTTAAAAACCTGTTACAGTAGAGTCTCACTTATCCAACATAAACGGGCCGGCAGAATGTTGGATAAGCGAATATGTTGGATAATAAGGAGGCATTAAGGAAACGCCTATTAAACATCAAATTAGGTTATGATTTTACAAATTAAGCACCAAAACATCATGTTATACAACAAATTTGACAGAAAAAGTAGTTCAATATGCAGTAATGCTATGTAGTAATTACTGTATTTACGAATTTAGCACCAAAATATCACGATATATTGAAAACATTCACTACAAAAATGCGTTGGATAATCCAGAACGTTGGATAAGCGAGTGTTGGATAAGTGAAACTCTACTGTATCTCTAAGAATTTGACAAAATGCACTGTCTGTAGGTGTTAAGACATAGAATGGTTATAAAACTGATTAGAGAAGAAAAGTGGAGGGGGCAAGAGAATGGCTTGAACTATCTTGTCCCAGACTAACAGAAGAAACAGATCCACACTCATTTCCCCAAAGCTGTTCATCCTCTTGTGCATAGAATAAGAATTTGGAATTGAATTGTTGGCATGGCATGTGTTGCTAATTAAATGAATGATTTAAATGGGAAAAAGCTAATAACACCTATAATTCTTCAATTTTATTTCACACCAAGTTTCATAAAACCTAGTCTCAAAGTGTTGTCGAAGGCTTTCATGGCCGGAATCACAGGGTGTTGTGTATTTTCTGGGCTGTATGGCCATGTTCTAGAAGTAGTCTCTCCTGACATTTCACCCACATCTCTAGCAGGCATCCTCAGAGGTTACCTCACAACCCCTGAGGATGCCTGCCATAGATGTGGGCGAAACGTCATGGACTCAAAGTCGCAATTTTCTGAAAAAAGGCAAACTTTGCAGAACGATCCAGAACTTGCTCAAAAATGTTCATTATATCAACTTTAGTCAAAATCAGTTGACAAATGTGCATTCTAGGGCAAAACACACATAAATCCAAAATGTATGTTTGAAAGGCAATTGATCCAAGCTACTTAAGAATAAGGTCCAAAAGATTGGCTTTATCAACTAACATCTGGTACCTGTGTAATCCAGGATATGGATTTGTATAACACAACAGTCAGATAGACACTTTAAATTCTTTAAATTCCTTACAGATGTGTACTGTTAAGAAGCAAAAGCAAGATACTTCATAACTGATAATTCCTAAATGTTTTGAGAGTATGTGGCAATCTTGACAACTATGCAAAAAGGATTGGGTAACTGAAGCCTTAACTAACATTAAACTTTTACAAGGGATCATAGAAGGTGCAGTCCAACTGTATCTAGAAATTATAGTTGCCCATCAGTTTGCATCAATATTATCTGAAAATTTAAATCTTCCTTGTGGTCAACTGAATGATGTGAGGAATAAACTAAGGCCCCTTCCACACAGCTGAATAAAATTTCAAATTATCTGCTTTGAACTGGAATATATGGCAGTGTGGACTCAGATATCCCACTTCAAAGCTTATAATGTGGGATTTTCTGCCTTGATATTCTGGGTTGTATAGCTGTGTGGAAAGGCCCCCAGAATATCAAGGCAGAAAATCCCACAGTATCTACAGGGATATCTGAGTCCATACTGCCATATATTCCAGTTCAAAGAAGATAATGTAAGATTTTATTCAGCTGTGTCTTAGTTGGTCAAGTCTCTGTACTTCAGAAACCATGGTCTTCAATTGCAGAATTCCAACGAAGAGTTTGGTAGAGGTGTTTTATTTTTGCTGTTTTTCCTTCTTCCACAATAATGACTCTCTATTTTGTGAACATGTTGTCCTGTGTAGTGTTCGAAAATATGGTGGAAGCAAGGATCAAATTTTATCCTGTGCTTTGCCGTTCTGTTGAATTTCCATGGTTGTCATCTATTTCCATTTTTTATTTTTGTTTTCCCCCTCAACCATTTCTGTATGTGTTCTGGGGACTGGGGCAAGTTAAGAAACCATTGTGTTCTGGGGCATTTAAACATTTTGGGAAGTCTGACTCTTTTGGAGGCCACATGCAGTTCACAGGGTGCACTTACCTTGCCCTATTATAATGTATTAATATTTTTGATAATATTGAGATTCATATTTTAAGGGTTCCTGAGAAATCCCCCTTTTCACTGGAAAAGATATGAAGGTTGAATGAAAAGTAATGCCTCCACCTTTGTTACTTGGGTTTGGATGGGAATATTTTAATAAATCAAACGCCGAAATTATCCTTAGAATGTGCTCTTTAACTATCACTATTCACATTTCCACATAATCACCAGACAATTGGATACATTTCTGCCAACAATGAACAAGTTTTCTGAAGCCGTCACGGAAGAAGTTGACACTCTGTTTCCGCAACCAGCGTCTCACAGTACCCATCGTGCACAGATCTTTCGATAGCCAAGCAAAGCAATGATGTGACCCACATGTTCTTGTGAAATGCCGATTATGCTTGAAATTTCTCTCTGAGTGATACGACAATCGTCCTGAATCAATCTGTCAATCTTTTGCTTGTGAAACTCAGTGGTTGCTGTCACAGGACGTCCAACTCTTTGTTTGTCACGCAAGTCAGATGTTCCCACCTCAACATCTTTAAACTTACTTGCCCAACGATGCACAGAACTCACATCAACACAATCACCATAAACAACTTTCATTCTCTCATGAATCTCCTTTGGGGTGACACCTTCTGCTGTCAAGAATTTAATGACTGCAAATTGCTTAAGTCACATTGACCGACTGTCTGAGTAGGGTTCCATACTTCGCACTTTAACAACACAACCGTTCAATGCTAAGGCTTCCCGCCAAATGCAACTGTAGAGGAGAGTCTACTGACCAAGCCAGTACCTGCCGCATACCAGTACTGCCATCTAGAATCATAGAATCGTAGAGTTGGAAGAGACCTCATGGGCCATCCAGTCCAACCACCTGCCAAGAAGCAGGAAATCGCATTCAAAGCACCCCCGACAGATGGCCATCCAGCCTCTGCTTAAAAGCCTCCAAAGAAGGAGCCTCCACCACAGTCCGGGGGAGAGAGTTCCACTGCCGAACAGCCCTCACTGTGAGGAAGTTCTTCCTGATGTTCAGGTGGAATCTCCTTTCCTGTAGTTTGAAGCCATTGTTCCGTGTCCTAGTCTGCAGGGCAGCAGAAAACAAGCTTGCTCCCTCCTCCCTATGACTTCCCTTCACATATTTGTACATGGCTATCATGTCTCCTCTCAGCCTTCTCTTCTGCAGGCTAAACATGCCTAGTTCTTTAAGCCGCTCCTCATAGGGCTTGTTCTCCAGACCCTTGATCATTTTAGTTGCCCTCCTCTGGACGCTTTCCAGCTTGTCAACATCTCCCTTCAATTGCGGTGCCCAGAATTGGACATAGTATTCCAGGTGTGGTCTGACCAAGGCAGAATAGAGGGGGAGCATGACTTCCCTGGATCTAGACGCTATTCGCCTATTGATGCAGGCCAGAATCCCGTTGGCTTTCTTAGCAGCCGCATCACATTGCTGGCTCATGTTTAACTTGTTGTCCACAAGGACTCCAAGATCTTTTTCACATGTACTGCTGTCGAGCCAGGCGTCCCCCATTCTGTATCTTTGCATTCCATTTTTTCTGCCGAAGTGAAGTATCTTGCATTTGTCCCTGTTGAACTTCATTTTGTTAGTTTATTTATTTATTTCATGTCAAAAGCATTGCATAATAAATACATTTTAAAAATGATGAAAAAAAGGAAATCACAAGCAACTAAATAGTTTTAGACCAAAAGCGAACAACAGTAACCGCATTGTCCGTAGCTTTAAGCAACTCCTCCTCCGTACATGAGGCAGGACATTGTGGGCAAGCATACATATGCCGAGTTGTTTGTTCTGCTCCACAGTCACACAAGGTGGAGGATTCCTCCCGGTAGTGCCACCTTGCCAGGTTGTCTTTTGATCTGCCCACTCCGCTTCTGAGTCTGTTCAGGGACTTCCAAGTAGCCCATTCTTGGTTTGCCCTGGGAGGAAGCCCTCATAGGGGGCCATCCAGTTGGAATTCCTAGTTTAGCTGCCCAGAGGGACACTCTTGCTGTTGCTGGGGGGACATCAAGAGGAGTGGTGGTTTTCATGAAGCCCTTCCTTGATTTGAGTCTGGTGGAAGGAGGCTGATAGTCATGCAGTGGATGGCTTTCACAATGTTATACCTTATTTCTCTCGCAGTTAGCAGCAACTTCCCATCGCACATCAGGACGGGCAATGCCAGCTAACTTATCAACAGGTGTAGGTTTAAGGCATCCTGTGATTATTCTGCATGTTTTGTTTAGTGCTATGTCCACCTGCTTCGCATGGGCAGACTTTTGCCAGACAGGACAGGCGTACTCAGCAGTTGAGAAAGACAAGGCCAGGGCTGATGTTCTTATTACTTGTTGGTCTGCACCCCATGCGCTGCCAGTCAGTTTCCGCAGGATGTTGTTACGTGCAGCTACTTGTGCTTGGCCCCAAAAGCATTGCATTTTGTTAGTTTTGGCCCATCTCTCTGGTCTGTTCAGATCGTTTTGAATTCTGCTCCTGTCTTCTGGAGTGTTACCTATCCCTCCCAGTTTGGTGTCACCTGCAAACTTGATGATCGTTGAGGAGTTATGAAGGTGGAGGCATTACTTTTCATTCAACCCTTGTAGTTAATCAGATCTACACTATAGGGCCAGCAGCAAACCTGATGCCCAACTCAGATGGGGTGAACAGGTTGTGTGGTGCTGCATGTGCACAGGAAATGGGTGGTTTTTGTCCACCACATGGTGCTATTTTCCCCTTTTATTTTCCTCATTGCTGGAGGTTCCTGGTTGGTGTGGGAACAGCCAATGAGCAGGTAGCTGTGTCCTGCTTCTTAACTGGCTGTTGGCTCTCCACTTCCTGGCTGGAGTGATCCATGCTGTCA
This sequence comes from Anolis carolinensis, assembly GCF_035594765.1. Lineage (NCBI taxonomy): Eukaryota > Metazoa > Chordata > Lepidosauria > Squamata > Anolidae > Anolis > Anolis carolinensis. The sequence continues at coordinate 65,398,843 of NC_085846.1, forward strand.
TCCCACTCACACTCCCTCTGATCTCTGGGGATATGTGTTACTGCATTTATCAATACTTTGTGGGGCAGTTGGCATAGGTCTTGGATCCAGGACTGGTGACCAGTGCTCTTCAAACACTGGGTTGGATAGAATTCCCAGTAAGGGACTTAAAGGATGGGGACGGAAATGCTCATGCCCAGTGCTTGGTGAAAGCTTTCCACACCTCTTTGTAGCTGAGATCATGGCTGGAGTTCGTTCAAATGATATTGCAGGCATTTCTAAGGAATCTGGCACCAGTCCAGATCTGAGGGCTTATTGCCTGGATCCAGGCCCATGTGTGGCCAACCTTTGATTAAAGCTGTAATCAAGCAAAGGTATAGTCTGTTTTCTCCAAGAATGTGTCTGTTTTAATTTGGAGTTTGGCAGCCAGAGTGTATCTCACACTTAGTTTTGCAATACAACTATTTTTCTGTGAGCTTCCCATCTCATACAAATAAACAAGGATATATCTAGACAGCAAAATGTCAACAAATGCAGTAAAAAAATTATGCAACATAGGTGTCTGCTTATACTCACCGAAGAGATGAAGTTGGAAGCTGTTGAAGTAACAGTTGCTGTAGCAGAGGAGGAGGAATATCTTAGTGCTTTGGCAAAGAGAGTCCACATTATGGCATTACATGCAAGCATCAGACTACCACACCCTATTCGAAGCATCATGGGTAACTATTGAAAAATTTGGGAAAGACAGTGAATTGTATTGTAATTTCTAAATATTTCACAAACATTCTGGATGAAACAGAAAACATCTGATCTGTAACCCATGATTTTGTGACCTGCTTTTAAAGAATGGAATGGAGGTATGAGAAAACACTATTTGCAAGCAAACAATTTGCTTAAGACCTTGGGTATTTGCTTAAGATCCTGGGTAGTAGGTTTGTAAATTAATATCAGCGATGCCTGTATGCCACAAACCACTGCCAGTATTCCTTCTATAAAGGAATCCTAAAGATTTAGCCCTTGTCCTTTTATGTACCATGGTCAAGTTCATCTGACTATATCTCCTAAGGACCTGTAAATTGAAATGACTGTACACACATATATTTTATCATCTGACCCCATTGAATACTCTAACAGTGCTTTTTATTGTTCATCATGTTTTACTGGTTATATGCTTGTTTTACATGCTTGTTTTATGTGCTCTTGTTTTAAATGTATTTTATGTACTGGGCTTCGTCCCCATGTGAGCCGCCCCAAGTCCCTTTGGGGAGATAGGGCAGGATACATAAATAAAGTAGTAGTAGCTGTTGTTGTTGTTGTTGTTGTTGTTATTCGGTCAAGAGTTCAGTTTACAGCCTACATTCCCCACCGATCCTAATAAAACATACTTCTTTTTTCATCTTTGGGGCAATGTTGCAGTAGCGGTGACAGGGATGGGATGGGATGAAACTGCCTGTACAAATGACCATGAAAATCTCCATGAATACAGGAGGTTATGCTGTTTTTTTTAATGAAACTGTGCTTCGATGGGTGTGCCCAACCTGCAAGCAGCTTACATAAGGCGGGCTCAACAAAATATTACAAGGCAAAGAAAAGGGTAAGGGTGGGAGAATCAGAATGCACACAAATAAATGGGCCTTTGAATAAACAGAACAGAAAGGTGTTGGTTCTCCATGAGGATTAACCAGCCTCCACCGCACCTTCAGCTGTCTTCAGTTACTCAGGGATCAGACTCCAGGAGGCTTTTGTGTTTCATGGCAGAAATACATAGGGAAGCCATTAATCACAAATGTGAACCAAGGGAAAAGTTACTTTCAACCATGCCCTAAGAGTCAAAACTGTATTTTGAACGGAAGATCAGTGGTTAGATCTCTTGACATCTTCATTGTAAAGGAAAATAAGTAACAGAGGACCCCTTATTTAACAGAGTCAGTAATGCTAGATGGGATCTCCATCCCTTACTGTTGGGTAATTTCTTAATCAAAATAGAGGAAAGAGACACTGGAAGAGGGAGAGTCATGCTTTTCTGTGTTAAGGTAGAAACTGGGCTGCTTAGCTGCACAACAGGAGATTTGTCATTTGGTGAGGCGCTAGAGTTCTCTAGCAGAGTATTGAAAAAACCCTCACTCAATGACAAAAGTTTCATAGGATAGGATGAAGGTATGGCAATTAAAGTGGACTCATAGCACTATAACTGTATAATGTAGAAGGGTCCCTGGAAGAATGAAAAAAAGGAGAGAGGCTTTCAGCCATCCTTAGAAACAGATTCAATAGGATCAGAAGGGCATACTGGGGTGATACCATTGTGCCTCAGGTAGGGCACATTTCTTCCCTGCAGTAAATGAAATGCAAATACTGGTAGTTGATAGGGTATTTTCAGGAAAGCAGGCAGAAGAATGGAGGCAAACAGTGGCAACAAAAGAGAAGCTCTCCACCTTAATATTAAACTGAGAACAAACAAACTACCAGGTCCAGATTGTATCTATCCGAGAGTTAGGAAAGAACTCAAATATGACTCTGCTGAAACTCATAAAAATATATATCTTCAAGATGATGTCTGCACAAGATGACCGAAAAGTGACCACTGTGGCATAATTTTGTAAAATGTGATAAATGGAAATGACAGGTTGAAAAACTGGTGGAGTGAAATTATCAAACCTTATCAAATCCTACTGGAGAATAGCGAACATAACTTCTAAAGAACGAATTCCTGTCTTCATATTTCTAGAATTCTATGGGTGTACATAAGCAGGTAGATACACGGATCCATTAAAAAGCATGCTCTTAGTCTTTCAAAAGGTTTTTTGATGGAATCCTTCACCAAGGATTGGCAATTATGGCATAAACAATCTTTCATCCATCAATTCCTTTATTTATATCACATCTGATTCCCAGGCTAAGACTTGAAGTGGCTTACCAAAAGGCATAAGATGCAAGGTGTGTTTATTCATTAAAAAGATTTGTATTAAGCTATAACAATTTTATACTAATCTCCTTTAAAGTAGTCCCCTTGGGCTGCCACACACTTCTTCCAATGACTCTGCCACTGTCAGAAGATGGTGCGTAGTGGGTCCGTCACATTCTGCATGATGTCTTCTCCGGACCGTAATCTGATTCCTTTCAGGGGCATTTTCATCTCAGGGAAAAGCCAAAAGTCACACGGAGCCATGTTGGGAGAGTAGGGAGCCTGATGAAGCACAGGTGTGCTGTATTTGGCCAGGAAACTCTGTATCAAATGTGAAGAATGGGCAGGTGCATTATCATGATGGAGCTGACAATTGTCTTCTGCCCACAGGTCTGGACATTTGCATCTCACAACATTATGAAGGTGACACAGACCCTCTTGGTGGTTCTAGCAGCTTTGTCACCAACTTCGATGAGATTCTCCTGAAGCTCAAAGTACTCCTTGGTGACGGTTGTGCCGTGTGGTGCATACTCATGATGAACCATTCCACTAGACTCAAAGAAGATGATCAGCATGACTTTGACATTGCTGTAGACCTGTCATGACTTTTTTTAAGGCTTGGGGATGTTGGATGCTTCCATTGTGATGACTGCAACTTGGTTTCTGGGTCATCCCCATAAACCCAGGACTCATCGACAGTGATCACTATGTTGAGGAAATGAGATATAAAGGTTGAAGCAGATATCCACCAGCATGAAAACTAATATTTTGAACTGAACTCTCAGTTAAATGGCACGCATGGGGATTGAAAAATACTGGATATTTTTTACTCTCAAATTTGTAATTCCCCTTCTCTTTCTCTTCTCAAGGTAGATTTTGCCCTTCTTAAATGGAAATTATGCAGGGACTCTAACCTAGATCCACAACAGCATAACTATGCCTCGGGGTTTGCAATGTAACTATCTCGCTTTCACTAATTTCACCATAGTTAAAGTTAACTAGTGCTCTTTTTTTTTTTTACGTGGACAGTGAATATAACATATATTTTGCTAGGTTTTCAGTGGGTTTAATTTGTGTGTTAATTGTGTTATCTTTTCTTTGTTTCTATGGACTAATTTTTCTTTCTTGTGTTTTGTGTTATTGTTATAAACCACCTTGAGTGCATTTATGGAGGAGGTGACCAAAAGCAGTATGTAAATGTCTTTATAAATAAACACTTAAATTAAAAAAGTCTCCATTTTGGAATGTTTGATCCAGCTTGCTTCTGAAGCCTGCTGTGTTTCTAAACTTTTCAAAAATCTAAAATAGCATTTACCTTTGAGTCAAAGAATCTAGCGACCCAATCGTACGGTACAAACTTATGCCCACTCTCCAATATGTGCAAGAACTTAGTGGGATTTAACTTGCAGCAGTGAAATTCATCTTGGTGAAGAGAAGACTAGAGGGCGACATGATCACGCACTTTAAATACCAGAGACAGGAAAGAGAAATCCTGATTGCTGTTGCCCCAAATGCTTTGAATGCTTTGAAGTTACAGGAAAATAGATTTTCATTGAACATTAGAAGGAACTTTTTGACAGTAAGAGCAATTCAGCAAGGGAACCAGCCACCTGCCTAGTGAGCTGGCAAGGTTTCTTTCTCAGAATGTCTTGGAAAAGAAGCTGGACAACTACAGTATGTAACAAAAATTGAAATTTTTTCCGTTCCTGTTTTGAAAGTGTTATTTCCTGTTTAATTGTGCGGTACAGTAGAGTCTCACTTATCCAAGCCTCACTTATCCAAGCCTCTGGATAATCCAAGCCATTTTTGTAGTCAATCTTTTCAATATATTATGATATTTTGGTGCTAAATTCGTAAATACAGTAATTACAACATAACATTACTGCGTATTGAACTACTTTTTCTGTCAAATTTGTTGTATAACATGAGGTTTAAGTGCTTAATTTGTAAAATCATAACCTAATTTGATGTTTAATAGGCTTTTCCTTAATCCCTCCTTATTATCCAAGATATTCGCTTATCCAAGCTTCTGCTGGCCTGTTTAGCTTGGATAAGTGAGACTCTACTGTATTTACTTTTAAAGTAGCTGTTATACTCCAGAAACTTTATTTTTGTGACTGCCACAAGGATATATTCATTGAAAACCTATAGCAAAATGTGCTGCAGGATATCCCGCAAAAACAATGTTTTTGCAGCTTAATAAACTTTCCCCATTTTTTTTATGATAGAACCAATTAGGAATCGATATTTATAACCCAGGAACAAAAATCATGTCACAAAGTGCTATGTTGCCATTGCAGTAAACAAGAAATAGTGTTATAGGGTCCTAAGCCTATGTTGAAATGCATTATATTAGGTTTTCCCGAATTGCATTATATGGCATGCCCTCATTATGCATACCTGTAATTGGGCAACACTTCCTGCATCTGACAAAGTGAACTGCAACAAACTGCCTTATCTTTTAAGGTGCCACAAGCTCTGCATCAACTGTAACCAAATTAAGACAATCCCTCCTTTCTAGATATTTTGCAAAGGCCTCTCCCATACTCTGCTCCAAAGCAGGGACCACACGGGTGAGCATGAGATTCCCTCTTCCATTTTTTCTCTTTCCAAACATAAAATATTTAGAGCATAAGATCTGCAAGTCACGGCACCCCTATGACACACGCCAACATGACAAGCTCTGAAGAAAAAAGTGTTGCTCTCATGAAAAGACTCACAACAAACACAAGGCAATTTATGATGCTTCCAGGGAAGGTTGCCAGCATTGTGGCTTTGGCATTAAACTCCATCTCTATACACCAGAGTTTGAATTACATTCACTGGATAAAACTGGGCAAGTCACACTTTCTCAGCCACATCCTGTGATAATTTATGAGCCTTTAAGTCATTTCCAACTTAATACCGTAGACTCTCAGTTAAATGGCACGCATGGGGATTGAAAAATACTGGATAAATTGTTTCTGGTTGCTTGAGAGTTACTATTAAAAATAAACCCAAGACTATACCTCCATATTATACCATACCATAAATTCTGCATTGACATGATAGAGCAGACTCTTAGGCCCCTCCTACACTTCCATATAAAATCCAGATTATCTTTGTTGAACTTGATTATTATGGCAGTGTAGAATCTGCTTTGATAATCCGGATTATAGGGCAGTGTAGAAGGGGTTTAAGACCCATCGACAGATTATCAACTTTGAAACTGATTATGTGGCAGCGTGACTGTTATAATCCAGTTCATATTGATAATGTGGATGATCTGATTTGATAATCTGGACTATATGGCAGTGTAGATCTGGCCATAGTTAATTGAACCTCAAACTACTAGAACTGTCAGGCAACTGGCAAAAAAATAGTAACTAAAATTACATGCTATATTCACGGAGCTGTTTTTATAACACAGTAAAATTGTCACATTAAGTGGGTTGTTGTGAGTTTTGCGGGCTGTATGGCCATGTTCCAGAAGCATTCTCTTCTGACGTTTCGCCCACATCATCAGGGGTTGTGAGGTCTGTTGGAAACTAGGCAAGTGGGGTTTATATATCTATGGAATGCTCCGGGTGGGAGAAAGAACTCTTGTCTGTTTGAGGCAAATGTGAACATTGCCATTGGCCACCTTGATTAGCACTGAATGCCCTTTCAGCTTCGAAACCTGGCTGCTTCCTGCCTGGGGTAATCCTTTGTTAGGAGGTATTAAATGGCCCTGTTAATACCTCCAGTTAACACCGCTCAACAAAGGATTACCTTGGGAAGGAAGCACCCAGGTTTTGAAGCTGCAAGGCCATTCAATGTTAATCAAGCTGGCCAATTGCAACATTCACACTTGCCTCAGGCAGACAAGGGTTCTTCACCCTGGACCTTCCACAGATATATATACAAACCCCACTTGCCTTGTTTTCAACAAACCTCACAACTTCTGCGGATGCCTGCCAGGGATGTGGGCAAAACGTCAGGAGAGAATGCTTCTGAACATGGCCATACAGCCCGGAAAACTCACAGCAATCCAATTTTTTACAATGTTTGTGTGTTTTGACTGTGCTGTTATTCGCATTGAGTCACAAGGAGAGGTGGGTAAGAAATTATTATTAATAATAACAATTACAGTAGAGACTCACTTATCCAACATTCGCTTATCCAACATTCTGGATTGTCCAACGCAGTAGTCAATGTTTTTGTAGTCAATGTTTTCAATATACAGTAGAGTCTCACTTATCCAACATTTGCTTATCCAACGTTCTGGATTATCCAACGCATTTTTGTAGTCAATGTTTTCAATACATCGTGATATTTTGGTGCCTAAATTCGTAAATACAGTAATTACTATGTAGCATTACTGTGTATTGAACTACTTTTTCTGTCAAATTTATTGTATAACATGATGTTTTGGTGCTTAATTTGTAAAATCATAACCTAATTTGGTGTTTAATAGGCTTCTCCTTAATCCCTCCTTATTATCCAACATATTCGCTTATCCAACGTTCTGCCGGCCCGCTTATGTTGGATAAGTGAGACTCTACTGTAATAGAAATTACAGTAGAGTCTCATTTATCCAATTTTCGCTTATCCAACATTCTGGATTATCCAACGCAGTAGTCAATGTTTTTGTAGTCAATGTTTTCAATATACTGTGATATTTTGGTGCTAAATTCGTAAATACAGTAATTACTACACAGCATTATTATGTATTGAACTACTTTTTCTGTCAAATTAGTTGTATAACATGATGTTTTAGTGTTTTTTTGTAAAAACATAACCAAATTTGATGTTTAATAGGTTTTCCTTAATCCCTCCTTATTATCCAACATATTCGCTTATCCAACGTTCTGCCGGCCCGTTTATGTTGGATAAGTGAGACTCTACTGTATATTAAAAGCAAATAAACACAAACTTAACTTAATGTTACACAGTTTTACTGTTTCATAAAAAACAACTTTGTGAACGCAGTGTGCAATTTTAATTCTGAAAAATGCCGGTTGCTTGAGAGTTTTGGTTGACTGAGAGTGTACTGCAACAAGCTCGGAATGCCTTTCATACTGTTGCGCATGCGCGCCCGCATCTACGCCTCTGTTCTGCAGCGAGCCAGACGCCTCCTACTGGAAAGGAAGCGCCTCGCTGACTGGTGCGTTCCCAAGGTGCGCGCCGAGAGCGACTCTCTCTTACCCAAAGGCAAAGGCCAGCGGCGGACTCCTCTTCCGCAACGAGCGCAAGGCAGGCGGTCCGCAAGTAGTCAGCGCCCAGAGCTAGTTTAGCCGAGCAGGCGGCCAGCGCCCCCAAGAGGCCGGCCCCGGCAGCGCACGCAGAGCCCACTCCGCCCGGCATCGCTGCTCCTCCGCGCTTCCTCCCTGAAGCAGCAAGGGAAAAGCACGTGGACACCTCGGCACCCGCTTCCGGGTAGTCTCTGCTGACGTCACAAGCTAGCTCCGCCCACCTGTGACGAAGCCCGCAGTTCAGATAAGCACTTGCTTTGCTGCTATTGTTTAACAGCCTGTAGAAAAGAGGAAGGCAATAGGTCCTGAATCGTTGCTCCCTCTTTAAGTCAGTCCTTGTCGACCACAAAGAACTATAGTTTCCACAACTGGCAGAGGTTTTCAATTTTCTTCTTTTTTCCTTTACCATCAAGACGTTTTCCATTGTGAATTAGCAATTGAAGGGACTATAGTTTTTTTGCTTCCCATATACTGTACTTGGTATGGGGGTTTGGTCATAATTCTTGAGTAAACCAGGTTATTTTTTTTTACTTGAAAAATTTCAAGGGTGGTTTAAACTCTTAAACCACCCCCTTGGCTATGGGCTTGGCAGTGCCACTTTGGAATATGAATTTTGGATGGAATTTAAATGATAAATTTGGGCAATCCTAGGACATGGACCATCCTTTCGTATTCAATGTAAAAAATATCTCCCTGAATACTAAAGTTAGGATGGTCCGTGCCATTGTATTCCCCTATGTAAGGTTGTGAAAGCTCGAGAGTAAAAAAAGATTGAAATGTGCTGGAGAAGAGATGATAATAATAATAATAATAATAATAAAACTTTATTTATATCCCTCCACCATCTCCCCAACGGGGACTCGGGGCGGCTTACATGGGGCCATGCCCAAAACAATACAATATAGCAAAATATAAAAACAACATATCATAATACAATTACAACAATACAAAAATAATCATGTACAGTACAACACAAAATCAAAAAAGCAATATAACAGGACGGGCCGCATGAACACTCAGTTAAAACCTGGGGTGAGAAAAAGATAAGAATAAAACCACGGGGAGCAGAGATGTGGGAATGAATACCATGGACTACACCAATGATGGGCAACCTTTTGCACTTGGTGTGTCAAAATTCACCAAAAAAACCTAGCATGACTTGGTGTGTCACTTCTAGAAAAAAACCATAAGTTCACAATATATATAGTTTAAATAACAAAATTATATAATTGTAAGATATAACTGTATTTAATAAATCAAAAACTATTTACTACCATTATTTCCATGTACAACAATCTATGGTACCTCTTGCAGTTTCTATGCTGATTTCTCTCTATTGTAGTTTCAATGTAGTCATGAATTATTCATTATAATAATATAATAGTAATATAATAATATACTACAATAATAATAGAATAATAATAGAATGATATTTTATATATATATATATATATATATATATATATATATATATATATATATAGTGCATAATTCCCATGGAGTAAACAACAAAACCACTGGACCAAATCACACCAAATTTGGCAACAAAAGGCAATAGTCATTCAATCAATCTGCATGCGGCAGCGTGTCAGCAAAAATGGCTAGGCGTGTCAGTGCTGACACGCGTGTCATAGGTTGGCCATCACTGGACTACACTATGTACAAAATTTGGAGGGAAAAAGTCTGTTCCTGGTTTGGAAGTGTTTTCCTGTTTAATTGTGCAGTATTTTGTAGGAGCCCCGGTGGCGAAGTGTGTTAAAGCACTGAGCTCCTGAACTTGCAGACCGAAAGGTCCCAGATTCAAATCCCGGGAGTGGAATGAGCGCCCGCTGTTAGCCCCAGCTTCTGCCAACGTAGCAGTTCGAAAACATGCCAATGTGAGTAGATCAATAGGTACCGCTCCGGCGGGAAGGTAACGGCGCTCCATGCAGTCATGCCGGCCACATGACCTTGGAGGTGTCTACGGATGCCGCCGGCTCTTTCGGCTTAGAAATGGAGATGAGCACTAACCCCCAGAGTCAGACATGACTGGACTTAACGTCAGGGGAAACCTTTACCTTTTACCTATTTACTTTGAAAGTAGTTCTCCTTCAGGAACTTTGTTTTTGTGCCAAAAACTATGTTGAATTGGTTGAGACTTTGAGAAACTGTAGAAAAATGTGCTGCAGCATGTCCCACAAAAAAAAAAGTTTTTGCAAGCTTAATAAACCTTTTCCTTGTTTTTATAAGAGAACCAATTAGGAAATGACATTTATAACCCAGAAACAAAAATCGTATTAAGACAGTGCTATTAAAAATTATCTTTATTTATCTCTCTCCTTTCTCCCCATGGGGACCTCAAGGTGGCTAACATCTAAAAAGGCAAAAGAGCTAATCAAGGCTGAATTCTTCCTAGAAAAAAATACGAAACATATTAAATATAAACCCAGCAGCAAAGATGCTCAGCTCCTCCTTACAAAATCTCATTGTATTACAGTCCACTTCATCATTTATCTAATCATTTCTGAACTTTTGAGATCTGATTGTTCAATAAAATGAAGTATTTACACGTATTCCTTGCCTTATTCCAATATATCCATCCAAATTAGGCTAATGAATCTGTTAAATAGTAGAATATATTTTCATGTATTTCTGTTACATGATTGGACAGAAAAAGAGTAAGACAAATAGAGAATCCCGTAGTAATTTCTTTATTGCGAGGCATGATATAGATAAAAAAGTTTCCCATGAAACTTTACAATAGCAGCCATTCATTATAAAAATTCCAATTTATTGAAGAAAATGCACATTTTCTTGTTTCAAAAGCACTACATTTTTTTTATTAAAAGACACATAATACCCCACATTTTATATATAATGTACAACTGTGGCTCCAAATGCCATTTCTCGTATCATTTAAAATCCAACTCTTGTTTGTGTCTGATTCTGAGAAGTCATTAGATGTGTTCTCCATTCTCATCTTTGTAAATACATAGGATAGGGAAACAGACTGTGTGCTATTGTTTGGCAAATGCAAATAGGCAAAGACATAATGAATTCATATATATGGACACATACAGGCCTCTCATAACAGGTAGCAAAAGGTTGGTGAGCTGTGCTGTATTGGCCAACTAAGCCACAAAAGGACAAGCACAAGAGAAAGGATCACATTATTACTTTTTCCTTCTGTGTGTGATGCTTGTGTTATGTGTCTATAATAACAATTTAACTGATTCTCCACTGTGTTTGATATATCAAATTTTCTACAATGTGTGACCAAACCTTGTGTGTTTCTCCTTCAGGTGCCAAAAATCATATATAATATCCAAACCTGTGTGTATAATTGCAAAATACATAGACCTCTACAAGGAAAAATACATAAATTTTTATTCCATATAAATCCATCCCTATTAGCTTGAACTAAAATAGATGTAACTTTAAGTCACTCACACATGCGTGCTTGCCTATTTCTCATCAGTTGACCCACAACCAAGGCGGCAAATAAAGCTTATATTCACAGTACATAGCTCTCCTCATCCTCCTGCTGCTCCTCATTCTCAGTAATGGTTATAAACTTTTCCTCAGTTATTCCTTTCACTTGAATAGAGTTCAGTTTGGCCACTATCTTCTTTTTTCCAAACTTTCTTGCTGTACAAACTATTTTGGATGCAGAAGTTTGACCGGGAGATATATTCCTGAGAAAGAAAAAAGGTTATTATATATTATACTAGCTGTGCCTGGCCACGCGTTGCTGTGGCGAAGTCTAGTGGTATGGGAAATAAAGTATTGAGGAATTGGTGGTAGTTAAGGTAAAGGGTAAAGGTTTCCCCCGGACATTAAGTCCAGTTGTGTCCGACTGCATACTGAAGTGGATTATATGACAGTGTGAAGTCAAGATAATCTAGTTCAAAGCAGATAATATAAGATTATAAATGGGTTATATAGCTGTGTGGAAGGGCCTTGAGTCTACATTGCCATATAATCCAGTTAAAATCTGATAATCTGTATTTTATAGGCAGTGTGGAAGAGGCCTAAGTGAGGCCTAACTCTGCCTGTCCCCTGGGCTGAGTGGGTTGCTAGGAGCTTAGCCTTTTAACAGGCAGCAATTGGATAAAAACAATTATTCCTCTCCCTCTAATTAGGACATTATTTTTCTTTTCTTTTTGTTGTATGAATGTAGAGGCATGGATGAGGGGTTGTGCTGCCAGGTTTAGTGTTTCTGGGGTGTGTAGTTTTGTTGTTTTGTCCTAGGCCGAAATTTCATTACCCTTTTATATATATATAGATATGGTCATAAGTGATTAATTATAAATCCAGATTTATAGAAATAGTTCTATAATTATAGAATTATAATACAGCTCAACTTCTTTTTTGTTTGGTCTTGGTTTTTACGCCAGTTCCTGAAGTTATTTGGGGTGCGGATTCAGACAATTGCATTGAATAGACTGCATGAGCTCTCGTTTCTTAGACATGGTTATCATGGCTTTTTATGGGTGAGCAGATAGCAACTGGTAGAAGGCATATGTTCTGTATATAAAAAACTAGAGCTGATAAGGGAAAAGCGGTGCCATTTTTGGAATCAGCAGGTCAAATATACCGAACATTTGAGGTACCAAAATGTGTGTTGGCCAGTGTAAATTCAGAATACTATAAAACGTTCTTAATGTCCCAGATGATATTTAGGCAAAATCCTCTGCAAAACCCATATAAAAGAACTCCTAAATACAGTAGAGTCTCACTTATCCAAGCTAAACGGGCCGACAGAAGCTTGGATAAGCAAATATTTTGGATAATAAGGAGAGATTCAGGAAAAGCCTATTAAACATCAAATTAGGTTATGATTTTACAAATTAAGCACCAAAACTTCATGTTATACAACAAATTTGACAGAAAAAGTAGTTCAATATGCTGTAATGTTATGTTGTAATTACTGTATTTACGAATTTAGCACCAAAATATCACGATATATTGAAAACTTTGACTACAAAAATGGCTTGGATTATCCAGATGCTTGGATAAGTGAGATTCTACTGTAAGTAGATTTACTCTATAACTACAAGTCTAGGCAGTTCTCTCCCTGAATCTACACAGTGAAAGCTGACATGTGTATCCAATTAAAGAAGAAAAGCCTATGTGTCTACATGGATCTGGAACAGAAATATTTCTGGATCATATGCTTTCTTTAGGGAAGTAGTAGACAGGCTTCATGTTTTGGGATCTACTTTGTGTGTTCACAGGCACCTAGAAACACTTAAAAGTTTGTAGAAGGGACCAGTTCGAGATGTTCTTCTGAAGTGCAAATTGATGCAAAGTTCAATCTTACTTTTTTCTGGCTTGACAAAACTTGAGCTTTTTTTGTGATAGTCTGTAAAAGGGTTTGAAATTCACACTATAGGAATTCAATATGCTCTCCAATGTATATTAGATTTTGTTCTACCTTATGCTGTAATGTATCCCCCACCCCAAGATCCTTTTAGGTTCCCCACTTTTGTCTTAAACAAACTGTCATGCCCCATGAAGACCCTCACTGTTTACCCCTAGTTAAGCCCTTTTTAGTTAGAGGGATTAATATTTTATGTATAAATTCTGTTGGGTCAGTCTAGACAACCTCTTTCATTTGAAGCCTCTGTTGCCCTGGCCCTTTTAAGAATCCCCTCAGGAGCAGAGCCTCAAGAAAAGCACTTCCAGTTCTCGGAAGAGTCAGAAGGTCTACAAATAGCACGTCCAGTCAGAACTTTGAGACCATCTTAGAGACAACCGAACACCATAAAAGAAAGAGACAATAATAACAAATAAAGATTCAAGAGCCCAAAGATTTAGTTTCCCCTTCCATGAAGATGATAGAAATTGTGCCTGGTGGTTGGTTGATATTATAAACTACTGTTATAATATTCGTTTTATATTGTATTGTTGTTTTTACCTATGTTATACTGTGAATTGTGTTTTTGTCTACTCTATTTTAATTGTGTTGTTGGGCTTGGCCCTATGTAGGCCGCCTCGAGTCCCCGCTGGGAGATGGTGGCAGGATACAAAAATAAAGTTATATTATATTATTATTATTACTATTACTATTAAGAGCCTCAGTTCAGCCAGAACTGTGTTTATCTCTCAAAGACTTTATCTCTCCTCACAAAGACTTGGTAGTGAGACTCAGGAGGGGAGAAAGTCTCAAATTCTTGTTAGTTAAAAAAATCCTGTTTGATTCAACTATATAGTCACCGATCTATTCCTTTCGTAGCCAGTTCACCTTCCAAGTAGTTAAGATAGCATGGGGGAAGAGCACAAACCAACCATATGGGTTTTGAATAGAAGATGTAAGAGGTTGGTCTCCCAACTTATAGCTATATGTGCAAATATGTGCATATAATTATATGCACATGTGCGGCACATTACTGAGCCATTACCCTTGTTTTATTTTAGATAATGAGAGTTCTTTATTTCTTCCACAATTCTAGGTCAGGGCAATGGCCTGTCTCATCACACATCATTCCTTGATCTCTTCATTTGGAGAAAGCTATTTTCCTCGTTGACTTTACTGTTTTAATCATGCTGGAATTCCTTTCTGTGTGATGGTGCTTCTTCTATTGTATATTCCAGAGTGAGCGAGTTATTTTGTGCCAGTTGGGAAAGATTCCTCTGACTTCATGAACTGCTTGTAGTCATTGTAGGTCACCTAAAGCCAGGTGGAATGACCATCTCATTCTACACAAGGTCCTGTTTGTTTCATGTATTGGATAGAATAAGTATATCACTCCAGAAGCGACTCAAGTTGCTCCTGACACAAAAAAAATAATAATCTGTGGCATAGATTATTGAATGTAATTTCCTGCTTGGCAGGGGGTTGGACTGGATGGCCCATGAGGTCTCTTCCAACTCTACTATTCTATGATTCTATATAGATTTTGCCACTTATGACTGACATGATATGATTCAGGATACGACAGATTCCTTGAATCCAATTAAACTTACCCTTGGTCAAAAGTTGTCATTGGAAAAATGCCAAGGCCTTCTATGCAGAGTTTGCATTTTTCCAAGGGAATGCAGAGAGTGTTTTCAAAAATCACTTCACAGGTAAAGCTTTCATTCACTTTTGCTGTTTCTGGCATCTATTTTTTAAAAAAAGGCGAAAGAGTTTTAGAAATGTAAAACTGATGTGTTCTATACTCAAAAGCAGCATGTTGAATCTTGTGACGGCGCGAGTGGCGCCATTTATATGTCAAACTATAAGTTTCAAGATTTGAATTGCTGTATCATGCCTGATTTTGCCCTTACCCTGTAAATGTAGTTGGATTGGTTATTTATATCTGTCAATCAATGTTGTTTGTACCTGTTATATTGCTCACTCAGCAAAACTGTTTGGCTTCCTGGAGTAGGACTGTGTTTCCTCCTTTTCATTCCACTCTATCGGATGGACGTGAAAGAGAGGCTTGGCTCTGAAAGCCCTTCAAAAGTTACCTCTCAGCACCAATTCTGAGGTTCTTACCCTTGGGACTCACACTTCATGTTCAGGGCCAACCTGAATAACGTTGAGGAGTCTCAAGCGCCTTCACATCAGTCCTTTGGCAACAGAGGAAGACTCTTGTCTTCAGATATAGGTCATTGGACTGAGGCTTAGTTTGCTCCGGCATTCACAGCCAGAGAAAGAGGGATCTGGACAAGCTTCATGGACTTAAACAACCAAAGACTGTAATGTATATTTTCTTTTACCCCCTTTGTGAAGAATAAACCCAGTTTTTGAGTTAACTACAGTGTTTTGGTCCTTGGGAGTTCCAGTTTCCCTAAAGGAGGGCAAGAAGCAATCCCCTGGGGAAAGATGTCACGTCCATGCCTCTTTCACTAAGAGTACAGCCCCAGGCGCGACGGCACAAATCTAGATGGAACTTTCATAATGAGATTGCCTGTTTTCTTTAAATGCATTTGCAGCATTGTGTGCCCAAAGAGTGCCAAATCCTTGCTATGTCCTTGTACACACATGTGGATGCATGCCCACCCAACCTGTTCACCAATATCTTAACTACCAACCACACAAATAGATACTACACTATTCCTTGCTTTTCATTCTCAAACGTCGTTTCCATGCACTGATCAGCATTATCCACACTGAAACATATTGGACATGACCTAAAATAAGTACCAAATTTCCACACTAACTTCTTGAACTACAATGTAAGGCCTCAGATTAAATGTTTGTTTTTAAAAAGACAAACTATTTTTCAATATTACATCATTATTAAAGTAATAATAAATTTAAAGGCAGTAATCTTACGAGTCCTCTTAAAGCTGGCATTGTTTCTCGTATCAGCATATACGGTATCTAGCTTGTCTATAATAAGATAAAAGTGGGTTATTCCAATTATTTAATGTGATCCCATTGAAGCAAATACTGTATTTCCTCGAGTCCAATGCCCCATCAAATCTAATGCATACTTCAATTTTCAAAACCTTGAAACACAAAAAAAGTATTTGCCATATTACGTGAATCTAATGCACACTCTAATTTTGTGAAGGTGATTTAGTCAAAAAAGATGAGCATTAAAATTGAGCAAATATGGTAGCTTATTCTTGTCTTTATGCTATGTGGCTATAATAGCTGAGATCGTACATTTGTTTCATTAAGTATACATTGTTCCATTCATGCAACACATTTTAGTGCGTATCTCTTACTTTTGTTGGTGCATCTCATTTTGGATTTAAGTATGCACCACCATCTCACTATCAACGTTGTCATGAAATTTCTTACCTCCACCTTGAGAGGTGGGTACTGGAAAGTCAAGGTTATCTGTTTTCCAAGGTTTTCATGAGTGTCTTCAACATTTGCAAAAATATTGACTTTGAATAGAAGTTCATCCTCTGTTGAACTCATTATGTCCATGTACATGTCAGCATCTACTACCAGAGGAGTCTGTATAACTGCATGAATGCAGTGAAGAGAAAGTATGAGAAAAGATCACACATATAACGAAGGTCAGATTTGATGCTTTGTGTAATTTTTAGATTGATGCCTGCTGCTTGCAAATGAAGATACAGAGCAGATTGAAGGCCCCAACCTCATATGTCATTCTTCTGTTAGATATACCACGAAAGTGGATGTTCTTGTGACACTCCCACCCTTCTCTGATGCCTTTCAAACTGGGCTCTGTCACACTATACAATTGAAGCACTACGATCCCACTTTAATGCCAATTATGGCATTTTCTGGAATGCCAGGATTTGTCGTTTAGGTCTACAGCTTTCAGGCAGAGAATTCATCCTTTATGGCTCCAGATCTTAGCATTACAGAGGATGGGACCACGGCAGTTAAAGTGGCTGCACAGTGCTATGTATGTAGCATGAAAGGGTGCCATTTTGGAGCATTGATACAGAGAATCCTATGTACAAAAGATAATTTAGGAATTTTTATTTTGATCTATAGGGCCCCCCGGTGGCGCAGCGGATTAAACTGCTGAGCTGCTGAACTTACTGACCAAAAGGTTGGCAGTTCAAATCCGGGGAGCGGGGTGAGCTCTCGCTGATAACCCCAGCTTCTGCCAACCTAGCAGTTCGAAAACATGCAAATGTGAGTAGATCAATAGCATCAACCTCCAGAGTCTGAGACGACTAGATTTAATGTCAGGGGAAAACCTTTACCTTTACCTTATTCTGATCTATGGCACCACTTACTGGGTCCTAAGAGGGAAGCTGGCTGAGAAAGGAGATACAGTCAAATGTGTTGTCGAAAGCTTTCATGGCTGGGATCACAGGGTTGTTGTATGTCTTTCGGGCTGTGTGGCCATGTTCCAGAAGTATTCTCTCCTGACGTTTCGCCCACATCTATGGCAGGCATCCTCAGAGGTTGTGAGGTATGGAGAAACTAAGGCAAGGAAAGGAAAAAAATATATATCTGTGGAGAGTCCAGGGTGTGGCAAGAGTCCTTTGTCACTGGGAAGCCAGCATTAATGTTTCAGTTAATCACCCTAATTAGCATTGGAAAGGTTTTTGTCTCTTGCCTGGGGGAATCCTTTGTTCAGTCAACCTCTGAGGATGCCTGCCATAGATGTGGGCGAAATGTCAGGAGACACAGCCCGAAAGACATACAACATCCCTGAGATACAGTCATTTTCCTAGAGATGAATAGCTTTATCAATGTAAAAGGACAGATATATTATTTAATGTGGATCTGTATACCCACTTGGTTTGCCTTCTGTTTTGACAGTCTGTTGAACGGCTTTCAATCCAGCCTGTACTTTTCCTGTATATGACTCCAGGTGGCAAGAGACACACAGATTGATAGTCCATGCATTTGTAGACATGCTCCTCACAACAATTTTAAGACTAATAGGCTGTCCTGGCACCAATGCCTTTTCTTCTTCTATCCCAAGTGTGAGCGCTGCTTTAGGAGACTCGCGAGAAGATGCTGCTGTATAGTCTTCCAGAGAGTTTGCATGAGACAAAGCAGTTTTCATAGCTTTCCTCTCCTCTGGGGAACCTGGAAAATCAGAGAAAGAAGCAACTTGAAATCATTGGAAACTAATTCCATGGTCAACTGTGGACAAATCAGGTGTGCTTGGTAGTTCCAGAAATTATCAGATGACCCCCATTTCATTTTGGTTTCAGCCTGGGATCTGACACAAAACAGTTTTGATGACTCTTATGAGTAATATATTTGAAGAAAGAGACAAGTGGGTCCCTGCAACATTTCCCAGTTCTGTTGACAGCTTTGATACTACAGGTCACAGCCTGCTTTTGAATCAGTGATCTGGGATGACTATGGGACACTACATTGCAGTGGCTCTTCTATCTTGTTGCTTAGATCTAAAAAGTGTGGTTGGGGGATTATGAGTTTGTTCCTTTAAATTAGGATGCAACATGTTTCACAAGCTCCTGGTTGATCAGCAATGCTGTTTCGCAGCACTCATATGAAGTAAATAAGGTAAGTTTCTTTTTTTAAATCAAATTTATGTGAACTTAAGAAAGACTGAGTACTGTCAGAAAACTGCAGCAAAGCCTAGATAAGACAGAAGTCCTGAGAGAGGCAGTTCGACCTGGATTTTTTAAAAAATGTTGTGAATGAGACCACAATCCTGCCAAGAAATGACTTACTACTAAGTAAACACAGACAGGACATTACTGGCAGAACAAAAGCTGATTTAATCTTATCGCTTGGATATCATCTGGAGGCAAGGCATGATTACAGTTTAAACAAACAGATATAGTATATCTTGCTGGGCTGAGTCCATTGCTTTATTTTTTGTTCTTAATGATTGCTCTGAGAAATATGGTTGAAAATCAATCAACAAACATTAGGAATAAATAATCAGTAACTGCCTTATTCACATAAAGCAGTGGTTCCCAACCTTTGGGCCTCCAGATGTTTTGGACTTCAGCTCCCAGAGTTCCTAACAGCTGGCAAGCTGTCTGGGATTTCTGGGAGTTGCAGTCCAAAACACCTGGAGGCCCAAAGGTTGGGAACCACTGACATAAAGCAAGATGTTATTCAAGAACTGAGAATCTGAGTAGATCCATTGATGTCAATGGGACTTAAGTTAGTCACAATTCTCTCAACGGGTTAAATTATGATTACATTTGGACCAAACCCAGTGTATTGTACATAAAAAGATAGCTTGAATGTGTACAATTCCCAACTAAGAACGATTCCACATGATCACACTATAGCAATTTATATACAGTAGAGTCTCACTAATCCAAGCTAAACGGGCCGGCAGAAGCTTGGATAAGCAAATATCTTGGATAATAAGGAGAGATTAAGGAAAAGCCTATTAAACATCAAATTAGGTTATGATTTTACAAATTAAGCACCAAAACTTCATGTTAGACAACAAATTTGACAGAAAAAAGTAGTTCAATACGCAGTAATGCTATGTAGTAATTACTGTATTTACGAATTTAGCACCAAAATATCACGATGTATTGAAAACATTGACTACAGAAATGGCTTGGATTATCCAGAGGCTTGGATAAGCGAGGCTTGGATAAGTGAGAGTCTACTGTACTAAGATATCATGATCGAAACTTTTGTCTTTTTGTCCTACATGTATGAATTACCTTCTGGAAATTTGTACTGATCTGTGATGTCTTCACGCTCATTCTTCCCAACAGCTTTGGTGCTGATGTTCCTTCCTATCGTCCTGGTGTCTTCAAAGACCCGCATGAATTCCTCTTTCCCGTTCACATTCCTTATGATCCAGAGGACCATATCTGCATTCACTTCAGAAAACACAAACATGGTGTCGTATGGAATATAGACTTCTCCCTTTTTGATGGCAATAACTGGAGCAGGGCCACACTCCATCATCTCTGTAACTAAATATATGAAAGCTAATCAGCTTTTTTTCACTATGCACTACATCAAAGACTCAGGTCACTTCAGAGAAAAAAAAATCAGCAACTCAAGGCTCAACACCAATGACAAACTGATCAGCTTCAATGTGGTGTCTCTATTTACCAAGGTCCCAGTAGCAGACACTATTGCACTGATCAACCAGAATTTCTCAGAAGACATCACAGGCCTGTTTCACCATTGCCTCACCACAAGCTGTGTCCAGTGGGACAATGGATTATATGAACAGAAAGATGGAGTAGCTATGGGGAGTCCTCTCAGGACGGTCATAGTAAATTTCAACATGGAACACTTTGAGAAACAAGCCCTGGAAACCACAACAAAAAACTCACTAAGTGGTTCAGATATGTGGATGACAACTTCATCATTTGAAGCCATGGAGAAGAACTAAACAAGTTCCTGGACCACCTAACTGCATCCATCCAAACATCCAATTCATAATGGAAAAAGAAAACGAAGGAAAACTGCCATTTCTAGATGTCCCAGTCAGCCGCAAACACAATCAACAATTGGGCCACACAGTTTACAGAAAACCTACACACAGAAATAGATATGTACATAAAAACTCCAACCATCAACCAAGTCAAGAAAGAAGCACAATTAATGCCCTGGCAGACCATGCAAAAAGAATTTGTGAACCCCACCTCCTCCAAGGGGAACTGGACTTCCTAAATTGGGCTTTGCAGGCCAATGGAGACTCCACCACAGACATCAGAAGAGCTGCAAGGCCAAGAACAAGCCACAAGAGTAAAGACAAAGATCCACCCAGACGAAAGGTGTTCTTATTACACATCAAGGGAACAACTGATCACATAGGGAAGCTGATGAAGAAACACAACCTACAAACTGTCTCTACAGACCGACTAAGATAATCCAGCAAATGCTACGTTTAGCAAAGGACAAGAGGGATCCTCTCACCTCTGCAGGAGTCCACCATATACCATGCAAGTCTACATAGGGACCACCAAACGCGGCAATGTCCAAACACGAATCAAGGACCATGAAAGGCACTGCAGACTAACTCAACCAGAGAAGTCAGCCATAACAGAGCACTGGATGAACCAACCTGGACACAGCATATTATTAGAGAACACTGGACCACTCTAACTACCACCATGTCAGACGACACAGAAAATCCATTGAACTCCACAAGCATGTGGACAATTTCAACAGAAAAGAGGAAACCATGAAAATGAACAAAATCTGGCTACCAGTTTTTTAAAAAATTCTAAAATCAGGACAGTAAATAAAGAACACCACTAAGAAAACAGAGGAATTCCAGACATGAATCAATCAGGGCCAGCTAACACCTTCCAACAAAGGATTCTCCCAGGCAGTAAGCAGCCAGACTTTGAAGCTGAAAGGCTATTTGATGCTAATCAATGTGGCCAATTGAAACATTCACACCTGCCTCAAATAGACAAGAGTTTTTTTCTCCCACCCTGGACATTCCACAGATATATAAACCTCACTTGTCTAGTTTCCAACAGACCTCACAACCTCTGGGGATGCCTGCCACAGATGTGGGCAAAACGTCAGGAAGGAATGCTTCTGGAACATGGCCATACAGCCCAGAAAACTCACAGCAACCCAGATGGGGAGGGGGAGAGGGAGGGAGGAGAAAAAGAGGGAAGGAGGGGGAAAGAAATGTAGGAAAAAGGGAAGGAAGGTGGGAGAGAGAACAGGAAGAGAGAGAGGAAGAAGATAGGAAATGAAAAGAATTCAGAATTCAGAAAGTGTGATGTTGTGGTATGAACCTCGGATTGTGGCTCTGATCCCACTGGGTGACTATAGGCAAGTCACACTCCTTCCGCCTCAGAGGAAGACAAGACAAATCCCCTTTTGAGTAACTCTTAATAAGAAAACTCTGTGAGGAGGTCACTTTATGATTTTCCTAGGTCTGAAGCAACGTGAAGGCACACAACCACCACCACCACCACAACCAAAAACTTTAGTCTGCCCCTCCCCCCCCCCCCCCCCCCCAAAAAAAAAAAAAAAAACCAGTCTAAGGAACTGGCTCTGTGTTTCAAAGGTTGGAGGATCCCTGTCGTACGATGAAGAGATAGATTTTTGTTAATTACTTTGAATGACACCACAGAAATGGTGGGGTATATTAAATTAAACAAAAAAAATACATCCCAAAAGTGAATTTCAGAATTTGGGTTCCTGCTAAATTCTATTCAGTTCGAAAGAAAACCGATTTGTTATTGTGAGCATGATCTACTACATGGTCTGAAATGAAATAATTTGTCACCCACTTGCTGAACCACATTCCTTCCCTGTATTCCTTAATTTCTGCCTCATTACTTCTTAATTAGGTCTAACTGTATGAAAGAATTGAAGATTAATAAAACCTGCATATTCTATTCAGAGTACTAAACTTATTTTGTACCTGCCAAAAAAAGTGAGATCGTTTGAGCAGCATTTCAATGTTATCACATTAGCCAACATTGACTTGCTTTTCTAATTTGCTTTTATATCTACAGTGAAGTCATACCTTCCATGCCACGCTGAGGTGTGCCATCAACCACCTGCCAACCATCATAGCCCTTTGGTAAGTCTGGTCTTTTCATCCAGATGTCATTCCATACGTGGTAGTTCCTATAAGCAGTTGCAAACCAGCATTTTATTGTTTTGGGATTTGTACTTTGGTGAGACACAAAAACTCTTTGACAGAGAATTTTAAATACAATTTTCTAAATTTCAGATACCAGGATTGAGTTAAGGGCATTAAGGTGGCATCATAGCTCTATAATTGAGTATTGTGCTAGAATTCAACCTCAAGTGTGTTGTGCTAGAATTCTAGTATGACCAATGGCACTGCTGGCTAGGGATAATGGGAATTGTAGTTCAACAACCGAAACATTCCTCAAGTGTCATTGAAGAGGCAACAGGCTGGGGAAGCTATTCTGTGAGTGTTTTTTTTTCCTTCTTAATCATTACATTTTATCGTTCTTATTCTTATATTGCTATACTGATACAACAGTAGACAAACACATAGCAGTAATAATTGAAGAAAAATAATGTTCTAATGTCATAAAATTAAATTATATGTGGACTGGGAGACAATATGAAATACTTTCAATAAACAAAATCAGTACAGTATGGATGAAGTAGTGGGTGAAAATGTCATACTTAAGGGAACTCTAAATGCATTTTGTTTGCTCAGCCCCTTTTACCAACCATCACTATATCAGCAGAGTCATTAATAAATGGTAGAAATTACCAAGTAAAGTCTGATATGTTCATTTTTTCTCCCATTTCATTGTAGATTTCATCAATGTTTATATTTCTGTGGTGATCATGAGCACATTCATAGGTGGTCACACTTCTGGCTGGAATCCCCAGGCAGCGCATAACTGGAATTTAGAGAAGGACATTATAGCTCAATTGCTGCAATCTGCTTAATAGGCCTGTGAGATCAATAAAAAAAGTTTCAATACTCATTACAAAATTAAGTGGTGGGGGAAAAATTGTTTCTAAAGTGTTTCCAAAATTGGACGGGGTCTGTATTATAACTATAATGAGTTAACTACTTTTTCGTTACTTTTCGTCAAGTAATTGTGCCAATGAGGAAACTTCAGGGGCCCCTTTCTCCCTCATTGTTACAGCTATTAGCATGAAACTTGCTAGGATTATAGAATGCATTTAGCACTGTTAGCCCATCAAGTTTCAGAACATTTCACTCATCCATGGATTTTTGGGGAATTATCAAAGTTTTTACAAACAACGTCTTTTAAAAAACTACAAGAGCTATCTCTTTGAATTGTCTATACAATGACACAAGACAATAGGGGATCACCCCCCCCCCCAAAGTTTCAGAAATATTCATACATCTCCTAATTTGGGGGGATTTTAAAAAAAGTTTTGACAAAAACATTTTTAAAAGCCACAACAGCTATATCATTGAGTGAAAATGAAATTGACTACCGAGAATTACAGAATTCACGTATTGCGTGAATTTTGATCCGTAAGTTTTTGCATGGCTGCCCCCCTCTCATGTGTTTAATATCTGTTCGAATATACAAAACGTACGAATTACATAAGACTATTTAAAAATGAAGATTTACACTCCCCTACTGCTTAATGACACTCACTGTCATTAATCTAGACTGACTAGAGAAACGCTTAAAAGTTACTTTTGGAATAGTGGCTAGTGTTGGCCAAGGGGATTCTGAGACTTGTCACTTAAGAATAATTTTTCAAACAGTTGATTTCTAAGATTTACAGATTCTGCAACTGCAAGATCCATAGTGATATATTCAGAGAAGACTGGGGTCATTATGAAAGTCGACATCTTACTTGTGGTAAGCACACCAGAGAAAACCCAGCATTGTCCATAAAGTACGGGTTCTTTGTTTCTGTAATACTGTTGCAGGATTGGGACGCTTCCTGTCCAGTCCTCAGGAGAAGTACCATCTTCATAGTATCCTGACCAGTTTCCAAGGATCACTCCATCATCGTCCTCATTCTCATCATAGTTAACCTAACAAACAGGAGTAGGATAGGGAAGAAAACAAAACCACAAAGTTTTCTCAAGCCTGCCCTATTGTCAGAATGTTGCTTTCAACAATATTATAATAATAACATTATTCTTATATCCCACCCCATCTTCCTGAAGGGACTCGAGGCAGCTCACATGGGGACCAAGCCCAGCAATCTAAATCTAATCTAACTAATCTAAATCTATCTAATCTAAATCTAATCTATCTAAATCTAATCTAATCTAATCTTCTAAATCTTCTAATCTTCCAAATCTTCAAAATCCATAATAAAAGCAAAAACCCGTATATGTGTATGTGGCATGGATGTCTACTCACACAGACAGCCTCCGGCCTCCACAAACAGGCTATATTTCCCAGGGTTAAGAATCTAGCAAGCCACTCTTTTCCACTGATATTGCGGTTACAGCGAGTGCCATGAAAATGCAGCCCAAACCCTGCCAATGTCCTTCCCAAACACTACAGCCCACCACCCACGGAATGCTTTCATTTGGGGACAATTTCCTCCTAGATTTTGCTTTTTCTTCCACCACAGACAGGCATCCCAGGGTTCTCAATTGCTGTGGAATTTGCATGGCCCCGCCCATTGCCCTTTCCTTTCAAATCTCTCTGCATAAGAAACAGAGCAGAACTGAGCTGCAACTAAACTTACTGGAGGAGTTTAGGGATTGACTCCACATGGTGGAAGTTGTAGTTCACCCTGCATCAAGTCAGAGCACTGTCACTCCTACTGGGGAATATACAGGAGTTGTAGTTCACCTACAGATTTGACTACTGGTGGGTTTGGAGGGGAACTGGACTGGAAGTTCAACAGGTACTAGGATTTATAGTTCACCTGCAATGAATGAGCATCACACTTGGCACACAGAGCCCCCATAACCAATACAACATAATGGACAAGTTTGGGGAAAAGGGAGTTATAGTTCACTTGCAACCAGATAAACACTGACCCCCACCGACAATGCACTAGGAGCGCACTTCACACAGAGAAGCCTCATGACCTATTGAACATACTGCAGGTATTTGTGGGAAGGGGCCTTGATTTTGGGAGTTGTAGTTCACCTCCATCCAAAGACCACTGAACCCAACCAATGACGAATCTAGACTTGGCACACAGACTGAACTTGGCACACAGACTGAATATTGCCTGCTGTGAATACTGATAGATATTTCGGGACAATTACCCCAGGAATCTGGAAATTGCAGTAGTTCACCCTCATCCACAGAGTACTGCACCACACGATTCTGGGAATTGTAGTTCATCCACTCCAAACAGAATACATAACATTAAAAGACAAATAATACCATTCTCAAATGACCCGGGCATCGCCGGGTCCCCAAGCTAGTACACAATAAAATACAATCACATAAATACATTTAAGACATATAAACATAAAATAATAAAACATTTAATACATTAAAACATACTCAAGCAATAGCTACTAGTCAGACGCAGTAAACATATTCCACTGGGGGGCAAGGCAAATGTCTGTGTACAATCTATATATATAAAAGGGTAATGAAATTTTGGCCTAGGACAAAACAAAACTACACATCCCAGAAACACTAAACTTGGCAACACAACCCCTCATCCATGACTCTACGTTCATACAACAAAAAGAAAAGAAAAATAAAGTCCTAACTAGAGGGAGAGGAATAATTGTTTTTATCCAATTGCTGCCAGTTAGAAGGCTAAGCTCCGCCCACTTGGTCTCCTAGCAACCTACTCAGCTCAACAGATGGCCACCCAGCCTAAGGATCATCCAGTTCAACTTCCTTATATCATGCAGGAGGACAAAATCCAACCACTCCTGACAGATGGCCATCCAATATCTGCACAATAATAATACACATCGAATCATAGCATCAGACAGTTAGGAGACACCTCTAAAGGCCATCCAGTCCAACCCAATTCTGCCATGCAGGACACAATCCAAGCACTCCCAACAAATGGCTACCCAGCCTCTCAATACTACTACTACTACTACTACTAATAATAATAATAATAACATCATCATCATACAATCCTAAGGTTTGGAGTGACCCCTAAGGATCATCCAGATCAACTTCCTTCTACCATGCAGGAGGACACAATCCAAGCACTCCTGACAGATGGCCATCCAGCCTCAACAAGTTCTCACCAACACCACCACACAACACCATAGCAACGCATGGCTGGGCACAGCTAGTATCTTATAAACCTCTACTGAATGGACCGGAAGAAGAGCAGTAACTGGGTCTAGGTGGAGGTAAGGGACAGTAGTCAATTCACGCCAATTTAATCAAGCGCACATTTAAATAGCCAGGTTTTCAGATCTTAACGGAATGTGGCCAGGGTGGGGGCCAGTTTAATTTCGGGAGGGAGTTCCAGAGCCGGGGAGCCACTGCCGAAAAGGCCCTCTCCCTCGTCCCCACCAACTGTGTTTGAGACAGCAGCAGAAGCAAGAGGCAGGCCTCCCCAGCAGATCTGAGAGACCGCGGAGGCTCATAGTAGGAAATACGATCACAGATTTCAATTACTGAAGCAAACATCACACTGAGTTTGCTGCCACCAATATATTTTTTTAATTGTAAAATTTTGGGGAAATATAATTTTAAATCGTAAAATCCCAGTACGTATTGTAAGACACTGCATGCTTTCAATGGCTAACCAACATTCTACACTCTTGGTTAAACATTTATATATTTTCTAGTTCCATCCATAAAATATTATTGTTGTACACATAATTTGAGCAGCATACAGAATTTTAACATGCAGCTCAAGAATTATCTAATGGTTATGACCTGCAGTCTGTGGTATAAAATATATTCACACAATTATTTGAATTCTAGGCTCTCTTCTCTAGATAACAAACATAATACAGTACACATTATTTGTAATTGCTCCAACTGCCTGAACCCAACCATAGCAAGATGCCATCTTTTCCTGGCTTTTATAAAAAGCAGAATATAATGTGTATTAAATTAATTTCTTTAAAAGTACATACCAAAGCTGACATGGCCCTGGCAATGTGTATAGGATTTCTCTGACCATGTGGCCCAAGCAGGCTCAGATCCAGAAGACGCATGCAGCAATCCAAGATATCTTCTTCAAACTGTTTGAAAGCCAAGTTTCGACATTCGTAAGTTGTTTATTACTGACAAATACATTTTAGTTACTTAAAGTAGTTGTTGAGTTTGAAATACTTCATGAAGGAAGGGCTATTTTATTCGTTTTTGTTTTATTTCAATTCTAGATGCGCTAGAAGTAAATAATAATAATAATATAGTAATAAATTTATTCTTGTAGACCGCCACCATCTCTCCGAAGGGACTCGGGGTGGCTTACACCCAGCACAAAGTGCCTAAAAACTGGAATAAGCACACAATGTTTTTGGTTGGTAACGTTAGGAGCAATTTTACATCACCCTCCAATAGAGACTTATTTCTGTGCTTAGTTTCTGAGTCCACGTGCAGGGGTTTTGCCAGACACAGCCTGAACACATAACTATATTATTTCTTTGTTTCTAATGTGTTCTTTTACATCCAGATGTACTTAAGTCAATGAAATAGTTGTACATGATTATGTCCAATGGTTAAAAAAATACAAATGTAATAAGTGATCTTTTACCTGCCCAAAATTCCAAGGTCTTTCAAATATATGTGTTGCTGATCCACCATACAGATACCCACTATCATTGAGGACATACTCAGCTTTTTGGTCCTCATCAGGCATGAAAACAGAATCCGCTAAAACACACAAATAAGAATGTTGATTTTTGTGAAAACTTCCTAGAGAGAAAACAGTTGGAATTTTAGGCAGACAACATATTATCGAAGGCTTTCATGGCTGAAATCACTAGGTTACTGTGAGTTTTCCGGGCTGTATGGCCATGTTCCATAAACATTTTCTCCTGATGTTTCGCCTACATCTATAGCAGGCATCCTCAGAGGTTGTGAGGTCTGTTGGAAAGTCAGCCATAGAAGAGCACTTGATAACTAACTTGGACACAGCATATTATTTGAGAACACAGAAATGCTGGACCACTCTAACAACTATCATGTCAGACTACACAGGGAAGCCACTGAAATCCACAAGCATGTGGACAATTTCAATAGACAGGGAAAAAAAACCCATGAAAATGAACAAAATCTGACTACCAGTATTTAAAAAACTCTAAAATCAGGACAGTGAATAAAGAACAACATTCAGAAAACAGAGGAATTCCAGACATGAATCAATCAGGGCCAGCTAACACCTCCCAACAAAGGATTTCCCCAGGCAGTAAACAGCCAGACCTTGAAACTGAAAGACTTTTAAATGCCAATCAAGGTGGCCAATTGAAACATTCACACCTGCCTTAAATGGGCAAGAGTTCTTTCTCCCATTCTGTACCTTCCACAGATATATAAACCCCATTCAACTAGTTTCCAACAGACCCCACAACCTCTGAGGATGCCTGACACAGATGCAGGCGAAAACATCAGGAGAAAATGCTTATGAAACATGGCCATGCAGCCCGGAAAACTCACAGCAACCCAACATATTAATGATCACTTATTTGCAATAGATTATGGATATCAACAAGTTCTTTCTTTGGGTTGTTGTGAGTCTTTCGGGCTGTATGGCCATGTTCCAGAAGCTTTCTCTCCTGACATTTTGCCCACATCTGTGGCAGGCATCCTCAGAGGTGTGAGGTATATTCTTTCTTCTTTTCTCACTATTCTGTGACCTGGAGCTATTTCTGGAAATATTGGCAGACTTACATTTCAGGGAGGCTTTGTTCTCAGACAACAACTGCCTGTTTAATCATTCCCTGGCTAATGCTTAAAGGACTACTGTGATATCATGATAATATTGTGAATAAAAACATAACCCAATAATCGTATCTCCTCTTTTTATAGTCTTACTGGATGCTCAAATCTTACTGGATTTAGAGGAACACTGCTTAATGATCGGTTTCTAATTTAGCAATGCTGCCATTTAAAGTTCTTTAGATCATATTAGTTACCTTCACACCATGGGTTGAACAACACATAAAAAACTGCATCTCTGAAGTTATGAGTGTTAGACCCTGTTATCAGATCCAGTCTGTATTTCCCAACCATTGCATCTGGCGGACTTGTCACAGCAATAACGCACTAGAAAAACACAAGATAATCATAATGTTATAATAGGAGGAGATATCATGATTAGGTGTCCTGTTGCTTCATGTAATTGGAGCTGCATTTTAAGAAGTGAATGAACCAGATGCTCCGTTACCCTCACTAGCAACCTTTATATTGGAAATGTTCATTGTGCTCGAGGAGAAGAAACAGGAAATAGCAGAGTGTGATCAAAAGAGCAACAAGAGGCCATGAGTGTTTTCAAGTGCAAAAGTTATAGAGCACATACAATTATTTTAAGCAGAGAAATCTTGGAAATTATGGAGTTTAGGAAAGCATGAAAATAAGAACAGATAAATAAATATGTGTGTACATATACAGTTTGATTAATTTTTATGTCCCTATGAGAATTCAATTTTGAAAAATTTGGCTTGTTATGGAAATAAAGATTTGCGAGAAAGCTTCACCTTTTCCCCATGATAACTTTTTCAGGAGGGAATTTCCCTTCCTAGGGGTAGATTTGTCTCACTTCCTGTTGTCTCACCCCCGTTCTTATCTATGAGTTGTTTGTAGGTCAGATGTTTGTAACTCAAAGACTGTCTGCAGCAAGCCTGTAGCCAAGGGGGTGGTTTAGGGGTTCAAACCACCCCCCAAATTTTTCAAGTCCAGAAAAATACCCCAACAAAAACCTGGTTTACTCATGAATTTTAACTCATTAACCAAATCGCCTTGCCAAGTCTATGAGAAGCAAAAATTAGAGTTCCTCCAGAACTACAAGCACCATCTCAACCAAATGTTGATTATTCACATGATCATTACCAGCTTTCTAACAATTTACATTGCAATAGCAGCAGTAACTAACATAGTGGAAGTGACCACAATGGAAGACCTGCCAAAGAAACCATGGAAAAGGAGCAAAGAGAAGAAGCTGTGCCATTGGATTTTATATGGACAAGACTGTTTCTGATTACCAAGTGAAAGCTCAATTAGTGGTAAATCCAAATACTCCATTGCCCGGATATGTATTTCCTGTGGATAAGAAGACTCATCTAAGATTTCAGCTCAAATGGTTCAGTGTTTAGCCTACTTATTACATGTACAAGGTGTGTGAGGATTTGTAAAAAGACACCATGATGGAATGAGTTGACTGGAAAGGCATGTGTCGCCAGCTGATTGGTTGAGCCAGCCAGCAGCCAGAATTCCCATTGGCTGCTGTCTCTAGTTTGCCGCTGAGACAAACGGTTTTAACTGCCACTTTCACCTCGGTGGGTGAAAAGAGCGCTGACTGAAAATTGTCAGGAAGGAAATGGCTGCCAGCTCTCCGAAGCCTGATTATTTATAAGGCAAATGAGGCATATTTAACGACTGTTTAAAGGGACTATTTATTTCCTATGTTCTCTGTGTGAATTCAGAGAGACTGCTGTATATATTGTTGCCCTGTTTGATCTTTTAAACTGAAGTAAAGATACTGTTACTTGTTACACAAGCCTGAGTGACACTTTATTATCCTTCAGGGTATATCTTTGTTCAAAAACTATGGTAAAGCTTCTATTCATTTATATCTACAACTTACAACAAGGTGCACT
Source organism: Anolis carolinensis (assembly GCF_035594765.1). Taxonomy (NCBI): domain Eukaryota; kingdom Metazoa; phylum Chordata; class Lepidosauria; order Squamata; family Anolidae; genus Anolis; species Anolis carolinensis. The sequence continues at coordinate 65,430,426 of NC_085846.1, forward strand.
CTGTAAGTATGGTGTGGTGTTTGGAGGAGAAGTGGGGGTAAAGGTGGTCATCAGAAGCTTGGCTAAAACCATTTGGTGCAATGGAGAAATGCAATAGAAGCCCTTCCACACTGCCCCTATATCCCAGAATCTGATCCCAGATTATCTGTTTATCCCAGGTTATCTGGCAGGGGGATTTATATATTGCTTAGTTTAAAGTGGATAATCTGGGATGAGATCCTGGGATAAAGGGCAGCGTGGAAGGGCCCTTCAATAGACACCAAAAAAAAAAAAAAACAGAGTACCATCAGAACAACGTGTGCTTGATTGAAAACTTATTGCTAATTCACAGTGGAAAATGTCCTGATGTAAGAAAATAAGAAGAAAGCAGAAGAAAACAGAAAGAAACTTCTGCTGATTGTGGAACCGATTGTCCTTTGTGGCCAACAAGAACTGGCTTAAAGAGGGAGCAATGACTCAGGACCTATTACCCATGAAGAACCTTTTCACAATGATGGTAATTTCAGGGCCTTATTGAAATCTGATGCCAGATCAGGAGACACTGACATGAAAAGACATCTGGGGTGGGGTGGAGTTTCAATTCCTCCCAAAAAAAATTCTGACTATGGGCTTGGCCTGTAGTATGGAATGGGTGACATGCAGTTCAGCATTCTCCAGATTGTCTTATCGTTTTCTGTATTGACTGACATTAATGATTGGGCAGCACTGGGGTTGCAAATTGTAGGGCTCTTCTATCTCTTGACAGTGGACTTTATTAAAGGAGGTCTCTGTTGTAATTCAGGATCTTGCCATGAAATGACAGCCATGTTGAGGAGTTGAATGCATTTTTAATGCAAGTCAAAAAAATATAAAACACTTGCTCTAAGCGGATATCTGCATATAAAGTATTTCAAACTTATGTACTGTATACTCAAGTATAAGCCAAGTTTTTCAGCCCTTTTTTAGGACTGAAAAAGCTCCTCTTGGCTTATACTCAGGTGAGGGTCCTGGTTGGCTTATATTCGGGTTGGCTTATACTTGAGTATATATGGTACATTTATTATTTTTCTCTATTATTATTGGTATTATTACCTTTATTATTCTACTCTATGATTATAATTACATTTATTATTTTATTCGGATCGGTTTATACTCGAAGATCTATGGTACATTTTCTCTAATATTATTGGTATTATTACATTTATTCTTCTACTCTATTATCATTACATTTATTATTTTACTCTATTATTATTTTTACTATTACATTTATTTTACTCTAATTTTATCATTATTGATACATTTATTATTATTATTATTTCACTGATATTATTACATTTATTATTTTACGGTTTTTATTATTGTTCTTACATTTATTATTTTACTCTATTATTATTAAAGGAGTTCCATGCAGTCATGCCGGCCACATGACCTTGGAGGTGTCTACGGACAACGCCGGCTCTTCGGCTTAGAAATGGAGATGAGCACCAACCCCCAGAGTCAGACATGACTGGACTTAATGTCAGGGGAAACCTTTACCTTTACTATTATTATTAAAAGGCTACATAAGAACATTTACATTGAAGAAGATGAGAATAATGATTTAATCAGAGTTGGACGTCTTGAATTAGTTTTATGTAAATATTTAAAAACGTTTAATCTACTGATGCCTCAATTAATTTAATTTTATTGGTATCTATTTTTATTTCTGAAATTTACCACTCTCGGTTTATACTTGAGTCAATGTTTTCCCAGTTGTTTGTGGTAAAATTAGATGCCTCGGCTTATATTTGGGTCGGCTTATACTTGAGTATATACGGTACCTTCTCTTCATCTGTTTGATAAATCTCAGCATGCCATGGTTGTTTCTTCTGGTTTGATGTTAGATTCAGATATAAAATGGTCCCATTGTATCGCTTTGGATTCTCACCTGAAAGAAAACAAGTTTATGAAAAGGAGCATTAACAAATTCATAAAGACCTTAATAGAATTAACAGAACAGCAGACTTTCTTTTCAGTCCACAATTTTGATAGCTATTCTGGTACAATGCTACTCAAAGTGGTATCACTGTATCTTTGGGAGACCTTGGAAGACATTGACTGGCAGATCAGTGTGTGTTTCCAGGAGAGAAAGGAACAATCTGAGGCCCCTTCTACATTGCCATATAATCCAAATAATCAAATTAGATATTCCACATTATCTGCTTTGAACTGGATTATATGAGTCTACACTGCCATATAATCCAGTTCAAAGCAAATAATATAGATTTTATATAGCAGTGTAAAAGGGCCCCTAGTCAACAGGTGCCAGATACAGATACCTTTACATGAAGAAGATACTTTTTTTTTCCGTGTCAGGAGCAACCGGAGTTGCTTCTGGTGTGAGAGAATTGGCCGTCTGCAAGGACGTTGCCCAGATGTTTTGATGTTTTTACCATCCTTGTGGGAGGCTTCTCTCATGTCCCCGCATGGAGCTAAAGCTGATAGAGGGAGCTCATCCGCACTCTCCCTGGGTGGGATTCGAACCAGCAACCTTCAGGTCAGCAACCCAACCTTCAAATCACAAGGCTTTAATCCACTACGCCACGGGGGCTCCAAGAAGATACTGACACATACATTTTCTAGTAAAATAAAAGTGCACACAAATTCCTTTTTTTATCTATAATTACAATGAGTGGTAACTTTAAAATATTGAATTTTCAGATATGGTGAAGAAATATATTTTTTAATAATTCATAGTACATGTCGCTTTCCCGAAGAGTCAGTTAAGTAGTTTCATCCCACAACTGTCTTAGAAAGTGGGCTGATAAAAGGGAGCACCAATATGGGGGTCTTTCACACAACACTATCATAACATTTTGCTACTTGTTTAAGTGTCAGGGTATTTAATTCGGGAATTTGTAGTATCGTGAGCTATGGGTGAGAATTCAAAATGCCCCTCTCAATTGCAAATCTTGTATTCCATAAGATAGAGACCTAGAGGTCACGCAGAAGTCTAGTACTATAGCTAATGTTCTGATAATAGGACTGACGTAGACCAATTGAGATATTCATTAAAAAAGACAACCACAAAGGCAAGTCACCCCATCAGCTATTTATTGTTCATTCTGCAGCAATGGACCGAGCTGAGGGAGGATCTCATTTTCCAAATCCAGTCTGGCAAAATATTCCAGTCTAAACAGCAAATTTATATTGATCAGAACAACTATCCTACTAACATAATAAACTATGATTGGACGAATGTAATATATCTAATAAGCATAACAGATAGATGTGTGTGTATGCGTATATAAAATCCTAAAGTAAGGAAAGACATTTAAATCTCAACTTTTAACCAACAGAAGTAGATTGGATAACTGCTGAGGGCAACAGCAACAATGTGTATTGTTGTTTTAAGAAAACTGTATAAAATATTCGTAACTAGGACATTATAAGGAGCCCCTGGTGGTGCAGCGGGTTAAACCACTGAGCTGCTGAACTTGCTGACTGAAAAATTGGTGGTTCAAATCCAGGAAGCAGGGTGAGCTTCTGCTGTTAGCTCCAACTTCTGCCAACCTAGCAATTCGAAAACATGCAAATGTGAGTAGATCAATAGGAAGGCAATGGCGCTCCATGCCGTCATGCCAGCCACATGACCTAGGAGTTGTCTATGGACAACGCCAGCTCTTCAGCTTAGAAATGGAGATGAGCACCAACACCCAGAGTCAGACACAACTAGACTTAATGTCAGGGGAAATTACCTTTACTTCGCACATTATACTCATTAACTCGAATGCACTATTTCTTCTGATTGATTGAACTTCACTTCCTAACATCAACTGCCCCCCCCCCCAAGTCTATAATAAACTTCACAATATTAAAATTAAATAAATTTTCCACTTTAGGACTAGTAGTTAGTGCCAAAAATTGTACTTTAATTTTTGTCATATATGAGATCTATGAATATTGGTGCATTATAGCATTTGCATATAGTCAGATTTATCTTACTGCTTGTATAACGGCTTTTGCAACAGCCATCTACGACGTTCCTGCCATAATCCCATTAAGATCAGTATTATATCTGTACATTATTGTGATTTCATTTTTGGCACTGGGTGTGTTTGAAATTTAATTGATTAACCTATGTTGTATTCCTCCTTATGCAATTCCTAAAATTACAAAAATAGTATATATATCTGTTTGACTTGAGTGATTGTAGTTTGCAGCTTCTATGCTCTTGCATAGAAACTTGAGATTTTTCAGTATTCTATTAATAAAAGCGAGCAACTTCCCACTTCCTGCATAGGACACACCATGAAATCCATACAAATTACTTGAGAGAAGAAAACGTATCGGTGAACAATGCAGATTTGTGTCCCAACTTCTATTTTCCCTTTGCAGTATCCAGTTTATGAGTTTGGTTCTATCAAAATACCCACAGATCCATTTAACTTGAGCTTTAAATTTGAATTTTTTTTCCAAAAAGGTAAATCTCTGCAAATTTGCTTAAACATGCACAACAACTTCTGATGAAAGAGCTTTACCTTTAATGATTGCAGATTAGGAACATAATGGAAAGTATAGCTCTTAATAATTTTTTTTTTTACTGCCAAAATAGTGATAGTTACTTACCTATGCTGAGTTGTAGGATAACTTTGTCACCGTCATTCAGCTCCCTACTGAAAGTCACATCTATCTTAAACTCCTGTCCTCGTCTCACAATCAGATTAGTGTTGTCGAAGTCTTCGGTATGATGAAAATAGGCATTGTATTCACTGAGAAAATCAATTTTAATGGCCTCCAAAGGAGCCACTGGAAATGACAATAAATGAGTATTTGTTTAGCCAACTTCCTTTTGTTTTCAACTTGTTCTGTGATACAATACTTGTTAATTCAATTTTATAGATCACAAAACTTAAGTGTTGACAGTAGAATAATATTAAAACTTAACAGTCAGTTGTGCCTTTAATTAAAAGCTTCCTGTTTTCTGGTTCTGGCCATGTCAGTGTCCAAAAGCCCTCATGCTTGAAAGGTTGGCAATCCTAATGAACAGAGTTCTAGCATAGATTATCTAGTTAACATGCTGCAAATTTTAGAAATTTTTTGTTTTGTATATGATTCTGTTTACTTACTGTATTGAATATGTATGTTTTGGTATGCAGCTTTCCCTTTACTCTATGTTTCTTGATGTTGTGGGAGGGGTTGCAGACCACATGATTAGTTCTGGGACTGCTCTGAGCTCAGACTCTATTTTAGACTTCAGACTCCATTAGAGCACAGACTCTGAGAGACGCTTTAGACTATGGACTGTTAAGAGCAAACACATGTTGCCGCTGATTATAAGAAAAATGCCCTTTGTTATCTGCACAGAGAACTACTTCAAATCTATCTGTAACTGGATTGACAAGTTATGTACATGCATGCAGAATTTATGAAAGTTGTGAGTAAACCAGATGTGTTACTTTTAACGAAGTCTACTGTATTTTTGTCTCTTGAGAGCATGATATAAAAACAAGATATTTATGGAAGAGTAGATGTTTTTGTGCATAATCTCTGTTCCTAATAGATTAGAGACAATTAAGTTATCAGTCTAACAACTGAAAACAAAAATTGTCTTGCATAAGTACATGTGGTTATATACCACTGAAGAAAAGATTGTACTCAAATAAGTTTTTTGGCTCTTCTCTGGAAGATCATACTTTTACAAAAGGTTATGATTTTCAAGATTGTGAATGCCACTGTTCTCCAAAAGGGTTATGGAGATTCTAGTTTGCCAAAAGGTTATGATCTCTAAAAGGTCATGCTTTTCCAGAAGGTTATTACCCTGTTTCCCCAAATTTAGGACAGTGTCTTCTATTGTTTTTTGCTCCCAAAGATGTGCTAGGTCTTATTTTCAGGGGATGTCTTATTTATATACACATATACATATACAGTAGAGTCTCACTTATCCAACATAAACAGGCCGGGAGAACATTGGATAAGCGAATATGTTGCATAATAAGGAGGGATTAAGGAAAAGTCTATTACACATCAAATTAGGTTATGATTTTACAAATTAAACACCAAAACATCATGTTTAACAACAAATTTGACAAAAAGTAGTTCAATATGCAGTAATGCTATGTAGTAATTACTGTATTTACGAATTTAGCACCAAAATATCACTATGTATTGAAAACATTGACTACAAAAATGCATTGGATAATCCAGAACGTTGGATAAGCGAGTGTTGGATAAGTGAGACTCTACTGTATATATCAAAAACTTGGCATTCAAGTGGATGGTCAGAGCACTCTTTTAAGGTCAATGGAAAATAGATTTTGCACTACAAGTCCCATCAGACCTTAGCTATGGAATGGTGGGAGTTGCAGGCCAGCAACATATACAGCAGAATGCATGCAAAGAATGGCTTCCTCTGGGTCAAGATGAGTCGCATATGGAGCAAATGCTTTTTCTTTCATCCTAGGCCACAATGCCTCCTTCCTCATTTGTCTCCCTTCCAAAAGGTAGAAATAATAATAGTAATAATAATAATCATAGAATAATAGAATAATTCCCCCAAACCTCAACTAGGTCTTATTTCCTGGGGATATCCTATTTTTGGGGAAACACGGTATCTCTAAAAAGTCATGCCTTTCCAAAATAATTTGAGCTTGAGTTTTGCCTTAATTTGGCAACCGTGATGGGAGACTGTCGCACAAAAATGTTCATGTGGACTGGTAAAAACCATTAAAGAACTATTAATCATGATGATAAGAGAAATGAATTGGAAAAGAGAAGGTTTTCAAGGTATTTGTTAACCTTTTAGCATACACAACAATCCATATAGTAACTTTAATCATTAAATACAAATGTGAGGCAAATTGTGCTCTTGAGTTTAAAGGAAGGGGTTCAGATACAGTGTTCCCTCACTACTTCGCGGTTCACTTTTTGCGGATTCGCTGTTTCCCGTTTTTTCAACAAACTCTAAAAGACTATTATAAATCATAAAAAATTACAATTTACAGCCTAAGGAAGGGAAGAAGGAAAAGCCAAAGGGAGAGAAAAGGAGCCCAAGCAGCAATGGGAGGAGAAGGCGGCAATTTATCAACACATGATTGGTTGATAAAGACTTAAAATAGTGTATAACTACTAAAATAATGTATAAATATTAAAATAAATATAATGTCCCTACTTTGTGGATTTTCACTTATTGCGGGTGGTCCTGGAACATAACCCCAAGCAATAAGTGAGGGAACACTTATGTTATTAAGCAATAACAATGGGCTCAAATTGTTTTTAAAACTGGATTTGCTCATTCATGATAGAATAAACGTTTACTCCTGTTTCTAAAATTGTGATCAAGATCTAAAGGCAGTTCCCAAGATATTCCTAGATCGGTTGTACAATGAGGGCTATTGCTATTGAACTGAATGGATTGTACATCATTGGTGTGTTTCTGCTCCATGAAGAGATGGACTCATTTCCCTTCCTATATTCAGGTCAGTCTTCTCAAACCATATACGCTATTCCCACAAAGTTTCAGCTCCTATCATTCTGGGAAGATTGGAGATGGCTGTACTTGCTCATGCGATTCATCTGGACTATTACATTTATTGATGTGATAGCCTTGCATTTTCTATCTAGGGAGGGACAGACCTGCAATCAGTGTTTGACATGATGGGACCGAGGATGGAAGCCCAGGAGCTCAATATTGTACTCCAGTGGTTCTCAGCCTGTGGGTCCCCAGGTTTTTGGCCTACAACTCCCAGAAATTCCAGTCAGTTTACCAGCTGTTAGGATTTCTGAGAGCTGAAGTCAAAACATTTGGGGACCCACAGATTGAGAACCACTGGGTTAAAAGGAAAACCACACCTTCCATCTTAATTAGGAATCACTGAGTTTACTGAATGTGGCTGGATTCCAACTCCTATCATATTCTATAAGCCCTCCAAGCACCACCAGTATTTTATGTTTGATCATGCAGGGTATGTGTCTCAAGTTTGATGGAGATCCCTCATGAGTGGGATTGACATAATGTGCTGGACTCCAACCTCCATCATTCTCTATCTGCCCTGATCCCTCCACCAACCCACCAGTATTTTACGTTGGATTATGATGACGGGTATGTGTACCATCAAGACATGTAGGAGTCTTTGTGGATCAAACAAACATATATAGAAACATAATACAGGCAGTCTCCAAGTTACAAACAAGATCTGTAAGTTTGTTCGCAAGTTGAATTTGTACATAAAATTGGTGTGAGTTAATTTCCTTTCCTGGGGGTAAATTTCTCTCTCTGTTGTCTCACTCCCTTTTAAACTATGAGTCATTTGTAAGTTGAATGTGTATAACTCAAAGACTGCTTGCACATATTTTATCTTTTATATATATAACTAGCTTTGCCTGGCCACGCGTTGCTGTGGCTTATGGGAACCCTTTGTTTGGCCAGGTGGAATAGCAGTGAATAGCCTTGCAGTCTCAAAGCCTGGCCGTTTTCTGGAGTAGCTGGAGCTTTTTGTTGTATGAACGTAGAGGCATGGATGAAGGGTTGTGCTGCCAAGTTTAGTGTTTCTGGGATGTGTAGTTTTGTTGTTTTGTCCTAGGCCGAAATTTCATTACCCTTTATATATATATATATATATATATATATATATATATATATATATTATAGATATAGAGTAGTGTATACACCTGGCAATGCCTATTTTTCAGATATACAGTAGAGTCTCACTTATCCAACACAAACGGGCTGGCAGAATGTTGGATAAGCGAATATGTTGGATAATAAGGAGGGATTAAGGAAAAGCCTATTACACATCAAATTAGGTGATTTTACAAATTAAGCACCAAAACATCATGTTATGCAACAAATTTGACAGAAAAAGTAGTTCAATACGCAGTAATGCTATGTAGTAATTACTGTATTTACAAATTTAGCACCAAAATATCATGATGTATTGAAAATATTGACTACAAAAATGCGTTGGATAATCCAGAACGTTGGATAAGAGAGACTCTGCTGTAGTTGTTAGCTCCCATTTCCCCCACTTTTTCAGCTTACTTCTGTTGCTATAAACAGAGTCCAAACTATAAGAGTACTTTCTACCTGTACTTACCTGCTGTTTCGCTCATGATGTTTCCTAGGCTTTACTCCTGAAAATTTTGAGAAAACAGCCCTGAGCTTATACAAGTAGAAAAAGGAACCTTTCCCCCTTTTTATAGGGTGGTGCTTGCAAAGCAAAAGTTAAAATGTATTATAAAAGCTTAAATGTTATTAAGATAAAAAGGTATTAAGTAGTAATAATAAACACACCAAACACACTTCTAACAGGCAGCCTATCTAATACACAAAGAGAGTTACAAACACATTAGTGCAGGGACTGGTGTATAAGAGCAGAGTCAAGTGAATTCAGCTGTATTTAAATACTCTGTGTCAAAGGCAGGAGAAAATTTTGGTTCTTAAAGTAACAAGGTTGTCCAACAAATAAAGAAATGTGCAATTGTGAAATCTGAGAAGGGTAGTTGATGGTGGTCCTAAAGTCTCCATAAGCCAAAGTCAACTTGATGACAAATTACAAGAGATAGGGCGTAATCCACTCTCTTTTCTCATTTTTTTCTCCCTTATCAGGAAATTCCAGACTGATTGTGTATCAAGAAGAAATGGTCTGTGAGTTTCCACAAGAAGCACACCACCAATAGGTTTCCCTCACAAAATGTTCGAGCTGAGCTAGCATGTTTGGCCAACTTTAAGCAGATCCTTTGGGCACTTTTGCATGTATGCAAGGAGCAAAACACATCCAATATTCCACTTGAAAATTGTCTTATACAGACTGTAAGACTTAAGATCGAAGCCAGCTTACATGATTCAACATTGTAATAATATCCACTGCTAATTCCTCCTACCCATATGCAATGCTTCCATCTTCTTTATGATGATATGCTCACACAAATTTGATAACAATGCAACATGGGCCCTTTCCCTACTGAATAAAATCCCACATTTTCTGCTTTGACCAGGAATGTATGGCAGTGTGGACTCAGATAATCTAGTTCAAAGCAGATATTGTGGTTTTCAGCCTTAATATTCTGGGTTATATGGCTGTGTGGAAGGGCCTTATGGTTTATAATACACATGTAACATTCCTGAGATAATATTCATTAAGGTTTTTTCTTACATCAAATGCAAAGAAATCTAGTTCTGTGGCACTTTAATGAATGACAGATATCAAGCTGCCTATTTATTTATTTATTTATTTATTTATTTCCAACATTTATATCCCGCCCTTCTCACCCGAAGGGACTCAGGGCGGCGTACAAAATTGGCAACAATTCGATGCCTACACATAATTAAAACAGCAATGAAAATCCAATAAAACAATTAAAACAATATAAAAATATAAAACATATGATTAAAATCCATTCCTCCAAAATCCTCATTGCCCTGCCTAGCTACCCTATTCTCATCACCTGGGAGTAAAATCCCTAAACTGAATAAGACTGACTCATACACTGAACTGTATGAGATTCCTCTCCAAGTTTTGGAGTCTACTTAATTATATTTATGAAATGTTTGTGCATTCCAATTCAAAAAGTGTATGTAAGTATTGCAGAATATCCCAATACAGACATTATATTTTTCCTATATGGTGTCGTGATGTCCTGCAATACATAATATACAGTAGAGTCTCACTTATCCAACATTCTGGATTATCCAACACATTTTTGTAGTCAATGTTTTCAATATATCGTGATATTTTGGTGCTAAATTCATAAATACAGTAATTATTACATAGCATTACTGTGTAATGAACTACTTTTTCTGTCAAATTTGTTGTATAACATGATGTTTTGGTGCTTAATTTGTAAAATCATAACCTAATTTAATGTTTAATAGGCTTTTCCTTAATCTCTCCTTATTATCCAACATATTCGCTTATCCAACGTTCTGCCAGCCTGTTTATGATGGATAAGCAAGACTCTACTGTATTGTGTTTAAGTAATGCAAACGCTTTTGTTTTTGCCCTGCCTAGCTACCCTGTTTCCCCTAAAATAAGACACCCCCAGAAAATAAGACCTAGTAGAGGTTTTGCTGAATTGCTAAATATAAAACCTAGCAAAGTTTTTGTTTGGAAGCATGCTCGCCAAACAGAACACCAGAGCATGCAGGATTGGTAAATGTACGTATCAGAGTGGAAATAATGGTAGTAACAAGAAATTCTTGATAGGATTCACAGTTTGTCTGGTTATGCTGGTTTGTGATGACAGCTACTGTACAGTATATAATAAATGTTCATTTTTTTGTTCAACAATAAATGTGAATTCCTCTTCATGGAAAACTAAGACATCCCCTGAAAATAAGATGTAGCACATCTTTGGGAGCAAAAATTAATGTAAGACACTGTCTTATTTTCAGGGAAACGCGGTGTTTAATTCCTAATTCTTCTGCTAGAAGTTTCAGATTTTTTGGGATGTTGGAATAATTGTGTTTGTATATACATACATAATGAGATATTTTAAAGATGGGACCAATGTCTAAGCACAAAATTTATTTATGTTTTATATACACCCTATACGCATGGCCTGATGGTAATTTTATACAACATTTTCAATAACTTTGTGAATAAAACAAAGTTTGCGTACACTAAACCATCAGAAAAAGGTATCTCTCAATGTGGACAGTTTTGGATTATGGATTTTTGGATAAGGGATGCTTAACCAGTATTAATTTTATGACCTCTTTGTGCCACATATGGACATCTATATAAAATACTTTCAGAGTCTTGTAACACTTGAAAGGCTAACAAACACTTTAGTCCCATGTGTGTTTACTCATGAATAAATCCCATTGAGCTAAGTGACATCAGGTGAAATAGAAGTGTATTAAGGTAGAAGTTTTCATGGATTACAGTTTACTTTACCAAGGGCCCAGGTGTGATTTAAGGTAATCACTCCATGCATTTCTGATTGATCGAGTTGGATTATAACACTTTCGTGAAGTTTTTCAGATTTCACAAATCTCTTGGTTTTGTTGTCACAAACGCAATGGAAATGTTGCAGAATTCAGATTTATCTCAAAAATAATCAAAGGGCCTTCGGTCACATCAGTAATTGTCGAGTAGTTTTTTGAGGGCGTGAATTTCTTCTTTTTCCAAATGCAAAGTATAAGAGAGTCAGCAGTCATGGTGTGACCTTGGGACATTTATAGCTGATCAGACCCAGAAAAAGGAAAAGCAGACCTTCAAGATGAGACACGTAAAGAGGGAAACACAATACAATACATTTATGGAGGAAAAAATCCATGCTGCTTTTGGATGTACCTTTGAGGTCATCACCCCTAACTGGTTTCCTGTCTTCTGTTGATAGCTCTTCCTTAGTTCAAGGTAAGAAAAGAAAGAATCAAGAAAGATAACGTACAATACATCACTATTACAGAATGACAATATTTCAGAAGATATTTGGGATCATATGGGATATGGTATCTGTGGCAGAAAATTATAGTGAAAAGACTTAATGTTAAAGATATTAGTCTCAGGTGGCATTTGATTATTCCCTCTAGAAAACATAGTCATTGGAGATGTAGATTGTCTGCAATGGCAATACAAAGCAGTTACCTGTAAGCAAGCACCTTGATCTTAATAGATTTACTTTGATGTAATCATGAATGCTCATCAGGCTCCAGTGTTAGTGATTTTGTTTATGGAATACTGGAATAGAACCATGAATGAATGTTAAAGGGGAAGAGCATTTGAACATATGTAGAGTGCATGTATTACAGTGTCACAGCGACATGTTCCATATCACATATTTTCTGAAAAACAACAACTATTATTATTATTATTATTATTATTATTATTATTATTATTATTATTATTATTATTATTATTATTATATTCTTATACCCCTCCCCCCATCTCCCCAAAGGGACTCGGGGCGGCTTACATGGGGCCAAGCCCAGACACAACAGTATAAAAGCAAAACAATAAAACAGATCAATCAACAATATAAACATCAATCAGCAGTAAAAACAGTCATAAAAATCACATACAAAAATAAAATGATAAAATCATGGATTGGATAAAAACGATAGAATTGTTATGTCCCCTATCAAATCCCCTTCAGAATAATCATCTTGTGGATCATGAATTAATTTTCAGTGTACTTCACTTGAGCTCTAGACCTTTCCATATTTCTCTGATAACATATCACTGTTACACTTAATAACGTGATTCCAATGAATCTCACATTCCTTCATTTTTTCTATTTCACAGTTATGAGGTTGGATCCAGTTATGAAATAATTATCTAAGTGGTCTTATTCATCCAAACTGAGTGCTTGATTCGCACCCATTGGAATCCTGTACCTGAACTTTGAAGAAACAGAATGAAATTGGTAAAAAAAAAATCACCACACTGACTCCTTATGTAGGTAGAAATTCTTTCTTCCAGGGCAAGGTCACCATTGGTTTTAGCTCATAATGTAAAAAAGAGGTTGATATACTTTTGACTATATAGTACAACCTCCATTTCTGCTGGGGATGCAATCCATGGAAACCAGAAACCATGGATGATAATGACCTTAAATTTTGACTATAGTTTGGCTGGACACATACCCTAGAATTGCACTGTGGGATCTATAGAGACAAAGACTTCTGGAGGCAGAGAGGATATTTTGAAATGTGGGTAAGTGAATCTGTAGATTAGGGTGTTATACTATAAATGGTAGATGGTAGTAAAGGCAAAGATTCCGCTTGACATTAAGTCTAGTCGAGTCCGACTCTGGGGGTTGGTGCTCATCTACATTTCTAAGCCAAGGAGCCAACATTGTTCGTAGACACCTCCAAGGTCATGTGGCCGGCATGACTGCATGGAGCACCGTTACCATACTGCCGTAGCGGTACCTATTGATCTACTCACATTTGCATGTTTTTGCACTGCTACGTTGGCAGAAGCTGGAGCTAACAGTGGGAGCTCATCCCGCTCCCTGGATTTGAACCGCCAACCTTTTGGTCAGCAAGTTCAGCAGCTCAGTGGTTTAACCCACTGTGCCACTGGGAGCTCTCCTTCTGAGGGTAGAATGTATTTATTGAGTTTTTCTAGTTTCAATATTTCTTCTTAGAATAAGCTTATTTTTCAAATAATTTCTCTTATTAGTCTTATGTGTAATATTGGTAAAAGGTAAAGGTAAACGTTTCCCTTGGTCCAGTCGTGACCGACTCTGGGGGTTGGTGCTCATCTCCATTTCTAAGTCGAAGAACCGGAGTTGTCCATAGACATCTCCAGGTCATGTGGCCGGCATGACTGCATGGAGCGCAGTACCTATTGATCTACTCACATTTGCATGTTTTCGAACTGCTAGGTTGGCAAGAGCTGGGGCTAACAGCGGGCGCTCACTCCGCTCCTGGGATTTGAACCTGGGACCTTTTGGTCTGCAAGTTCAGCAGCTTAGCACTTTAACACACTGTGCCACCAGGGGCTCCATAATATTGGTATGTAATCCTAAAGGCATAAGAGCCTATCTGATTCTGAAAGCTAAGCAGCAGCAATTCTGGTTAGGACTTGGATGTGATACCACCAATAAATACCAGGTGGTGTAAGCCACTTTTTCTTAAACTATGGGTCCTGACCCCAAATGTGGCCCCCTTAGTTCAATGTTGGAATTATGAAAAAATGGCAAAAATAAAAGGTTTCTGAACACCATCCATTTACACAAATCTGTTAGCAAAAACATTCAGAGAAGTAAATGCTTTAGCTGTACTCCACAAAAAAAATCAGCCTGTTTAGCAGGCCTTGCAAATGCTTGAATTTAATACCTATTCATATAATTAGGATCATGTAAAATGTCTCAGCTAGAAAGGGGCTGCAAGTGGAAAGAGTTTAGGAAGTCATAATATAGACTATATTTCAGTAGAAGAACTGCAAACACTGAATATTCCTTGCCAACCCCCCCCCCCCCCCCCCCCCAATAAATGGCTTTCTTTAGAATCACCATAAGTCAAGGTGGTTTAAAGGCACATCCACATTCTTAAAGGGGACAGGATCTGCATACTGCAAGATGTTGCAACTGAAGCTATATCAGCAATCTTTGTTTCCACAACAAGCCAATTTTTTTCAAAATCCAGTTATCACGGGGACAGAAGGTGAGGTGAAATCTCCTAAACAGGGGCACAGAAGGCAAAACAAACACCATGGTGGCGTTAACCCTGATGTTTTCCCATTATGCATCCGCTATTCTTCAAAGTTTCTACCTTGACTATTTTTTATGTGGAGCTCTTAAAATCTTTACTTTCTGTTCCTTATGTTTGTGTACAAAAATACCTGTCAAGTCCATGAGTTAGTTAATACAGTTCAGATATAATTTTTTGAATAAAATTTGCTGTCACATTTAGGGATAGAAAAAGAGATAATGCATCAAGTTGCTTGCAATCATCTTTATTATAATGCAGGTGGAAAAAGATAAAAGTGTGCTATGCAATTTTATTACTGCAACAACTCATAAGAATGTTACATTTGGAGGTTATATAAGAGAAAATCTAGATTATGAAACACAAGTAGATCTACTTATATGCCATGTGTTGCATATTTAAAAATTAAGAAAAGAAGATTCAATTAAATTCTTATCTACTAGAATCAAATGGTACCAGGTAATTATTTCTATGGAACTTAAACACTTGACTATTATGATTCTCTGTTAAACATTTTACCCAGTGATTAAGGTTGCAAGCAGGGCAATTTTTTTTTGTGCAGCTTCATGACAATTGATGTCAATAAATTGTGTTGTAGTAATTCCTTTCACTTGGCTGGAGTTCCATTTGGTTGTTATCAGTTGAGCTCCAGGTTTCTTTCTTTCTTTTTTTTTTGCTGCACACTTTATTTTGTTTGATTTAGTTCCTCCAGGTGGGATTCCCCTAGTAAAGGAATAAATAAAAACATGTTAATAATACAAATCATTATAAATAGTCTTTACCCCAATATTCTTAATAATATGCATATGGAAATGTCATGTTGCCATCTTACACAAATTGTTTCTACTTTTAGTGGTTCTTTAGGACTTCTCTGGACTTCTAGAGCTCTCCTTGAATCAAAAGGATGTGAGGAAGATATGGTATCTAATTCAGTTCAGAATGTCAGCATGCAGAGAACAAGTAGGCCAGTGACTGTGCAAAAGATGCTGCAGGAGTTGCATGCAGAAGAAAGTATGTTAGTTCAATTATTCCGAGTTTTTGGAGAAGGCCAAATCTAGGGGCACATCTATACTTACCAAATATTCAGAATGTTAGAGGTGGGAATATACTGAAAAAACGCTCCAAGGGCATGGTTGGGCAGTAGAGAGATAATTGTCATTGACTCCCTTGGATGAGTAATTCATGACTCTCACGGCTAATGTCACTTTTCCCTTTTCTCCCCTTATCTTTCTCCAGAGCACCTGGTCCAAATGTCATCCAGAAATGGTGAAAGAACTGTGCATTTTTGATGTCTCTTAAACCACAGGTACTCAAATTCTTGAACCATTTTCAGGCCACCTTCCATGATAATTGTAATCACCTTACAAGCCTCGAACTCATTCCAGAAAAGTTAATCTAATAACACTATGTAACAAAACTTTCTGTTCCTGTTTTGAAGGTGTTATTCCTGTTTAATTGTGTGGTACTTACTTTGAAAGTACAGTAGAGTCTCGCTTATCCAACATAAACGGGCCAGCAGAACGTTGGATAAGCGAAAATGTTGGATAATAAGGAGGGATTAAGGAAAAGGCTATTAAACGTCGAATTACGTTATGATTTTACAAATTAAGCACCAAAACATCATGTTTTACAACAAGCTTGCCACTTATTTGAGAGCATGGCAGCACTTGTGTTGTTGTTGGGCGTGTTGGCCTGCCGCGTGCTGCTGCCTAGGGAAACAGCTGTGGATCCGGACAGGAGGCAGACTGCATTGGATAATACAGAACTTTGGATAAGTGAGACCCAACTGTAGTTCTTATACGCTGGAAACTTCATTTTTATGGCTGCCACAAACTAGGTTGAGACTCTCTATGAGCTATTCATTGAAAAACATAGCATTATGTGCTGCAAGATGTCCCGCAAAAAACAACGTTTTGCAGTTTAATAAACTTTTTCTCCCACGTTTTTATGATAAAACCTATTAGGAAATGACATTTGAAACTCAAGAATAAAATCGTGTTACACAGTGTCATCTGTACAGTGAAAACTGGTTCCAAATTGACCTAAGTGGTCAGTGTAGATGAGCCATAAGGGAATTCTTTTCTCTTATAGCTGCATCTACAATACAGAATTAATGCAGTTTGGCACCACTTTAACTGCCATGGCTCAATGCTATGTAACCTGGGAGTAGTATAGTTTGGTGCGGGACCAAACAGTATTTAACAGAGGGGGCAAAAGACCTGATAAAACTAGAACTCCCATGATTCCATAGCATCAAGGTATGTCAGTTAAAGTGTTGTCAAACTGCATTAATTATAAAGTGTTGACGCAGCCTTAGGACCTCTTCATGCGGCAAATCATGCTGGCAATTGCTGGTAAAAGAGATAGTGCCACGGCAGGCCCCATCCTTGCTGTGCAACAAACGCAACAAATGCTACTTGTGATGAGAAAGAGAGGTTAGAGAAAGACTTAGATTCTGCTCCTCTACGGAGATGAATAATAGCCACCATCAACAAAAGAGAACATGAAATATGACTTCATGGGACATACCATATGTTTGTGCCAAGTCATTCTTCGGGATAGGTAGAGATTTTGCAAGTTCCAAAGCCTTTGTTCTCTCAATTGAGCCTGAAAACAGGAAAACAGGTGGACCATTTTAACTCTGGATTGTTAATATTACTTGTCAGCAGAATGGTCAAAACAAAAAGCTTTCTGGGAAATTGGAGAATCCTTTGGGATATTCTAGTACAGTATTCTGAAACCATTCCAGTCTGGATTCACCTTTGGATGGCCTATCTTGCGAAAGAGATAGGAGAAAGGCCACCTAGTTGTTTCTCTTGGACTTTTGGATGGTTCACAATTTGTTTGTGAACTAGCTGTTTGGGATGGAAATGGAAGAGAATGGCTCTCGATTTATTCCCATATTCGATGGCAGAATGTGCTGCTGGAGGAACTATTGGTCTGCTCTTTGAAAGTTTTCTAGACTGTTCCACAAGTTTTGCCTTATCATTGGTGCTACTTAACATCTATGCTCCCTTCCACACAGCTGTATAAAATCCAAATTGAACTGGATTATATGGCAGTGTGGACTCAGATAACCCAGTTCAAAGCAGATATTGTGGATTATCTGTCTTGACATTCTGGGCTATATGGCTGTGTGGAAGGGCCCTGTGTAAAATAGTGGAGAGATTTGGACTGCAGTACCACCAATATGCCATGAACTTGAACTTCTGTGAGACTGTATCCCACTTATGCTGGCCTATGATTGTAATAAAGATTTGATTTGAATTTATGTTTTATTTAATCAAATAATCCATAAATTGCAGCTATCTTTATTCACTAAGAGACTGAGTGGTGGCCAGCAAGACAGAGGTGCTATGGGCAAGTAATGGGTCAAAGTTGGAAGAATAATTATTTCTGAAACAGGATTTGCAGTTGGTGGATGCTCTCAGATCGGGCACTGTTTTTAGATATCTATAGGCAGGGTAAGTGCCATTGTAGCATCATTGCACTACACTGATGTGCAAGATGGGGAAAACTGGGTACTGCTGATAAGGTGTTGTCTGGAATATTGCCATCAGCTGAACTTTTATCTTTCTGTTTAACACTATGAGAGAAATATAATCTTCATGTATTTGTTACCTTCTGGAAATTTGTAATCATCCATGATGTTTTCAAAAGGCTTCCCTTCACAAAGAGATCTGGTGATTATTCTTGTTCCGATTTTGACTGTGTATTCTGCATTCACTGCAGCAAACAGGAACCTGGTGTCATAGTCGAGATCGATTTCACCCTTTTTGATCGCCTTTAGTGATGCAGGGCCACAACGATAAATTCCTATAGAGAAATTTAAAGAATGTTACTTGTTTTTCTTCTTGCATTAAAAAACCCATGACCCTACTGAATCTTTCCAACTGCAGCTGAAGAAATATAGGACAAATCATTAAACAATAGTTCCAGACCTTAGTATGCTGTTTATTATAATTTCAGAAATTCTGGGTAAAAAGCAGATACTGAAAAAAAAGTCCTTTGTGTGTAAGTGTCTGGGTATATATGCAGTATAAATGAATACTTCACAATATATGGTAAAATACATTCAAAACCAGATTTTGTGAGCAAAATCTATTTCCTAATGTTTGATTATAAGCCTCTGAAAGATTTTTTTTTCGTGTCAGGAGCAACCGGAGTTGTTTCTGGAGTGAGAGAATTGGCCGTCTGCAGGGACGTTGTCCAGGGGACGCTCGGACATTTTTTTGATGTTTTACCATCCTTGTGGGAGGTTTCTCTCATGTCCCCGCATGGAGCTGGAGCTGATAGAGGAAGCTCATCCATGCTCTCCCCGGGTGGAATTCGAACCTGGCAGCTTTTCAGGTCAGCAACCCAACCTTCAAGTCACGAGGCTTTTATCCCCTAGGCCACCGGAGGCTCCTCTCTGAAAGATTATAATATTTGTGCCAATTATGAGTGCAGGTTTAAAAGCTTTCTAATTGCTAAGTTGCCAGTCTCATTACTAATTGTTTCAAGGATACATGTGTTGTGTACAATCTTTTGTGTTGTATACAGTTTCTGAATCCCAACTAGAGAATACCCATTGAGTCCATATTAAACTGATGAGTCAACACTTGTGTACATTCCATCAGCTCAATGGATTTAAATTGTGATTTAGGCTCATATGTCCCACCTCATTCAATTGGACCTAATACCATAAAGAGTTGCAGATTAGAAAAACTTGCATAACTTGTTTAAATTTGTATTTAATATGGTACAGATGAAAGAATAACATAAGAGAAATGTCCCTGTTTTAATTTAGCTATGGACGGTTCTACAGAGACCATATAATGCAGTTTGAAACCAGCTCAAATGTACTTTCTCAATGTATGCTGCAGCATGCATTAAATCCAAAACAGTGTGGTAAAAACACTCAGCGCAAAGTGCAGAATAAGCCAAAAGAATGCACTGAAGCCAGAGTATAGTGGCCACTGTCCCAGCCTGAAAGCAGTTACTGGGCTCTCCGAAGTGGAACTGGTTTCTTTTAATGCGCTTCCTAACTCGGATTTAGTGCCTGTGCAGAACCATCTCAAATGTTATCATAAGAAGTCTTTAACCTTTTACTTTGCTTATGATTTTCTATTTATTATGATCAAATCTTACCTAGGCTTGGTTTCTGATTTGTCCCATCAACTGCCTGCCAACCATCATGGCCATCTGGTAAATCAGGTCTTTTCATCCAGACGTCATTCCATACATGAAAGTTCCTATAGTCAATTTGGAGTCAGAATTTAAAACAAAAATTGTTTTCATCTGCGATTTTATGTGCTAGACTTGTTTAATAAATATTTGACTTAGCTGTAATGTCGTTTGTTTGTTTGTTTATTTATTTATTTATTTATTTACAGTATTTATATTCCACCCTTCTCACCTCGAAGGGGACTCAGGGCGGATTACAATGAACACATATATGGCAAACATTCAATGCCAACAGACAAACAACATATATAGACAGACAAAGAGGCATTTAACATTTTTTTTCCCAGCTTCATGATTCCGGCCACAGGGGGAGCTGTTGCTTCACTGTCCACTAGTGGCTGTACTTCCTCATTTCTTTCCTCGTGTTTTGCTGGCAGTTTTTATGATGTTGTAAATTAGTAAAATTAGCCTCCCGCATAAAGCGTACCTAAATTTTCCTACTTGACAAATGCAACTGTCTTTTGGGGCTGCATAGGTCAACAGCAAGCCGGGCTATTTAATGGTCGGGGGCTTAACCCGACCCGGGCTTCGAACTCATGACCTCTCGGTCAGTAGTGATTTATTGCAGCTGGTTACTAGCCAGCTGCGCCACAGCCCGGCCCTCAGGTGGTATTTCTCTGCCTTGTCACCTTTCTTGTCAATGATGGGTATATAATCATAGAATCATAGAATCACAGAATCATAGAATAGTAGAGTTGGAAGAGACCTCATGGACCATCCAGTCCAACCCCCTGCTAAGAAGCAGGAAATTGCATTCAAAGCACCCCCGACAGATGGCCATCCAGCCTCTGCTTAAAAGCCTCCAAAGAAGGAGCCTCCACCACGGCCCGGGGAAGAGAGTTCCACTGCCGAACAGCTCTCACAGTGAGGAAGTTCTTCCTGATGTTCATGTGGAATCTCCTTTCCTGTAGTTTGAAGCCATTGTTCCGTGTCCTAGTCTGCAGGGCAGCAGAAAATAAGCTTGCTCCCTCCTCCCTATGACTTCCCCTCACATATTTGTACATGGCTATCATGTCTCCTCTCAGCCTTCTCTTCTGCAGGCTAAACATGCCCAGCTCTTTAAGCCGCTCCTCATACGGCTTGTTCTCCAGACCCTTAATCATTTTAGTCGCCCTCCTCTGGACGCTTTCCAGCTTGTCAACATCTCCCTTCAACTGCGGTGCCCAAAATTGGACACAGTATTCCAGGTGTGGTCTGACCAAGGCAGAATAGAGGGGGAGCATGACTTCCCTGGATCTAGATGCTATTCCCCTATTGATGCAGGCCAGAATCCTGTTGGCTTTTTTAGCTGCCGCATCACATTGTTGGCTCATGTTTAACTTGTTGTCCACGAGGACTCCAAGGTCTTTTTCGCACACAAGGCTGTCAAGCCAGGCGTCTCCCATTCTGTATCTTTGATTTCCATTTTTTCTGCTGAAGTGAAGTATCTTGCATTTGTCCCTGTTGAACTTCATTTTCTTAGTTTCGGCCCATCTCTCTAGTCTGTCAAGATCATTTTGAATTCTGCTCCTGTCTTCTGGAGTGTTAGCTATCCCTCCCAGTTTGGTGTCATCTGCAAACTTGATGATCGTGCCTTCTAACCCTTCGTCTAAGTCGTTAATAAAGATGTTGAACAGAACCGGGCCCAGGACGGAACCCTGCGGCACTCCACTTGTCACTTCTTTACATGATGAAGATGATGCATTGGTGAGCACCCTTTGGGTTCGTTCGCTTAGCCAATTACAGATCCACCTAACCGTAGTTTTGTCTAGCCCACATTTACTAGTTTGTTTGCCAGAAGGTCGTGGGGGACTTTGTCGAAGGCCTTACTGAAATCCAGGTACGCTACATCCACAGCATTCCCTGTATCGACCCAACTCGTAACTCTATCGAAAAAAGAGATCAGATTAGTCTGGCATGACTTGTTTTTGGTAAATCCGTGTTGACTATTAGCAATGACCGCATTTGTTTCTAAGTGTTCGCAGACCACTTCCTTAATGATCTTTTCCAGAATCTTGCCTGATATCGATGTGAGGCTGACCGGTCGGTAATTGTTTGGGTCGTTCTTTTTCCCCTTCTTGAAGATAGGGACCACATTCACCCTCCTCCAATCTGCTGGGACTTCTCCCGTTCTCCAAGAACTCTCGAAGATAATTGCCAGTGGTTCTGAAATAACTTCCGCTAGTTCCTTCAATACTCTTGGATGTAGCTGATCTGGCCCTGGGGACTTGAATTCATTTAGAATCTTCTTCTAAACTTAGAATCTTCTACAAGCATGGGTTCTTCAACTGAGCTTTTCTCCCATATAATGGCTCTGGAAATGATATAACTGTAGGGTAACAGACAGCGAATGGGAGTCCAAAGAGTATTCTCTTAACCAGAATGATAATGCCAGTCAAGAGTGTAGCTAAGGTAACCTTGGTATAGTCATCACAGAAACAAGAAGGGCTGCCTTACACCGAGGGTTTTATCATATGAGGCAAATATACTGTTATTGTTGTTGTGTGCCTCCAGGAATTTTCTTGGAAAGATTTTTTCAGAGGAAGATTGTATTTGTCTTCCTTTGAAATTTAGAGAGTGTAACTTGCCTAAGGTCACCTATGTCTAGATTCCAGTTTACAATGTCTAATCATTATACCATGCTGGCTCTCTATACAAGAATTACAGTTGGATCGTTGCATCTTTGGGTGAGTTTTATAATATGATTTTTTTTCATCTTTTGTTGGTCTGCTGGTAGAAGACCATTTCTTTTGTCAACTGGAAATAAGCCATCAGTTATCTCATCTCCTGCTTGAGTTCAGCTACAATTTCTAGTGGAGAATCCAAGCCTGATTTATGCTGCTTTTGTGGGACTTGAGTGCCTCTTGCTTACATTCCTACACTATGTAACTGCAGTCTTCTTTAGTATTGCCAGGTTCACAAAATGGCAATAAGAAACAGTCAAAATTCATGAAGTGTGGCAGTGTGGACAGGGATGACTTCTTTTGAATACAGCTTGGGAAATAACAGTTTCTTTGAACTACATCTCCTAGGGTCACTTGACCAGCATGGGTTGGGCGTTCTGGGAAAAATGATCAAAAAGAGACTTTTCGTAACTCTGAGTATTCCATGCCCAATATGTTGCCACCTGGAACCCCACAAACACATCTGCCAAGGCTCTTCCAAACTTTACTTACCAAACAGTATCATCAGGATGATCTATTTTCAAATTTCCATCTTTATCAACTCCAGCATCGTATGTGGTCACACTTCTGGTTGGAATTCCCAGACATCGCAAGACTAGAATACAGAGAAAAATATCAGCAAGACATTTTTGGTTTGTTTATCCTTCAATGAGGTCCAAGGATGAGATTTATGCAAAAGGGAGTGGATTCTATTCTAATTTGCCAAGTATGGTTCTGGTCTATTTAAAGAGCCAGCATAGTATAGTGATGATTACAGATTTAGACTATGGAGACTAAAGTTCAGATCCCTGCCCTGAAAACTCACTGAGTGACCTTGGGCAAGTTACACTCTCTCAGCCTGGAGGAAGGCAAAGGCAAACTCGCTGTGAACAATCTTTCCAAGAAAATTCCTTAGGGTCATAAGAAAATAAATACTGGAGAAGCTTTAATAGCCATCCTAGACCACAACCCTAGAAAATAAGCTTCATCCAATCCATCCTGCTCCCGACACTGGCTGGCCTATTAACAGAAATGAAGGGATAACCATCTTTCCAAGCATCTTATATTTCAGGATACACAACTTCCGAATAAGGAGACACTGTTGACATAAGTTAGTCTTAGTAGATAAAAAGCAAAGTATGTGAGTCTTACTTGTGGTAAGTACACCGGAGAAAACCCAGCACTGGGCATACTTGACTGGTTTCTTCGTTTTGTAATACTCATTCAGAATTGGAACACTTCCTTTCCAAGAATGAGGGCACGTATGACCGTCACATGACTTCTTCAGCTTCCATTTTCCTTCGAGCACTCCTTCATCATCCTCCTTGTTAACCTAAGCAATAGATGAAGAAAGCAAAAATATGCAGCACTTCTTCTTCTTCTCTCTGGCTACTTTAACAAGTAAAGTTATAGATGGCCTTGATTTATCAGAATGACATGCATGCTTCCTCTAGACCGCAAACAGCAAACAACCTATGCCCTACTAAACATGTGATAAGGAATGGTTGTCCACCCATTTCAGGACCCTTTTTTCTGTTCAATAATGTACATTACAAAATAACACAACTCATCTTGCCCTCTACCACATTACCAGTACTGTCAATTCCATTTGCATTGAATACATGGCACCAATCCGTGCTCCAGGTTGGTTTTTTTTCCGTGTCAGGAGCGACTTGAAAAACTGCAAGTCGCTTCTGGTGTGAGAGAATTGGCCGCCTGCATGGACATTGCCCAGGGGATGCTTAGATGTCTTGATGTTTTTACCATCCATGTGGGAGGCTTTTCTCATGTCCCTGCATGGAGCTGGAGCTGATAGAGGGAGCTCATCCGCGCTCTCCCCGGGTTGGATTCAAACCTGGCAGCCTTCAGGTCAGCAACCCAACCTTCAAGTCACAAAGGTTTAACCCACTACGCCACCGAGGGCTCCAGTGAGCAAATGTAAGGGGACACTTAGGCAAGCAGACAAGGGACATCTAAAAATCCCTTAAAGTTTAGGGAAGTTTCTTGAGCATTCCTTGTATTCAATCCAAAACAATGTGAAGCAGCTAGGTTATAATTTTGTGGGTTTATTTATTTACATGGGTTATTAGTTACTGTTTCTCCATGTAAGCTGTCACAAGTCCCTTTGGGGAGATGAAAATGGGATATAAAAATAAAGATTATTATTATTATTATTATTATTATTATTATTATTATTATTATTATTTTATTATTATTATGACACAGCAAACAAGATAGATATGCTGGATTTCGTATCATAAAATCACAAGTTGAACACTTCCCAAGTGTCTAGGACTCTGTGATGTATTTTCGGATGATGCGTGCAGATCCCAGTAGGGTGGCCTTTTGCAGTTGGCAGATTGTGATTTTGTCAATGTCTATTGTTTCCAAATGCCGGCTGAGATCTTTTGGCACGGCACCCAATGTGCCGATCACCACCGGGACCACTTGCACTGGTTTCTGCCAGAGTCTTTGCAGTTCAATCTTGAGGTCCTGATAGCGGCTGAGTTTTTCCTGTTGTTATTTATTATTATTATTATTATTATTATTATTATTATTATTATCATCATCATCATCATCATCATCATCATCATCATTATCATTATTTAGGGTGAAACTGTGGGTTGGGACACCAAATGGGGTATTGTATGTGAATAGTGGGGGTTGTGAAATGCTGTTGCTGTTGAAGTCAAGCCCAAGCTGTTGAGGGAAGGGAAGGGGAGCTTGCTAATGCAGCTGGCTACATGGATGGATGAGGCTTAGATATAGAGATGAGCACCAACCCCTAGAGTCAGACACGACTAGACTTAATGTCAGGGGAAAACCTTTACCTTTATCTTATCATCATTGTTTTGAGTTGACATTTGTATCTTCAAAGCTGTAGGTGCTACAATATTTGTCACAACTGGAAGAGGTTGGCATGGGTTCTGGCTCTAGTATATGGATTAAGAATGGCTGTTGGACACTTGAAAATGGATGAGGGAGATGGGTGGGTAAAACAGAGGTGCTGTGAGGCTGAGGAGCAGAACCTTCTGTACTTCTTGGTGGTGGGCAGGACCACTCAGGTATGTGGCTTGTCAATCTTTTCTGTCGTTTTGTAGGTTCTGGCAATAGGCTAGAAGACTATTGATCAACAGATAGGTTGCCAATGCTTGGATCTGGGACCCATGTATATGGACCAATTGTAATCATCATCTAAAACTGATAAAATCATGTCCTACTTCGTTTCCAACTAGTAATGTGTTTAGGTTTTTCCCAAGGAGAGCTTAGTTGCCCTTGGACAGTTAGGACGTGCATTTGTCACCCAACAAGAAAGCCACTATCAAGAAGGCCCGTTTCCTCTTTCCCACCAACCTAATTTCTCTTGCAGTTGGACAGACACTCAAAAGAGTTGCCGAAGGCAATCTGAGACTAAAGATAGCTTGGAGAAAGGCATTCTTAAAGTAACCTTGAACCCATACTAGTCACAATTTTAAAATTCATGACTTTACTGTACAGTGATAAAGCTAATGTCTTCTTCTCTAGCAAATATCTTTGGTGCTTCTTAGGTCAAGCTGAGCCTATGCCTCCCCGGTATGTTAATAGGTGTAGTTTGTCCACCCTTTTCACAGACAAAGACGTGCCTGAGCTAAGGAATGTGCAACACATACTGTATGAATACATTCAGAGATGTTAATTCCAATAATATGAATTGTTTATAGTGGGGTGTTCTCTAATGACTATAACAAGTGAGACAAAGAAGATTGACTTTGCTAAGGCAAAGAAGACTGACTGTTGTCTTTCTCTGAAGAAAAAGAATACGATCAGTTTAAAAGAATGTACTAATGGACATACCAATGCTGACATGGCTCTGGTGATCTTCACAGGATCTCTCCTCTCCTTTGCCACAAGTTTGCTTTTGTCCAAAAGGTAGAGGCAGCAATCTAAGATGCCTTCCTCAAACTGTTTTGTGATAGAAAGCAACATCTGGTCAATTCTTAATGTGTTCATTACCAAATACTCTGCTTTCCTTTACAAAACACAACACAAAACTTTGCTAACTTGAGTTTAAATACCTCATTGGGCTTATGAAATGTATTGTCTGTTTCAAAGCAAACAAGGAATGTATAATATAATCATCATCATCATCATCATAAGAATACTTATAAATATAATTAAAATTATTTTATTCATTTCTATCCTGACCTTCTCCCAATAATGGGAATCAAAATAGCTAACAACATATTAAAATGATACAAGTTAAAAGCAATGGAAAAGTCAAAATAAATATCTAAATATACAATTAAAACCAATTAAACAATTGATACCATAAACATTGGAATATATTAAAATGTATTTTTAAAACTACATAAACTTGTTCCAAACTGACACATTTTCTTTATGCTAGTTCTGACACCAATGTTGCCACTTACAAAAGGTATTTTGCATAAAAAGCATTTGCCATGAATGCCTAGTAAGAGCTTTCTTCATTTACAAAGTAAAGTATTAGCCGACTCGAATATAAGCCAAGGCACCTAATTTTACCACAAAAAACTGGGATAACTTATTGACTCGAGTATAAGCCGAGGGTGGGAAATGCAGCAGCTATGGGTAAATTTCAAAATAAAAATAGATACCAATAGAATTTCATTAATCGAGGCATCAGTAGGTTAAATGTTTTTGAATATTTACCGTATTTCAAAGAAAAACAATAAACTAGCTCTATAAGTGGAAAAGTAGGGGCAACAAAAACAATATGGTATCAACAATAACATAATAATAATAATAACAACAACAACAACAACAACTTCATTTGGATCCCACCCTATGTCCCCATGGGGACTCAGGCCGGCTTCCAACATAGTAACAGGCAAACATTCAATGCTTATATAAACAATGCAGAGCTAGATATAGATCTATAATTATAGATACGAATTTCACATATGCATTTTCCCCTGAAACATTTGCAAATCCCCCCCTCTCTCTCTGTGCATTTCCCTCCTGTAATATAGGTAGGTAAGAATATATTCATATCTATCCAGACATCTCTCTTTATATAGATATTTGCAGAGACTTGCAAACATATGAGGGGAAATTCATATATAAAATTAATGTATATAGATAGATATACATATAAAAGTACATAGAGATGGCAAAAGCTTGCAAGGGGTTAATGCCTATATATCTGTAGGAGAGTTTAACAAATATTTCAGGGGGAAATGCTTTCATAAGATTAATGAATATATATTTTTCTTCTTCCTGACTTGCAAGAGTGTTTCTCTTTTCAAAACATTCCCTTGATTAAGAGTGGGAGGCTTTGGAAAAGTAAACACACTGATAAGGGGAGAAGAGAGAAATAGATCACATATTGCAAGCAATAGCCTGCAGGCTCCTTGCTGGCCTTGACCTTGACCCAATTATAAGCCGCGGGAGGCTTTTTCAGCTCATAAATAACGGCTGAAAAACTCGGCTTATCTTCAAGTATATACGGTAACACAGAATCATATTCTTAAAAATTTCAAAGATTAAAACAAGTGGGTTCAAGATGGGAAAAGTTATAAATGAGGAAGAGCACAAGCTAGGAGTGGCTACTGAGGTTTACTTTTGCCTGAACCTACTGGGAAGATTCTGCCCTTTCCTTCCCTCCTCTTAAACAGCATTTGCACTTTGAATTCAATTTTTAGCAATAAAAATAAGATGATAACAAAAGAGGAAAGTGAACATAGGAAGGAGAAACTGGGATGCTTTAAAAACATCTGAGGCTGGATCTATACTGCCATATAATCCAGTATCTGAACCCAGATGATCTGGTGTCTGGGTCCTTTCTGGAGGGGCGGACCCAGATAGTGGAGCTGGGGGTCTCCTGTTTGACTCCATGGCCTGTGGCCTGGGGGGGTCTCTCGGGGTTCAATTCTGTACCCCATGCTATTTAACATTTACATAATCATCCAGAGTTTTGGAGTTAGTGTCACATTTACACAGATGACGCCCAACTCTTTTACTCCTTTCCACCTAAAGCCAAGGATGCCTTTCTGGTCCTGAACCAGTGCCTGTCATCAGTAATAGACTGGATGGGAGCCAACAAGCTGAAATTAAATCCAGACAAGACAGAGGTACTCCTGGAGCGCCGTTACCTTCCCGCTGGAGCGGTACCTATTGATCTACTCACATTGACATGTTTTCGAACTGCTAGGTTGGCAGAAGTTGGAGCTAACAGCGGGCGCTCACTGTACTCCGCGGCCACTATGGTATATTTTAAAGAACAACTATAACAGCCAATTTTCATCTATTTTAATTGTTTTTATCATGATAGATGTTTTAACGTTGACTATGTTATTAGTGTAATTTGTTTTACGTGATTATTTGTATCCTGTTTTTCAGTTTGATGTTTAATTATTTTATGCGATAAGCTCACTGTTGTTATTATTTGTATTATAATCATTATAAGGAGCCCCGGTGGCAAAGTATGTTAAAGCACTGAGCTGCTGAACTTGCAGACCAAAAAGTCGCAGGTTCAAATTCCGGGAGCGGAGTGAGCGCCCGCTGTTAGCTCTAGCTTCTGCCAACCTAGCGGTTCGAAAGGATGTCAATGTGAGTAGATCAATAGGTAAGGTAACGATGCTCCATGCAATCATGACGGCCACATGACCTTGGAGGTGTCTACAGACAACGCCGGCTCTTCGGCTTAGAAATGGAGATGAGCCCCCCCCCCCCCCCCCCCCAGAGTCAGACATGACTGGACTTAACGTCAGGGGAAAACCTTTACCTTTAATCATTATAAACGAAAATCCGGTCCATGAACCTCCTTCCTCTTTATTTAATTATTTTATTAATTTTTATTCCCACTCCTTTCCCCAGAGCTGACCATTGCATTGGATAGACCACATCAGCTCTAGATTATTAAATATGGTTTTCTGTGGACAAGCAGATGGTGACTACTGGATGCCATATGTTCTGTATCAGAAAGTAGAACTAATGTGGTCTATCCAATGCAATTTTCTGAATCAGCACCCCAGATAACCAAACCGAATCTAAAGTTGACCAAAAACTGATTTGTAACCCTTTTGATACTAACGCTGGAGAGTGGTCCCCGGTCAAAGTGGTCCCTGGTCAAAACAAGGTTGGGAACCACTGCTTTATTGGCTCTGAAACCTGGTGCAAGTTTGCATCACATGGGCTCCCAGTTCTGCTGAAGCAAACAATGCTAGAAAGATTTGCACCCTATTTTCTCAACAAGAATTCAGTACAGCACCTTCTTATTATAACCAAAACACTAAAAGAATGAAAGAATTATGTCACTTTTTTACCTGCCCATATGTCCATTCACTACCAGGCACATTTGCTAAAGTATACAGAGTTCCGATATGATTGAGGACATATTCATTTTTCTGAGCGTCACCAGGCAGGAAAGTAGAATCATCTTAAAACAAACACAGAAATGCATTACTTTTTTGTTTATTTATTTAATCTACTGTTAGAATGTTGACCTGGGGAAAATAGTTGCAGGGAAGGGCAGACAGAATGGCTGTCAGAAACATAAAAAATGTTGGTAGGCAATGCACACATATAAGATAATAGAGGGCTCACTAGTTTGCTAAACATGGTGAGAAGTGTCAGGACACATTTAGATGGCTTTTGCTGTGTATTTCTGTTTTACTTCTGCATTCACTTACCCCCTTTATAATCATAGGGATTTTGGGAGTGGGGATGAGGAGTAGAGCGATTGGCTTCTTTTGTTATTACAGTAGAGTCTCACTTATCCAACGTTCTGGATTATCCAACGTATTTTTGTAGTCAATGTTTTCAATACATCGTGATATTTTGGTGCTAAATTCGTAAATACAGTAATTACTACATAGCATTACGGCATGCATATTGAACTACTTTTTCTGTCAAATTTGTTGTATAATATTATGTTTTGGTGCTTAATTTGTAAAATCATAACCTAATTTGATGTTTAATAGGCTTTTCCTTAATCCCTCCTTATTATCCAAGATATTCGCTTATCCAAGCTTCTGCCGGCCCGTTTAGCTTGGATAAGTGAGACTCTACTGTAATAACATTCAGGGAAGCTACCACTATAGCACTAAACTCATCTTCCAATGAATTATGAAAAATATATGAATCAAAAAGAGGTATTTGGTGATATACAGCAGAATGCAGAAGCATTCTGCAACTGGGATGGGGTAAGCCAAGTTTTGGAGGACATTAACTGAGTCTACAGTCCTATCTCTATGAGCTACGATTCCTGAGTCAAGTCCTATTTCAATTCTGGAAAGCAGTTGGAGATAAACCATGGGGTGGCAATGGAAAATCTGTAAATAATTGAATACATAGGTGTCAAAACAGCAGATGTGGAGGGGTGCTATAGGAGTGATTAACAAGTGTCCCTTTGGCACTCCTGAGTAAAAAGCAGAATCCAAACCCTACCAGAAGATTGTATTTGAGTCAGGACTTTTTCCCACATGTCTCTTTTTTTTTTGCTTGAACTGCCATTGCAATTTTAGAATACCCTTTGAGTAGCCACAGCCCAATAGATAATTATTGGATTATCAAATCATGTTGGTTTTAAGAGAAAGTTGCTGAAGTAGACGTATCTTATACGTCATTTGTAGAAATTAAACCTTTTAAAACTATGTTGATTACCTTTACACCAAGGATTGAACAATACATAGAAGAAGTTCCTTCCAGGGCTGCAACTTTCAGGTCTCGTTTCTGTATCCAGAATGTATTTTCCAATAATCGCATCTGCTGGACTCACCACAGTTATGAGATGCTAAGAAAAACGTGAGATCGTCACAATATTGTAACAGAAGAGGATGTATCATAAGTCACTGCTCTGCATAAATGTGAATATACAGTTGTTTGGAGAATGCACCAGAAGTTCTGTTCCTTAATTACCAAAAATTACCACAAATAATGCAACCCATGATAGCAATTCTGATACTGAAAATGTTTACATAATTCCCTTTTCACTCTATAATTATAGCACTATGATTCCACTTTACATGTTATTATTATGTATTATGTATTATTTATTATTATTGTTTTGTTGTTGTTATTATTCTCATTAAATATTAGGATTTGTAGTTTGGTAGGCACTGGCATGTTCAAGCTGATGATTCTAAATTCCCTAAACTGCAAATCCTGAGATTCCATAGGATAGAACCATAACAGTTTATGGTAGAAACATACTGCTATATTTGTAAGATATGAAGATGCCTCAGTACCATTTCTTGGACTTTTCAGGACAAGACTTCATCCAACATATGCCAACAGTAACACTGAAGCCTGCCTTGCACTCCCTTTTTTCTGAACACATACATGTTTTCTCTGTCTCTGAACTATGCCTTCCTCACAAAACTGGGACTTACGACTATTGGGACTTGAGACTAGTAGTCCAGAGAGTATCGTGGAGTGTGTTTACCTGTGATGTAAGTTTTCTAGAGGCTCCTACTGTAGGAATTGATAGCAATAGTCTTTGTCTGGCCTGCATAGCTTGGTAGGGTGTGCGAAATGACAGAAATCCGTTTCGAATTTAATTTCAAAATTCAGATGGCCCGTTTCATCTTAAAAATATTTTGAAAAAATTGAGGGGATGGTGTTTCATTTTGAATCTGAATTACTGAAGTTTTGTTATTATTTCGTTATTTTTGTTCCATTGGTGGCAGTGGGGGAACTTTAGAGGTCAGTTTCTCTGCCATTTTTAAGACATCAGGGTGAAATTTGGGAATAATTATAGAATACATTTGTGACTGTTAGCCTGTCAAGTTTGAGAATGTTTCGCTCATCCACTGATTTTAGGACATTTTAAAAGTTTTTACAAAAATGTTTTTAAAAATCCAAAAAAGGTATCCTTTTGAATTTCTCCACAGTGGCAGAACATGAATAGGGCATCATTCTTGCAAAGTTTCAGAAAGATCCAGTCATTCATTGATTTTTAGGAAAATGTTAACATTTTACAAATAATTAAAAACAAACAAACAAAAGAGGTATCCATTTGAAATTCTCCACAGTGGCAGAACATGAATAGGGCATCATTCTTGCAAAGTTTCAGAAAGATCCGGTCATTCATTGATTTTTAGGAAAATGTTAATTTTACAAATACAGTAGAGTCTCGCTTATCCAACATAAATGGGCCAGCAGAACGTTGGATAAGCGAATGTGTTGGATAATAAGGAGAGATTAAGGAAAAGCCTATTAAACATTAAATTAGGTTATGATTTTACAAATTAAGCACCAAAACATCATGTTATACAACAAATTTGGCAGAAAAAGTAGTTCAACACACAGTAATGCTATGTAGTAATTACTGTATTTACGAATTTAGCACCAAAATATCATGATATATTGAAAACATTGACTACAAAAATGCGTTGGATAATCCAGAACGTTGGATAAGCGAGTGTTGGATAAGTGAGACTCTACTGTAATTAAAAACAAACAAACAAAAGAGGTATCCTTTTGAAATTCTCCACAGTGACAGAACATAAGTAGGGTGTAATTCCTCTTCCTTTAAGTTGACATTTCATGACCACTAGTGCAAAAGATTTTGTAGTTCCACTTGTTTGATGTTAATTTACCATTGAGTCTTCTGCTTATCAAATGCAAACAGGCGTTTCCAATAGAAATGGAACCCAGGAAACATTTGTTAGGAGGCGGGGACAAAACCCCTCAGCTAAGGCGGGCTAAAGTCATTTGGATCAATTTGGAGAGATGTACTTTAAAAATAACTTTTCCCCAGAAGAAGTCTTTACATTCTTCAATGAAGAAGAAATCAAAGAAAATGGTTTCCACAATAACTCTATTTTTAAACATCACTTTCCACTTTCCATTACTTTCCATATATACTTGTTAATATAGGTAATATCTATACTTTGGACATGCTAGACTAAATATAATGTTAATCTCAAGCAGAATACATGCACTGAAATGAACAAGGCTCATTAATCACATGTCTAAATTTCCTTGATTTCAGAAGGTATACTGCAGTTAGTATTATTAAAGATATGTTACTTTCAAAATTAGATTCTCCTTCACCATGTGTTGTGACAATAGGCTGTTGGTTAACTTGGTGAAAGGGATACTTCCAAAAATATATTCAGATATTTTGATTCCCAGTCCCTCAGGCACAAACTCCTTTCTTGTCATAGTTAAAGTGGTACAAAAGGAAAATATGGAAGGACTCACAGTGATGGACACTTGTCATATCCAACAAGAAATGACAGCTGTCTAAATCAACAAGTTTTTTAAAGTGGATCTTTCAGTGTAGAGCGACCCAAATGTATTTACCTCCTTCCCTTTGGTTGTAGAATCCTTAGCATACCATCCTTGGTCCTTCTTCCCAGACTTTGTGTTCAAGGATAAAAGTGTCCCATTACATGGCTGAGGCTTCTCACCTGTTACACATTCATAAAGTGTAATATTAATAAATAACATGAAAGAATAAAATGATACCATGATTTTTTATACCTTCCCCTCAATACTTGTCTGGGAGTAGTGAATTAAGATTCATTTAATTCACTATGAATTATACAATTGTTGTTATGAAAATGCGCCACACAAATTCTAAAGGGCATTTGGAGATATTTTTGACCTAGTCAGAGGGAAGCACAGAGGGCCTAAAAATTACGCTTTGTCTACTCCAGATTTATCTTCTGCTTTCTCCACATCGAGACTCAAAAATTAAAACCAATATGGGGAAGAGCACATATAAACACAAGATTAAAAACATAAAAGGTAATATGTTAAAATATGCTCAAAACTAGGTATAGAATCAAAACATAAATCATGCAAATACTGAAAAAGTACAAGATAAAAAACTAGAGCGGGAAAAGTCCTTGCAGTGAAGAAAAATTTTAAAAATCAACAGTATTTATTTCCCCCGAAAATGCTGAATAATTTGAGGGACCATGATGGGCAAATTCTTCCCTGATGGCCTCTGACAGTGAATTATGGAAAATGGAAGGGATGACAACAGGAGAGAAAAAAGACTGATATGCAAATTGTGTGCTTCTGAATTCTTTTTTAAAACAAGGATGCTGGTGCTAAGGAAGAATGTGGAAAAAGGAGATGTAGTTGAAAAGAGGAGTGAAGCATCTGTGAAGAAAAAGTAGAAGGAGCAATAACAGAGTGCAGGGAAGATGTTTCTGAATACGCTCACTGCGATTTGTTGAGTTGTTTTTAGTTTAGTTTATTGGATGTTTGTTTTTACATGTTATACGTTAAATGTACCTATGTTGATGTATTTCATTGTGTATTATTAGGCTTGGTCCCCATGTGAGCCTCCCCGAGTCCCTTCAGGGAGATGGGACTGGATACAAGAATAAAGTTGTTGTTGTTGTTCTGAGGAGGAAAATCTGCAATAGCAGCAGCTGATTCCTTCCAAGTCAGTGAATCTACTATGATTTGTGGGAACTATCCAGGGTCCTGAACCCAGCCAAGAAGTTCAGCACATTGGACAGCTCCCTTAAAATTCAGATTACACCATTCTGAAAAATAAAACATGCATTTTCTTGCCCTTGTACAATATGTTCTTTTTCAAACCCTTTGTGTTTTCTGATTCCACATTAAGGACTAATTGAACTTGTATTCCAAGACTTATTTTAATGCATGCTTGCTTACCAATGCTGAGTTTCAGGGTGATTTCCTCATTGGCTTTCAGCTCCCTGCTGAGTGTTATCTTCAACTTAAACTCCTGTCCACGTCGCACAGCCAAGTTCTTATCCTTAAACTTATTGGTACGATGGAGGGAAGCATTTTCATCTTTACAGATATCAATTCCAACAACCTTCAGAGAACCCTCTGGAAATGAGAGCAAAGATAGTTAGCCTTCTCTTCCAGTTTTCACTTCGCAAGGTAAATGAAATGATGGTTTTAAGAGATAAAAGACAAGCTGTAGCTACATTTTGAAAATGCATATTTAAATAAACAGCTTAAGTTAAAAGAAAAATCTTTTTCCCACACTTCATAACTTTTTTTTGTTATTTAACCAGGTTTTCTAGGCACAAGAGTTAACTTTATTTTTTTTCTGCCACTTTCCTTTTGACCACGACAGTTTCAACCAGCAATATTTTTTAAAAAAATTACACAGCTATACTAAGCATACATGAACTGAATTGAATTCTGTGAGAAGGGAAGTGCTGTGAGTGCCCAAATAGTTTGCATTCTAGAGGATGTTGCATCCTGAGAAAAATGGGGGATCTCCTGGCTATGTTTTTCTCACTAAATACTGAAGCTGTACTTGTGGTTCAGCTATGGCTAGTCTATCTCCTGTGGTGGCTCCTTGACACAATTCTTTAGCCCTGGATCTCCTCATATCGGAATGTACTAGTACCAGTTCATTTTAAATCCTAGTTCAAAGAACTAATAGTTAGCTTTGAAGCCCTAGATGGATTAGACTCTTTCCTGGAATCTGGGTGTTTCCATATTAACTAACTTATACTTAAATAAAATTAGCTAATTTCACTTTTGATTGCTTTTTCTTTATGAGTTGAAAAGAATTCTGCTAGAGAAAGAAGGTGCCCTGGATATGGAAGGCCCTCTCCAGACTGAATGTTGTGGTAGCACCATTATCATCATTTTGACAACCAACAATACTTCTTTATTCACCCAAACATTCCAGGTGATATAAGGTTTTATCTTCTGCATTGTGGTGGTGGTGGTGGTGCACTCTGGCACCACGAGATGCAGAGCTAACCTTAAGAAATGAGGCAACAAAGTGGAGTCCATGACATGCGAGTGTGGAGAAGAGCAAACCACAGACCACTTACTACAATGTGGTCTGAACCTTGCCACATGCACAATGGAGGACCTTCTTATAGCAACACCAGAGGCATTCAAAGTGGCCAGCTTCTGGTCAAAGGACATTTAGCATAATGCCAAGTTTTAAACTTTGTTTGTAGTTTTTCTATACATTATAACTGTATTCTCAATTCGCTTCTCATAAGATAAAAAATACAGGCAACGAGTTTATGAAGGAGAAAATTCAAGAGGAAAAGGCAGGATTATTTTGTAAATTTGTTATTTTGCAAATTTCGGGGAAACGAATTCCACATTGGGAAACACTGATTTAGCTAGTACGTTCTGGACATTTTTACCCCATGCTATCAAATAAGACCAATAAGGGAAAAAAATCAAATAAGACAAAACAAACTTTTATTATATACTTACCAGTGTTCTTGCTCATGATGCTTCCTGTCTTTGCTCCTATGAGATTTGAGAAAGCAGTTGCTCTGTGCACCAGGTTTTTGTAAATAAACTGAAGGAACGTTCCCCCTTTTAAATGATTTCTGAGATGACAGGGCATACAGTTTTTTCCTGTTTTCAAAGAGGAAGTTGAAGCATCATCATATGATGTAATTTCTTTAAAAATGTAGAATTCTCTGAATTTAAGGAACACATATCAAGTGAGATAAGAAATACAACAAATATAATTCT
The DNA here is from genome assembly GCF_035594765.1 of Anolis carolinensis. Taxonomy (NCBI): domain Eukaryota; kingdom Metazoa; phylum Chordata; class Lepidosauria; order Squamata; family Anolidae; genus Anolis; species Anolis carolinensis. The sequence goes on from NC_085846.1 coordinate 65,467,830, forward strand.
GACATCGAAAAAAAGAGAAATCAAATTTTACTAAATTTGTTGTTTCATTCAATTTTAAAATGCCGTATTTATTTTTAAAATTAAAATTTATTAAACTTTCTGTGAAGCAAATCATCATTGATTCTAAATTCATTTAAAAATAAATTCAATTAATAAGTTACTGAGCTAATTTATTGGAATTTGTCAAGAATTGCTTTGTTAGGAAATGCAATGTTTTCTTTATGGAAAAGGTATGCTCCAAAACAAACCCCGTCCTGCAAACTGTTGAAATGTTGGAATTCTTTCTTACCAGCTTAAACTAACCAGGTTTCTTCTTCAAATAAAAGATTTACTCCAACATTTATCTTTCGCAGTATGTGCAAGCCTCAGTAGCAATGGGATTAAAAACTTCAAAAAATTGAATTTCATCCAAGGCCAATTTTGGAAGTGAAAAACAAAAGGAAATATGCATAGGATACGTAGTTATTTGGGAATGGCCAATCTTTACATACTGTAGTCAATCCTCTGTATTCGCAAATTCCGATCCTGTGGATTAAACATCTATGATTAGAAAATTTTTAGAAAAAAATCTAAAAAGCAAACTTTGATTTTGCAATTTATATGATGGACATCATTTTACTATTCTATTTTTTTTTTTACAAAATAGGACTTGAACATCCATTAATACTGGTATCTATGGGGATCCAGGAATCAAACCTCAGTGATACCAAGGCCTGACAGTATAGTATGCCCCTTTCTGTTTCCTTGCATTGTTTAATGTTTCAGTGTAACTAAACAACTCTAACCCTGTTTCAGAAATGATAAAAACCAGAGGGAAAGGATAACACATTAAGTTCACATTAATATTGTAAAGATCCAATTTAATTGTATTTGTTAGAAGGGTATTTTAACAAACAAATTGGTAAAAATATAATATTATATGAAATATAATCCATCAGCGTTGCCTCAGAAAAATCCTGCAAATCTCTTGGGAAGACAGGCGGACAAATGTCAGCGTGCTTGAGGAAGCAAATACCACCAGCATTGAAGCAATGCTCCTACGCCATCAACTCCGCTGGACTGGCCACGTTGTCCGAATGCCCGATCACCATCTCCCAAAGCAGCTACTCTACTCTGAACTCAAGAACGGGAAACGTAATGTTGGTGGGCAGGAAAAGAGATTTAAAGATGGACTTAAAGCCAAACTTAAAAACTGTGGCATAGACACTGACAACTGGGAAGCCCTGGCCCTTGAGTGCTCTAATTGGAGGTCAGCTATAACCAGCAGTGCTGTGGAGTTCGAAGAGGCACGAATGGAGGGCTTAAGGGAGAAACGTGCCAAGAGGAAGGCCCGTCAAGCCAACCCTGACCGGGACCACCTTCCACCTGGAAACCGATGTCCTCACTGTGGGAGAACATGCAAATCAAGAATAGGTCTCCTAAGCCACCTAAGAACCCACCCCCAAGACACCAGAGATGGAAGACAATCCTCCACGAGCTACAAGGGATCGCCTAAGTAAGTACATCTCACTACGTTAAAACAGTGGATGTGGCTCTTAATGAGACATGCTGCATTATCACAGGAAGTCTACACCCCACACCGCTGGAGAAATTATACTCTTTCGCTGGTTTACACCAACTGCCATCCCTTGGGAAATAGCAGCCTGTAATGAAAGGACCAAGGCATTGACATCTCCGGCCCATCCTCTATTCGAATTTAAGCCAACGCCTTAAATCAAGAAATAGCTTCCTAAGATCTACAAAGATACTCACAGAAACACCTCAGCAAGCAAAAGTCCAAAAGTGGCAGGTTAAAACCCAGAACCTCAATCAGTGGCTGATAACAGATGACAATCTCCCCCCTGGACACACAGAAGATTGGATCACTTGGAAGGTGCTAAACAGACTGTGCTCTGGCACCACGAGATGCAGAGTTAGCCTTAAGAAATGGGGCTACAAAGTGGAATCCATGACATGCAAGTGTGGAGAAGAGCAAGCCACAGACCACTTACTACAATGCAACCTGAGCCCTGCCACATGCACAATGGAGGACCTCCTTACAACAACACCAGAGGCACTTGAAGTGGCCAGCTTCTGGTCAAAGGAAATTTTGTATAATGCCAGGTTTTTAACTTTCTTTGTGATTTTCTATACATTATAACTATATTCTCAATTCACTTCTGACATCATTTTTTTAAAAAAAAAATAATAATTTATGTGATATATTTATGTTACATGGTATGAAAACTGAGAACTGGGAATTGCTGGCCCTTGAGCATTGTAAATGGAGGTCAGCTGTTACCAACAGTACTGTGGATTTTGAAGAGGCACAAATGGAAGGCAAAAGGAAGAAATGTGCCAAGAGAAAACACATCAAGCAAACAAGGGTCGGGACTGCCTGCTCTCTGGAAATACATGTCCTCAATGTAAAAGACCATGTGGATCCAGAATAGGACTTCACAGTCATTTACAGAGCCACTGCCAAGACAATTCTATTCAGCCTTTGGAAAATAATCATATTTGGCCTATGATAATGATAGTTATGATACAGTGTTACCCAAAAACCCTTTCCAGAATAAAGTTTTAAAAATCTGATTGATGATTTTGCACTCAGATGTTGGGTATTTTGTAATTAGATTCCAAAACTCGGAGATGGGTGCTTGCTTTGGAAATTGTGACATCTGAGATAATCATTTTTAATGGGAGGAAGATAGTCCTTGTTTTTCTGAAGAAATCTTTTAGGTTTTTTTGTAGAAGAGGGGAAAGGGAAATTGTAATTAAGAGGGGTAAACTCAGAAACCCCTTAAACCAATTCATCTGAAGCAAACTATTTTTTTGAGAAAGATTGAGTCATGTATCTTAAACACTGTAATCTTCCAACCATAAGGAACCAAAACAACCCCACAAAGTAAGAAGTACTTTAGCCAAAATCCTAGAGAACTGGACTGTGGGTTAAATGTGAAAATTCAATCAATCACTGTGTTTGTACGCTACCTTCTTCCCCAAGACTTGGGCTCCGTTTTGGGCTTTTCCTGGCTCAAGTACGTCATAAGGTTGCAATTTTAATTCTAGGCTTTTCTTTTTTATATATAACTCAAATGATATTTTGCTGTCACAGATTAATTTCTGGCAGTTCCAAGATTGTAATTATAATTGTAACATTTTATTCTCCCTCTTTAATGGATGGATGTATTTGTAATTTATTTCAATTTTAAAAAAAGATATATCAGAACAAATGTCTCTTTCTTTTCCTTTTCAACCCAAAGTTATACTATGTTTATATTAGTGAACCAATGAAATGATGCTTATCTAGCATATGTACCTGGAGTTGCCTGGGTTTGCATTTTCTAATGGTATTTATTAGCTGAAGTAACTGTTAGTTTTGTAGTTGTAGGGATGGTTCTATTACCATACTGAAACATACAGCAGTAGTTTCTCTATCCCTCAGGTGCTGATCACACTCAGGTGATATAGGTCTCCATGACAACCTTCTGGTGCAGTGGTTCTCAACTTGTGGGTCTCCAGATGTTTTGGCCTTTAACTTTCATGACAGAAGCTGAGATGTTTAAAAGAACAATAACACGTTTATTCTGGCACAAAGCTTAATGGTTACAGTAACTTTCTCTTTAGAGGCACTTTGGTTAACAGTTGCAAGGCTAGAATGAGGTGTTTCAAACTTCTTAAAATGTCACTTCTTTCTTTACTGCTCTAAACTGCAGTCACCCTGTGAATTACAATCACATATTATCTGTTCCTTATCAGGAGACAGACTACCTTAAAATAAGTCACCAAACTTATTTTAAATTGACTCAAAAATAAGCATTTGAGTCTCCCTGATCCCTTCAACTGAGGATCAGTCTTCACTGTACCTCATCAGGGCACAGACTAACCTTCTTTTTCAAACCTGCACTTCTCCACCAAAACGGCAGTTGGCTCCGCCCCCTTCTCCATGGCAACCAACTCATGAGTGCAGAATAACTGAAATATTGGCCCTTTTAAAACACAATTAAACATGACATCTGTAAACTAAAAAAATTCACACTTCGTTACACATCACATAGCCCAAAGTTGCTTAATGCTTATGCTGAAAATTAAACTGACCTTGGGGGCATTCGAATGTTACAGAATCTTAACAAAAACGATCGGCAAGTGTTTCAATTTCTAAATCCTCCCCACCTGCATGTTTCTAATTTCGATTCATGTGCACAAATTTAACAAATTTGATACAAAATATGAATTTGTCGCACCTCAGGTTAGCTTCACCTTGCTAAATACACCAGGCTGCACACAGGTTGAAGTCTTTTGTAGTTTATTAGGAAATAGGAAATAAATAGTTCTTCAAAAGCAAAAGTAAAGTTCCAAAAGAGATGGTTGCAAAACGAGGCTATAAAGAATAATCCAAGAAAACATTAGGCATAAAACAAGGTTCCATTAATGCATGACAAAGTCCCATGAACATGAACACACAAAGGCTGTAAGAAATCTGGGAAAACAAGAGCTTGCTTCTTGGCTTGAACGAGAAGTTGCTTTGACAAAGGTTTCTCTTTCAGCACACTCTTTGAATACCCCTTGCATATCATGAAAGCATTTCTTTGCCCTCAGACCTCCACAAATAGTGTTTGCTATTCTAACACTTCTGCGAACCCGAAATTCCAAATGACCAGCTCGATCCAAAGATTCTGTTTCATCAAAGCCAGACAGCTCGCTAGCATTAGCGTCTGTCTGTATGCTATCAGGACTGCAAGACAAGGTAGACCTGCCTCTTCTGAAAGCAAAAGAGAACCATACTGTTGAAAGGCAGCGTAACATTTTCTTAAGTGTAATTGAAATTAAAGAGAAGGACAGTGGTTTATTTCTATATAATTGCATGTCTCTCTGTGTGGCTACTACCCAGAAATTGCATTATATGGTCAGTGTAGACTCATAAAGTGCAGTTCAATGGCATAGAACTGTATTATATAAATTTACACTGATCATATAATGCAATTTGTATATGGCAGTGTAGATGGTGCCTCCTTCTTTACTGTATTGGTACAAATCCCTATCACTTGGCCAAGGTTAAGAACTCAGATTTATGAAAGTGAGGAGGTTTACTTCTGAAGGTTCAACTTTAGACCAGCTGGTGACAGTTTTCCTCATTCATTTCAAGGTAAATGGAGACAGAGTTAGTGATGAACTCAAAAAAGGGAAGAGAAACAACTCACTCAACTGCAGTTCGCTACTAAGTAAATCATTGCTCATTACACAATGATAATCGTATAGATTTTGCAACAATAGGATAGACTGAGTGACATTCTGAAGAACGTTTCTGGGACATATAGGACAAATTTATCTATAGCAATGAGTTTGAATAAAGCAAATCCCCAAAGTATATCCCAAAACCCACACTTGACACAAAAAAGAAAGGGGAGGATAATTTTTCCCTCAAAACTGACCATTTTTCTAAATCCCTATCTAAAAACCTCAAGCTATACTACTCGAAAGTATTCAAATTATTTATTTATGCATTTATTTATTAGAATTGTATACCGCTACTCCCAATTTGGCTCAGAGCAGTTTACAGAAATAGATTAAAACAATACAATTAACTTTAAAATAACAAATAATGTACATTGCACAAAGAAATAGCCCAGTATATCACGGTTAATGAAGTAGATGAGTTCTTGAGCATTATTTCTTGTCAATTTGGCAAAATAATATGGAAAAAAATAGAGATAGATTCCTACACCATCAAAGTGAAGAGCTGTTTAATATGTTTCAGCAAACCTTTTATCTAAAGCTAACAATAAGCACTTGTGAATTGACACAACCAGACTATGTAAGCCTTGCATAGGTAAGCAAAATATTTTCTTTTTTTCTTTTTTTTCAAATAATTTTATTGGTTGAAGTTAATAGGATACAAAATATAAAAAGGAGAAACTTCTATAGATAAACATATACATCTAATACAGGTACGTTGTTCCCCCAAACAGACATATTGCAATATTCTATCAAATCTTTCCCCCCTACCCCCCACCCATAAACTGGTGGTTAAATCCTTGTGCCGACAGGACTGCTGACCAACAGGTTGGCTGTTCAATTCTGGGGAGAGTGGGTGAGCTCCCTCTGTCAGCTCCAGTTCCAGCTCCCCATGCGGGGACATGAGAGAAGTCTCCCACAGGATGGCAAAACATCAAACATTCAGGGGTCCCCTGGGCAACATCCTTGCAGGCAGCCAATTCTCTCACACCAGGAGTGACTTGTCGTTTCTCAAGTCGCTCCGGACATGAAAAAAAACCCCGTGAACCCACCACCCATTACTTCCAACACTACCCTTATATCTACTTTAGTAAATTCTCCTTGTGGCTATTTTAAAGTCCACGTTTATCTTCCTTTCCATGTATTCAAATGCCAGCCTCCATATTTTAACAAATTTTTCATTATTTCCTCCCAGATACCATTAGATAGCTTGGCCATTTGAATATTTTCTTATAAATTTTCTCTCCAGTCCTTTTGAGATAGATCTTTTTCACCTTTCCATGATTTTGTTATTGTCAGTCTGCAAAATTATATTGACAAATTTTCTCTTCACCTTTGCTAACTCTCTAAATATTCCTAAAAGGCACATTTCTGGATTTTTCTTAATTTTCTTAGTAATCAATTTGTTTGTTTCCTTAATCACCTTTCCCCAAAAATCTGGTACCACCAAACGTGGAAGAATGTGCCTTTCTGCATCTTGCACTGCCAGCATCCCCTCAGCTGGGTTTAATCCATTTTGGCGATTGTCTCTGGTGTTATATAAAGGTAAAGGTAAAGGTTTACCCTGACATTAAGTCTAGTCGTGCCCAAAACTGGGGGTTGGTGCTCATCTCCATTTCTAAGCCAAAGAGCCGGCGTTGTCTGTAGACACTTCCAAGGTCATGTGGCCGGCATGACTGCATGGAACACAGTTACCTTTCCACTGGAGCGGTACCTATTGATCTACTCACATTTGCATGTTTTCGAACTGCTAGGTTGGCAGAAGCTAGGACTAACAGTGGGCGCTCACTCCGCTCCCAGGATTCGAACCTGCCACCTTTTGGTCTGCAAGTTCAGCAGCTCAGTGCTTTAACACACTGCGCCACCACCAGGGGCCCCAGGCACCACATTATGGGACAGTGTAAAAGGGACCTTAGTATGGAGTTCCTTAGAATGGAGCTTAGTTTATTTCTCCAAGTCATTGGCATGCTTAATTCTTAATCAAAATCACTCTCTTCTGCATGCATTCTAACAAGTTATGGGCCCAGATTATTTTAAGAGTCCTGTGAATGGATTAAGGTAGATCAAAGCATCGGGCTGTCATGCCTCCCCTCAATTCCCATAAGTTCTTTGGCCAATCAAATGGCTCAGAAGTAGGAAGGGAGACTGCTAAGCAAGAGTTCTATTGTTTGTGTTACTGACAGTTATTTTGTGTCAAAAGCATTGCATAATAAATAAATTTAAAAGTGATGAAATAAAGGAAATCACAAGCAACTAAATACTTTTAGACCTAAAGTGGGCAACAGCGACTGCATTGTCCGTAGCTTTAAGCAACTCCTCCTCTGTACATGAGACAGGACATTGTGGGCAAGCATACATATGCTTTGTTCTGCTCCACAGTCACACAAGGTGGAGGATTCCTCCAGGTAGTGCCATCCTGCCAAGTTGTCTTTAGATCTGCCCACTCCACTTCTGAGTCTGTTTAAGGACTTCCAAGATGCCCATTCTTGGTTTGCCCCTGGAGGAAGACCCTCATGGGGGGCCATCCAGTTAGAATTGCCAGGTTTAGCTGCCCAGATAGACACCCTTGCTGCTGCTTGAGGAACATCAAGAGGAGTGGTGGTTCTCATGAAGCCCTTCCTTGATTTGAGTCTGGTGGGAGGAGGCTGATAGTCATGCAATGGGTGGCTTTCACAATGTTCGACCTTATTTCTCTCGCAGTTAGCAGCAACTTCCTGTCGTATGTCAGGAGGGGCAATGCCAGCTAACTTGTAGAGTTTATCAACAAGTGTAGGTTTAAGGCATCCTGTGATTATTCTGCATGTTTCGTTTAGTGCTATGTCCACCTGCTTCACATGGGTAGACTTTTGCCAGACAGGACAGGCATACTCAGCAGTTGAGAAAGACAAGGCCAGGGCTGATGTTCTTACTACTTGTGGGTCTGCACCCCATGCGCTGCCAGTCAGTTTCCGCAGGATGTTGTTGCATGCAGCTACTTTGTGCTTGGTGTTCCTATATGTTAGTGTTCGATCTAAGGTGACAGTGACAGGGAGAGATTGGGCAGGAGGAGACAGCCATGCACCAGAGCCCGGGGAGCATGGGATACCTGTCAGGACACCCATAGCTGATTCTGCATAGGAACCCGTTATGGGTGTCTGCAGTGCTAGAACTTGGGGGCTGGATCCCAAAGCCTGGTCCATTCCCTAGATTAATTCAGATAATCCCACATTCATTTTGCAGCTGCTTGTGGGTTGATCCAGTCCTACACCAATCTACATGCATATGATGTGTGATTGTGGTATTTACATTAAAAGTTGTGTCCAGCTTATTTAACCTATAATACAATTTGCTTGTTTCAGTACAAATTCAGCAAGAACTGTTTCTAGATAATTAATGTTACAATTGTTTCTAACAACAAAACAGCATTTTTGTAAGTCCTTAACAAACCATTTGGTTAGAATACTTATGTTTGCGTTACGTTTTAATGATCAGCTGCCTTATTGAACCCTGATATGGTAATAAGATAATTGGAAACTGACACCTCTTGGTGTGGCCTAACATCATCTGTTTCCTATGGAGCCTCTGGTGGCCTAGGGGATAAAAGCCTCATGACTTGAAGGTTGGGTTGATGACCTGAAGGCTGCCAGGTTCGAATCCCACCTGGGGAGAGCGCGGATGAGCTCCCTCTGTCAGCTCCAGCTCCATGCGGGGACATGAGAGAAGCCTCTCACAAGGATGGTAAAACATTAAAACATCCGGGTGTCCCCTGGGCAACGTCCTTGCAGACGGCCAATTCTCTCACTCCAGAAGCAACTCCGGTTGCTCCTGACACGAAAAAAAATCTGTTTCCTTAGTAGAAAGTTAAGTTGCTTTAATCCTTCAAAGCCTAAAAGAAGACAATTTGATTCTTGCTAAGGAATGGCCACTTCCTTCTGTGGTCAAGAAAGCATTGCTTAACCTCTTTGAAATATTTCAAGTGGTAATACTGGATGACATCTAAATTGGTTAAGCAAACCACATGCACTAGAGAAGAGGCTACGAGGTATGCAATTGTGGCTTTAGAAATTAAAAATGCCAGTTTTAAAAAAGCTTTTGACAACCATGTGATTCTGTGACAAGGTCCCAACTCTATGTGCACATAAGTTCTAAGGATGGGCACTTCACATTTCCAGTGGGTGTCAATTTACCTCTATTCATCCCAGATTCAAACAGTCTACCGTGTGATGGCGCAAGGCAGGCCCCATCCTTGCCGCTCATAAAAGCAGCAAAACGGAGCAAAAATGCTCCATGTTAAGAGATGGTAGATTGGTGTTTCTCAAACTGTGCTCATCCAGGTGTTTTGGACTTCGGCTAGCAGAAATCCCAGCTAGCTTACCTCCTGTTAGAAAATGTGGGAACTGAAGTCCAAAACATCTGGAGGAGCACAATTTGAGAAACTCCAGTCTAGATAATCTGCTTCATCCAGAAACCCTTGGAGTTGTGAAGCCACCAAATACTCCAGTATCTTTCCTAAAAAGAGACTAGCCTGTAGTTGTCCAGTGCAGAGGGGTCTAGGGAAGGTTTTCAAAGAAGTGGTCTTACCACGGCCTCCTTGAGGCCTACAGGACCCTACCCTGATGTAAGGAGGCACTAATCACTTCCCTGACCCATTCCACCAGTTCCCCTTTGGCCTATTTTTATGAGGCAGGAAGTGCAAGGGTCCTAGAGCACATGTGTTAGCTCTGACCCCTCCAAGAATCCTGGATGAGAAAGTGCTGAAAATTTCACCAATATAAATACTAGTTTATGCTGCCAAGGAGAGATATTGTTATCAATGTGAAATCTGGTTTTGAGGTATTGGGCAACAGCAGAAGGGTTCCAACTGGGGACAGTATCCACACTACATCACAATTAAAGGTGTGCATCCATATCTTAAGTAATCTTAAGTAACCTCTGAAACAGAGCTCTTGAGGCTGGAGCTGCAGCTATATAGATCACTAGTTACTGCTTGCCCCTTCTCAGAAACATAAATATGTATAAAATATAAATATTATATATGTTACTAGCTGTGCCCGGCCACGCATTGCTGTGGCTTGTCTGGTGGTGTTGGTGAGAAATTGTTGCGGTAGTGGTGATATTGAATGTCTGTTGTATGGTTGTCTTTATGTTTAGTACGCACACTGAGGTGGATTATATGGCAGTGTGGAGTCAAGATAATCCAGTTCAAAGCAGATAAGATTCTAAATGGGTTATATAGCTGTGTGGAAGGACCTTGAGTCTACACTGCCATAAAATCCAGTTAAAATCTGATAATCTGTGGAAGAGGCCTAAGTGAGGCCTAACTGTGCCTGTCCCCTGGGCTGAGTAGGTTGCTAGGAGACCAAGTGGGCGGAGCTTAGCCTTCAAACTGGCAGCAATTGGATAAAAACTATTATTCCTCTCCCTGTAATTGGGACTTTATTTTTCTTTTCTTTTTGTTGTATCAACCTAGAGCCATGAATGATGGGTTGTGTTGTCAAATTTCGAGGTTGGGGGGCCTGTAGTTTTGTTGTTTTGTCCGCTGCCCTGATGCCATCACACTTTTATATATATAGACTAGCTGTGCCCAGCCACGCTTTGCTGTGGCAAAGTGGTGGTGGTATTGGTTAAAAATTGTTATGTAATTTTTATTTGACGTTATTTGCAATTTTTTTATTAATTTTATTGTAAGTTATATTTTTATTTATTATATTTTATTATTTTCTTGTATTATTTTTAGTTATTTTCTGTTATTATAGTATTTTATTGTATTAATTTTTAGTGTTTTTTATTATTTTTATTGGGTTGCTAGGAGACCAAGTTGGAGGAGCTTAGCCTTCTAACTGGCAGCAATTGGATAAAAGCAATTATTCCTCTCCCTCTAATTAGGACTTTATTTTTCTTTTCTTTTTGTTGTATCAACCTAGAGGCGTGGATGATGGGTTGTGTTGTCAAATTTAGAGGTTGGGGGGCCTGTAGTTTTGTTGTTTTGTGGGTCGCCGTGATGCCATCACTCTTTTATATATATAGATAGATATGCATAATTTATACATGTGGAACAGACAAAAAGCTAATACCACTAGTTTCTGGTAATGATCTTTATTGTTATGCAAAGTTGTAAGGAAAAAGGAGGTTTTGTGGGTTGAATCATTTGCGATTATAAAAGAAAGATAGCTCTCTCTGTATTGTGCATATTGATTGTTTATAAAATATAAGAAAGGAAGGCTATCAGTTTTCAATTTGCTAAAATCAAGCAGCATTTTCTTTAAGTATTCAAACTCGCAAGCATTTTTGACCATTTATCTGTCGCTTCTCTTCCAGAATTCATGCTGTGAGCAGTGTATGTTATTTTGGCATAATCTGGTGGCATTTGAAAATACAACTATTCAGTGATTTCAGTAAATCCCACTGCAGTGATTCCTTTCACTTGAGTGGAGTTCCATTTGGCCACTATCATTTGGTCTCCAGTTTTCTTTGCCATGTACTCTATTTTGGATGTTATCCTTTCTTGTGGTAGTACAACCCTAATAGAGAAACAAAATAAAAACATGCAAATCATAGAAATCAGTACACTCAATCCTGTCTAATTCTTGTTGTTGTTATTATTATTATTATTATTATTATTATTATTATTATTATTATTATTATTATTATTATTATTATTGAGAGGCTGGGTGGCCATCTGTTGGGTGTGCTTGGTTTGTGTCCTCCATGGCAGAATTGGGTTGGACTGGATTACCAGAGTAATTATTTCATATTACAGTAGAATCTCAATTATCCAACATTCGCTTATCCAGTGTTCTGGATTATCCAACGCAGTCTGCCTTTTAGTAGTCAATGTTTTTGTAGTCAATGTTTTAAATTCATTGTGATATTTTGGTGCTAAATTTGTAAATACAGTAATTACAACATAGCATTATTGAGCACTGAACTACTTTTTCTGTCAAATTTGTTGTATAACATGATGTTTGGTGCTTAATTTGTATAATCATTACCTAATTTGATGTTTAATCGGTTTTTCCTGAATCCCGTATTATCCAACATATTCACTTATCCAACATTCTGCCGGCCTGTTTATGTTGGATAAGTGAAACGCTACTGTATATTTATAATCTTATATTATCTGCTTAGAACTGGATTATATGAGGCCCCTTCTACACAGCTGTATAAAATGCACACTGAAGTGAATTATCTGGCAGCGTGGACTCAAGATAATCCAGTTCAAAGCAGATAATATAAGATTATAAATGGGTAATATAGCTGTGTGGAAGGGCCTTGAGTCTACACTGCCATATAATCCAGTTAAAATCAGATAATCTGTATCTTATAGGCAGTGTGGAAGAGGCCTGAGGCCTAACTGTGCCTGTCCCCTGGGCTGAGTAGGTTACTAGGAGACCAAGTGGGCAGAGTTTAGCCTTCTAACGGGCAGCAATTGGATAAAAACAATTATTCGTCTCCCTCTAATTAGGACTTTATTTTTCTTTTCTTTTTGTTGTATGAACGTAGAGGCATGGATGAGGGGGGGTGTTGCCAAGTTTAGTGTTTCTGAGATGTATAGTTTTGTTGTTTTGTCCTAGGCCGAAATTTCATTACCCTTATATAAATATAGATTGATAAGGCATCTATAACATAATGTAGATATAGCTCTGGATCCCTGATGTGCAAAATCCTGGTGCAAATTTATATATCCACCACCATTGCTCCTATTTGAATACTGGTATGTAGATTTGGTAAGAAAACTTATGAAGCAATTGTATGTACTATTTCAGCCATCACGGAAGTCTGCATACAGAGCAGAAGCAGACCCTTGTGTGACATCTGCCAGTGTATCAGGCATCTTTTCTAAAAACTCATATGCTGACATCAATACAGAAAAACCCATGCAAGACTTATTAGTGTGAGCTTGTAAAGAAAGTTAAATCCAGGAAATTCTTATCCTCTGTCAGAGGATAAACTGTGTTATTAAATCTGGTACAGTTTTGATATCTGTTCAAAAACTACATGCCAACGAGCAACCTCATGTTTAGAAATATACACATGCCCAAAGACGAGATGGGAGAATCCATAGAGCAAAGACACTTTAAGAATCCATTGTATCGGAAAATTTAATTTATATTAGAAACTTCTCAGTTGGACGCATAATGTTTATCTGATGTTCAGTTACTGGTAGTTTTATATTTTATATGGCCTATTATATATTTTCTTTATTGCACTAATTGTTAATTAACATCTGAAGACTTTAGCCTGACAGGCAGGATAAAGAAGCATTATTTCCCCCTGTAGCATTATTTTATTGCCCTCTCCTTGAGCAGGGTTGGTTTGGTGTTCTAAATATAATCCTCTGATACAAGTGAGAACTTTAAAAGGGAAATACTCCTTTTAGGTTAAAGAGAGGAGTTGATACTAGCAGACTGAAGACAGGTTTTTTAAAAAAATGTCATGTTAGGTACTGATGCAAACATTTTCTTGACTCCAAAAAGACTGTCTAAGATGTGTTTGTTTCTACACTATAAAAATATATATTTGATACAACAACTATGGCAAAAGTTGTTGTTGTTGTTGTTAGTAGAAATGACCAAGAGTTGATGATATAAGCTCAAAATTCCTTTTCAATATTTACTTTACTTTTCCTCCGGTTTCCCAAGACCTTAATAATTCTGCAACTTCTAAAATGTTCTCTAGTGTGATATGCTTTAACTTCAGCATACTTTTCCCTACCTTAAATTTGACCTTAAAGTCACCTCTGACGTTTTCCAAATCAGAATATTATCTAGACCAGATATGAACAAATTTAAGGGGTCCAACACACTGTCAATTAAAAATTAAATAAAGATGAAGTGTGCAAGAGGCTTCCGGGTGTATGATTCTCCTTCCTTGGGGCTTATGGGTGTATGATTCTCCTTTAAAAAAAATCAAGCTTTAGAAGCCACCAACAACTGGGATAGCTTGCCTGTATCACATATAGTCTATCCCATCCCTCAATCATCCATGTGTTTTTTTACTGGAAATAATAGAAACTGACTTTACATAACAGCCCACTTGTTTGCGTGAACCAGACCTACAATTAATAAAGAGAGCTTAGCAGCAGAGATAGAAATAGAACTACGTCAAAGCTCCAGAAAATATTGGTGCCCATCTACATTGTCATATAAAATCCAGATTATCTGCTTTGAACTGGATCATATGAGTCTACACTGCCATTGTAGATAGGGCCTATGAAAGAAGAAAGAATTGTAATGGCTTGAAGTGCTTGGCTTCAAGCAACCATGTATTGAGGCTCATGTTAGAATATTCATATTTAGCTGGGCTTATGTGGGACACCATTAGCTGCAGACTGTCTTCATATCTCAACCTTCTTCAAATCTCTGTCATCTTGTCTTTGTCTCCATGTCTGATTTGCCCATTGGCTTTGTGAGGCATTCATGATGCTGTTTTTGGGATGCTTGGCCTTGTTACTGGGACTCGCCTACCTGGAGCAAGGACAAAGCTTTTATAGCTACATTCAACTTACCCATGGTCAAATGTCTTTAATAGAATGTCTAGATCTTCTACCAGCAGTTTGCAGTTTTCCAAGGGAATTGGCAGTATATTCATAAAAGTCAATTCACAGGTAAATTTTTCATTTACCTTTGCTGTACTGGGCATCTGCAAAACATAGACACATCACTAGATTATTCAAAGGAACATAAAACTATCTACATTCAGCATTAATACAAGCATAATTCTCTAAATCTATTTAGAATCTTCAGGGTATAACTGAATTACTTCCAGAAATAGCCTTGGGTGTGCAACAGTCATGCTGTATGCACAAAGAGAAGCTCAAGCTACAGAAAACCACATGGGATTCCACTATAGTATGTATGAATAAAAGGACACATCAAAAATCCACTTGCTATGCCTGGTTTGACAGAAGTTCCTGTTATGTGTCTATAACAAACTGATAATACAGAAACAAAGTGGCGCGGTGGTTTGAATACTTTAATGCTCATGCTTGGAAACCCACCGACTGATGTTGGACAAGTCATACTTTCTCAACCTCATAGGAAAACAATGGCAAATGCCCTCCGAACAAATCTTGCTATGCAATCCCCATGATAGGAATTGCCATAAATCAGAAATCATTTGAAGGTACATAATAATAATAATAATAATAATAATAATAATAATAATAATAATAATAATAATAATAATAATAATTTTATTCTTATACCCCGCCCCATCTCCCCGAAGGGACTCGGGGCGCCTTACATGGGGGCCAAGCCCGAACAGAACAATATAAAAACAAAACAATAAAACAAATCAATCAGACAATAAAAGCAAGTCATAAAAAACCACATACAGGATAAAGTGATAACATCATGGATTGGGTTCAAAGGATCTAGGCCAAAGTGCTAAAAGTGCAAATATATCATGTCATCAGGGAAGGGTGGTATAATAACAATGATAATGCAAACTTCTAGATGAGCATTCATCAGCTTGTGAAAGCATGTGGAATCCATGCAAGATGTTTTTCTTACATCCTGCAAGTGTAATGTATTTTCTTGTTTCTTCCCAACTGTAATGTCAATGTGGTGTCCATTCATCTGCTGATTAAATCTATAGATGTTGAAACATATTCCTTTTTATTTACAGCACATATAAAGGTACGGTACTCAGAGCCCTGTTTAATTTAAGGCCAATGAAAAGGGCAGCATAATCATTGGCTTTGTGCAATATGAATACAGCATCTAATTTCAAGAAGGATGGAAAGCTTTATTTCAAGTCTATGTCTGTTTCCCATATGTTACATAGTGAATTTCTGCATTTCCTTTTTAAAAAACCCACAAAAATCCATGTTGTTTTTGAACAGAGTTTCTCACACAATATGTTTTATCTAGTCTACTACTGTTAAATTTGTATGGCGCTGGCTCTCCAGAGTTCAAGATGGGATATCTTCCTAACCCCACCTGAGGTTACAGGTCTATATTGGCTAGCAAATCTGTACTTTCCTAGCCTTAAAGAAGTTTATTATCTACATAGTAGCCAGGCCAAAATCTACTTATTTTCCAAAATCAGACAAAGTTGTGTATATTTAAGCTGATATGATGGCACCCTAGCACTCCCTTATGCATTCCTAAACCGTTTTAATCACTGAGGTGGACTTTCTCTGTTATTGCTATACAGAATGTGTCATTATCAGCATTAGTTCACTCAGCCTTTAATATCCATGTGTTCTGCATCCCCAGGTTTGTTGTAGTTCAGCTCATGATTGTACTCGTTCCTAGTGTCAATGTGAAAGTGGATCATAGAATTTCTAGGCCTCCGAGACAGCATGAGATTTTAAGTCCTGAAACTGAACAGTCTGTGTCTCCAGCAGCTAGTGAAGGCCACATTCAACAGAGGGGCCCAGTTGCTGCTGAGAAATCTTTCTCAAGGAAAGCAATATCAGAGGCCAATGTGAGCTCAGGGGATGAAATTCCAGATGGAAAGAATAATGAGCTGTTAGATAGGAGGCTTGGTTTTCGTTAACTCCGAGCTGCCCAACAAAACCTTCAAAGGTCACAGGGCTTGTTAGAGAAAAAACTGTTATCAGTTTGTCAGGGAAAACAGCATGATTTCATGTTTATATTTGTGAGACAAGAGGGGTTTTCCAGCAGTCTGGGCAACATTGGAATTTGAAGCAACATCTTTTACAATGTCTTGGTTAAGCCTGCCAAGGGAATTCTAGTTTCATGTCTTTATTCATTCATGTTTCTTGCTTTCGAGTTTGAATGATCATTCCTGGATTTTGTATTGGATTTGCTGTTGCCTTTATGTATCCTGGTTCTTTTGTATTTTTGTACTGGATGCCCTGTCATTTGGGGGTTTTCTGAAACTACTTTTATATGTTGGATCTCATGACCTATTTCATACATTTAGACTTTGCCTTTTTAACTATTTTGCTGAACTGCTTTTTATATAATCTACAATAAACTGCTTTTCTGATTTAACCTGGACTGGAGTGTGGTGGTTAAGTTCAGAGGTGATTCCTGCCCTGGGATGAAACAGGTTCAACCAAACATAGCTTGAAAACATCTTTTCAAAATCCCCAAAATTCATTTTGTCACTCTATACTAATGTGTAAGCATACTCTGCTGTAGCCTCCTGCCATTTCACAGATCCTCAAGCAATCTCCAGCATTCATGTAAATAGTTCACTATTTTATACATGACATGAGCACCCATGAATTTTGGTATCCACAGGACGTGTATGCCCTGGAACCAAACTCTAGTGAACACTGAAGGCCCACTGTTGCCAGGATTCCACATCTTATACAGTTCTCTTTCTACACAGTATCCAATCTTTTGTTTCTTACCACAACATTAAGCTTTGGGTATAGAAAAGGCAATGTCAGGGTCTTTATGAGTTTCTCATTGGTTTCTTGAATATTAGCAAAAATGTTGACTTTGACCAGAAGTTGATCCTCTGTTTGACTCAGCACCTTCATGTAAGCATCAGCAGGTATTTTCAGAGGGACCTGAATAACTGCATCAACACAACAAAGAGAAAGTTGGGAAAAGAAACATGCATTTAAAACATAATGGATACTTTATAGGATTATGCCTAATTCAGTTGGGCCTAATCAATTTGTTCCTGAACCTGAAATGATTTCCAAGTCATGCCCTCTACTTTTTTCTGATGTTTTCCATTTGAAGTGGAAAATATTATATAAGGAACAGAGGAGAGAGAGGGGAAGAAGTTTCTGAACAAGCCTCTGCTTAAAAGCTTCCAAAGAAGGAGCCTCCACTACAGTCCGGGGGAGAGAGTTCCACTGCCGAACAGCTCTCACAGTGAGGAAGTTCTTCCTAATGTTCAGGTGGAATCTCCTTTCCTGTAATTTGAAGCCATTGTTCCGTGTCCTAGTCTGCAGGGCAGCAGAAAATAAGCTTGCTCCCTCCTGCCTATGACTTCCCCTCACATATTTGTACATGGCTATCATGTCTCCTCTCAGCCTTCTCTCCTGCAGGCTAAACATGCCCAGCTCTTTAAGCCTCTCCTCATAGGGCTTGTTCTCCAGAACCTTAATCATTTTAGTCGCCCTCCTCTGGACGCTTTCCAGCTTGTCAACATCCCCCTTCATCTGCGGTGCCCAAAATTGGACACAGTATTCCAGGTGTGGTCTGACCAAGGCAGAATAGAGGGGGAGCATGACTTCCCTGGATCTAGACGCTATTCCCCTATTGATGCAGGCCAAAATCCCATTGGCTTTTTAGCTGCCGCATCACATTGTAGGCTCATGTTTAACTTGTTGTCCACGAGGACTCCAAGGTCTTTTTCGCACACACTGCTGTCAAGCCAGGCATCCCCCATTCTGTATCTTTGATTTCCATTTTTTCTGCTGAAGTGAAGTATCTTGCATTTGTCCCTGTTGAACTTCATTTTGTTAGTTTCGGCCCATCTCTCTAGTCTGTCAAGATCGTTTTGAATTCTGCTCCTGTCTTCTGGAGTGTTAGCTATCCCTCCGAGTTTGGTGTCATCTGCAAACTTGATGATCGTGCCTTCTAACCCTTCGTCTAAGTCGTTAATAAAGATGTTGAACAGAACCGGGCCCAGGACGGAGCCCTGCGGCACTCCACTTGTCACTTCTTTCCATGATGAAGACGACGCATTGGTGAGCACCCTTTGGGTTCGTTCGCTTAGCCAATTACAGATCCACCTAACCGTAGTTTTGTCTAGCCCACATTTTACTAGTTTGTTTGCCAGAAGGTCGTGGGGGACTTTGTCGAAGGCCTTACTGAAATCCAGGTAGGCTACATCCACGGCATTCCCTGTATCGACCCAACTCATAACTCTATCGAAAAAAGAGATCAGATTAGTCTGGCATGACTTGTTTTTGGTAAATCCGTGTTGACTATTAGCAATGACCGCATTTGTTTCTAAGTGTTTGCAGACCACTTCCTTAATGATCTTTTCCAGAATCTTGCCTGGTATTGATGTGAGGCTGACCGGACGGTAATTGTTTGGGTCGTTCTTTTTTCCCTTCTTGAAGATAGGGACCACATTCGCCCTCCTCCAATCTGCTGGGACTTCTCCCGTTCTCCAAGAACTCTCGAAGATGATTGCCAGTGGTTCTGAAATAACTTCGGCTAGTTCCTTCAATACTCTTGGATGTAGCTGATCTGGCCCTGGCGACTTGAATTCGTTTAGAGTGGCCAGGTGTTCCTGGACAACTTGTTTCCCTATTTGGGGTTGGATTTCCCCCAATCCTTCGTCTATTCCATGTTGCTGAGGTTGAAGATGGCTTTCTTTTTGTGAGAAGACCGAGGCAAAGAAGGCATTAAGCAGTTCTGCCTTTTCCCTATCCCCTGTCACCATCACCCCATCTTCTCCTTGCAGAGGCCCTATCGCCTCCTTTTTCTTCCTTTTTCTACCAACGTAAGCAAAAAAACCTTTTTTGTTGTTTTTTATGTCCCTGGCAAGCCTGAGTTCATTTTGCGCTTTAGCCTTGCGAACCTTTTCCCTACAGGTGTTGGCTATACATTTGAATTCTTCTTTGGTGATTTCTCCCCTTTTCCACTTCTTGTGCATGTCACTTTTGAGCTTTAGCTCAGTTAGAAGTTCTTTGGACATCCATTCTGGCTTCTTTGCATTTGTCTTATTTTTCTTCTTTGTTGGCACTGTTTGCATTTGCACCTTGAGTATTTCACTTTTGAAAAACTCCCATCCATCCTTAACTCCCTTGTTTTTTAATATTGGCGTCCATGGGATGCCGCTCAGTAATTCCTTCATTTTTTGGAAGTCAGCTCTCTTAAAGTCCAGAATGCGTGTTTGACTTGTCTTAGTTTCAGCATTCCTTTGTATTGCAAACTGCAGGAGCACATGGTCACTTGCCCCTAAGGATCCAACCACTTCAACTGTATTGATCAGGTCTTCCACATTTGTTAAGATTAGATCAAGAGTTGCTGATCCCCTTGTTGCCTCTTCTACCTTCTGGACCATAAAATTGTCTGCAAGGCAAGTAAGGAATTTGTTGGACTTTGTACTCTTGGCCGAGTTTGTTTTCCAGCAGATATCGGGATAATTGAAATCGCCCATGGCTACTATATCTCTTCTTTGTGCCTCTTTGGTCAGCTGTTGACAGAAAGCTTCATCAAGTCCTTCATCCTGACTCAGAGGTCTGTAGTAGACACCCACGACAAGGTCTTTTTGAGTCCCGGTTCCCTTGATTCTTATCCAGATGCTTTCAAGCTGGTTTCCCGGATTACAGTCTTGCATTTCTTCTGCAACGTAACTGTTTTTGACATATAAAGCTACTCCCCCTCCTCTCCCCTTTGTTCTATTTCTGTGAAAGAGGTTATAGCCCTCAATGGTTAAATTCCAGTGATGGGAGTCATCCCACCAGGTTTCAGTGATGCCTATGACATCGTATGTGTGGTGCTGTGCTAAGAGTTGGAGTTCGTCTTGCTTATTTCCCATGCTCTGAGCATTAGTGTAAAGACATGTAAGCCCCTGTGACCTCCCCTTGAGCTGTTTATTTGGAATTATTGTGCTCTCTGTACTTGGTCCTTGCTGTGTTTGTGCAGCCCTCCGTTTAGCCTTTTGGCGGTTCCCTGTAGTCGTGGGTAATATAGTGTTCGCCAGGCTGTTGTTCCCCTCCCCCAGTGGATCTAGTTTAAAGTGCGCCTGATGAGGTTTGTGAGTCTGTGTGCAAAAAGATGTTTTCCTACTTGTGTGAGATGCACCCCATCACTTGCCAGTAGTCCATCCTCTTGGAAGAGTAGACCATGGTCAAGGAAGCCAAAATGCTCCTCTTGGCACCATTTTCTGAGCCAGTTATTGACCTGTACTATTTTTCCAGCCCTTGTAGAGCCATGTCCTACAACGGGGAGGAGGGATGAAAAGATCACATGTACATTATACAGTTTTAGCTTTGTTCCCAGAGCTCGAAAATCATTTGTGGTCTTTTGAAAAGTATGCCTAGCGGTGTCATTGGTACCTACATGAATCAACATAAGGTGGGGAGGGTGATGGGGCTTTAGGAGCCTGCTGAGCCTCTGAGTGATATGGTGTATTTTTGCCCCCGGGAGGCAGCATGTTTCTCGAGCCATCCCATCCGGTCTGGAAATGATGGCTTCCGTTCCTCTAAGGAGGGAGTCACCTACTACCAAGACCTGTTTCCTTTGAGGATTGACAGGGTCCCTTTTGTGCAAGACAGTGTGTATGTCCCCTGAAGAGTGTTCCTGTTGAAGTGAATCATGTAGGTGTAAAGTGTTGTCCTCCTCCTCAACATCCCCAGTGCATTCATCAATGACAATCCATTGAAATACATCCGAGAGCCCATTACTCTCCCAAGGATGTTCCTGTTGCTCCTGTTGATTCTGGCAAGCGATGTTGCGGTGGACCTTTTTGGTGTGTGTACATTGGATTGCCCTGAATCCAGCCCAGTCTAGCTATCTATACAACAAAAATATCATGGTCACTCAAGACTTTTTTGGGAGGTCCAGAATAACTTGCATTTCATTTTACGTCAGGTTAATGGCTAGAAGCAGTGCTTCTTCTGCAGATCCGCCGTATGACTTGTGGAGTGCTTGCAACAGATTCCAAGTACTGTATATATTCGAGTATAAGCTGACCTGAATATAAGCCGAGGCAGCTAATTTTACCACAAAAAAACTGGGAAAACATTGACTCCAGTATAAGCCAAGATAGCAATAAAATTACATTAAATGAGGCATCAGTAATTTAAATGTTTTTGAATCTTTACATCAAACTGTAATTTAAGATATGACTGTTAGCTCTGATTCAATCATTATTTTCATCTTCTTCAATGTAAATTGAGTTTTAATAATAATAGAAATAATAAATGTAATGATGATAATGATAATAATAATAATAATAATAATAATAATAATAATAATAATATAATACTCTGGCAGAAACCAATGCAGGTGGTCCCGGTGGTGATCGGCACATTGGGTGCCGTGCCAAAAGATCTCAGCCGGCATTTGGAAACAATAGACACTGACAAAATTATGATCTGCCAACTGCAAAAGGCCACCCTACTAGGATCTGCACGCATCATCCGAAAATACATCACACAGTCCTAGACACTTGGGAAGTGTTTGACTTGTGATTTTGTGATATGAAATCCAGCATATCTATCTTGTTTGCTGTGTCATACAATAAAATAATAATAATAATAATAATAATAATAATAATAATAATAATAACAACAACAACAACTGCAAAAGGCCATCCAACTGGGATCTGCGCGCATCATCCAAAAATACATCACACAGTCCTAGACACTTGGGAAGTGTTCGACTTGTGATTTTGTGATATGAAATCCAGCATATCTATCTTGTTTGCTGTGTCATACAATAAAATAATAATAATAATAATAACAACAACTGCAAAAGGCCATCCAACTGGGATCTGCGCGCATCATCAAAAAATACATCACACAGTCCTAGACACTTGGGAAGTGTTCGACTTGTGATTTTGTGATACGAAATCCAGCCTATCTATCTTGTTTGCTGTGTCATACAATATTATAATAATAATAAATGCAGTAAAATAATAAATGTATTAATAATAATAAAATAGAGTAAAATAAATGTAAAAGTAACAACAATAATAGAGTAAAATAATAAATGTAATAATAATAATTAATAGAGTAAAATAATAAATGTAACAATACCAATAATAATAGAGAAAAATAATAAATATACCATATATATTTCAGTATAAGCCAACCTGAATATAAACCCACCAGGATCCTCACCCGAGTATAAGCCGAGGAGGTTTTTTTCAGTCCTAAAAAAGGGCTGAAAAACTAGGCTTATACTCGAGTATATACAGTAAGTTAATTTTAATTCGCCCATGTACACATGGCATTGGATAAAGACTGAGATGCTATTTGTCTGAAAGGATGAACAGCCATAATCAAAATTAAAGTCTATGGGAGGTTGTATACACACCTGTCTTGCCTTCTGCCTGGACCGTCTGCTGGATAGTTCCAAGTCTGGCCTCTATTTCCCCAATGTATGACTCCAAATGACAAAAAGCTGAAAGGTTGACCACCTGTGCATCTCCTGACTTGCTCTTAATAGTAATATTCAGATGAATGGGTTGTCCTGTCAGGACTACTTTCTCTTCTGTACACCCAAGCTCAATGCTTGCCTTGAAGGACTTAAAGACTTGGTCTGCTGCACGATTGCGATCCTTTACATACGACATAGCAGTTGCCATTGCTTTCCTTTCCTCGTCAGAGCCTAAAAGCAGGAAAATAAAGTAAAACACTTTAGCCCTTAATTCCTTGCAAGTTACTTTTTTGGTGTGCGTACAATTTTTTTCCTCAGAAATACAAACTCTCATATAAGATATTGGTTATTTAAATCTGGTTGCATGCTGGGATATTTACCTAAACTAGGGAGAAACAGGTAGCTCGTATCTGATTATTTCTGTTGAAGCTTTAAACAGCCTTACACAGAAATGGTCCCAAAACATTTCTGGACAAAGTGTTTGGGACCGGCAGAAAACATATGCAGGGTTCTTGAAGGTGCCACTAGGATTAGTCTCAATACCCAAATCAGACTTTGGTACACTATCCATTTCCTGGCTCTAAGGTATGTGTACAAGTTTTTACCTATCTCTAAAAATGGATTATGCCAGCATTGCTGTCATACCCCAGCCATCGTTGGCCCCTGTGGCCCCTGAACCTGATCCAGAAATGAACTATGACCGGGATGAAGCTTATTCTGACTTTTTACCTAGTTCACAGAGATCTCTCCAACTACAGCTGCTGGCTGTTGATAGCTCAGATGATTCCTTAATTGGGAGAGAAAGTGAAAATACTCCCATGGAAGAGCCAGATGTTCTCAGTTCTCCAGAGAATGTGTCCTTCAACAGAAGGGAGTTTCTGTATCGCCAGAGATCTGAGAAGCAAGAACTCTGCAAGAGTAACTGCTTGGCATCTTGAGGGGATAATGGATAGAAGGTTTTTCCCTTGGGAAACTTTAAGGAGTTTGGCTTCCCTTGTTTGTGATCAATCTAAGTTCCATAAAAGTGCTTTGCACCGTGGGCATTTCGCTGTGTCAACGTTGCCATTTCCTGAGAAAGGTTCGCCATCTCTAGCTCCAAGTTTCCTGATCCTGGTGGCCAAGCTGAGCCGCGACTCCCGAGTAGACCCGGATTAAGTCTACTTCCTAACCTTGTTCCTGAACCAAGTTTTGCCTCCACTTCATCACAATCTTGCCTTGATATCAAGACTTTCTAGTGACTTTGGACTTTGTTATTCTGCCTTGCTTCCTTGATTTTTCCCCGCTCAGAAACTTTCCAACAGTTTTGAGCATGTTTCGGTTTCTGGACTTTGGACATTAATATTGGACAATTCCCTTCAACTTTTTGAACTCGTTCCTATCTATTCATAAAGGACCTTATCAACCTTTCCCCCCATTTATTCCTGGATTATTAATTGTTTTAATAAAGATATTAGATGTTTATTGGTCTCTGTCTGGTTTACAGTGCTCACGCTGCCTGGGTCGTAACAATTGCTCTGACTAATGATTCCCGCTCCCTTGATCAAAAATGCTGATCATTACTCTTGTTTTAACTGAAATTGCTGTGTTTTTAATTGATGTATTATTGTTGTGTTAAGTTTTGTATGATGTTTTGCACCTTGGAAACCGCCCTGAGTCCCTTCGGGGAGATAGAGCGGTATATAAATAAAGTTTTATTATTATATTATTATTATTACTAGGCATCTTTTGCTCTGTCCCCTTGTAGTTGTGAGGTGGCAGTGCACAAATACTTTTTATCAATGCTATCTGATATTTACATGAAGAAACTGAGAAAGTTTATCCTTTATCTTAACTTTTATCATAGTTATGTGAATCTGTGGTTAAGCTCAGCTGTTGTCTGCAATCACTAAGGGCTTGGATGGTGGCTGATAAACCAAGATTTAACTTGGATAAGATACAGTCGGTGTGTGGAGGTAGTTTATTAGACATGGAAGACAATCAGAGATAATGCTCATAGTCGTGTCTGATGTTAATCTGAATCTGATTTCTTAGTCTCAGCTAGAGACTAGGAAATAAGATTGTTAGATCAATTATTAAAGACTAAATCACCACATACATAAAATCACATTGATTCAGTGAATCTGCTCTCTTTGGGACTAACAATAGGGTTCGGTCTGTTGTTAGAGCTAGGCTTATTTGTAAAGATTCATGTGCAAACTAAGTGCCCTATTTAGTTTTACAATACGGTAGAGTCTCACTTATCCAACATAAACCGGCCGGCAGAATGTTGGATAAGCGAATATGTTGGATAATAAGGAGGGATTAAGGAAAAGCCTATTAAACATCCAATTAGGTTATGATTTTACAAATTAAGCACCAAAACATCATGTCATACAACAAATTTGACAGAAAAAGTAGTTCAATACACAGTAATGCTATGTAGTAATTACTGTATTTACGAATTTAGCACTAAAATATCATCAAGTATTGAAAACATTGACTACAAAAATGCGTTGGATAATCCAGAACGTTGGATAAGCGAGACTCTACTGTATTAAATTACTGAAGTAATTGGAGTGAGAAAATCCCACCACTGCTGATAATATAATGAGACTTCATAGCCACAGATTATGTATCCATGGATGCAACCATTCACAGCTTGAAAATGTTTGTTTTTTTCAAAATTCCAAAAAGCAAACCTTGATTTTATATAAGGAACAGTGTTTTACTATGCCATTGTATATAATGGGACTCTAGCATTCATTGATTTTATTTTATTTATTTATTTAAAGCATTTATATTCCGCCCTTCTCACCCCAAAGGGAGCTCAGGGCGCAGCACAACATATATATGGCAAGCATTCCATGCCGAAACATAAAATAATTATAAATTTACATGAACGTTAAAACATTAAAAGCATTAAACATAACACATTAAATATTAAAATCAGTTATATCTACTTTAAACCTCAGTTGTATGCATTTTTAAATACTGCAATGAGTTGCAAATTAGCTGCTTTTTCAAACTGTTCACAAGATGCCAGCCACAGATGTAGGTGAAATGTCAGGAGAAAATGCTGCTAGAACTTGGTCATACAGCCCGGAAACGACACAATACCTCTCTAAGTATAGATTATCATCAGACAAACTGGACTCATTGATACAGACACTGGGTCTTTACTGACTACAGTGTTCCAATCAGGGTGGATTTATCGGCCAAGTACAGTAGAGTCTCACTTATCCAACATAAACGGGCTGGCAGAATGTTGGATAAGCAAATATGTTGGATAATAAAGAGAGATTAAGGAGAAGCCTATTAAACATCAAATTAGGTTATGATTTTACAAATTAAGCACCAAAACATCATGTTATACAACAAATCTGGCAGAAAAAGTAGTTCAATATGCAGTAATGCTATGTAGTAATTATTGTATTTACAAATTACGCACCAAAATATCATGATATATTGAAAACATTGACTACAAAAATGTGTTGGATAATCCAGAACGTTGGATAAGTGAGTGTTGGATAAGTGAGACTCTACTGTATTATATATGTTATATGCATAATTTATACATGTGGAACAGACAAAAAGCTAATACCACTAGTTTCTGGTAATGTTGAATAGTCTGTATTTCTCTCCTGTAGCTCAGTGCTTAGAAATGGCAAGTTGTGATTGGTAACAAGGCCCTTCTGCTGTGACACCCTATCTTTATAGTGTTTTTTTTTTTTAAAAAAAGTAAAGCTAAAGGTTTTCCCTTAACATGAAGTCTAGTTGTGTCTGACTCTGGGGGCTGGTGCTCATCTCCAATTCTAAGCCGAAGAGCTGGCGTTGTCAGTAGACACCTCCAAGGTCATGTGGCCGGAATGACTGCATGGAGTGCTGTTACATCCCCACTGGAGCGGTACCTATTGATCTACTCAGGCTTTTAAAGTAACCATTATGTTATGTTGTTTATACTTTTGTTATATTGTTTTCAATTACTGTTTTAATTATTGTTGCATGTCATGCTATGTTGTTGTTTTTGGGCTAGTCCCTGTGTGAGCCGCCCCAAGTTCCTTCGGGGAGATGGAGGCGGGATACAATAATAAAGTTATTATTACCATATATACTCGAGTATAAGCCAACATGAATATAAGCCAAGACAACCTAATTTTACCACAAAAACTGGGGTAACTTATTGACTTGAGTATAAGCCGAGGGTGGGAAATGCAGCAGCTATTGGTAAATTTCAAAATAAAATTAGATACCAATAAAATTTCATTAATCAAGGCATCAGTAGGTTAAATGTTTTTGAATATTTACCGTATTTCAAAGAAAAACAATAAGCTAGCTCTATAAGTGGAAAAGTAGAGGCAACAAAAACAATATGGTATCAACAACAACAACAACAACAACAACAACAACAACAACAACAACATAATAATAATAATAATAATAATAATAATAATAATAATAATAATAATAATAAAAACTTCATTTGGATCCCACCCTATCTCCCCATGGGGACTCAGGCCGGCTTCCAACATAGTAACAGGCAAACATTCAATGCTTATATAAACAATGCAGAGCTAGATATAGATTTGTCATTATATATACTAATTTCACATGTGTATTTCCCCCTGAAACCTTTGCAAATCCCCTGTGTGTGTGTGTGCATTTCCCCTACAATATTTGCAAGCCATATATAAAGGTAGGTAAGAATATATTCATATCTATCCAGACATCTCTCTTTATATAGATATTTGCAGAGACTTGCAAACATATGAGGGTAAATTCATATATAAAAATAATGTGTATGTATGGCTACAGATACACAGGTACATGGATCTATCTGTATAAAGGATTTGCAAAGACCTGTAAACATATGAGGGGAAATTCATATATAAAATTAATGTATATGTACACATATAAAGGTATATAGAGATGGCAAAAGCTTACAACGGGTTAATGCCTATATATCTGTAGGAGAGTTTAATAAATATTTCAGGGGGAAATGCTTTCATAAGAATAATGAATATATATTTTTCTTCTTCCTGACTTGCAAGGGTGTCTTTCTCTTATCAAAATATTCCCTTGATTAAGAGCGAGGAAGGCTTTGCAAAAGAAAACACACTGATAAGGTAGAAGAAAGAAATAGATCACATATTGCAAGCAATAGTCTGCAGGCTCTGTGGCTGGCCTTGACCTTGACCCGATTATAAGCCGAGGGAGTTTTTTTCAGCTCATAAATAAGGGCTGAAAAACTCAGCTTATCTTTGAGTATATGTGGTACTCACATTTGTATGCTTTCGAATTGCTAGGTGGGCAGAAGCTGGAGATGATGGTGGGGGCTCACCCTGTACTCTGTTAATAAAACAAAACGGATTATAATACTTACCTTCTGGAAATTTGTATTCATCTTTGATATCTTCATGTGTGTCCTTGCCAATAGCTTTGGTGAGGATTTCCTTTCCTACCTCCTTGGATTCTTCCTTGTAATTGATATATTTATCTTCTCCATTGACATTCTCTATGCGCCAATAGACCTTATCTGCATTCACTGCAGAAAATAGTAACATGGCATCGTAGTCAAGATTAACTTTTCCATATTTGATTGCCTTTACTGATGCAGGACCGCAACGAAAAATCCCTATGGAGAAGTATGAAGAATATTATTTTCCCCCTGTTCACATTAAAAGGAATTGTCTTGCTGTACAATCTTTCTGTCTGTATCCATCCATCCAGGAGTGAATGGTAGCTGCATTTAAGCTAAGGAAAGGTAATAGCAATTGATAAACTGTGGTTTCAGTCGACAAACTGTTAAGTATTATGATTTCAGAAATCTAGGAAATCTGCTTTCGACTAATCGGTTACAACTTCACTGGCCATTCTACCCTACCATAATACCTGTCTGTTCTGTCACGCGCTGGGCCTGTAACTATTGTCTTTGTATAGGATGTATACTTTATGCCCAGCGGGAAGCCAGGGCACCTCAAAGAGAGGTTCTTGAGAATTTTCCTGAAAAAGATAGTCCTTTGAGTCTTTATTGAGATAACAAAGTCTTTATTATTGCAAATAACACTTCAAGGTTTCCTTAATAAACCGTTGGTCTTTTCCGTCTTGCCCCCAGGGGACAGGCAATTGGCTTTGGATAACTGTGCTTTCTCTATAAGAAGAAAACTCCCTTATGACCTCTCCCAGGCTGTCTATTATATGGGCCTAGCTGATGTGGGACCCACTACCGATTCCAAATGCATCTGGGTATTGAGTGGACCTACCAACCAAGGCTTGCAAATGTTTCAGCTGGGGTTGCTTGGATCTGTGGTGCTGTTCCCTCTCCGAGGTTTCTTTGGAAACTTTAGGGCTGTATCCCTCAGGAGCAGTAAGGCTGAGAGGCTGTGAGCTCTTAGCCAGAACCTTTGGGATCTTTCCCCAGGAATTTCTGTTTCTGATTCCTCAGATGTTCTATATCCCCAGATGTTCTTGAGATATGAAGCTTTTCTTTGGGACGAGCTGGTCTACATCCTATAGCTTAGCTTCCTTAAGTGAGACTGACTTAAAAATGGCTCCTTCCCTCCCAGAGCCCTGAACAAGGGGCGGAACCAAACTTAATGATGATGGACAGGCGGCCTGCCCTATGACTGCCCAATTATCCACAATTGAAGTGCTACAGCAGAGCCACAAACTCCTTAGTGGAATTTACAAAAGCTGCAGAAAAGTCTACTACAAACGCATGAAAGAACCTTCAGAAGCTACCTGAAGAAGTGATTTTGATCCAGAAACAAGGGTTACAAAATACCCGGGAATCCTTGTTGTTCTACATTCCTTTATGGTTTACATTCCTTTTGCTCATCTCCAAAACATTAACTTACTATGATAAGTTATGATATCATAGTAGATAAGACATAGATAAGACTATGATAAATTTATCTAAAGTGTGAACCACAATATACAGTTGTTTATTCCTTTGACCATGCATTTCTAAGACGTTTATCTACGTGGGACAATACTGGAATTTAAAGTGTTGTACTCAGTTATTGAACATACTTATCTGTTACTGAAAAAACATACAAACATGAATATGATGTTTGATGTAATGCTGTAAACAGTTCTTGCAGTATATTGCACATGCTCTATTATGCCCTGCTTTCAGCACTGAGCACACCCACTGCGCCCGGCTATGAGTTATCAGTTGTTGAGCAATGTTTTTATGATGTTTTTATGTATTATGTGTTAAACTACTGCAATTTGCAATGTATTCTATACTGTTATATTTTGCTGTTGCTGGGCTTGGTCCCCATGTAAGCTGTCCCGAGTCCCCCTGGGGAGGGATGTAAGAATAAAGTGTTTATGATTATGATTATGATTATTGCCCAGACTTGTATAATTTCATCAGGTCTTACCTTCACTCTTTTCCAGAGGTGTACCATCAAGTGCCTGCCAGCCATCATGTCCTTCTGGTAAGTCTGGTCTTTTCATCCAGACGTCATTCCATACATGGAATGCCCTATGGGCAGTTAGAAGACAAAATTGGAAATAAAAATAATCTGCAATTGCAGGTACAACCATCATATGAATAGTGCTTTTATTTACTAAGTCAAACTATTGGTCACTCTCTAGGTCATCAGAATGGATACTGATTGGTAGTGTTAGCTTATTTCACACTCTACCTCAAAGTCCTAGAGTTTAAATCTAGCAACTTCTAGATGCCAAGTTGCTCTCTTCCATAGAACTACATTCAAATTCTCCCCCAGTTTGGTGCCACCGTATGTGTTGGACAGCACATCCAAGACGGCTATTGGCCACATGAGTTGAAACTATTAGAACTGTTGCCAATATGTCTGGAGATCAGGGATGGCAATACAGTGTTCCCTCACTTATCGCGGGGATTACGTTCCAGGACCACCGGCAATAAATGAAAATCCGCAAAGTAGGGACACTATATTTATTTTAATATTTATACATTATTTTAATAGTTATATACTATTTTAAGTCTTTATCAACCAATCATGTGTTGATAAATGGCCTCCTTCTCCTCCTGTTGCCACTTGGGCTGCTTTTCTCTCCCTTCGGCTTCTACTTCCTCCCTTCCTTAGGCTGTAAATTGTAATTTTTTATGATGTATAATATTTTTTTAGAGTTTATTGAAAAATCGCAAACAGTGCATCCGTGAAATGTGAACCACAAAGTAGTGTATATTTTTATTATATTTAAATTATTTTTACTCTAATGTTTCCACTCTGGATATAACATAATAGGGATGTAACGATGATAACAAACCACTTATAAAGTCAAAAGTAATTTGCCAAGGAAACACTTATACAAACTAAAGTAATCTACAAAGGAGAAGAAAAAGACGAGAAGAGAAATTCTAAAATGCAGATGTATCTATTTCTAAATACAGGGAGTCCTGAGTAACAAACATCTGATGACTCATAGTTAAAATGGGGGTGAGACAACAGGAAGTGAAGGAAATCTACCCCTTGAAGAGAAATTCACTCCTGAAAGAGTTATCATGGGGAAAAGGTCTCTCCACTGAAGCTGTATCACCAATCCTTGTTCCAACACACAAACCAATTTTTTCAGAATCGTTATCATAGGGACAGAAAGTGTGGTGAAATCTTCTGAACAGGAGACAGACAGCAAAACAAACACCACAGGGGTATTAACCCTTCCCTATTCGACCCAAAGCGTTAAATTCAAACTTTTAAAGCAGAGGGCCGGTCTACAATCTTTCAGACGGTTGAGGGGCCGAATTATCATATGAAAAAAAATACGAACAGATTCCTATGTACACTGCACATGCCTTATTTGTAGTGCAAAACAGCAGCAACAACAATGAAAGAACAATACAGTATTTTAAAATGAAAACAATTTTAACCAACATAAATCAGGATTTCAATGGAAAGTGTGGGCCTGCTACTGGCCAATGAGACAGTCAAGTTAATTAGTATTGTTGTTTTTGTTGTGTGCCTTCAAGTCATTTCAGACTTTGGCCGAGCCTAAGTCTAAAATTAATTATTTATTCACTGCTTTTATTTACTACATTTATATCCCACTCTTCTCACCCTGAAGGGGACTCAGAGCAGCTGTCTATACATACAATATATTATACTAGCTGTGCCCGGCCACGCGTTGCTGTGGGGTTGTCTGGTGGTGTTGGTGAGAAATTGTTGAGGTAGTGGTGGTATTGAATGTCTGTTGTATGGTTGTCTTTATGTTTAGTATGCACACTGAAGTGGATTATATGGCAGTGTGGAGTCAAGATAATCCAGTTCAAAGCAGATAAGATTATAAATGGGTTATATAGCTGTGTGGAAGGGCCTTGAGTCTACACTGCCATATAATCCAGTTAAAATCTGATAATCTATGGAAGAGGCCTACGCGAGGCCTAACTGTGCCTGTCCCTTGGGCTGAGTAGGTTGCTAGGAGACCAAGTGGGTGGAGCTTAGCCTTCTAACTGGCAGCAATTTGATAAAAACTATTATTCATCTCCCTCTAATTAGGACTTTATTTTTCTTTTCTTTTTGTTGTATCAACCTAGAGCCGCGAATGATGGGTTGTGTTGTCAAATTTGGAGGTTGGGGGGCCTGTAGTTTTGTTGTTTTGTCCGCTGCCCTGATGCCATCACTCTTAGCATAGCACAATATTAGCATTATATATTACTATATTGAACTATATCACTATACTGTAATATTATATGTATTATATAATATACAATTAATATTATTATATGGTATTATTAGTAGTATTATATTGTATAACATAATATTATTATCAATATTATATGTAAGGTAAAGTTTTCCCCTGACATTAAGTCCAGTCATGTCTGACTCTGGGAGTTGGTGCTCATCTCCATTTCTAAGCCGAAGAGCCAGCGTTGTCCGTAGACACCTCCAGGGTCATGTGGCCAGCATGACTTCATGGAGTGCGGTTACCTTCCTGCCAGAGCAGTACCTATTGATCTACTCACACTGGCATGTTTTCGAACTGCTAGGTTGGCAGAAACTGAAGCAACAGCGGGCACACGCTCCACTCCCAGGATTTGAACCTGGGACCTTTCGGTCTGCAAGGTCAGCAGCTCAGTGCTTTAACACACTTTGCCACCGGGGCTCTTTATTATATGTATATTATTATATGTATATACAATATATTTTATTATTAAAACTGATATAAAAATATTATATTACAAAACTGAGGGCGGGGGCCAGGTAAATGACCTTGGAGGGCCCCCGGGCCTTAGTTTGGGGCTCGAAAAGACCTGGTTACATTCTATACAAATATTAAATAAAACACTTGTAACCATACAATAAATAAATATAATAAAACTGGGTGTATACATCATATGTCATTGTCACCCCTACAGTTTACCCCTATCAGCCCCACATATGTGGATCACAATCGTATTGTTTTACTCAAGTACAGAGCCGTTTTATATGTTATTTTTGGATCTTGACCGCACATAAAGTACGTTGTTCTGATGTGCGATTCCCAGTGCATTATCCGTTTGATATATGGACCAAGAAACAAATCTCTCACCTTCTGATACAATTTACAGTCAAATAATATATGTGCTAAATCCTCAATTTCAGGTGCTCCACAGATACAGAATCGTTCGTTATAAGGGATGTTGTTGAATCTCCCATATCTAACCATTGTATCAAGCTGATTAAATCTAGCTCGAGTAAATACCTCCCTAAAGTGTTTTGGCATTTCGATTTTTAAATAGTTGGCAATTTGGAAGGTACATTTATATTGGCTCAGCCATTTTAGGTTGGCAACCCCACTGAGACTAGCCATATCCTTTTGTGCTTCTATGTCCAAAATTCTTTGTCTGGCACTCTTTTTTACTTGATCATTTAAGGTGCAGGAGACAGGAAGGCCGCAACTTTTTATATAATTTGTCAATTGCATAATCCATGTGGTCTGTAGTTGTTGAATAAGAGGCGGGAAACTATTGTCTACAGTTACATTACAAGGGCATTAAAGGGTAATAATTACCAAGTAAAATCTCCATCACGTAGTTGTTCCTTCTTTTCGTTGTAGTATATATCTACATTTATGTTTCCCTCTGTATCACGACCTGCACTCGTTGTTGTTACGCTTCTTGCTGGAATCCCTAGACAGCGCATGACTAGAATGCAAAGAAAGATATCAGATTGAGTCTATTGGTTTCTGTAGTTTCCTTTTCCACTGCTTACTTATATTCTCTAAGGGATGGGATAAGGAAATGGACTCGATTCCTAGTTGGCACTTCTAAGAATATCCAGAAGAAGATAAAGCACACGTCAGTCCTTGGAAGCTATAGGACACAATGCAGGGCTCACACAGATAGTTCCGTGGAAATGCTTTATTGAAATTTGTCTTGCCAATATGAACACAAAGCTAGCACTAACTCTTTCCCGCCAACCTTCCAGTATATCAAACTACTCCTTCCCCCAAGAACCCCCTTTCACATTCACACCTCTCTGTCAAATAGTTCCTTCCCATGCTTGAAAACCAGAGCAGGCCATAAATCAATCCTCCTAGCCAAAGGGTTCTTATCATTCAGGCTATCTCCCTCCCCCATTGCTCTGGCAGGATATGAACAGGTCAGCTAGGTGAATGCTGGGCTTTTGCATCC
Source organism: Anolis carolinensis (assembly GCF_035594765.1). NCBI lineage: Eukaryota > Metazoa > Chordata > Lepidosauria > Squamata > Anolidae > Anolis > Anolis carolinensis. The sequence continues at coordinate 65,502,609 of NC_085846.1, forward strand.
TGACAGTGCAGGAGTAATTTTTCCGACCCTCTTGTGAACAAGAGCCTTGTGAGATCAGATGAAAAGTCCATCTAGAACAGGGTCCTGTTTCCAGCACCTATTAATAGGGACCAAGGGGCAACAGTAATGGGAAATTCACAATAAATGATATTCCAAGATATTCATCATGCCCTACCTGTGGTAAGAACACCAGAAAACACCCAGCACTGGCCATAAAAGACTGTTTTTTTGGTTCTATAATACTGCTGCAAAATCCGGACGCTTCCTTTCCAATGACTAGGATTAGTACCATTTATATATGGTCTTTTCCATTTTCCAAAGATTACTCCCTTGTCATCCTTCATGTTAACCTAAGGTACAGTTCAAGAGAACAAAACCATACCATGTAATCAGTTCTCCTTTTCACTACAGTCGGCTCTTCACATTTGCAAGTTTAACTTTCATAAACTGTCGTTCGAAGCCAAAAATGTAAAAGTACAACATGAAAAAAACAAATCAAGAAAAACAGAAGATCAGTATTAACAAAGCCAAAGAGTACTAGAATAGTCTGCAATGAAAACCCACCTTTAAGGTACTGAACCAACACTCTGAGGCCCCTTCCACACTGTCCTATATCCCAGGATTTAATACCAAATTATCTGCTTTGAACTGGAGTATAAGAGTCTAGGTAAAGGTAAGGTAAAAGTTTTCCCCTGACATTAAGTCTAGTTGTGTCTGACTCTAGGGGTTGGTACGGTGTTGTCCGTAGACATTTTCAAGTTCATATGGCCACTAGCATGACTGCATGGAGCACTGTTACCTTCCCGCCAGAGCAGTACTTATTGATCTACTCACATTTGCATGTTTTCCAACTGCTAGGTTGGCAGAAGCTGGGGTTAACTGCAGGAGCTCACCCCGCTCCCCGGATTCGAACCGCCAACCTTTTGGTAAGCAAGTTCAGCAGCTCAGCGGTTTAATGTGGTGTGCCACTGGGGGCTCCTTATAGGAGTCTACACTGCCAGGAAATCTGAGATAAACAGAGAATCTGGGATCAAATCTTGGGATATAGGGCTATGTGGAAGGGGCCTTAGATGTACTAAAAGCCTGTAATTCCTGGACCTGACAGTAAGACCTGAGCACAAAGAATAGACCCTTCCAAGGAGGGTCTATTCTTTGGGCTCAGCACCCAGACAGGATCTCCAAACTTAACCTGAGTGAGATCGGGGGACATTCAGTTTGTGTTAAGCTGCTCCCTTGAGTAACCCAATTCCACTCACTAAAACTTAAGGATTTTCCAAAAAATAAAAAAAAAACCCAATAAAAGTAAATTTTGGAAGCACAGTGCAATGATTAGCTTAATATTTGTTTCCCCGGGAAATATTTTTGGATTTGCAGAGATTCTTGGGCTGGCTGCGCCTAATAATTATAGGTGCCATTGCCCCGTCTTCTTCATAGTGTAGCATTCATTCGTTTATAGCTGTGCTACACAACACATGCTGTGTAAATCTAATTCCTATTAGAGCATTTATTAAAGGACATACCATAGCTGACATAGCTCTGGCAATCATGATAGGATCTCGACGATCATTTGGTCCAAGTTCACTCTTGTGCAAGAGGTACATACAGCAATCCAAGATTTCTTCTTCAAACTGATTTGTGATAGAAAGCAAAATTTGATCATTCTTCAGTTCTCCATTGGAAAAGACTCTTTACTAAACACACCTAGAAGATTATGTTAATCTGAGTTTTAAAAGTTACATAAGGTTTCTTGAATACATGTAATGTTTGTGAATTTCTGTGACTCATAGAAAATCAGGAGCCTTGATGCTATTTCAGAAACAGGTTCAGAGTAGTGGTGTGCATTTGTATGGAATCACTGTTCGTTTTGTTTAGTTTCATTTGTTTTGAATCAGTTTTGTATTTCTTCCCATTTCTGAAAACGTGGCACCTATATGAATAGAATTTTAGTCTCGCTTACAAAAAAACCCAAAAATTTTCGGACCATTGGTGGCAATGAGATGACTTCCGAGGCTCAATTCCCCACTCGGTTTTTGGATTAGAGGGGTGAAAATTGTCACACATGGAGGGCATTTTGACCACTTTTAGCCCACTAACTTTTAAAACGTTTGGGTCTTCCCCAGAATACTATTGTTATTAATATTATTAATATTAACATCCATTGGCACACATCAGCTGTCATGGGAAACGACCTCTCTCAGACCCAGCTTAGGGTCCCAGAGTAACTATTATTAATATTAATATTAACACCCATTGATACCTATCAGCTGTAATGGGAAAGCAGTCCTCTGTCAATACCTGCTTATTTTTATGTAGCTCGAAACAAAAGGAAAATGAAAGCAAGCGTGGGGACAACAAATACCGCACATATCACTAGTTCAGAGCCACTTTTGAGGCCAATGCTGTTATGTGTTTCCCATAGGCTGCATTAATTTATTGTGCTATTTATTTTTCTTCATTCCTTAGATTATGTGCAACAAATGAAAATAGACAAAACCATTCTTTAATAGCAATTTCAAAAACTTAAAAAAAAAAGCTTTAACATATACTCACAATTAACACAGCTCCAGAAGTTAACTGTGGTTTAGAATTTGTTTTGAATGTATAATTGGAATATCTCTTCCTTCAGAAGATGTCATAGTATTCTGGCAATTTTTACTAAATTGCCCTCTAAAAAAGAGTTGGTCACATGCAGACCCTAAGATCCCACTTTGCAATTCCTCAAGCCCCCAGACACATCCCTTTAATTTAAAAATAAAAATAGCTTTAAAACATGGAAAACTCAGCCTATCCACAGTATTCTGCATCCACATACATTTCCCCATAGATATGGGTTGTATTGTATTGCAATCTATTTTGTTAGCTGCTATTTACACAGGCAAATGTACCTCTCCTGCATTCTCATTTCCACCATGTTTTTTGTAGATTCACATCTGAATAAGTGAAATGCAAATGTATCCAAAAGAACAAAGAGAATGAAATAGATATGTGGGTCTTTTTACCTGCCCATAGTGCCAAGGCATTGGGTATATATCTTCAGTTCTTCCACGGTACTGAAATCCAGTAGCATTGAGCACATACTCAGCTTTTTGAGCATCGCCAGGCATAAAAACAGAATCCGCTAAAGAAAATGGACAAACACATTATTGTTTAGTTAATCCTCTCTCCCCCTCCCGGAAAGACTTTGATGGATATTCAAATCACATTACTTGAATCATTGTCTAACCTTCCTTTTTTGGGTAAGGTGATTAAAAAGGCAGTTGCCCTCCAACTCAAGGCAGTCTTAGATGGCACACATTTCCTTGACCCATTTCAAACAGGCTTCAGAGCAGGATACAGAGTTGAAACTACTATGATTGGCTTAGTAGATGATCTCTGTCTTAACACTGAGAAGGGATGTCTAATGAAGTACGAATTTTTGGTTTACAGATGTTATGTTTAATTGTGTGTTTGTGTTTTAAAAGTAAGTAAATGGACAAACACATTATTGTTCAGTTAATCCTCTCTCTTTACTACTTTAGAGTAAGTATTACAGTTATTGCATCTCAGAGGCTGGTTGCCATGGAGAAGTAGGCGGAGCCAACTGCCGTTTAATTGAAGAAGTGCAGAGTTTAAAAAAGAGGGTCAGTCTGTGCTCTGATGAGGCACAGGGAAGATTGATCCTAGGTTGATGGGATCAAGGAGACTCAATTATTCATTTTGAGTCGGTTTAAAATAAGTTTGGTGACTTATTTAATGTAGTCTGTGTCCTGGTGAGGCACAAAGAATCTGTGATCATATATCACAGGGGTGACTGCGGTTTAGGAGTAGGAAAGAAATTTTGACTACTTTAAGTAAAAGAAGTGACACTTTAGAGAGTTTGACTCATCTCATTCTAGTATTGTAACTGTTAATAAAAATACCTCTAAGTGAGAAACAACATTGTAACCACTAAGCTCTGTGCCTGAATAAACTTGTTATTGTTCTTCCAACATCAAAGCCTCTGTCGCATATATTATAAACCAAGTTACGCTACCATCTAAAGTGAATAAGAAGAAAGAAAAAAAGTAAAAGGTCTCCTCCCTGAGTCTTTGATGGTTGCATCTTTACAAATTGGTGGCAGTCGTTATTAGCTCCTTACAGGATGTATGTCCTGGTTGGTGCTTCTAGACCTCTCAGAGGAGGTAATGGGCGGAATGAGGAAAAACATTGTATGTTGGGAGCCGGTCGGCTCCATGAGTGACCAGGGCTAGATTGGCATATGCCATCAATTTTAGCCCTATGTGATGAGGTTGTTTGTGTTGCCCTTGAGGACTATAAAACCATCCTGGAGGACCTAGAAAAATCTTAGAGATGGTACCTCTTTGGGAATTTCTAAGTCCTTCAAAGTGACTCTATGGTATGCTGGGACCAAAAGTAGGTAATTTAATCATGTTAGATCATATCCATGGTTTCAGGTTACTGTTACCCAGCTGAGAATGTATCCCTTACCATTACAGAGATCTTACTCTAATCTTATCAAACATTCTTATGGATAATTACTGGATAATTCAGTCTTACTGGCTTTAGAAATAAGGAGTGAAAGGCAATAACCCTTACATATCAGTGGTAGACATTACATTTATTAAGAAGTTATTGATTACCTTTACACCAAGGATTGAACAATACATATATAAAATTCTTTCCAGGGTCGCAAACATTAGATTCTGTTATCACATCCAGACCATATTTTCCGATGATTGCATCTGCTGGACTGGTTACAGCAATGAAGCACTATAAAAAACACAAGACCATCACAATGCTGTATCAGGATAGCATATAACAAAATTAAGCATTAAATAAGACCCACATAGTAATGCATCAGATTACAATTAATAAATGATAAAAATAATGAAATAACCCAAAGTTGGCAATTTTCATTTGGCATTTGCTTGATTCAAGGGGAATAAATACCTTCCTTTGGGTTTTCTAGGAGATGAGCCACTAAAAATTACAGCTAGTCCTCCACATTTGCTGGGGTTATAGGCACTGAATCCCTATTAAAGTGAAAAACCATGAATAAAAACAGCAATTTTTATCTGAAAGAATCTCTAGTTCCTCCAGCATTACCATATAGTTAACTTCTGTCACATTGGAAGACCTTGAAATTCCTTGGAAGAAAATGTCAATGAAATCTGCAAAGAATTAAATCCGCAAAAATCAAACCCGCAAATGTGGAGGGTTGACTTATTGCATTGACACCCTGAATCCAATCCTGACTCTTGAAGCTACAGATTGGCGATTTTATTACATATTGGTTTAAAGTGGGGTGGTATCAAGAGAACATGCAATAAGGAGGAGACTTCTCTGGTTTGCTGGTCCAGTTCTACTGCATTCCTTCAGAAAAAGGCTGATCAATAGAAAAACTTATTTTTGGATACCATTTGGTGATTAATAGTACAAGTGAATTGGCAGAATCGGAAGTTTCTAGATCAAGATACAGTCAATTTTTCTTGCTTCATCATTTTGCATGGGTTTACCAAATTTGCACAGCAGTTCCCAAATCCCTCATCCAATATGGCCTGTAGCTACAATGATGTGAGATTTGAGGTTCTGTAATTCAAATGTAACTTTTTCAAGCTCTGGATTGGACTTGAAATCCTACAAAAATTGATTCTAATTTCTTGTAATATGTATACTGTAAACACTGTTTTTCAGTTCTAATATGTCTGTTCATACATGCAATTTATGTATCGTGGATAAACTGAAATACAATTGTCAAGAGTATTTGCAGCACAGCAGTAGTTGGATGGAAGCAGTGGAACGCAGAACAAAGAGACAGAGACGTTGGTAAAACTATTTACAAAGTTTTACTGTATGCAGTTATAGTCAACACAAACAGACTTGCAGACGACAGACGAACACAGGACTCGAACTCTAGGCAGACAGAGCTCAACTGAACTGAACTGATGCAATCGTTATGCACAAGCACTTGTGTCTGGATACTCCCTAGTTCTAGCCACACATCAAGGCCATCATAGCTTCTTGGCAATTAACTCTTTCCACACTATGGTACATTCTGGATGATGCAATCAGTTGCAATGTAAGCATGGCACAAATTGCATTTAAACACTATCAATACACAAATTCCACATTAACAATTCCACTTTTAGTTGGAAGAAGAGCATATGTTCTTAGATGAAACTGATTATCTGGACCCACCACAGTCTTAGGTTTAGGCCAGGACATGGAACTGAAACAGCTTTGGTCTCCTTAGTGGATGATCTGTGTAGGTAACTTGATAGGGGGAGTGTATCCCTGTTTGTTCTCTTAGACCTCTCAGTGGCCATAGACTACAGTATCCTTCTGAGATGCCTTGCAGGAATGGGGCTTGGAGGTACTGTCTTGCAGTCTCCAGTCCTTCCTAGAGAGTCGTTATCAGAAGTTGTTGTTGGGGGAATCTGCTTGACCCCGCAACCATTGACTTGAAGGGTCCCGCAGGATTCAGTGCTGTCCCCCATGTTGTTTAACATCTACATGAAGCTGCTGGGAGAGATCATCTGGAGTTTTGAAGTTTGATGCCATCTGTACACAGATGATGTCCAACTCTAACACTGCTTTTCATCTGCTGCTAAGGAAGCTCTTCAGGTCCTGAACCAGAACTTGATAGCTGTGACGGTCTGGATGAGGGGGGAAAATTGAAATTGAATCCAGACAAGATGGAGGTACTCCTGATCAGTCAAAAGGCTGAACAAGGTATAGAGTTACAACCTGTGCAAGATGGAATTATACTCCCTCTGAAGACACAGGTTCGCAGCTTGGGAGTTCTCCTGGATTCATCGCTGAACCTTGAACCTCAGTGACTGGAGAGCCTTCGTATAATTAAAACTTGTGCACCAGCTGCATCCGTACCTTGGGAAGTCATACTTGGCCAAGGTAGTCCACACTCTTGTTATATCTGGAATAGACTACTGTAACATACTCTATGTGAGGCTGTCTCTGAAAACTGTCTGGAAGCTTCAAGTAGTCCAACTGGCGGCACCCAGATTTCTTACTAGAGCGGTGTACAGGGATTGTACAACCCTCAGTTACATCAGCTCCACTAGCTCCCAGTTTGCTACCGGGCTCAATTCAAAGTGCTGGCTTTGGCCTATAAAGCCCTAAATGGATCTGGTCCAACTTACCTGTCCAAACATATCTCCCTTAATGAGCCAACTAGAGCTCTAAGATCTGCTGGGGATGCCCTGCTCTCAGTCCCACCCACTTCACAAGTGTGGCTAATGGGGATGAGAGACATGGCCTTCTCAGTGGTGGCTCCTCGGCTGTGGAAATCCCTCCCCAGTGATATCGGACTGGCCCCATCCCTCCTGATCTTCAAGAAAAACCTAAAGACCTGGCTTTGTACACAGATATTCGGGGAGTAGGGCAATTCGGAACTTGACCTCAATTTGGCAGCTTGAATAATGTTTATGGAAAAATCGAGAAGTATGGAAAATCAAGACTTGACACTATGTATGTTTTTAATCTGTTTCATTGTATTTTACTGACTATGTTTATATGTTTTAACTCTATATCATTTTACATGGTATGGTGTGTATAATGTGGCATTGAATTTTTGACTTAATTTGTTAGCCACTCTGAGTCCCCTTCGGGGTGAGAAGGGTGGGGTATAAATACAGTAAATAAATAATAAATAAAATAAATTTTCCAAAATGAATGAAACTTCTTTATCACCACTTATAGGCCATTGCATGATTTCAGTGGCATTAGTCGATAGGTGACATGAAGTTATTTGACCTTCAAAGAAGCCTTCCTTTTCCTACATTTTGTAACATAGGCTCTTGGTTCATCTGTAATGCTTGTGGTGAAGAAGAAGTAATGGACAGCAATGTCATTTGTGTTTTCTCTTTTTTTTTTGGTTCCTATGTCACTTGGATATCAACTCCTTTCTTGATACAATAAAGAAGTTTTTCATAAACATTTTTAACACACAACACAAATACTGAAAGATTCACCATGATGGATACTTCTTGTGTTCAGCAATTAAAAACACTTTTTTTCTCAGACAGCCGTATTGTCAGAGTAATTTGCAGCGCAGGAGCAGTTGGATGGAATCAGTGGAACGCAGAACGAAGTCACACCAAGAGATGATAGACTATATACAAGTTTTACTGACTTCAGCAATAATCAAGATAAACAAGTTTGAAGACAATGGACGAACACAGGACTTGACTCTCACTCCAGGCAGACAGCACTCAACTCAGAAAAGAACTGATGCAATCAGCAATGCACACACACTTGTGTCTGGACACTCCCTGGTTCCAGCCACACATCAAGGACATCGCAGCTTCTTAGTAATTTACTCTTTCCAGACTATGTTACACTCTGGATGATGCAATCAGTAGGCTTGAGCGATCCATGAAAAAATTGATTCTAAACTCGTTTCAAAAGTAGGGGGCGCTAGCGTTTCGTTTCTGATGTCATTTCCAAATTTTGCCCTCAAAATTTTTTGAAATTTAATGAAAATTCGTTAGTTTCAAAAGTAATTCGTTAATGGCAGACGCGCATGCGCAGTAGCAAAAAAAAAACAGCACGAGGGGAGACTTTACAGGACTCTCCCACCCTCATTTTTTGAGCGATCTTCTTCAAACTTGGTACAGTGGTAGAACACATTTAACACTGATAACTCACCAAAATTCGGAACGTTTCCCTTATCCTCTGATTTTTGGTGAATTTTCATAGCTTTTATAATAAACCATTTTTTAATAATTGCAGAAATCTGTTCCTGGTTTGAAAGTCTTATTTTCTGTTTCATTGGGTCGTCTTTACTGTGAAAGTCATTGTTCTACTTCAGAAACTTTGTTTTTGTGGCTGAAACTTTGTTAAATTGGTGGACCAAACCATAATATGTTCCATCCATGTCGCTTGCACAAAGTTCAGGCAGTGTCATAGATTTTGCCATGTTTCTATGACAGAACCAATTAGGAAATGACATTTATCACCCAGGAACAGAAATCATAGTACACCATCAAATCATTCCTGACAGATGGCCATCAGCCTCTGAATAAGGAAATTAGTTCCTGGTTTGAAAGTGCTATTTCCTGTTTCATTGGCTTTTCTGGGCTGAGCGTGTGTGACTTGCCCAAGTGGGTGGCTGAGTGGGGAATCAAGCCACAATTGGAGTCCAAAATTCAAACCTCTCCCTCCCTCCTTCTCTCTAAACTTCTCATACCTTCCAAGAATTCACATACTGTATGAAAGTTTGGTCAAGATGGTCAGAGGAGGGCAACTAAAATGATCTAGGGTCTGGAGAGCAAGCCCTATGAGGAGCGGCTTGAAGAACTGAGCATGTTTAGCCTGCAGAAAAGAAGGCTGAGAGGAGACATGATGTATAAATATGTGAGGGGAAGTCATAGAGAGGAGGGAGCAAGCTTGTTTTCTGCTGCCCTGCAGACTAGGATGCGGAACAATGGCTTCAAACTACAGGAAAGGAGATTTCACCTGAACATCAGGAAGAACTTCTTCACTGTGAGCTGTTCAGCTGTGGAACTCTCTCCCCGGGCTGTGGTGGAGGCTCCTTCTTTGGAGGCTTTTAAGCAGAGGCTGGATGGCCATCTGTTGGGAGGGATTGGATGGTGTCTTCCTGCCTGGCAGAAGGGGTTGGGCTGGATGGCCCACGAGGTCTCTTCCAACTCTACTGTTCAATGACTCTATGATTCTAAGAGAGGACAAAAGGGGGTGGGGAATGTTAAGAGGAGAGAGGGCCTGGAACACCTGGGAATTGTAGTTTTAAAGTGGGCATAGTACTATTGGAAAAATGTTTGCTTCAGCCCAATGCTTTTATAAATGGTCAAAATTCAGAGGCTTCGTTCTCCTGCATTTTGAAAGCTATTATGATGAAATTTGCCAGAATGGAAGCAAAAATTAAGTACTCTTTGCCTATCAAGTTTCATAATGTTTGACCCATCCACTGATTTTTGGGGATTTTTGAAGCAACATTTTTTAAAAATGTTAGCAGATTGATGGCCACGCCTCCCTGTCCTTCTTCCTTCCACTTTGATTGGCTTGCTAAGGCTTCTGGGAAATGGAGTTTTTTGCTCGTAATGGCGACTTGCTTCATTTCCACTTAAAAAAATGGTCAAAATTCAGAGGCTTCGTTCTCCTTCATTTTGAAAGCTATTATGATGAAATTTGCCAGAATGGAAGCAAAAATTAAGTACTCTTTGCCTATCAAGTTTCATAATGTTTGACTCATCCACTGATTTTTGGGGATTTTTGAACCAACATTTTTTAAAAATGCTAGCAGATTGATGGCCATGCCTCTCCCTCCCTCTCTCTTCCGCTCTGATTGGCTGAGAGGCATGCCAACATGGCTTCTCCTCTCAGAGGGGCTACAGCTACATCCGAAGACATCAGAAACAAACGAAAAAAGGTACTTTTTTATTCAAATTCGTAATATTTGTAAGGCAGTGAGCAGATGGTTCAAATATCAATTCAAAAGTACTTTCAAAACAAATTTTTAATGAATTTAACGAACTAACGAAAAATTTGCTCAAGCCTAGCAATCAGTATGCAATACAGACAAGACACAAATTTCATTTAAACACTACCAATACACAAATCCCACATTAACACGTATAACTTACTCAATAAGTCTTCTAATTAGGAAATCCCAAACATACATACCTCCTTCCCATTTGTTTGACAGATCTTGGCATGCCATCCTTGATCATTCTGCCCTGACGTTGTGTCCAAGCATATTAATGTCCCATTGGATTGAACTAGGTTTTCACCTGTTAGTAATTCACAAAGAGTGATATTAATAGAGACTAATATAACAACAGATTTGTCTTCAGATCCTACCTTTGGCAACTAGTTTAATGATAATAGTGGTGGGAGCAGTAGTTATTCATTTATATTCATTTATATCCCTTCTTTCATTATATCCCTCTTTTTCCCCAAAAGTGAAACTCAACTGAGTTTACACTTTACTTACCACATTCAAATGCATAAGTAAAAACATATGAGACATTATTTACGTTATATACATGTGATTAAACTATGTATAGAATTTAAGAATGTAAAACAAGTGTAAAATATCACCCAGAGAAAGGATTCCTCCAGGCAATAAACACTCTAAGTGTTGTGACTACGCCTTCGGGGATTATGGTTAATGGTGATGGGATTCGAAGAGGAAGAAAAAACCCTCGTGATGAGGGTTCATTGGAGGAGTTGCGCAGGAAACGACTTAGAGAGCTCAATGGGGGATCTTCTGAGGAAGATTCAGATGGGGAGTTTGGGGAAGAAAAGGATGCTGAGGAACAGGTGGTGGCTGGGGAAGTGGGCACTGAATGGGCACAGCCACCGGAGATGTCTGGGGATTTGGGGCCTATGGATACTACTGAACCTGGGGTTGCTGCAGGAGCAGATCCCACTTGGGATGCTTGGAGAAGGGAGGATGGTTCTTTAAGTGTTCATGGGGCTTAGTGTGGGCAGGATGATTGGGACTCCGACGAACTGTTAGGCACTCCTGATCCACGAGCCCTAGCTGTGTGGAGTTCGGACTCTGAGTAGATCTGGGACACCTGGTGTTTGGGTGTGAGTGTTTGGTCACCCAAGAGGAAGGGGAATAAAATGGGAATGTTTGGCCACTTCACTTTGCGTGTGGCAAGGTGTTGCTGAGGCGCCATTGGGATCTCTGTGCTTTCATGAAGACTGGACTTGGACTGTGCTTCGGATGTAAGTTATCTGGGATTGCTCTGCAGCGGAGGGATGGAACTGTGTGGGTTTCCCTGGACTGCACTCTGATTACTATTTCTAGCTGCTGATACCATCGTTGCTTGGCTCTTTGTGCCTTTTCGTGGACCTGGTTTGGATGACTGCACCCTCTTCGGACCCTGGATTGGAATTTGACCTTGCTTCTGTCTTCGCCCTCTGACTGACGACTACTCCCGGCTTCTGACTACTGGCCTTCCGGAATTTGCTGCTGCCTCCTGACCTGACCTTGGATCCTCCTGACGACGGCTATTCATCCTCCCTTTGAAGCTCTCAGCTTTATCTGCACCGTGGAAGCAGTTTGCTGCATTTCTAGTTTGTTTTGTTTTCAGACCAGTTTGGTGTTTTTCTTTTGGGAACTGTCCCTTTAAATCCGCAGAGCCGGCTGGCTGTTTCAGAAACGGCTTGGAACCAAAAGTGGCTTTTGCACTTTCAGCTATTCTTTGCAGCTTCTGGAAGGTTTCAAGTCCTTGTTTATTTTGCATATTTTCTAGTAGTCAACTCGATTTGTTCTCTAAGCTGAACTGAAGCGTCTTTTAGTTTTTTATTGAATGCCAGCGTGGATAAATAGCTTGGCTTGTTTTTGAGTTATATTCTTGTTCAAACTACTCTTGAAACACTGATAAGTGAAGTGTTTCAAGGATACTCTGTGTTTATGTTTACTTTTTGGCTTATCTTCTGAATAAACTCTGTTTTGTTTGTTAATTGGCGTCTGACTCTTGACACTAAGGGAACAAAGGCCTGGCTACTTCCATGCAGATGCCCTCAATACTGACTATGCAATCTTCTCAGTTACTAATGAATGGATCCCACTCAAACACTTGCAAATCAGGCTTGCTAACTGCACCCTTCACACTCAGATAATAGACATTGGTTCTTTCTCCCACCCTGGACATTCCACAGATACATATACTCCACTTGCTTTACCACCATCAGATCTTCTGAAGATGCCAGCCACAGATGCAGGTGAAATGTCAGGAGAAAATGCTGCTAGAACACAGCCATCCAGCCTGGAAATCACACAACACTCCAGCAATGTATTTGTCATTTTACTATGATTAAAAATTTATATTTGACCAATATGGTTCTAATTTTATGACTACAAGTGGTTACTTAGCAAGTAAGTTTCTTATACATGTGTGTTCCTTTTTATAGTCTATCTCTTCCCATTCAACCTGAGGTCCTGCAATATTGTTAAATGATAAAAGGTGGTTTTAACCTGGTTAGTGTTTGTGTGAAAGACTATCTGGAAGGTCCATGGATCATCTGAAATAATATAAGACCATAATGTAAATCTTCCACTTTCACACTTTGTGGGTTACCCCTTTTTCAAATATTCCAAATCATCAAGAAAAACCCCATTAGAAAAAAATAGAATTTGATTTAATTGATAAAATAAGGAAAAGGAATACTATGTAGAGTTGGAAGCAAAGAGAAGAGAAGGAAAAAAGGGACAATATAAGAAGATGAAAGAAATTAATGCAGGATAATCTGTTACTCTCATTACAGAAGATGTCATAGTTGGAACTTTTTCCATTTGTTCACTTCCTATATTAAAGAATATATATAATGATACTCCTGCCTCCCTCTATGTCTTTGATGATACAATAGACCATGTGTAAAACTATGTAATGAACATGGTTTCATAACTCACATATTATATCCTGTGATGTTTCCCATCTTTCCCTTCTTTTTTCCCTTTTTAATTGTTTATTTGGGTTAATTTTTTTCTTTTTTTGAGAGAGAGAGAGAAATGGGAGGCAATGGGAGAAAGTGATATCTGTTCTCATGAGAATAGGCCATAATGGCCTTTGGAGGAGAATGTGGGAGGTGAAGGTTTTTCTAGATCAAGTCACCTTGAAATTAGGAGGCAGAATGTAAAACAAAGACAAATCCATTTTTCTCAGAGGCTTAGAGATAAGGAGAGAAAAAGCAGGTGTGTGCGAAGTGATGTCACGGGAGAGAATGAGGCCTTTTAAGTGGTTTCTGGGCTCTCAGGCCTTTAGTGGGAACAACGTTGGAAAAGGGGGGAAAAGGGGTTTCTAGTCCTAAATTCTTGGATTTCAAGATTCTTGTTTTGAGACCTGTTTATGACTTCATGTTCTTGGAGGTTTTGCCTTTCTTGTGTTCCTGTTTTCATGTTTATGGATATAACTTTTGAACAATATCCTGCTTGAGGATTCTTTTGCCTTGTGTTAACTCAAAACTCTGTGGATTGCTTTTTGATGCCTTGGTCCAAAAGCTGATGAACTCTTGATCTCATTGGGAATTACTTTTTGTACTTTTGCTGCTTCTTTTTTGATTTGACGTCTTTCCTTTTATATTTATTCATTAATAAACTTTTACTTACTGGATCATCTGAACATTGTGTGGTGTTGGGTGAAAAGGGGTTCCAGGACTACAGTACACATCCCATTCCAATCAACATCAAGATCGTTTGAATTTAATTTTTTTTCCAAGAAAATTACATCGGCTTCTATGAATTTTCTTGAACTTGTACAACATGTGCTCATTTAAACTCTTTATATTTTCTGATTGCAGATTATGGAAACTCTGATGCATATATATTCCTTGATATATTTGGATGACTGAAATACATTATGCTTCCTTACCGAGGCTGAGTTGCAGAAAGATTTTGTCATCATCTTTCAACTCCCTGCAAAGTGATACTTTCAACTGAAACTCTTGCCCACGCCTCACAACCAGGTTATCATTCTTATACCTGTCAGTATGATGGAGACAGGTATTTTCCTTTCTAAGGAAATCAACTCCAGTGGCCTTTAGAGAACATCCTGTAAATAACAACAAAGAAATTGGTTTTAACTAAGTTTTTGGTTTTCAGTTTGCTCTAGATACGGGGAATAGGACTATCACACCAACATGCAATGCCACAACAATAACCTGCCTTCCTGCACTATTCTCTGCTTAGTGTTCCTTGTGATTCATTAGGGTTTTTATTACTATTTGTAGTACGATTGTACAGTTTTGGCATTTAAAAAACTGTAAACATACACAGAGCACAAAGCATATATAAATTAGATTTATATACAAAACAAAAGGGCTCCATAACTACTTACAGAGGTGCTGGAATACTCCTTAGATAGACTGTGGCAGCAATATCTATATATATAAAAGAGCGATGGAATCACGGCACCAAGCAAAACAACGAAACTAAACATCCCCCAACCTAGAAATTTAACCACACAATACAACATCCACGCCTTAAGGTTGAAACAATGAAAGATCACGTCACGCACACAGAAAATCACACAAACCCACAACGCACCATCTGCGCTTGCTCAAAGAAGCCCTCCTCGCGCTTCCCGTCATGGCGCCCCATTCACTCACCCAACCCCTTTGACTACGGACTCCGCGCCATCTGCGCATGTGCAAAAACGGCCAATTCATGTTTCCTGCCATTCCGCCCAATTCACTCACCCAAGCCCCTTTGACTACGGATACCGCCATCTCCGCAGCCACAAAAAAGACCTCCTCACTTGCCACCCAGATCACGCAGGGAAAGACCATCTGGGAGGGAAGGGAAGGAACGGCTCAGCCAGCCAGATTGCCCTTCTGCTACCACCGCTGCCCTCTTCCCCCAGGCACATTTCCTCACGGAGGAAACCCAGCCAACAGCCAACTCAAGCCTCAAAGAAAAAAAAAGCTCCTCCGGAAACTCCTCTTTCCACCTCCTTTCACATGGCCAGCCAGCCTCTCAATAATAATAATAATAATAATAAGAAGAAGAAGAAGAAGAAGAAGAAGATCATACAATCCTAAGGTTAGCAGATACCACTAAGGATCATCCAGTTCAACTTCCTTATATCATGCAGGAGGACACAATCCAACCACTTCTGACAGATGGCCATCCAATATCTCCACAATAATAATACACATTGAATCATACCATCAGACAGTTAGGAGACACCCCTAAAGGCTATCCAGTCCAACCCAATTCTGTCATGCAGGACACAATCCAAGCACTCCCAACAGATGGCCACCCAGCCTCTCAATACTACTACTACTACTACTACTAATAATAATAATAATAATAATAATAATAACATCATCATACAAACCTAACGTTTGGAGTGACCTCTAAGGATCATCCACATCAACTTCCTTCTACCATGCAGGAGGACACAATCCAAGCACTCCTGACATATGGCCATCCAGCCTCTACATAATAATGATGATGATGAAGAAGAAGATGATGATGATGATGATGATGATAATAGAAGCATAGAATCCAAGAGTTTTGACAGACCCCTAAGGGCCATCCAGCCCAACCCTTTCTACTATGCAACACGACACAATCCAAGCATTCACAACACATGGACAACGTATAAATACTATACAGTACTACACAGGATCTTCACCACTTTCACAGTATACAAACAACCAAATGCATACTAAACATTAAGACCATACAACAGACATTCAATACCACCAGTACCTCAACAATTTCTAACCAACACCACCACACAACGCCACAGCAACACGTGGCCGGGCACAGCTAGTTACTATATATTAGGTAACAGACAAAAGCTTCTTTATTCATCAAATCGTAAGTATTTATGGACTGCATTTATCTCTGTTTTGCCTTACTTTTAAGTGTATTGCCATAAACAGCATTGTAAGCAAAATTTGAAGAAGACTGCATCGTTTGATAGTTTGCTTCTGCTCTACCTAGGAAAACTTTATGACATATAAAAAGTCAATTTCAATTCAGTTCAAATTTTATTTTGGCCCTGCATGAACAGATATAAAATACAAACTGCTTCTTAGAAGATATCAAAAGAAATATAAAATGTAAGTGTGATATATTTATAATTAAAGTATCTTGCTGATGTGTAGCCATCATCACTTGTTGTACAGTGTTGACAAAACAACAATAACTTAACATTACAGTAGAGTCTCACTTATCCAACATAAACGGGCCGGCAGAACGTTGGATAAGCGAATATGTTGGATAATAAGGAGAGATTAAGGAGAAGCCTATTAAACATCAAAATAGGTTATGATTTTACAAATTAAGCACCAAAATATTGTGTTATACAACAAATTTGACAGAAAAAGTAGTTCAATACACAGTAATGCTATGTAGTAATTACTGTATTTACGAATATAGCACCAAAATATCATGATATATTGAAAACATTGACTACAAAAATGCGTTGGATAATCCAGAACGTTGGATAAGCGAGTGTTGGATAAGTGAGACTCTACTGTATTTGTAATTTAAAATTTTTCTGTAGTATTGTATTTTATATCACACTTTTACCTTTTACTTTATTTTATGGCAAGTACAAGAACCACAAGGACTATTAAGATATTATTGCTTGATAGTCTGCAGTAAGTAATGGAAGCTGCACATGAACAAATTATTATTAACATTAATATTGGAACCATAGAGTTTTTATCTGACAGAAGATGCCTTAAATAAAAATAATCAGATCTATAAAAAATGCTTTTGACATTTTTAAACAAGTATTGCAATGAAAAGATTTATTGTTCTGTAAAATGTAATTTTATTAGAAAAACATGGTTGACTCATCTCACTAGCTTTGCACATGCTCTTGAAAATGGACCTTCCTGAAACTCCCTTCCAGAACCACAGATAGCAAAACAGGCAGACTTAAATGTCTTTGTGGTTCTATACCCCAAATTCATTGTTACTTTAGTGTATCAAAGAGCTAAAAGTACACTAGAGACTTCATCACACACAATAAAATTAGCATTTCTACGCATTTAAGAAATGGCAACCCACTGTGCCCTTCACATGACATAAGCTTCAACTGTGGGGATGAGGTATTTTGTCGTTTCTAAAGCGTTGGTTTTTCCAATGATTCCTAAGCTAGTTGGCAATTGATCTATTTTTAAATTTCCCACATAGAGATGGACAAAATGGCCAATTTCCCAATATGATGTTAATCCCTGTTGCCCACTCTTGTTGCATGCTTGTAAATGTTGTGTGTGGGAGGAGACGAAATGCCAATTTCCCTATATTCCCAAGCAGACGAATGGGGAAAGGGTTAATTTAAAACTACTTCCTACTATCCGGGGTGATGTTTTTTAAAAAGTTAAATAATCAAAATCCTGGAGGAACAATGGGAGGAAATCCCAGCACAAATGATCCCAGGGAAAGTGCAGCCTTAAGAAAGGTGCTTCTGTTTCAGTGGAAGGGGCTTGCAGACAGGGCTGCCTTCAAAGATACCTTAAAAAAAATGACTGATATCCTTGAAATGGGAGGTGTCATTGCCTGCCCATGTGATGGGAATTAAGTGGATAGTGTGATGGGAGTGAGTAAATTCTTTGTGTTTAAAGACAACCCCATCAAACTCCACCCTTTCCCTGCTTTTCCTCATTTTCTCTATCTCCATGTGATGAAGTCCTAGGAGTGAATCCAAAATTCTGTGTTTACTCACACAGCAATTTTTTACATTCAGACGGAAATGTGTCAATTACATTTAGTAGAGCCAGTTCTATGGGAGAGAAAAAAAGTATTTTCAGACTGAAATTTATCCTGTGGATCTATGCACATGCCTCTACAGCAGTGGTTCCCAACCTGTGATCTGTGGATCACCAGTGGGCCACAAGAACTAAAATATGGTCTGCAGATTCACCGTTATTACTATGGATAATAACACAGTATGACCAAAAATACTTTCTTGCTGTCTTAATTTTTAGGCCTGTTCCTAGTGTTATTTGGGTTGCTGATTCAGAAAATTGCATTGGATATACCACATTAGACTACTGCATAAGTAATAATAGTAGTAATAACTTTATTCTTATACCCCACCATCATCTCCATGAATGGACTCTGGGTGGCTTACATAAGGGATAAAATGCCAATAGACACAAATACGAAACAATACATCAAAGCAAAAACACAATTAAAATAAAAACATAGTTATGGTAGATTCCGTGTTTCCCCGAAAATAAGGCATCCCCTGAAAATAAGACCTCATAGATTTTTGGGGGAATTGTCGAAGGCTTTCATGGCCGGGATCACAGGGTTGTTGTATGTCTTTCGGGCTGTGTGGCCATGTTCCAGAAGTATTCACCTTGGAGGAGGTGAACTAAACCACCTAAACTGGGCTCTACAGGCCAATGGATACTCCACCACAGACATCAGAAGAGCTGCAAGGCCAAGAACAAGCCATGAGAGTCAAGACAAAGATCCACCCAGAGGAAAGGTGTTCTTACCATATATCAAGGGAACCACTGACCGCATAGGCAAACTGATGAAGAAGCACAACCTACAAACTATCTACAGACCCACAAAGAAAATCCAACAAATGCTACGGTCAGCGAAAGACAAGAGGGATCCTCTCTCCTCTGCAGGAGTCTACCGGATACCATGCAGCTGTGGACAAGTCTACATAGGGACCACCAAACAAGAGTCAAAGAACATGAAAGGCACTGCAGACTCACTCAACCAGAGAAATCAGCCATAGCAGAGCACTTGATGAACCAGCCTGGACACAGTATATTATTTGAGAACACAGAAATGCTTGACCACTCCAACAACTATCATATCAGACTACACAGAGAAGACATGGAAATCCACAAGCATGTGGACAAGTTCAACAGAAAGGAGGAAACCATGAAAATGAACCAAATCTGGCTACCAGTATTAAAAAACTCAAAAATCAGAACAGTAGATGGGAAGCAACACTCTGAGAACAGAGGAGCCCCAAGGACGGCTAATGACTCTGAACAAAGCATGCCCCCCAGGCAAGAGACAAACCTTTCCAATGCTAATTTGGGTGATTAATTGCAACATTAATGCTGGCTTCCTACTGACAAAGGACTCTTGTCACACCCTTGACTCTCCACAGATATATATTTACCTTCCTTGCCTAGTTTATCCATGCCTCACAACCTCTGAGGATGCCTGCCATAGATGTGGGCGAAACATCAGGAGAGAATACTTCTGGAACATGGCCACACAGCCCGAAAGACATACAACAACCTTTTGGGGGAATTGTCAAATATAAGACATTATCCGAAAGTAAGACCTAGGAGGAGGGAGCCACTGCCGCCGAGGAAGGCACCCTCTTTCCTCGGTGGTGGTGGCACTCTTCTCCTCCCCTGAGGAAGGCGAAGAAGAAGCCCTCCTTCACCTTTCCCAGTGGAAACGGCTCCCTTCACTACCCAGGAAGGTGAAGGAGAAGTCCTTCTTCGCCTTCCCTAGTGGTGACAGCTTTCTTCCACACCCGGAAAGACAAAGGAAAAGCCCTCCTTCACCTTCCCCGGCGGTGATGGCTCCCTTCTCCTTGCACCTTTCCCTCCTTCTCCTTCGCACCGCAGGTGCCTTCCTTGGCAGAGGAAGGGAGAGCAAAATAAGACATCCCCTGGAAATAAGACTTATAGTGTCTTTGGGAGCAAAAATTAATATAAGACAGATAAAAACACAATTCAATAAAATTCAATAAAACATAAGAGCATAAAACAGCAGTGTTAAAACTCAATCAAAACAATACTCAATGAGTATTGCTTTAGTGTGTTGTCGAAGGCTTTCATGGCCGGGATCACAGGGTTGTATGTTTTTCGGGCTGTATGGCCATGTTCCAGAAGCATTCTCTCCTGACATTTCACCCACATCTATGGCAGGCATCCTCAGAGGTTGTGGGGTATGGAGAAACTAAGCTCGCCGCCTCAGAGGGACGCACCGTGTGGCCGGCTCAGCGACCTCCAAGGCGGAGCTCGACCGCCCTCCGAGCCCCGTCCCCAGCGGAGGAGGAGGAGAGGAGCAGCAGCAGCAGAAACACGGTCCCCGAGGAGGAGCAGATATATATAAACCATCCTTGCTTAGTTTCTCCATACCTCACAACCTCTGAGGATGCCTACCATAGATGTGGGCAAAACATCAGGAGAGAATACTTCTGGAACATGGCCATACAGCCTGGAAAACATACAACAACCCAGCATTGCTTTAGCTTTGTGTGGTGATTGAATTTCATCTCCTATGAGGCAAAAGGTTATGTCAATGGGAGCATTGCTGCTGGCAGGTCTCTCAAGTCAGGCAGGCTTTTGCAGAGGAGCCCGGCTAAATTTGTTCAGCAGTCATAGGTCAGCAGCAGTAGCAGAGATTGACACTCATGAAGGATTTTTCATAAACAACAGAGAATTTTTGAAATAAAAAATGCATTTGTAAATATGGAAAATCAATCAGCCTTTAATTTTGGCATTCTACAGAATGGAGAAAAGATGCCCTTGAAAAGATTTTCTAAGGTGCTGTTTTTTCTAATGTACAGCAATATAAACAGGAATTTACAGCCTTGTGCTTTTACACGACAGCTCTCTTGATTGGGTATGACAAACTGCATTACATCAGTGAAGATGACCTTATTATGCATGTTCATCAAGAAACAAACATATAAGTAGATGCAAATATTTGTACGTAATAATGAAGGCTCTTTTTTTGGCTGATTCGTGCCAAACAGAAGCATTTTTCTAATTAGCTTATATTAGACAGTATGAAAGGAACGTCTTCCAAGTTTCTTTGCCCTCATAAACCATATATTCTCATTTGGAAAACTGCTTTCTCTTCTGTGCATTCTTTTCCAAATGGGAACCCATGGATAATCCAGACTCATTCTCTTTTTATCAAACAGAAATGTTAAATCACAGCACTATCAGCACTGGCCGGCATTGTACAGAAGATTGGTGGTAAATCATTCCTTGAAGACCTTTCACATATAAACTCCTGTACTGAGATCTTCTTAACTGAAATAAAAGATAGTGCCAGAAGATAGTGAGATTCCCAGATCCTTTGATATAGCATGGAGCCCTTGCCTGCCCCCAAAAACCTAGGTTCAAATAAGAGCAAAAAGGATGAAAGCAAATGAAAAATGAACTTTTTCTCATATGCTTACCAACTGTCTTGCTCATGATGTTTCCTAGCCTTTGCTTCACAAGATTAGCAAAGGCAGCTATGCTGTGGCACAGCTTTTATAGCGCATGTGCGGAAACTTTCCACATTTTATGGCATTTTGGAGATAAGAGAATACACTGCCTTTTTCCTAGTTAGGAGGAAGCTAAAACATAAAAATATTAAAGCAAATATAATTTATAGGGGATTATAAAATGTATTCATGTTAGTACTGTATCTTATACTAATATAAAAAGCACATTCAATATAATTCTGACAGGTACAGGGCCGGTCGGAGATAAATTTAAATATTAAGCGGGGGCGCTGAAAAGCGCCCCCCGCCGGCCCCGCCTCCTGCGCCCTGGCCCCGCCTCCCAACCAGCGTGCCCTGGCCCCGCCTCCCAACCAGCGTGCCCTGGCCCCGCCTCCCGCGCTGCGTGGGAGGCGGGGCCAGGGCACGCTGGGTGGAAGGCGGGGCCAGGGTTGGCCCCGCCTCCCATGCTATTCGCCCTGGCCCCGCCTCCCACGCAGCGTGGGAGGCGTGGCCAGGGTTGGAAAGAGGGAGGCTTCGCCGCCCGGGGAGGGGAGGAGGGATCGCCTCCTCCCCTCCCCGCGCGGCGAAAGAACCAGGCTTCGCCGCCCGGGGAGGGAAAGGGGGATCGCCTCCTCCCCTCCCCGGGCGGCGAAAGAACCAGGCTTCGCCGCCCGGGGAGGGGAGGGGGGATCGCCTCCTCCCCTCCCCGGGCGGCGAAAGAACCAGGCTTCGCCGCCCGGGGAGGGAAAGGGGGATCGCCTCCTCCCCTCCCCGGGCGGCGAAAGAACCAGGCTTCGCCGCCCGGGGAGGGAAAGGGGATCGCCTCCTCCCCTCCCCGGGCGGCGAAAGAACCAGGCTTCGCCGCCCGGGGAGGGAAAGGGGGATCGCCTCCTCCCCTCCCCGGGCGGCGAAAGAACCAGGCTTCGCCGCCCGGGGAGGGAAAGGGGGATCGCCTCCTCCCCTCCCCGGGCGGCGAAAGAACCAGGCTTCGCCGCCCGGGGAGGGGAGGGGGGATCGCCTCCTCCCCTCCCCGGGCGGCGAAAGAACCAGGCTTCGCCGCCCGGGGAGGGGAGGGGGGATCGCCTCCTCCCCTCCCCGGGCGGCGAAAGAACCAGGCTTCGCCGCCCGGGGAGGGGAGGAGGGATCGCCTCCTCCCCTCCCCGGGCGGCGAAAGAACCAGGCTTCGCCGCCCGGGGAGGGAAAGGGGGATCGCCTCCTCCCCTCCCCGGGCGGCGAAAGAACCAGGCTTCGCCGCCCGGGGAGGGAAAGGGGATCGCCTCCTCCCCTCCCCGGGCGGCGAAAGAACCAGGCTTCGCCGCCCGGGGAGGGAAAGGGGGATCGCCTCCTCCCCTCCCCGGGCGGCGAAAGAACCAGGCTTCGCCGCCCGGGGAGGGGAGGGGGGATCGCCTCCTCCCCTCCCCGGGCGGCGAAAGAACCAGGCTTCGCCGCCCGGGGAGGGGAGGGGGGATCGCCTCCTCCCCTCCCCGGGCGGCGAAAGAACCAGGCTTCGCCGCCCGGGGAGGGGAGGGGGGATCGCCTCCTCCCCTCCCCGGGCGGCGAAAGAACCAGGCTTCGCCGCCCGGGGAGGGAAAGGGGGATCGCCTCCTCCCCTCCCCGGGCGGCGAAAGAACCAGGCTTCGCCGCCCGGGGAGGGGAGGGGGGATCGCCTCCTCCCCTCCCCGGGCGGCGAAAGAAGCAGGCTTCGCCGCCCGGGGAGGGAAGGAGGCGATCCCTCCTCCCCTCCCCGGGCGGCGAAAGAGGGAGCCACAGGGCCAGGGCGCACTGGTCGGGCGGCGGGGCACCGTCAGAGCGGTGCCCCGCCTCCCTCCCAGCCTGACGGCGCCCCCCGGGACCTGCGCCCGAGGCGGCGGCGTCAATGGCCTTTATGGTGGGGCCGGCCCTGGACAGGTAGCACACCCAAAACCAAAAGGAAGTTGCAGATGTACTTTTTTGTTTTCACGAAAAGGGGGGAAAGTAATATACAAATTAGGAGTGGAGTGAAATTGGAAAGGCTTTACTCCTGAAGGAAGAGGTGAATATTGGCAGGAAGGGTGGGGAGGACATTTGGGGTTAAGAGTTGGTTTTTGAAAAATATTTTTAAAGCCCAATCAATTTACAGTAGAGTCTCACTTATCCAACATAAACGGGCCGGCAGAATGTTGGATAAGCGAATATGTTGGATAATAAGGAGGCATTAAGGAAAAGCCTATTAAACATCAAATTAGTTTATGATTTTATAAATTAAGCACCAAAACATCATGTTATACAACAAATTTGACAGAAAAAGTAGTTCAATACGCAGTAATGCTATGTAGTAATTACTGTATTTACAAATTTAGCACCAAAATATCATGATATATTGAAAACATTGACTACAAAAATGCGTTGGATAATCCAGAACGTTGGATAAGCGAGTGTTGGATAAGTGAGACTCTACTGTACTTCATTTTATTATTTATCAACATCATTCAGTTTAATTTACTGAATTTACTGAATCAAATTGTACTGAATGTTATTAAAATAATTCTTAATGTATCCTAATACGATTTAGTTCTAGAATAAATTCAATTAATACATGAAATACTTAAAAATTACTCTACTATTTTGATGAAATGGACTGGAGTACTTAAGTAAAGGTAAAGCTTTCCCCCTGACATTAAGTCTAGTCAAGTCCATTTCTAAGCTGAAGAGCCGGCGTTGTCCATAGACACCTCCAAGGTCATGTGCCGGCATGACTGCACGGAGCACCATTACCTTCCTGCCAGAGCAGTACTTATTGATCTACTCACATTTGCATGTTTTTGAACTGCTAGGTTGGCAAAAGCTGGAGCTAACAGTGGGAGCTCACCCCGCTCCCTGAATTCAAACTGCCGACCTTTTGGTCAGCAAGTTCAGCTGCTCAGCAGTTTAACCTGCTGCAACATCAGGGGCTCCAAACTACATAAAGTGCTATACTATTTCTTTTCTTTTTTTATAAATATATTCTTTATTGAAGTTTTCCATTACTATATTAAAATCAAGGTATAAGAAAAAAAGGGGGAGAAAAGGAAAAAGAAAGAGAAGAAAAAAAATTAAAAACTTTGTAGAATATGAAAAATAATAAAACATTTTGACTTCCAAACATCTTCTTGTAGGTATCTTTCCTTTTCCTTCTTAATTTCTTTCTTTCCCCCCCGTCTTTTCTCTGAAGCTTCTTCTTATCCTTCTTCCATTCCTGAAGGGGGTTTCCTCTCCTTCTCTACTTCTATTATTTCCGCTATTAATTTTACTGGATTTTAATGGACCTGTCTTATATTGTCTTTATTTTTGTTCTATTTATTTCTTTGTTTATTCACTCCTTCTATATCCTATATTCTTAAATTTTCTTATAAATATTTTGTTACACTGCCCCAGTCTGTTTCTTTTATCGGGTTTCCCTTACTTTTTGATAAGAGGAAGGTGAGCCTATCCATATTTTTTATGTCTTGTATTTTTTTCAGCCAATCTTCTTCTTTAGGAATTTCAGTTTTTTTCCATACCCTCGCATAACATATCCTTGCTGCCGTCGTTAATAAAAACAAAAGTTTATCTTTATTCGTTTCCAGTTTTTGTTCATGAATCCCTAATAGCCATATTTCCTGTTTCATTGGTAATTTTACTTCTAACATCTTTTCCATATCTTCTCTGATTTTCCTCCAGAATTTTTTTGCTTTCTCACATCCCCACCACATATGATAGTAGGTGCCCTCTCTTATCTCACATTTCCAACAATTACTTTTCACGTTTTGGTAACATTTCCCTAGGTTTTTTTTGGCGTCCTATGCCATCTATAGGCCATTTTAATCCAGTTCTCCTTTAAGTCTATTGCATAGTTATATTTTAATTTTTTCCTCCATATTTCTTCCCATTCTTCTTTCCTAATCTTTCTACCTATATTTGCATTCCATCTAGTCATATACGTTTTTTCCTCCTCTTTTTCTGTTTCCCATTCTATTAATTTTTTATAAATTTTTGTTATTATTTTTCTGTCTGTTCACATTATTTTTCCCCAAAATATATTTTGCTTCTCAAATCCCAATTGTTTGTCTATTTTGAAATATTCTTTTATCTGCCATACTTGGTACCAGGAGATGTTTTTATTCAGTTCTCTCATTTCCTGCTGGGACTTCTTTTCCCATCCCCCGTTTTGTTTTACTAATAACTCTTTATAGTTTGGCCATTTACGCCATCCCAGAAGCCTTCTCTGCGAGGCTTCCAGGGGGGATACCCATAATGGTGTTTTTCCATATAGTTTCTTTTTATATTTCTCCCAAATTTTGAAAATTGCTGAACGTATAAAATGGTTATTAAAATTCTTCTCTATCTTTGTTTTGTCATACCATAGGTATGCATGCCATCCCAATCTTAGGTTTATATCTTCCAAATTTAGAATTTTGTTGTTTTCTAGTTTTATCCATTCTTTTACCCACATTAGAGCTGCTGCTTCAAAATATGATTTTAAATCTGGGGTGGCCAACCCTCCCTTATTTTTTTCATCAATCATATATTTCAATTTTATTCTTGGTTTCTTTTTTGCCATATAAATTTCATTATGTCTCTAATTCCAATCTTTTAGTATCTTCTGATTTCTGATTATCGGGAGATTCTGAAATAAAAATATCATTTTTGGCAAAATGCTCATTTTTGCACATGCTATTCTGCCTAGTAGAGATAATCTTAAGTTCCTCCATTTTTCCATATCTTTCTTCATCTCCTTCCATTTTATTAAATAATTATTTTGCAGTAATTGGGAGTTTTTTTGGGTTATCGTAATTCCTAAATACTTTATTTTGGGGGCGATTTGGATGTTCCATTTTTGCCTTAGCATCTCTTGTTCTTTCTTTGTTATATTTTTTGTAATTGCTTTCGTTTTTTCCATATTTATTTTAAAACCTGTAACTTCTCCAAATTTCGTTATTGTCTCTAACCACCTACCTAATTTTGTATTTGGGTCTTCAATTATGCATATAATATCATCTGCGAATGCCCTAATTTTATACTCGCAGTTCTGTATTTTTGCACCTTTCAATTCTTCATCCTCTCTTATTTTGTTTAATAATATTTCCAACGTCAAAATAAAAATTAATGGTGAGAGGGGGCAGCCCTGTCTAGTTCCTTTTTCTATATTTATCTCCTTTGTTTCTTGTCCATTAATTAAAATTTTTGCCTTTTGGGAGTCATATCTTGCATCAATTATATTTTGGAAATAATATCCTATATCCATTTCTCTTATTAATAATTTGAAGAAGGACCAATTTACATTATCAAACGCTTTCTCAGCGTCCAGGGCCAATAAAAGAACTTTTTTTTGGTTTTTTATTTCATAATATTCGATCAAATCTACAATAGTTCTTACATTCTCTCTTTGGTGTCTGTTGGGTAAAAACCACGTTTGTTCTTCTTTTATCCATTTTTTAGGAAGTTTTTAAATCTTTCTGCAATTATATTACTGAAAATTTTATAGTCTAAATTTAACAATGGAATTGACCTATAATTTTTAATTTTTTCTGGGTCCGAATTCTCTTTATGTATTATGCATATATTTGCTTGACTCCATGTTTCTGGCATTTTTGAGTTTTCTCTAATCCTGTTCATAACTTTTTTCAAGTATGGCGTTAGTTCTTGGCTAAAGGTTTTATAATATATTGCTGTTAGCCCATCTGGGCCAGGGGCCTTATTAAGTTTCAAATTTTGTATAGCTTTCTTGATCTCTTGCTCTGTAATTTCTCTATTTAGTTCCTCTCTTTGTTCCTCTGAGATTCTTGTTATTTTTCCTTCTTTTATGTATTTCGTTATCCTTTCTTCGTTTATTTGCTCTTTTTGGTAGAGTGTCTCGTAAAACTTTTTAAATTGTTTTTTATATCTTCCTCCTTTGTATAAATTTTATCCTCTTTTATTTTTGTCACATATTTGTTTTCCTTCTTTTCTTTAATCCTATTAGACATCCATCTTCCCAGTTTATCTGCATTTTGGAAGAAGTCTTGCTTTATGAATTTAAATTTATTTGCTCTTTCCTCCATTAGTAGATACTCCCTCTGCTTTTGTAATATTTTTATGTTTCTCTGGATTTCTTTATTTCTTGGGTTTAATTTTAGCCTAGTTTCTTCCTTGTCTATTTCCTCAATTACCTTATTCTTTTATTTAATCTTTCCTTCTTTTTAATTTTTTAATTTTTAATTTTTGTTGGATGAATCTTCCTCTCACTACCACTTTGCTTGCCTCCCATAATGTAAATAGATCTATCTCTGTTGTGTCATTAATTTCGAAATATTCTTGTATAATTTTTCTTATCTTTTCAATATCTTCCTCTTTCTTCAGTAGGTTTTCGTCTAGTCTCCATTTCCAATCTCTTCTGTTATAGAATATCTCTAATTCTAATGCACAATGGTCCGAATCCAACCTTGGCAAAAATTTTATTTTCCCAATTTTTGGCATTAAGGATTTTGACACCCAGGCCATGTCGATTCTCGACCAGCTTTGATGCCTGGTCGAGAAGAAGGTAAAGTTCTTTACTCCCTCATGTTTTACCCTCCAGCTATCTTGAATGTTTAATTCTTTCATCATATTTAGCATTGTTTTTGGTAGGTTTCCTATATT
Organism: Anolis carolinensis; assembly: GCF_035594765.1. Taxonomy (NCBI): domain Eukaryota; kingdom Metazoa; phylum Chordata; class Lepidosauria; order Squamata; family Anolidae; genus Anolis; species Anolis carolinensis. The sequence goes on from NC_085846.1 coordinate 65,530,868, forward strand.
ATTTTTGCTTTTCCCCTTACTCGCCATTTTACTCCTATCTATTTCTCCATCTACTACCCCATTAAAGTCTCTGAGTATTATTAAATGTTCATACTCTTGATCACTAATGCAACTTTTTACCTTTTCTGTAAAGACTGACTTTACTCCGTTGGGTGCATATATATTACATATTAGTATGTCTATTCCCTGAATCGTTATTTTTACCCCTACAAATCTGCCCTCGTCATCCTTGAAGGCTAATTTGGCTGGAATTTTTCGGTCTATATATATCACCACCCCTTTCTTTTTTTCTAGTGCCAATGCATGAAAAGATTGTCCTATTTTTTTTCCTCTAGGTATTTAGCATGTTTTTGTATTATATGTGTTTATTGGAGTGCAATCACCTGGTATCTTTTTTTCTTTAGTTAATTAAATACTTTATTTCCTTTTATTGTTGAAATTAATCCATTAATATTGCTTGAATAAATTTTAAGTTCACTCATCTTTATTTCCGTCTTTGTCATCTTCTTCCTCTGTCTCTTCCTCCTCCTCTTCTTCACTCATTCTGTTTTCTGGCTCTTCTTCTTCCGGCTTTTCTTCCACATTTCCTAAATTCATAAGTTCCATACATTCTCTTAGATTCAGTCTATGATCTTTTGTGTCCAATTCACCTTTTTCGGGAGACTCTGTACATTGTCTCTTTGGTTTTTTTTCTCTTTTGGTCCACTTTCTATCTCTTCTTCCTTCTCCTTCCTTATTGTATTGTAAAATTCTCTTGCCCTTTCTTCTGTTGTGATCCAATATCTCTGGCCTTTGTACGTTGTCATTAGTCCTTCTTCTCTTTCCCATCTATAACGTGCTTTTTGTTTTTTCAATTCCTCTGTCAGGAAGGTGTATTTCTTTCTTCTGCTTATTATTGAACTCGGAACTTCTTTCAATATCACTATTTTTGTCCCCTTATAGAAAATCTGTTTTTTTACTGCTTATTCTCAATATTTCATCTTTTGTAATTTTCTTTGTGAAATGTACTATCACATCTCTTGGCGTCTTATTTCTTCTTGAGAAATTTGTGTTAATCCTGTATGTTCTATCAGTTTGTTCTTGTATTTCCTGTTCCTGACAATCTAGAAGGTTCATTAGTATTTCCATTATTTTTTCTCTTATGATCTCTCCCAGTTCCTCTCGGATGTTCCTCATTCTCAATTGGAATTCCAATTCCCTTGCCTCCATGGCCTCCTGTTTTGCTATCATTTTTTCATTTTTTATGTCTAATTCTTTTATTTTGTATTGGGTCTTTTCTTGAAATTTCTTTAGTTCTTTCTTTTCATTTTTTAGCTCCTTCATTTCCTGTTGTAATATCGTAATCTCTTTCTTCATTGTGCCAAGTTCCTCTTTAATTTCCCTTTTGAAGTCTGACATTTGTTCTTGTTGAATTTTCTGGTATATGTCTTGCTTCTCCTGGATCTTCTGAATCTCCTTCATCATTTCTTTCATCATATCTCTCAGATTTGTCTCCTCTGTCAGGGATGGTCTTCTAGCTGTTCCCTTTAAATCCTTTATTTTCCTGTCTGGTTTAAATTTGAATGTTGCCATCTTGTCTCCTTTTTCCTTTCTTCTTCCCTTTTTTCTTCTTCAATTATTTCTATCCTTGCATTTCCTCTTGTTTGGCCTTCTATCCCTTATTTCCGCCTTCCTGTCCTCCACTCTTCTGTGCTTCTTCCGCCCTTTCTCGCGTCACGTCCCTTCTTCTCTCTCGCGCGATTTCTTCTTCTGTGCATCTTCTGGCACAGTTCCTGGTGCTCCGCCAGCTCCGCGATTGTTTACAAGAAGAGGGGGTTGTAGACCAAACAATCCTTATCTCTTCCCTTCAAGGTCAGTGTACCACCATCTTATTGGCAACATAACAACTTCAAAATTCTATTATTAATTTTATTGCTTCTCTAGTTTTCTGTCTTCTAGATCGCTTTCATTCCCATCCTTTGGCCCCATTGGTCCTCATTTTTTTTTCAAGTTACGCTGTGCAAGTTGTTCTCTCCATGGCTTTTTTTTTGTGCCTCCCCGACAGGCCAATCTCGTTTTCCTTTTCTCTCCTCCTTCTCGCCTCAGAGATCTCCCCACCTCTTTCCGATGCTATTTATTTTAATCCTTATTATTTCTTCCTCTTTTTTTTAAAAAAAGCAATGCGCCCAGTCGGCGATTCTTGTGTAGAGGTTTCCCCCTCGCGTGCTTCCACCGTGACCCGCCTTAACCTATGGGTCCAATGCCGGGTCCCTTTTGGAGCCCACTCTTGAGGAGTGGACCCCTTCTGGGTCCATCGGCTGGCCCTCGGTTTGCGCAGTCCACCTCACCTCGATCCGTGAAGTGGAGGGAGCTGTTGCTCTACCCAGTCGACCGGTTTCAGCTGGTACGCTCCTAAGAGCTCTAAAGTGCCCGTTTCGCTGCCATGCTGCGCACCCAGAAGTCCAAAGTGCTATACTATTTCTTCAAGGACTTTGTCATCCAATGTAGGCAAAATATCATTGCAGCTGGGGCAGTTAACTTTGTGTGCATCCTGCTGCCAGTTTGCTTCCCATCTTTCCCCGATTTTCCTTTCCCTAAATATTATTGCAAAAAACTGTCAATACTTCCCATTCATGATTTTGAAGTCTGAGATAGTTATTTTGTAATAGGGTTGGAGGAAGATAAATCTCATTTCTTGAAAAAATGCTTTGTTTTACTGGTTGGGAAGGGGTGGAAAGTAATCTGTTACTCCGATAGCTAACCTAAAAAATCCTTTTAGCCAATTCATCCCAGGAATAGTACTCTTGAGAGAAAAAAAGTTGAGTCTTGTGACTTAAATGTCGCAATTTTCCAACCTTGCAAGAAGCAGTTTTGCCCAAATACAGTAGAGTCTCACTTATCCAACATGAATGGGCCGCAGAACCTTGGATAAGCGAATATGTTGGATAATAAGGAGAGATTAAGAAAAAGTCTATTAAACATCAAAATAGGTTATGATTTTACAAATTAAGCACCAAAACATGTTATACAACAAATTTGCCAGAAAAAGTAGTTCATTACACATTAATGCTATGTAGTAGTTACTGTATTTACGAATTTAGCACCAAAATATCACAATGCATTGAAAACACTGACTACAAAAATGTGTTGGATAATCCAGAACGTTGGATAAGTGAGACTCTACTGTACAACAAAATTTGGCTTTAGTTTAAGAAGTAAATGCTCAGTGTTGCCTCTTAGAAACCTAATTTTGGAGAAATGTTGAAATTCCAAGGGAACCTCTTCCATTGGAATTACAGCAGTGTAGGCAAATGCGCAGACATAATGCCCAACAGACATAATGCCAACATTGTAAAATGCTGTTTTGTTAGAGAGCTTGAACTCACCTTTCTGTCATTCTGCCAGATGCTATAAAAGGGTCTTCACACACAAACACCTGGATTACATCACTAGTACCTGTAATAAGGGTCATGAGGGTTGGAAGAGGCATATTTCATTCTTGATAGTTTTTTCTTCCTTTCAAAACATCCCTAAATGACCCTGTATAATGAAGAAAGTCTTTAATCTTTACTTCCTATAAAACACATGGCCTGTAAAATGTGCCCTGGCAGATCCTGGCCAGCAAGTCTAACCAAGATGAAAGCGTCCTTCTAGTTCCATTAACTGTCTCCTGTCCAAAGTCCCAGGCTCAAAAAATTGAATGGATGATCTGTACTACCTTAGGCTTCCAACCTTTTAAAAATATACATACAAGAGGAAATGTAAAGATTCACATAAGGACATAAAAGAGCATTGATAGATCATACCAATAGAGTACCTAAGGATGTGTCTGCACTGTTGAATAAATGCTGTTTGAAACCAATTGAATTGCCATGACTCCATGCTGTGGAATCCTGCGATTTGTAATTTGTTGAGGTATCACACTCTTTGACAGAGAAGGCTAAAGATCTTGTAAAAGTACAACTAACGTGATTCTATAGCAGTGGTTCTCAACCTGGGGTCCCCAGATGTTTTGGTCTTCAACTCCCAGAAATCCTAACAGCTGGTAAACTGGCTGGGATTTCTGGAAGTTGTCGGGCAAAAACATCTGGGGACCCACAGGTTGAGAACCACTCTTCTATAACATTGAAGTATAGCAGTCAAAGTAGTGTCAAACAGTATTAATTTTACAGTGTAGATGCAACCTGACATTCTGATTCCCGGAGGGAAATAAAAACAGTGGATAAGCCTGTGGTTGTCTTTTTTCCATCAATTGGTATTCAGAACAAAAAGAGACAAATACCACACAAGAGCTTTTGTTGATTCTCGGAAAGATTGACGTTTAGCAACTTTCTATAGCATGAAAATCCAATACTTTTCTGCATAGTGAGGGTGAATGCTAACAAGCCTTGGAGATCCAAAAATCTACTTTCAACTTAGGAAACTAAGGCTATATCTACAGAATTAACATATATACTCGAGTATAAGCTGACCCGAATATCGCTAAGGAGAAGCGCCCGCTTGGCTGAGCATGGAGACTCTTGCTAGAAGCCTTTCCCATGGGAACTTTGGAGAGGAAGGCCCCTTGGGGGGAAGACTCTGCACTTCAATAAAAGCCTTGCTCACAGTAGTTTCCTGCGGTGTCAACATTACCCAATGTTAAGAAGCTTCATCGCCTCTAGTTTTCAGCCTCTTGACTCGGGCGGCCAGCTGTCGCTGTTACTCATGAGTAACTACTTCTCTGTTGTTTCATGTATCAAGTTTTATTTCTATGCTCTCAAGTTCCCACCTTACTTCTAAGAACTATTCATGAACATTTGAACCCTGTTTGTGTTGCTTGCTTGTCGAATTGATTGCCCACTCAAATGCTGTTTCGGTTTGAGTGTGTTTCGGTATCTGGACTTTGGACTCTAATACTGGACATATTCCTTGACATTTCTGGACTATCTTATACCTTTTCTTAAAGGCCATTGCTTGCTCAACTTTTCCACCAATTCATTTTTGGATTACTATTTGCCTTAATAAAGATATTAAAAAATTATTGGCCTCAGTATTGGTTTTCGGTGCTCTCGCTGCCTGGATTGTAACAATCTTTAGTTAGCAGAGATTTATGGTACAGCCTCTGACCTTGTTTGCTGCTCACTGCTTTAATAAGGCACTTGGGCTCTGACTTTTATCTAAACTCATAATATGTCTGCTATTTACTTTTATACCCACAGGGACCACAGGAAATTTTATAATTCTTGTCATGTCTGTCACATGGTCATGACTCAGCTATCCCTATAGAACAGTGATTCTCAGCTTGTGGGTCCCCAAATGTTTTGGCCTTCAACTAACAGCTGGTAAACTGGCTGGGATTTCTGGGAGTTGTAGTTCAAAACACCTGGGGACCCACAGGTTGAGAAACACTGCTCTAGAATCACATCTCCACTTGCTCAACCCTTCAGTGGAATGTGCTGTGACTACATGTCTATCAGAACTGTATTTTTCACACACCGGAGTTACAAACAATGCATTTCTATCTAACACAGCATTTTCTTCCTGACAGCAGCAGCAACAACAGTATATTTATATTAAATCCTATGGATTTTTGTAAGGAATCCTGCATCTAAAATATTAAAAATGAAAAAATAAAATGAAGCATTTTGTATAATGCACACATTCCCCCAATGTGTGGGGAAAATGGGGGTTGGTATTAGAGCACATTGCAGTTGATGTGTACAAAACCACATAGTATCTTATTGTGTTTCAGTTAATAGAATTTATATGTAAAACATGCATACCTCGGTTAACAAAGCACCTAATGAAGATGTCCATTTGTACCAAGTCCTCTTATGGTTGTCCAGCCCACTTGTCTTCTCTCTAGCTCAGTGGTTCTCAACTTGTGGGTCCCCAGATGTTTTGGCCTTCAACTCCCAAAAATCCTAACAGCTGGTATCTGGCTGGGACTTCTGGGAGTTGTAGACCAAAACACCTGGGGACTTACAGGTGGAGAACCATTGCCTACCTAGCTGGACATTTTAGCCAACAGAATCAGCACTGGGAGTAAGTTGAAGCTGGTCTGGAGGAATACAAACTTTCAGTATCAGTTTGCAGCAGCAGGTCTGCAGTAAGCTGTGCAAGAAAGCTTGAGATGGGATTCTTCTCTTCCCTAGCCTATAATAGGCAAAGTAAACATCAGCATGTATGAACAGCAAAACAGAGGGAACGGGGGAGCGGATTAGCCTACCCAGTATGTTAAAAGTGTTAGGTATTTTCTGTGTTAGGGAAAACTCCCCCCAAAAGCAGCAGAGCATCCAAAAATATAAAAGCAAGATACTGGTTGAGCATTCAGCTCACAGCAAGCAGAGTGTGAAGTGCAATGTGGCTGTAAAAGAATTTAGAGCTTAGGAGGCAAACATGCAGAGTTCAATCTTTATAATTACAAAAGGTTTATTTACAAAAAAAGAGTAGCTACATTTCTTCATAGTAAATAATTGGGTCTGAGCTACTCTAACTCAATTTCTCTAGGGTTCAAAAGAGAAGAAAAAATCTCCAAGCACACATCTCTCTAGACCAGGGGTCCCCAAACTAAGGCCCGGGGGCCACATGCGGCCCATCAAAGCCATTTATCCAGCCCCTGCGGCAGCGGTGGCTCCCTCTCCGCATGCGGCGTGAGGGGGGAGGGAAAGGCACACGCCTTTCCCACCTCCTCCCTCGCCTGGTGCGCGCCTTTCAAAGCTTTGTTTGTTTATAATGGTATTTTAATGATTATTTAATTAATAATAAATTATTAAGGGGTGCTTTTGGTGCACAAAGGCAGAAGGGGGTTGGACTAAATTGCCCAAGGGGTCTCTTCCAATCCTATTATTATTATTATTATTATTATTATTATTATTATTATTATTATTATTATTTTATTATGACACAGCAAACAAGATAGATATGCTGGATTTTGTATCACAAAATCACAAGTTGAACATTTCCCAAGTGTCTAGGACTGTGTGATGTATTTTCCGATGATGCGTGCAGATCCCAGTAGGGTGGCCTTTTGCAGTTGGCAGATCTTAATCCTGTCAATGTCTCTTGTTTCCAAATGCCGGCTAAGATCTTTTGGCATGGCATATTATTATTATTATTATTATTGACACAAAGACATAGTATAACCCAGCAAAATCACAAGTTGAACACTTCCCAAGCGTTTTGGACTATGTGATTATTATTATTATTATTATTATTATTATTATTATTATTATTATTATTATTATTATTATTATTAACAACATTGAGGCTGGGTGGCCATCTGTCAGGGGAGCTTTGCTTGTGCTTTTGGTGCACAAAAGTAGAAGGGGATTGGATTAAATGGCCCAAGGGGTCTCTTCCCACCCTCTTTATTATTTTTATGATGATGATGATGATGATTATTAACATAGAGGCTGTATTTGTTCCCTTTTTTTTTTTACTTCAAAATAAGAGATGTGCAGTGTACATAGGAATTTGTTTATAGGGGTTTTTTTTCAACTATAGTCCGGCCCTCCAATGGTCTGATGGACTGTGAACTGGCCCCCTGTTCAAAAAGTTTGGGGACCCCTGCTGTAGACACACAAGTAGAGAGAGGTCTCAATAGATACAGCACACTCAAAGATGCAAAAGTAGAAGTCAAAAGTAGAAAAGTATCCATTCTACACAACCGATCAGAATGAGAGCAGAAACAGAGAGGAGAGAAGAAATATATACATTCTAATTGTCATACAGGAGACATGGAGGAAGGGAAAGCCTCAGCCTATTTTAAACTAACTACGCCTCATGAGGATTGGAGTCTTGGGCAGTGTGGGTTTGAATTCCAACAAAAAGCACATACAGTAGAGTCTCACTTATCGAACATAAACGGGCCGGCAGAATGTTGGATAAGCGAATATGTTGTATAATAAGGAGAGATTAAGGAGAAGCCTATTAAACATCAAATTAGGTTATGATTTTACAAATTAAGCACCAAAACATCATGTTATACAACAAATCTGGCAGAAAAAGTAGTTCAATATGCAGTAATGCTACGTAGTAATTACTGTATTTACAAATTTCGCACCAAAATATCACGATGTATTGAAAACATTGACTACAAAAATGCGTTGGATAATCCAGAACGTTGGATAAGTGAGTGTTGGATAAGTGAGACTCTACTGTATTTTTAATTCTGTCCATTAAAATAGAAACTCTCAGGAAGATGGAGGCTCATGAAAGAAAGAAAAAAAATTCCTGGATGAATTCTTGAAGAAGCTTTCAGAAGGTCTTCAAAAGTTCAAAATGGTTTTGCTCCTGCAAATCTTACCTCACTTGATGGTTTCATTTCACATGTTCACATTATTAGTTTTCAGTCAAATGTTTGCTGAGACATGTTGAAGTGCTTCTCCTTTTTGGCAGAGTAGGAATCTATCCCCTTTATTTCTATGTTATTTCTGGCTTTGGTACCAAATTATTAAAAAAGCCATGGCCACATGTTTGCATCATCAAATTAGGTCTACGTAAGCTTTTCAATAAATCATTTTGAGAAGTCAGGTTGACCCTGTGTGTGTGCTCAAATGAAGACATCTTGTTACAACTCCCCGTTTAACTATTAAGTAGTAGTAAAACAGGGAGTTGTAACAAGGTGCCTTAATTAAAGCACACACACTAGATCAACATAACTTCGTAAAATGATCTATTTAAAAAGCTTATACAGATAGTTGCAGATTTAACATTGTTGTCTTTGATCATTCTTTCTCTCCTACAGGTTTTGTCAGATTTATGGAAGCTTTGGTAAGGCAGCAGTTAAGCAAGGCTATTTTGTAAAGCTTCCTCATCCCTTCTCTACGATGGGAAGAGAGAATTACCATCAGCTGAATGCAGAGTATTGTCTGCACCCTTTCTCTGCACCATCGCTATCCTTAGGGACCTTATTCCAATACCTAGCCAGGAAACTGCGTCAATCTTTGCAATATTCCCTACAAAAATAGCTTTCAGCAATTGCAGTGCTTGATCTAGAACAGGGAAGCGATTGATTTATCTTAACATTTCTTAACCTGGGGGTCGCAAAGGGGGTGTCAGAGGGGTCGCCAAAGACTATCAGAAAACACATACTGGCCCTCTGATATTCTGATGCACTAGTCCCAGCCTAGCCTGTCATAGTTGTCCATGTCCACTCTGAAGCTCTGGTCACTGGAATGTTGAAACCATTGATGGAGCATATTGAACTGGATTTTAACTTTTGTGGATTGTTTTGAATTGCATGTTGTTTTATTATGTTTATCTTTATTATGTTCACATTGTTTTATGGTCAATTGAATGTTTTGCCTTATGTTGGAAACTGTCTTAAATCCTCCTGTGGAGGTAGTGCAGTATATAAATTATTATTTTATTATGACACAGCAAACAAGATAGATATGCTGGATTTCATATCACAAAATCACAAGTCAAACACTTCCCAAGTGTCTAGGACTGTGTGATGTATTTTCGGATGATGCACGCAGATCCCAGTAGGGTGGCCTTTTGCAGTTGGCAGATCGTAATTTTGTCAATGTCTATTGTTTCCAAATGCCGGCTGAGATCTTTTGGCACGGCACCCAGTGTGCCGATCACCACCGGGACCACCTGCACTGGTTTCTGCCAGGGTCTTTGAAGTTCAATCTTGAGGTCCTGATAGCGGCTGAGTTTTTTCTGTTGTTTTTCGTCAATGCGACTGTCACCTGGGATGGCATCATCATCTTCATCATCATTATTAAAGGGATAAATAAACACAGCACTTAATAATATATATACGCAAGTGGTTTCTGTTTTACACATGTCCCATAACAATTAGTATTTAAATTCTCAAGTGTTGGAACGTAGAGTTGAAATTCAATAATAGCTGAAAGGCTACACATGTGGGTTAGAGACATTGAAATATTGAAGTAGAGTCTCACTTATTCAACGTTCTGGATTATCCAACACATTTTTGTAGTCAATGTTTTCAATATATCATATTTTGGTGCTAAATACAGTAATTACTACATAGCGTTAATGTGTAATGAATTACCTTTTCTGTCAAATTTGTTGTATAACATAATGTTTTGGTGCTTAATTTGTAAAATCATAACCTATTTTGATGTTTAATAGGCTTTTTCTTAATCTCTCCTTATTATCCAACATATTCGCTTATCCAACATTCTGCCGTCCCATTTATGTTGGATAAGTGAGACTCTACTGTACGTTGAAATATTACACTGGGAAACATTTTTCGTTTAGTTAAATCTGATGCTTGTTTTTGACTAATTCTTGGCATCTAAATTCCAAAATGACCTATTTTTCCATCACATCAACTTTTTAAGGTAAAGAATACCTTCTCCTTGTCCCAAAAATCATACAAAATGTGCATATGTACAAATGTACGTGTCCTCAGCTATTATTTAGAAAGACTGCGTCGCCTAGTGGTAAACATCATAAAAAAGATATCCCTCTTTTCTAGGCTGTGACAGAATTCCTTCTCCGCTATTCCTGTTGTCCTTGCAAAAGATGGCCCATGCAGTCTCTTCCAACTATATTACAGTACAGTCTCACTTATCCAACATAAACGGGCCGGCAGAATGTTGGATAAGTGAATATGTTGGATAATAGGGAGAGATTAAGGAAAAGCCTATTAAACATCAAATTAGGTTATGCTTTTACAAATTAAGAATAAAAACATCATGTTATACCACAAATTTGACAGAAAAAGTAGTTCAATACACAGTAATGCTATGTAGAAATTACTGTATTTACGAACTTGGCACCAAAATATCATGATGTATGGAAAACATTGACTACAAAAAAGCGTTGGATAATCCAGAACGTTGGATAAGCGAGTGTTGGAGAAGTGAGACTCTACTGTATATGGTTTCAAGAATGAGGCCCCATCTAATGCAATTTCAAAGTGCAGATTAACTGCATTGAACTGGATTATATGGCAGTGTGGACTCATATAATCCAGTTCAATGCAGCTGAATTTAGTTGGACCATTATAATGCAGTCCAAACTGTATTATATGGCAGGGTAGATTGGGCCTGAGTCATTATATATGTATAGTCAGACCCACATTTGCAATCACAGATTCCACTATCCATAGCTTTAAAATAGTACCCCCTCCCCATAAGTAGCAAATTGATTATGCCTTTTTATATAAGGAATGGCATTTTACTCTGTCGTTGCATAAAATAGGACTTCACTATCTCAGTATTTTGGTCCAACTTCTCGAGCTATAGTTGCAGCTGGCACACAGGTTTTAACTGTATAAAGGCCCTCCCGGGCCACAACTGACACCGGGGCATCAAGGATCAGCGCTCAATTCAAGAGGACCCCCCAGACTGCAGACCTGTGCCCTCAGAAGGAGTGTAAACACCATCAAGCACAGGTTGCCACTCGATACCTTGACTGGCCCCACAACTGACCAGGAGGACCTCTGTTTTGTCTGGATTAAGCTTTAACTTGTTAGCCCTCATCCAGTCCATTACAGCTATTAGACATTGGTTTAAAGTTTGGGAGGAATTCGGTGGAAAGGAGTAGTAGAGTGTCATCTGCGTAGAGATAGCACTGAACTCCAAAACTCCAGATGACTTCGCCTAGTAGTTTCATGTAGATGTTAAAAAGCATGGGGGATAGAATGAAACCTTGTGGGACTGCACAGGTCAATGGCCAGGAGTCTGAGCAGGTATCCCCTAGTTTCACCAACTGGGTGTGATCTTCTAGGAAGGAGTGAAGCCACTGCAAAGCAATGCCCCCAAGACCAATTCCCGAAAGCCGCCCCAGAAGGATACCATGGTGAATGGTATCGAAAGCCATTGAGATGTCCAGGAGAACCAACAGGGACACACTTCCCCTGTCTAGCTCTCTGCGGAAGTCATCCAAAGCAGTCTCTGTACCGTTGCCAGGCCTAAAACCAGACTGCAATGGATCTAAATCAGTGTGGTCCAACCTTTAGTTAACTGTGGACTAATCAAACATATGAATGCGAAGGCCAGAGACGTTCCAGAAAGAAAACATTTCTTAAAAATTTAAAGCAGTAAGAATAAACATTTTTTTCCAAATGTTAAATGAAAATATTTTTCCAGTAAGAAGGGCAAGGGCCAACAAAAATGTATTGGTGGGTTGCTTGTGGCCCACTGGTTGGCTGAGAAGCAACCACCTGCTCCAGAACCTTGCCCAGGAAAGGGAGGTTGGAAATTGGCCTTTGATATAGCATTAACTCAAAATACACATTCAGAAATCTAACATACTAAAGAATGACAACTATTTGATGACTGAACGTTGTTCCAGCTAGTATATGATGAAATGGCATGGTAGCACTGCTAGCTCCCAGACTCCAGCTACCAAGTGCTTTCAACTTCTGGAAAACTACTGCTAAAAATAAAGAATAGCAGTGTAAATAAATGCAACTGCCCTGCACTTAACAGTATGTTTACCATTAGACCTTTGTACACACTGATATTCTTGGCTAAAAGATATTTCTTTCCGACCTACATCCACACACCCCAAACCAACAAAGGGACCTCTAAATGTTCTAGTAGCTTCTAATTACTTCTTAATAGAAAGAGCATTTGCATTGCTGTGTTGTTTGATCTCTGATGCCTTGGTTGTTTCTTTCTGAAATTTGATAAATGGTCCCGATATCTGAAAGGCAGAGATCTATTAAAACTGAATTGTTAGCATTGCTTTAAAGATTCAACATCTCCTTTAGTCCTTAGAGGTCAATGCTCAATGGGTTTCTTTAGTTTCAGTATTCATAGAAATATACCAGAGTCTTTGCTGCATTTTACACGCATTTATCTTCTATCTGCCTCTTGGGCCTTTTAAACTACAATCTATGACCATCATTAAGTCTCATCCCAACACCAAAATAAAATATTTTATAATCCCATTACATTTCTCAATCCACAAAAGCTTGTGCTAAATATATCAGTGATTCTCAAAGGCGCTGCTAGATTTCTCCTCTTCACCTACCTTTTTCTCAACATGGGACCCAGGCTACTTACAGTAAGATGAAAAAACATGATGATAAAAATGTCATATTGTGTATTTACTCCGAAGATGACACAATTAAACAAGGTATATTGAAACTTCATGAACTTGAAAAAGTATAAATTCATTTATTTATACAATTGTTAAGACCTCACATAAAGGACAGACTGCTGTTTTGTACATAGCAATGTTTGGTAACTTTTTTGCAGTTTTCAAGTATCTGTCTAAAAGAATACACAAGTGAATGATACACTGTGGCAAGATAAATCATTACAGAAGAATCTGCAAATAGTGTGTAAATGGATTGGGCAATGGGAAGATGGCGGCTTGGGAAGAAAACAAAATATTCAACGCGTGAACCTATTTAAATTTATGAAATCACACCACAGAAGCACCAAACAACTGTTGGGTACAGAACATGTGCTAGATGTGTGCATTTTTGTTGTTAAAAAATCACAGCTCTTGGCTCGATAGCACTGGATGTGTTCTGAAACTGTGGAAAGTTATTGACTTGAACAATTATCTTATAGTGGATAGTTAAGTATTCTTCAATATTAACAATTCTTTAGAAAAACAAAGGGAAATAGGTTTACAGGAGTTTATGGTCTATTATTGTCTATAAATAAAGACAATGTTTATTTACCAAGAGCAAGTTTTATTTGAATCGATGGGTACTGCAGATGGGACTTCTCTCTCTGTACATATTCAGTAAATAAAGAAAAGAATGAAGCTTTTATGAAAATTGCATAGAGTGTGGTAGGCTATATGCACGAACGAGCAATTAAAGATCTTTAGACAGCAACTGTTTTGAAAGAAATAAATACTGGTTCATTTAGGTACAAAATCTTGTATAGGTTGTCCTTGATAGAATGCCTAATATGGGTAACTTCTCCTACCCCTGAGTTCTTATAGCTGCCATAAAAAGTTGCACTTTGGGGTTCATCCTCATAATAAAAAAGTCAACAATGTTTCCCTTTTGGTCAAAGTTTTCGGTCATAGACCAGTATTTTCAGCTTCCTTTTTAACTATAAGGAAAGCGGAAAATTCAATGTAATATTTCATATCCAGCCATGTTTTGGGATCAGCCCAATCCATTTGCCAATTCAAACACCACATTTAGAGTAAAGTGGAAATTTAAAAAGGCACAGAAGAGTGGAAAAACACTTAAACCTTGCAATTTTACAATTTGGGACATTTGACAATTTGGCACCATATAACCTGTTGCAACAGAAATGCCAGCACTCATCATACCCAATGAACTACAGACCAGCCTGCACTTAAAGTGTGGTCTTATCAAAAAATAAATAAAAAAAATTGCACAAGAGCTAGTTTAATTGTAAATCACAAAACATCTCCCTTATGTTTTTTATTTATTAAATGCTAACAGTTCAGTATTTGGAAGTCATGTCTATTTCAATATTAATGAGGAAGTCTTGTGGAATTAACTGATTCCCATACATGAATGTGACTTGAGGCTGGATCACAGTGCTAACATCAATGTTCAACAGCATTAGGCTAAGGAAGAGGATAATTCCCAAAGACAGGAACTAGCTAAAATGAAGGAAGTCTAGGATATCAAAATCACACTGTTCATATTAACAGGTAAGAGACTGCCTTGATGTGTAATTGATAGAAATATCTTTTTAAAAAAACACCAAAAACTTTCTTGTACAAAACATTATTGAGTAATACAAAGATGAATTAATTCATAGTCTTAAGATATATTACTTGAACACTGAACATATATACATGGTAGAAAACACATTAGAGGTATTATTTAATCCCAAATGAGTTCATTCTGTGCCTTCTTAGAAAGAGAGGAAGTGCTGGAAGTTTATGTCCCATTTTAATAGGGTGCTGCATCAACCCCTGGGTTTTAGCTTGAACTTTACAGGAATCACCCTGTACCAATCCAGTTTGGGAGGCAGGGGAGATAGTTGTGCTGAAAAGTGGCACAGTACATATGTGATTAGGACTGATTTGTCAGCACAGCACAGCAAGACACAGAAGATCCATCCATCTGATCGATGCTTGCTAACTTGAACAAGGAGATATTTTGGTTAATGGGACTAACATTAAGTACTGTTTGTTTGTGGATATTGCTAATATCAACACTTATTTACTGGTGCAGTAAATTATGATTCTTGACTTTTCCCTTTCAAACAGGCAATTTCAGCACGAAGAACATCTACTTCCTGCAAAGATACAATGGAAAGTTTGTGTTTATTATGAATAATAATGATAATAAACTTTATTTTTATATCCCGCCCCATCTCCCCGAAGGGACTCGGGGCGGCTCACAACAGGGACAAGCCCGAAACGACACAACATATTTGACAAAAACTTAAAACATTTCAATGATACACAAAATAAAATAATGGACAATACATTAAAATCCAAGCAGATAAAATCAGAGTAATTAAAAGCAAACCAGTAGGGACAGGTTTCATAAAATGCTGTATCATGGAAATGAGTAACAGAGATAAAGTGCCATACGCTACTAAAACATAAAGAAGTATTCTGATGACAGCTCTATTGGGCCTATTCATTCAAACGCGCTCTGGAACAACCATGTTTTCAATTCCCGGCGGAAAATGGGCAGGGAAGGAGCTAACCTGATCTCCTTAGGGAGAGAGTTCCAGAGCCGGGGGGCCACTGCCAAGAAGGCCCTCTCCCTCGTCCCCACCAGTCGCATTTGAGACAAAGGTGGGAGCGAGAAAAGCGCCTCCCTGGATGACCTTAGGGTTGGTTCGTAGGAGAGGAGGCGATCACGGATAGGCACGTCCTGAACTGTTTAAGGCTTTATAGGTAATAACCTGCACCTTGAATTGGGCCCGGAAACTTATCGGTAGCCAGTGGAGCTGTTTAAACAAAGGAGTTGACCGTTCTGTAACTAGCTCCTGTTATTAATCTGGCTGCTGATCTCTGAACCAACTGAAGTTTCCGAACCGTCTTCAAAGGCAGTCCCACATAGAGTGCATTGCAGTAATCCAACCTGGAGGTGACTAAGGCGTGGACCACCATGGCCAAGTCAGACTTCACGAGGTACAGTCGCAGCTGGCGCACAAGCTTTAACTGTGCGAAGGCCCTCTTGGCCACTGCCGACACCTGAGCATCAAGTGTCAGCGCTGAAGGCTCTTTCCTTTCTCGTATAATGGGTGCATCCCAAAGGTTAGCATTAGATTGCTCTCTACCACCCAAGAAAGCAGAAAGGTGTCCAAAAAAGGATAGGCGAGAACATGCAGCATAGAAGAGAAAAGTGACAGAGATTGCAATCACACTGGGCCTACTGCATGAGGCAATAATAATAATAATAATAATAATAATAATAATAATTTATTTATACCCCACCCTCTTTCCCCAGAGGGACTCACTGTTCTAATATTCTCTAGGCTTGGAGAATTCTCATTTGATATTACCTCCATCAGTTTAGCATGTTCTTTCTTCAGTTTCACAAGATATTGGATCTTCTGATTTACATTTTGGTGACCAACCAGTTTTCCATTCTCCTCAGCCAGGTTCTCAATCTGTTTCCTTAGAAGGGACATCTCCTGCATTTAAAGAAAGATACCAGAACAATACAAAATCACTTAAAAACAGAGCTTTTCACATATTCTATTAAGGTTTACTGAAAGCCATAGAATCATTGAACTTTTTGGGCTGCTGTGAGTTTTCCGGGCTATATGGCTATGTTCCAGAAGCATTCTCTCCTGACGTTTCATCCACATCTATGGCAGGCATTGAGGGATCAAAATTTTTGTTCATACTGGGTGTTTATTATGTATGAATAAACCATGTTTACCATTTCCATTTTAATTCTTTCTTCACATGCTTCCTCTAGTTTTGATCTCATCTGCTGTTTCTCTTCAAATGCCGTTGACTCTAAAGCTTTTAATCGTTCCATCTCTTGAATAATTTCCTGAAAGGTAAGCTCCTTAATTTCAAGGTTTCCTCTAGTTTTTTGTAACCTGTAGAAAAAGATTACAACTAAGAGCATTATTTCTCATGTTGGATTAGAAATTTATGTTGCATTGCTCTTTCACTGATCTCCCAAGCCAATTGGATACCTTTTCATAGCAGGGAGCACAACAGTCTGAATTTCCTTCTTGATATTTGTTAAAAACCTACATTTTATTGATGGAAACAGCATTGTACCTTCATTAAGAATCCAAAGTTTTATAAATGAATTCTAGCTTAATCATGTTTAAATAAACATTTAAAATTTTTAAATAAAGGGTATCATATCAACAGTCTGAGAAAGCAAATATTTTGTAGCTTTTTGTGACATTTCTTAAATACTGAGTGGAGTAATAAGCTGCTGAAGGCATATTAAAATTAAATTTGTCCAAGATCAAAAATAACCTACCATTTTATCAATATAACATAGCAGGAAGATACAGGATTGAGAAATTATAACAGCTTTCACTATTAGAAAAGCACTATAGTTCACTGATAACTGTATGTCTAAAATCTTTCTTCTTGGGTAACTATGACCTGTTCCATGGTAGTTAGCACAATCTATATGTGATCCTCTGTAAGTACGATTTCATATTACTATGTGAATCTACAATTTCAAATTAACTTTAATTTATGTTGATAATCTAGTTTAAATTTTCTAACCAGAAAGCAGTCTTGTATAGACATTACATTATGCCTGGAATATAAACATATATTCGTTAACAAAGTGTTTGACAGAGAAGCTTTTAAAACATTTTTCCACCTCCTCTTTAATATCCTGGTCCTTTATCTAACTGGATTTTTTTAGCAGCATCAATACTGGGAAGATGGTGAATGAAGATTGGAAAAAATATTTTCAGTGCCAGGCTGAATCATCATTTCTGCAATATCAATGCAATAAACCTCAAACTGAAAAAGAAGCGGATTCTGCTCTAGCCAATGCTAATATCACTCTGACTGCCCTGCCTACACTGGACAAGGTAAACAACAGCTGCCTCGAAAATCCCAAAAAAATCCCATATACCTGAATGTTTGGCCACCAAAACAGAAACAATAAAAGTGGGAAATGGTGAAAGAAAGTCATCTGTAGATGCATTTGGAAGAAAGCTTCAGGCCTCAAGAAGATTAAAAATGTTTTTGATTACTTATGCGAAGTTTACTTGACATGGTTCATTCTTTTCACATGTGCATGTTGTTTTGAATAAAACTTTGCTGAAACATGCTGAATTAGCCTTACTTCTAGTGATGCAAGAACCTATGTCATATTCTTTTCATGTTATTCCTGCCTCTGGTACCAAATTCTCTGGAGCACATCTGCTTTATTAAAAAAGATATACTTGTACTTGTTTTCTTGATCACTTCTTTGTGATGTGTTCACTTCTTTGTAAGCTTAGTGTTACTAAGTGAACAGTTAAGCCTTACATACTTATAATATTCAACTTACTCTGATGTGACTTTCAGCAGTTCTTGCTCAAGTTTATTCTAGAAAAGAAAACAAAGGTCACAATATTTTAGAAGTGATATGTCAATGATCAATGACAACGCAAGTTATTCACAAACATGTCTTTTCAGCACTCTGTACTTTCTCTGTTGCAGCCAGGTGGACTCTCTTGACTTGTGTCCTTGCAGACATGCATTCTGTTGTTTGCATAAATCTATAATTTAAAAAATATTTATTATGGCTGAATATTCAATTGTAATGAGTTCTACTTTCTGAGAAGCTTCCATAGCAACAGTAACATCACTGTTAAATTACCAGTTGTGCAATTATAAATACACACATTCCTTGCCACTCTCAAGATTACCTTGACAATCTGAATTGGCTTTTCTGAGTAATGGGGGAGGGAGCCCACTACAGATGGATAAAAGACACAAAAGAGATAGCATCTGTTCAGAGCTCCTGGGTGATACAAAGTGCAATAGGAGCAAGAAGGTATTCAAATTTATGAATACAGGTTGAGCTTCCCTTACCAGGAAATCCAACAATCTCCAAAACCCAAAGCATTTTGCTTCAGCCTTTTGGCAGTAGCAATCATGCTCATTTGTTTTGGATCTTCAGTGTCTTTCCAGCTTTGCATTTTGCCCATTCATTACTTGAGGCTGGAGCGAGACTGAGAATCTCAGAAACGAACGATTAATAAAACCACAGCCAATGTGGACAGCTGATGGCAAAACAATTCCTCATCCGTTGGGGGTGCTTTGATTATCTTATTCCTGCATGGCAGGGGATTGGACTAGATGGCCCATGGGGTCTCTTCCAACTCTGTAATTCTATGAATTCCACAGATTCTCAGTTTCAATCCAGCTTCATGTCTCGTATAACACAAGTAATGAGCTAATGAAACAGAAAGTTCAAGAGAGAGAGAGACAAGCACACCCACAAAGGGCAAGGAAGTGGAAAATGTTCAAGAACAATGCAAGGCATCTTGTTGTACCATATTTCATTGCATAATAGTCGCCAACTCATGATAGTCACACCCTGATTTTTGGGTGGCAAATTTGCAATTTTTGTGTTCCTCTCATAAGTCGCAGAGCCATTTGGTTGAAATGGAGGTCTCTGGAACACAGATCTTCCTCCTTCCTCTTTAAAGCTCAGTTTCATATTTTGTAAACTGCCTTTCCTTCGGAGAAAGAAGGAAGGGAGGAGAAATCACCCTGCTCCTTCCTCCTTGGCAAGGTAGTTAAAAAACAAAACAAATCAAAACAAAAAAAACCCCAGAAAGGTTTACTTGAGGCTGGATCTTCCTTTCTCATCCTCCTGGTAACCAAGTTGGTTTTTAAAAAAGAAAATGGAGAATTAAAGGCAATTGTCTCCCCCCCCCCCCCCCCCCCCCCCCCAATTGGATAATAGTCACACCTGCTTTTTTACTTAAAAAAAGAGAATATAAAATAGCATTCCATAATCTATAATACGGAATACTTCTGGTCCCAAGTATTTCAGACTAGGAATACTCAACTTGAATTAATATTGTCATTTTTACTATTTTTTGGACAATTAAAACAAGAGATAAAAAATAAGTAAAGTTAGACCTATTGTTAAAGCCCTGAGCGCTAAGCATATATATATATACATACTGTTGGCTCTCCACATTTGCAGGTTTAAAATTTGCAGAGTTTATTCTTTGCGGATTTGATTAATATGTTCCCTCTAGGGATATCTTTGTTTTCCAGCGTGACTATGATCAATTTCTGCCAGAAGCTGATCAGAGTCATGCTGGAGGATATAGTGGAAACACCTTTCTAGTAATCTCTAGGTACTCCAATGTGATTCTATGCTCAAATTCCAGTGCAACCAGAAGTGTTCCATATTCTGGATTTCAGAATACCTGTACAGGCAGTCCCTAGGGTATGAATAAGATAAGTTCTGTAGGTTTGTTTCTAAGTTGAATGTGTATATAGGTCAAAACAAGTACATTTCTTAAATGTCACTCCAGGCAAACACACACATACATATTTAAGTTAACACTTCTCAGACATTTGTTTTTCTGTTTGTGCCCCGTCCAGAAGATTTCACCTCACTTCCTCTCCCTGTGACATCTGGATTTTGAATATTTTGGCTCATCATGGAAACAAGAATTGGTGATAAAGGTTCAGTTTAGACACCTTTCCCCCATGATAACTCTTTCAGGAGTGATTTTCCCTTCCTAGGGGTAGATTTCTCTCACTTCCTGTTATCTCATCCCCATTCTTAACTATGAGTTTTATGTAAGTGTTATATCTGTAAGTCAGAGACTGCCTGTTTTCATATTCAATAACATTTATTCAGAGAAGAGTATTTGAGGACCTAGATTCCTAGAAAACGGTTCTCTTAGGTTAAAAATCCCAATTTTAAAATGCATTTTTTTTCTACTTTTGTTGGCCTTTTTTCCGTTTTCACACTCCTAACCATGGGAAAAGTGGAGGGCCTGCTGTATAACACATGGAACAATCTTAACTAACACAAAAGTTGCAATACCTTTGCCAGTCTCTCTTCAGTTAATTCTTTCTCTTTTTCTCTCAGGTCTTGGATATCAGGATTGTTTGCCCCACTGCAAGAAACCCAATTATCTACTTGATTTATAGCCTACTTTTCTCCCAAATGGGACACAAAGTGGCTTGCAATAAATTGAAACAGAACATTTAAGACAGCATGGAGTACAAAGTATAACAAGTAGTAAAACATATCCAATAAAACCACTTCTTAAAATATTAACGTTGAAACAATTAAAACACTTAAAATGTACTTTATATTAAAAACAGCACACTGAATTAAATATTACTCTCCTCTGGTCAGATAAGGCTGAAGGAAGATCTTTGCCTGTCATTGAAAAAGCAGCAGACAAGTAGTAAATTGAACCTTCCAAAGTACTGAGAAGACTCTTCTGTGTCTTCAACAGCAAAGCCTGAGATGATGGTGAGACGGAGAGAAAGTCTTTCCCAAACGATCACAAGCCTCTGGCAGGCTTATATAGTCCAATGTGAACATTCAGACAGTTTGTGCTTAATCCATTATAGAGTGCATTTAGAGCATTATGAATCAAATGGGGTTTTCAAACTTTCCAATGGTTTCTACATAGCAGCCTAAAAATATCCCCATATTGCAGCTAGGTTGATGGATTATCTTATCTGCAAC